>NC_052623.1:154522329-155145245 GCF_016161935.1 Mauremys reevesii
GGACGGACCAGTGAACTGGCGTCCCCCTGAATAGAGATTTTTCAACAGGTTTTATAGCAAAACCCCCACAATTTGTGGGTCCTTGTTCACATGATTGCCATAACTGGAGAAATGCTGTGCAAGTGAGTGAGTGGAGACCCTGACTGTGTTTTAAAGAAAATGAACCAGAAGGTACCTCCAATTTTTCCACTCCAGCTGTAAGCAGGTTATTTTCTTTAAAACACAGTCAGGGGCTCCACTCAACTGCACAGCATTGAACAAGGTCCCCCCTTGCACTAAATGTTCTTGGCTTAGGCACAGACATTGCACAGCAGAACCTCTGGCAATCACGGTGTTTAATCAGCTTTCCAAACCCAGCTCAGCACATAGGCCCCAGAGCTTGTGGTTTATATCCACTGAAGTCCAAGACACTCAGTCGTGGTGCTGTTGGCCTGGCGCATCTATGACACGGCCCTCGCAATCTTCACAAAGCTTTTCCCTCAGGCAGTGCTTAAGGGCAGCATAAACAGCAACACGTACAATAGTCCGCATGACATTTTTACGCTCACGACGTGGCACTGGCTCAGTTCTATGCCAAGCCTCCTCCGAAACCCCTCATGGCCATCATCCTCAGAGTCCTCTTCAACAATTTGTATCGGAGTTGAGCAAAACCAGGGTGGGCCCGGTTCCTCTTCCCTGCTTGTTGCAATGCTGTTGAGGGCTTCCAGGCAGTCTAGAAAGGCATTGTCGAGCTGTTGAGAGATGTTCAGAACAGAAACAGTGTAAGCACCCCACTGTTTGTTTTTAGATTTACACAACCCCCGGTTCCTTACCCATTAAGAAGCGATTGCTTCTTAATCATTCATTTACCAGTGTGACATCTTTACCATTCACCTTGTCCACCGGTGACTCCCCCCAGCCTCAATCACATTCCACCTCTAAGTGGGTGGACAAAGAGAGGCCACCATGCTCATTGGGGTGTCTCACAAGCAGTTGGGTTTTGGGTTCTGGTTCCGGTTTATCCATCAATGGCTGGACGGAAGAGCTCCACTCGGTCGCTCCCTCCTCCTCCTCCACTCGGTCGCTCCCTCCTGCTCAAGTGACTGAAAGCTCTGAGCTGGGACTGTCGCTGATGTAGCGCTTTCTCCACAGATGGTCAAAGACCCTCGGGGCTAAGACAGAGTCTGAAGTTCTCATGGGAGGGTGAAGGAGTCCATGTTTCCTCTCAGCAGCCTTTCCATAATTTCTAAACCATGTGTCCTTGGTAAGAGATGGCCTCGTCTGTCCGGTGCTGGGACTTATGGGGTAATGGTGCTGCACCCTGATTGGCAGAGGGCCTTGGGAGGAGTTCTTAGTGGGGTCATATGCAGTGATGAGCTGCTAAATTTTTAACAACCGGTTCCCTCCTCCCTCCAAAATTTTAACAACGGGTTCCCTCCTCCCCCCCCCTCGGGGGGGGGGTCGTGCCCCATCCAACCCCTCATGTTCCTTGACACACACACTCCGAGACCCCTGACCCATCCCCCCCTTCCCTGTCCCCTGACTGCCTCTTGCCGCCCCACCCAACCCCTCCTCTCATTCTCAATGGCCCCCCAGAACCCCTACCCCATACAACTACCCCTTCTCTCTGTCCCTGAGTGCCCCCACCACCTCATCCAACCCTGCTCTTTCCTGACTGCTCCCCGGGTCACTTGCCCCCATTCAATCCCCCTGTTCCTTGCCCTCTAACCCCCCCACCCCCAAACTCCGCTACCCTCTCTCCAACACCCCCTCCCTGACCCCTTACCGCGCTGCCTGGACGTGGCTGGGATGGGACAGGAGTCGCGCAGCCGGAGCCGGAGGATGCGGAGGGAGCCCGGCGGTCGGAGCCAGGTGGCTGGCCGGGTGGAGCCAGGGAGGGCTGCGGCCAGAGCTGGACCGGGCAGCCGGGCCCGCCGCCACGCCCAGACCCGCGCTGCCGGAGCCCGGCCCCCTGGCAAAACAGCAGGGGCGGCTGGAGCCACAGGGCCAGGCCGGGCTGGAGGTGGGGGGGCCGTGTCCAGAGCCGAGCATCCCGGTAGGTGGGGTGCGGCCGGAGCCGGGCGGCCGGGAAGGGGTTCGGGCAGGGTCACGGCCGGGAACGCGGGGCCGGGAACGCGGGGGACGCGGCCAGAGAGGGTGGGGCGGGTACCCGGGAGGGGTTCGGGAGTCGGGACGCGGGGCCGGGAGGGTCGCGGCCGGGATGGGGATGCGGGGCCGTGCCGCAGCCGGTGAGGGTCAGGCGGGGACCCGGGGACGGGGGGGGGGGACGGGCAGGGTCGCGGCCGGGAACGCGGGGGGGGGGGGCGGGGTTCTCTGTCCGGCGTCTAATTTTAGCAAATGGTTCGCGCGAACCGTTGCGAACCGTCTGCAGCTCACCCCTGGGGTGACCCCTTCACACACCTCAATGCTCTCGAGTGGGATATCCCTATTGCATTCAGGCCTCAGATCAGGAACAGGGACTGTCTTACAATCCTCTTCACAGAATAGCATCTTGACAATGGCTTCACTGTTGTGATGCACTTTTAAGCTGTTTATATGCACAGTCCGAAATGCGTCCCTGCTGTGGCGCCTGTGTACATTGCAGGTAACAGCGTGACCCCTCCCTACCACCTCAGAAGGCCCCTCCCATCAGTTTTGCAATTTGTACTTTTCCATGAGGAATAACACCAGCAGCAGATTCCCTGCATCAAACGATCGCTCACAAGGAGAGCGGAACCCCGTTTATCCCATCGAGTTGGGACCAGGGCCGGATTGGTTAACCAAAACGTCAGATAATCGGATGAATGGGAACGTGCCAGGCTGCAGCACCATCTAGGGACCATAGGAAAGATCGCCCACTTCTGGACCGATGTGCGCTGGTTGTTGGGTTAATATGGAGAACCGGATACTGGAGGGTCAGATAAACAGGGTTCTACTGTATTATGATCATCCCATTCTTTCCGAGCTGCTTGGCTTCTAGTGAGGCTTTGCGTCACTATTCCAATCATGGATTTAGGGAAACCTAATTTAGGCGCCTCCCTGTGAAAGGGAAAGGAAAAGTGAAGTGCTTCAGTAAGATCAACGTCACCAGAATGAAATGGTTCCATTTTTTGTTTCAAAAGGACATTTGGCTTCATAAGTTTATTTTATTTTGGATGAGATTGTGCCTTTCACGGTTTGTGGCACACAAGCAGACAAGTTAAAGAAAATATAAAATACTCTTGCTGGATGTTCGCAAAGTCTTGCTAATTTGTTTCTTAGGAGCCAGAACAACAACACGTAAGAACCCAAAAGTCAGAGGGAGAGAACGCAGGCTACTGCCTATAACAGAGAGGCACAACTCACTGGGGACCTGCTGACTGGCTGCTGCTATGCCCCAATTGTGTGCTGCCCTACTGAGCTCCCCAGCATGCAAGCACGCCCAGGAACCCTGCCCAACATTTAAAGTCACAGTATTCAATTTTAACACAACCACAAATGCACCAGAGCATCAATATTTTCTGTTTAACGAGGTCTTTCCTTTTTTGGAACCCTTGTTTCTAAACATGCCATGTGGGATTTGAATCAAATTTCAGCAACTACTTAACATGTGGGTGGAATCATCATTAATGTGTATTCTGGGTAGTTATGTTGTTGGCTTCTTTAGGAAATTTGGGGAAACAGGAACACTGGCAAAGCCTCGCCCCCCAAACACACATACACACCACACATTTGCTGCCCACTGGTGCTGCCTGAGCAGTAGCCTTGTGACATCAGAGATAACCCACCACTCAGCACTCCCTCCCTCCGGTCCATTTTCATACTTGGGGAGAATGACTAGCACCCTGGCTGCCATGGCAACAGCTCCCTTTGACAGCTGATTGCCCCCTTGTTACCAGAACATCATCACAGACAGGAAGTTTGTAATGAAACAGGGCCAGAGCTGGATAACCGGGACAGTCCCTGCTGTGCTCAGTGGGGTTTGTGCTGCGGTACAGTGATGTGTTCCTTTGCAAAGGGCAGGTGCTTGCTACTTTCCTCAGTAAGGCCTAGGTGAAAACAAGATGCAAAATTCCAACTCTTTTTCTTGGATATTGTTTCTCTGGTTCTTGCACATTCAGGGTTACAGCTGAGAACTTTCACTGACCCTGCAGTTGCATAAAATGAGTTTTATTTTAATGCAGTTTAATTTAATGACTTTCAATACTCTGATCAGCACAGCACTGAGTGGTGAAACGGGGATTTTCATCAAGATAACAATGGCAATAAAATATAGACTGAACCAACGCATGAGTAAGAGCTTCATTGTTTAAACAGCTTGTAGAGGTGTGGACTCATCCCTGCAGCGCCTCCTGCTGGTGACTTCTGCTAATTAGCTCATTCCAGCTCCAGAGCACTCGCTGCAGGCTGGTGATCTGCCTGTCCTCTGGCCGGTGCCCCTTTAGCAGGGGTGCTGCCCCCTGGCAGTAACCCCTCAGTCTCAGGGTCTCCCCTCCTTGGGGAACCTCCAACCCACTATTCCCACCTCGCATCAGTATATGGCTACTGCCAGTCATCATCTAGCCCTGCACCCTGGGGCAGGCTGCAGTATCAGCCACTCATCACTGGCAAGGAGGGTCTGGACCTACTGCCTTGGCCTACCCCTGGGCTGCCCTCTGCAACCCCCAGGACCTGTTGGCCTTATGCAAGGTCACAGCCTGGGGCTTTCCAGGCTGGAGATCCCCAGCTCCTCTGCCTGTCCCCAGCCCTGCTCCACTCAGGTATCCTGTCTCTAGCTCCCTGCAGCCAGGCCCTTCTCTCTCTACAGACAGAGAAAGACTTATCCTTCCAGCTTCCCCTGCCTTCGTATAAGGCCCTGTTGCTCAGTTTGGGGCATGGCCCCAGCTGCAGCCACTTCCCCCAATCAGCCAGGGTTTTACCTTGCCCAGCCCAGCCCTCTGCAAGGCTTTTCTACCCCCTTCCAGGCTGGAGTGGGGGGTCACCAGGTTACACAGCACAGAGATAAAATATTTTCTTTCTATTAAAAAAAAAAGGAAATTAACAAACAAAAACCCTTCATTTAACGTTACTGACATTTGCTTTCATCAATAAAATCATTAGGAAATACAAAGGCAAGGTTTTTAAACAGGATGAAAAGACTACAAAGTGAAGCATTCTCAGGTTAGCAAATGTCCAAAGAAGTGTTGCCCTGGCACCCTCAATTCAGTCCTCTTGTGCATTTGCAGGATGATGCAGACTTTAATGACATGATCCCATAGTATTTTTTTCCCACAGGACCCCTTCCTTATTCAGCGCACAGGGTTTTCTGCTATGGGGCTGGGTATTGAAGGAGTCTGTTGCCTGTAGGATCCCTGCCTCATTTCAGCGTTGCACAGGCAATGCTCATTCTGGTATTTCCTAACTTGAGAGTGCTTCACTTTGCAGCCTTTTAGTTCTCTGTGCATTTCCTAATGTTTATAGCTTGCTTTACTGAGAAGAACATTCTTCATGACAAAGGGCTTGGTTATTTATCTGGTCAGTGTCACTAGTGTGCGCTTTACAAGACAGAGAAAGTAAGGACACTCCCTGATACAAAGCCCCTATGATCTAAGGAAGACTGACACATACAAAGAAAGCAGGAGATGTAAGAACTAGGACATTCTTTCTTTCTTCTGATGAATAGTCATTTATTTATTATGAATTATCATGATGATTAAAGAAAGGGTGGTGGATTGGGGAACTTGTGTGGTGAGGAGGATCTATGCAGAAGTTTCCATTGTTTGGCACATGCAGCTGATCTGAAGTGCCGCACAGTGCTAAGTTTTGGGTAGCAAGCACCCTCACAATGGCAGCGAGCCTTTTCAGAACTCTGATGCAATCTTCTCTTGATGCTCATCATCTATGGTGGCCTTTAACCTTAGGCTCATCTCAAGCTCTTTCCACCTATGGAATGCTCTCTGGTGATTTGCTGCCCTCTCATTGCATGCCACATTTCTAGCCAGATTTTTCCAGTCCTTTGTTCCTGTAGAATACAGTGTGGCTGGAACATTAGACTGGAGGAGTTTGCAACAAAAACAGTATGCAGCATTCTGGGTTTTTGAGTACATAAGCCATTGCCTCTCCACCTTGTCACCATTGGGGATTTCACACCAGGAATGTGTTGGATGGAAACTTCTGTTTTCATTGTCTTTGGGGAACATGAAGTTTTTCACTTGCTGTGGCCCAGGCAGTACAAGGAAGTCCCTCAGGCTACTGCTCAAGTGGGTCCACAGTCCTGGATCATCTAGATTTAAGGAACTAAACTCAGCAGCAGCTGTTTCTTGTGCCTCCACCACACTCTTCTCTGATCTACACTTTTCTTCAGGAATGTGCATGGTTACATCCATTTGAGATGAAGATATGGATGCTGCAGTAGCTGCCAGGTCACCTGCACTCTGACTACCTGGAAGATCAGGCATCTCCTCACCACTCACATCCTCACTGGGGCCAGAAGGCTCACCTTGAACATTTGTGTCTATGTATCTCAGGAGAGTGTCATTCCTGCGTAGACAGAAAAGCTTCCTTTGCTTTCTTTCTTTTTCTGAATGCTGCCTCAGAGGGGCCTTTTCTTCTTTCACTCATGACTGCTGTTCTGTGCCAGCTAGAGTGGCAGGGGACAAATAAGCAGGCTGGTAGCAGGGTCTGAATGAGGGAAGATACAAGCATCTTAAGGGCCTACTCGGCTCCTACTACTTCAGTTGACTGCCTGTTCTCCTCAAGCGGGTTCAGGGAAGCAGCAGGAAATAGGAAGCAAAACAGGCTAAAAATCCCCATGGTTCTTTCCCACTAGACAGACATCCAAAAAGAAAAACGCTTTCAGACAATTATTTCCTTACGCTCTGACGGGGTGAAATTCAGCCCTGTACAGCCAGCCAGGGCAAGGTCTGTGCATCACAGCGGGGTTAAGTGGCACTTCACTGACCAGGTGCTGGGAGACTTCGGTGGCACAGTTTTCCTCCTGGATTGGAATAGCCGGCTGGAATCCTGTGAGGTATAGAGCAGAGAGAGGTTAGGGCCACAACGTTCACCTCAGAGGCTGAGCTTCTACAGACTTTTGGGATGTTCCCATCTGAGGAGGAGGATTTTGGCCAGCCCCAGCTCAGAGCTTTCAGTCACTTCAACCAGTGATTCTCTGGCACAGTTGATCTAAAGCAGCTGAACTTTTCAGGCCTTGCCCCCATCTCCGACCCCCCTCCCACCTCGCATTGCCCTCTAACAGCCCTCTCCCTTCTCTCGATCCCTGCCAAGCCCAAATACAGAGCCTAGCCCATGATCCTCCTCTCTTAGACCCTCTCCTCACACGACCCTCCCCTACCTTTGAGAGGCTGATCCCTGTGCCCTTTACACAGCTCCTGGAGACATCATGGCTCCTCAGGACAACTGGGCAGTGGGTGGTTCCAACCTCTGTGTGGGGTGCGTGGTTTTCTGTCTAAGCATCACTGAGAGCCAGCACGTCTCGATTTCACAGGATGAGTGAAGTCTAGGAAGCGCTGCACTTCTTGAGGACTTCCAACTTCGTCCCATTTATCAATGGCTTCCACCTTATTTGCATCAATGGTAACATCTTCTGGGGAGAGGATGTACCCCCAAAACTCTGTGGAGAGTTGGCTGGAGGTTCCGCTTTTCCCATTCTGTGTTGAGACCATGCTGCCGAAACCTCTCCAGGTTCGGATGTGCTGCATGTGCTGCTCTGGGTTCTCCAAAAAGAGACGTATTTCACCCGAATAGATGACACTGTCCCCAAATACATCACTGATGAAGTGTTTCAAGGTCAGGGGACCCTTAGTTAGCTCAACTAGCATATCAGACCGTTAAAATGTCCATCGTCTGTTTTGAAATCTGTCTTCAATTTGTCTCTTGCCCAAACGAGGGTTAGATTGGAAATCCTTGCAGATGAAGTTTGATGAAACCCTTTGCAGATTTCCTGTGAGCCAACAATTGTGGGATTCGCAGCAGAGGGTCATGGTTTCAAATGATCACTTTGTTCAGGAGCTGATTGTCTAAAGAGAGGCGTAGCAGAGTCCCACATTTCTTCTTCCCCAAAGGGCCTGCTCTTAGGACCGGTTTTCATGACTGCACGCAGGGAGATCCACTAATTCTGGTCCCAACAATGCATAAATACAGGGAAAAGCAGCTTTCAACCAAGGTGGTAGGTCAATAGGGCAGTCATAGTCCCGGTGCAGAGGTAACGAGTCCACATTTCTTTCCACGTTATCCATGTAATATTGGTATTTATCAGGAACGCCACCATCAATCAAACCCTAACCCCTCCCCTTGACCCTCCCAAGCCCTACCCGTTGACCCCTTAGTCTCTCCCACCTGTCATCGGAAGTCCCGCCCCATGGGGGGGTTTAACTCCGGGGTCAAGGTGGCCACATGACTGGAAGCAAGGTGTGTCATGTGACCCCTCTAAGAACTCCTCCCACCACTCTCTACCAATCAGGATGGGTTTCATCCCAGAAGGACCACCCTGAGAGGAGATTTGACCAGTCAGGGTGAGTTCTGAGGTGGGGTGACCCATCCAGAAGTGGGTCGTGTGACCCCTCTAAGACCTCCTCACACCGCCATCTACCAATTAGGATGGGTTTGACCCGATAGGACTGCCCTAAGAGGAGATTTTGACCAATCAGGGAGAATTCCGGGGCAGGGTGACCCATCCGGAAGTGGGCCGTATGACCCCACTAAGAACTCCTCCCAAGGCCCTCTGCCAATCAGAGTGCAGCACCATTACCCCTTAAGTCCCAGCGCCGGACAGATGAGGCCATCTCTTACCAAGGACACATGGTTTAGAAATCGTGGGAAGGCTGCTGAGAGGAAACCTGGACTCCTTCACCATCCCCGTGAGAACTTCAGACTGTCTTCATCCCAAGGGTCTTTGACTATCCGCGGAGAAAGCTCTACATCAGCGACAGTGCCGAGGAGGAGGAGGAGGGAGTGACCGAGGGGAGCCCTTCGGCCCAGCCATTGATGGATAAACCGGAACCAGAACCCCAAACCCAACTGCTTGTGAGACACCCCAATGAGCATGGTGACCTCTCTTTGTCCACCCACTTAGAGGTGGAATGCGATTGAGGCTGGGGGGAATCACTGGTGGACAAGGTGAATGGTAAAGACGTCACACAGGTAAATGAATGATTAAGAAGCAATCGCTTCTTAACGGGTAAGGAACCAGGAGTTGTGTAAATCTAAAAACAAACACTGTGGCGCTTACACTGTTTCTGTTCTGAAAATCTCTCAACAGCTCAACAATGCCTTTCTAGACTGCCTGGAAGCCCTGGACAGCGTTGCATCAAGCAGGGAAGATGAACTGGGCCCACCTCGGTTTTGCTCAATGCCGATACAAATTGTTGAAGAGGACTCTGAGGATGATGGTCACTAGGGGTTTCGGAGGAGGCTTGGCATAGAACTAACTGAGCCAGTGCCACGTCGTGAGCGTAAAAAAGTCACGCAGACTATTGTACGCGTTGCTGTTTATGCTGCCCTTAAGCACTGCCTGAGGGAAAAGCTTTGTGAAGATTGCGAGGGCCGTGTCATAGATGCGCCAGGCCAACAGCACCAGGACTGAGTGTCTTGGACTTCAGTGGATATAAACCACAAGCTCTGGGGCCTATGTGCTGAGCTGGGTTTGGAAAGCTGATTAAACACCGTGATTGCCAGAGGTTCTGCTGTGCAATGTCTGTGCCTAAGCCAAGAACATTTAGTGCAAGGGGGGACCTTGTTCAATGCTGTGCAGTTGAGTGGAGCCCCTGACTGTGTTTTAAAGAAAATAACCTGCTTACAGCTGGAGTGGAAAAATTGGAGGCACCTTCTGGTTCATTTTCTTTAAAACACAGTCAGGGGCTCCACTCACTCACTTGCACAGCATTTCTCCAGTTATGGCAATCATGTGAACAAGGACCCACAAATTGTGGGGGTTTTGCTATAAAACCTGTTGAAAAATCTCTGTTCAGGGGTAAGCCAGTTCGCTGGTCCCCGCCCCCGGCATGCTCGTAATAAAGGGGCCTCGTGTGATTCGGATCCAAACACAACGCGGGGTCATTTATCCACGACATGGCGTGATATTGGCCGTCTAGTCTGCACAAAAAGTTACAGATTCCTGCTTAAGGAAAAGACTATTTGTAAGGAATCTAAAAGGATTCAGCTAGAGAATGGTGAGGGGACAAACATGCGATAGAAAACTTGGTAGCTGTAAATTTTAAAATAAACCTTATTGAAAAGGGCTTTGTGACTATCTGTGTTTCTGTTCAAAGGCCTTTGGCCCTTAAATGAGCTAAAAGTGTTAATGAAGCATCTTGGCTTGGTTTCAAGGAGCTGTATGTCTTTTAAATAAAAAATCAATTGTTTGTGAGAAGCTAGCGCTTGTGGATTTTGAATGTAAAAGTGACCCATTTACAGCAAAAAGCTGAAATGTATGTTGTGGGTGGGGGGAAAATCCTAAGAAATGTGCTTACAGTAAAACAAGCAGGCTGATCAGACCTGTATTTGAGTACAATACAGTTGACTTATCCTGTTGAACTGAGTGGGTTTAACCCCCCCTCCCTCACTGAATAGCCAGGGTGACTGCGATTACTTACCCTTGTTGCCATAGGGTTAAATTTGATGGGGGTGGGTGGGGGTGGATGGTGAGTTCTGATTAATATGAAATGAAATAAAACCTCAGGAATTCGCAGATGCTATTGGACAGTTTCAATATAACTGCTGGAGTTGGCAGAACTCAATTAGACAGTTTCAATATGACCCCAGGAGTTGGTGGAACACTATTGGACAGATTAAATATGGCCCTGGAGTTGGTCGAATGCTCTGGGTCATTCTTTCTAGAAAACACCCCCACCCCAAACTTTAAGCATGAAAGAAACGTGTTTAAAAAAAAAAACCCAAGCCCCAAGACATTCATTGATATCTGCAAAGGGCCCCCCGCTTGGAAATGGGGACTGTTCAATACTCTAAGAAGGCCCCGCAGAAACATTTAATTTAACTTACAGAAAAAAGGAAAAAAGAAAAAAAAAGCCCTGTTGTGCAGACAGCTTGGTTCCCCCACCCCAGATCACCACAGGGGGTGCTGCGGGAGGGGTGCCTAAAGTCTTTAAGGATCTATTAGTTCAGAGCCATGGGGATTAAATTAACCTGCTAGCTACTATGCTGAAGTCTGTTTGAACAATGGGCTAAGATGGTATAAAAACGTCAGGTCTGTTGGAGACTGTCCTTTTCAACAGAAACTTTCTTGGAAGGCTGCTGGACGGCAGACAGAGGTAGGGCTGGCTGGCTTGAACTCTGAAACTATACATTGTATAATGCCACTCTTTGCCCAGGCTGTCTTAGGAAAATCATGGTGCCTATCTTCATTGCAGTGTGATCTGCTTAGCATGGACCCAGAACGTTAAGCTGCAGTTCACCACCAGGCCAAGGTAAAAACCATTTTAACTATAGTTGTGCTTAATACTGTTTTAAAAATCTTTAAGTATTGCACAGTTTGTATAGGGATTTGGTGGTAATAGTAACTAACATTTTTGCTTGTTCTTTAACCTGAAGGTCCAAACACAAATGGGGGAACGGGACAAGCATGTGCCTGCAACACTTGATCCCTTAGTGAAAGGGAACTTTTTTGCAACTGACTTTTAAATGCATGAGGGGGTGGGGGTTATTGAAAAGTATATGGAGGCAAACTTGGTTTAGTGTGTTTCTAAAGCTGCTAATTTGTGTGTGAGAGGGGTCTGGGCAAGGCATAGGTGTAGGGTTTTAAAAGTACTTGGTTTGTTTCAAACCAACAGGGTTTTTTCCTGTGCAAAATGTGGTTTAAAATGGATTTTAAAAGCAGTTTGGTTTTTATTCTGCAAAATGAGATGTATTTAAAAAAAATGTTTGAGGTTTTTGTTGTTGTTTGTTTGTTTGTTGTTTTTTGGTTTATGTTTTAAGTGGTAGAAATAAACTCAAAACCGGTGTTTCTCGTACAGCCTGAACTGGATGATTTGTTTTAAAGCTGTGACTTTTTAAACAGAAAAACACCCTAATGAATATTTAGTTTTGAAGTTTACAAGAGTGTTTCCCGTGTTTTATAATAATGCTGTTTGCTCCACAGTACGGTGAAAACATGAGAGATCCTTAGAGCAGAGGGAAAACAAGCTCAGAAGAAAAGGGAACGAGACAGCTGAAAGGGAAAATTCACCAGCATCAGTGACTGATGGATGGAAGAAGCCCAGTAAATATATTTTGCTTATTGGTTGGGTTGTTCTGTGAGGTTTTGTATTTGAAGTGAATACATAGGTGTGGGTGAGAAAGATGGTAAAGTTCAGTTTTGTAAAATGGTTACCCCCACCCCCCATATGCATGGGCAACTTTTCTGACAACGCTTAGTCCGCGCTACAAGGACACCTCCTCCAGAACCGCCAAAGAACCAGGAATCTGCTTTGAGACTTTTAACAACGCAAAACAGCACAAGAGTGCAGATAAAGCATCCAGGCAGTCCAAATCTCATATACGGCAAACCCAAGGGCAAAACAAGACTCTGGTAAACAACAACCACAACTCCAGTTCCTCAGCGGCCACTGCCACAGCAAACCCTGAGAAAACACCCACATTCACAAACCCGGAGCATGCGCTCTAGGGGTTGTGAATAAAACACCAAGGACTGACAAACCATTCTCCCAAAACCATAAGCTCGTCACTGCTCCCCTATATTCTAGTATTTGGGAACAGTTTGATGGTTCATTCAGAAAACTGATGGACGCTGTGTCCCCAGAGGGCGGGGGGGGGGGCTAAAAACCGGCATTCTAAAGAGAGTTGGGAAAAATCTGACGCTTTGCTCAGAACACTGGTGACCTCTGTATCCTCAGGGGGCCTAACAACCGACCACAACTCACTTACTGGATGCTGAAATGAGTCTGTTCTTCAAAGAACCGACTGAGCCGAATACTAAAAGGCTAAACCTTACAGCGCCGAGCTTTAAAGGTGCCTAATGTACGTGAAGCCGAGCGACGCAGAGAAAGTGAAAATCAGTCTGTTTCTACCAGAACAGGGACAGAATGTAACTGCAACCCCCCAGAAACACCAAAGAGCTCAGAGTCTGGTGCTCAGCAGGTGCTGGATAACGTGAAGAAGCGTTCTAAGAAAAATGCATTCGTACTGCTAAAGAAGCTGGGCCAGGCTACAAATCTCTCTTCATGGAACGATAAAGGGGCTTTGTGTACAAAGGCTCTGTGGTTAATGGTTCTAACATGCTCGACTTAGTCCGGGCCGTGACCCAGACGCGCTCAGTTCCTAGCAGACATGGACCTTAAAGATGGGATGTGTTTAGGAATGTCATGGCGGAACGGAACGTACCACCTTCTGTCATGGGCACTGCGGCCAGGAGAGCTCTATGGAACGTCTCACGACCTCGACCGTCACTTAATCCAGAGGTGAAAGTAAGCTGGTACGGGCAGTACGGAGTAGCAGCCAGAGCCAGTACGCCGTGCCGGACCGCACCGGCTTCCTCAGCGGGGATTTAAAGGGCTCAGAGCTCTGGCAGCTGTAGAGAGTCCAGAGCCCTTTAAATTCCCCTTGCAGCTCCAGCAAGTGGGTTGGGGCTGGGATTTAAAGGGCTCACAGCAGGGGGGAAAGTAACTTCCAGGATTTACCGGTACTGCCAGTATCCTGAGGGGGCGTGGCCTCAACCGGAAGAGATTTAAAGATCCTGGGGCATCGGCTGTGGCTGGGAGCCCCAGGGTCTTTAAATTAACCCTGGGCTCAGGGGCAAATTAAAGGGCCCAGGGCTCAGGCCGCCGCAGAGCCCCGAGCCCTTTAGATTCCCCCCGCAGCTCCGGCAGCCAGATTCAGGTGTGGATTTAAAGGGCCCAGAGCTCCCACGGCTGCAGGGAGCACCGAGCCCTTTAAATCTGGCCCCAGCCCGGCTGCCAGAGCTGCGGGGGGAAATTAAAGGGCTCTGGGCTCCCTGCAGCCGCCAAAGCTCTGAGCCTGTTAAATCCCCGCGGAGGAAGCCGGTGCGGTCCGGCACAGCGTACTGGCTCTTGCCGCTATGCCGTACTGGCCCCTACCGGCTTACTTTCATCTCTGGGTCAGAACTCCTATGGCTGCGGGGAGCCCAGAGCCCTTTAAATTCCCCCCGCAGCTCCAGGAGCTGGGCTGGGCCAGGAATTAAAGGGCTCAGAGCTCCGGCAGTTGCTGGGAACCCAGAGCCCATTAAATCTCCCCTGCCCCCGCAGCTCCAGCAGCTGGGCTGGGGCTGGGATTTAATGGGCTCAGCGCTCCCCGTGGCTGCATAGATCCCAGAGCCCTTTAATTCCCCTCCATGAAGCTCCAGCAGCTGGGTTGGGGCTGGGATTTAAAGGGCTCACAGCAGGGGGGAAAGTAACTTCCAGGACTTACCGGTACTGCCGGAATCCTGAGGGGGCGTGGCCTCAACTGGAAGAGGCGGGGCCTCTCACGATTTAAAGGTCCTGGGGCATCGGCTGTGGCTGGGAGCCCCAGGGTCTTTAAATTAACCCTGGGCTCAGGGGCAAATTAAAGGGCCAAGGGCTCAGGCCGCCGCGGAGCCCCAAGCACTTTAGATTCCCCCCGCAGCCGGATTCGGGTGTGGATTTGAAGGGCCCGGAGCTCCCATGGCTGCGGGGAGCACTGAGCCCTTTAAATCTGGCCCCAGCCCGACTGCCAGAGCTGCGGGGGGAAAATTAAAGGGCTCTGGGCTCCCTGCAGCCGCCAAAGCTCTGAGACGTTCAAATCCCTGCTCAGGAAGCCGGTGCGGTCCGGCACGGCATATTGGCTCTTCCTGGTACGCCGTACTGGACCGTAATGGCTTATTTTCATCTCTGCTTCAGAGATTCCACGGCTGCGGGGAGCCCAGAGCCCTTTAATTTCCCCCCGCAGATCCGGCAGTCGGGCTGGGGCCAGGATTTAAAGGGCTCGGAGATCCCGCAGCTGCCAGAATCCCAGAGACCTTTAAATACCCCCCGGAGCTCTGGAAGCCAGGCTGGGGCTACGAATTAAAGGGCTCAGAGCTCCCGTGGTGACAGGGAGCCCAGAGCCCTTTAAATTCCCCCGCAGCTCTGGCAGCCGGGTTCGGGTGTGGATTTAAAGGGCCCGGAGCTCCCATGGCTGCGGGGAGCCAAGGATTGCCGGGCTGGGGCCGGGATTTGAAGGGCCCAGAGCTCCTGCTGCTGCAGGGAGCACCGAGATTTTTAATTCCCAGCCCGGCTGCCGGAGCTGCGGTGGGAGGGGAGGAGAGATTTAAAGGGCTCTGGGCTCCCTGCAGCGACCGCCGCTCTGAGCCCTTTAACTCCCCGCTGAGGAAGCCGGTGCGGTCCGGCACAGCGTACTGGCTCTTACTGCTATGCTGTACTGTCCCGTACCGGCTTACTTTCATCTCTGGCTCAGAACTCCTACGGCTGCGGGGAGCCCAGAGCCCTTTAAATTCCCCCCGCAGCTCCAGGAGCTGGGATGGGGCCGGGAATTAAAGGGCTCAGAGCTCCGGTGGTTGCTGGGAACCCAGAGCTCATTAAATCTCTCCCCCCCACACACAGTTCCAGCAGCTGGGCTGGGGCCGGGATTTAATGGGCTCAGCGCTCCCTGTGGCTGCGTAGATCCCAGAGCCCTTTCATTCCCCTCCACGCAGCTCCAGCACCCAGGCTGGGGCAGGGAATTAAAGGGCTGAGAGCTCTCCGGAGCGGCAGGAGCTCCGGGCCCTTTAAATCCTGGCTCCAGCCGGGGAAGGCTCAGGATCCCCACAGCCATGGGAGCTCCGCGTCCTTTAAATCCACGCTCGAACCCGGCTGCCAGAGCTGTGGGGGGGATTTAAAGGCCCTGGGGCTCCCAGCCACGACCGATGCTGCAGGACCTTTCAATCTTGAGAGGCCCCGCCCCTTCCGGTTGAGGCCACACCCCCTCAGGACTCCGGCAGTACCGGGAAGTCCTGGAAGTTACTTTCACCCTTGACTAAATCATTCCTTTACCTGTGTTCACCTGGTTCGCCGGTGACTCCCCCGAGCCGCAGTCGCATTCCACCTCTAAGGGGGTGAACAAAGAGAGGCCACCATGCTCATCGGGGTGTCTCACAAGCAGTTGGGTTTTGGGTTCGGGTTCCGGCGTATCTATCAACGGCTGGGCCAAAGGGCTCCCCTCGGTCGCTCCCTCCTCCTCCTCGGCACTGTCGCTGATGTAGCGCTTTCTCCGCGGATGGTCAAAGACCCTCGGGGCGAAGACAGAGTCCGAAGTTCTCACGGGGGTGGTGAAGGACTCCAGGTTTCCTCTCCGCAGCCTTCCCACAATTTCTAAACCGTGGGTCCTTGGTGAGAGATGGCCTCGTCCGTCCAGCGCTGCGATTTATGAGGTGATGGTGCTGCACTCTGATTGGCAGAAGGCCCTGGGAGGAGTTCTTAGTGGGGTCATACGGCCGCTCCCGGACGGGTCACCCTGCCCCAGAACTCGCCCTGATTGGTCAGAATCCCCTCTTCGGGTGGTCCTGTCAGGACAAAACCGATCCTAATTGGTCGAGGGCAGTGAGAGGAGTTCTTAGAGGGGTCACAAGACACACGTCGGGATAGGTCACCCTTCTACCCCAGAGCTCGCCCTGATTGGTCAAATCTCCTCTTGGAGTGGTCCTTCCAGGAGGAAACCCATCCTGATTGGTAGAGGGTGGTGGGAGGAGTTCTTAGAGGGGTCACATGACACACCTGGCTTCCAGTCATGTGCCCGCCTTGACCACGAAGTAATACCCCCATGGGGCAGGACTTCCGGTGACAGGTGGGAGGGACTAAGGGGTCATGGGGCAGGGTTAGGGTTTGATTTATGGTGGGGCCTTGTAAGGCTCCGGTGTAGGGGCTCGGCCGTCTCAGGTGCGGCCGGGAGCCAGGCCGCATCACTCCACGGCCTAAATCCGCAAGTCAGTCTCCGAAGGTCCACGGGCTCAGACCCTCAGGCAGGGGCTGAGCAAAAACAAACAGAGTCAGTAGATTAGGCGCCAAGCACTCAGTCAGGGCGCGGCAACCAACCGCAGGTCTCGGCTCAGACCCTCAGGCAGACGCTGAGCAAACAGAGTCAGTGGTTTAAGCCCCAGGCCCTCAGTCAGGGCGGGGCACCAAACAGCAGTTCTAGCTCAGACCCTCAGGCAGGGGCTGAGCACACAGCAATAGTTCAGGGCTCAGGTCCTTGGCAGGAGCTGAGCGACAGCAATAGTTCAGGGCTCAGGTCCTTGGCAGGAGCTGAGCGACAGCAATAGTTCAGGGCTCAGGTCCTTGGCGGGAGCTGAGCGACAGCAATAGTTCAGGGCTCAGGTCCTTGGCGGGAGTTGAGCGACAGCAATAGTTCAGGGCTCAGGTCCTTGGCGGGAGCTGAGTAACAGCAATAGTTCAGGGCTCAGGTCCTTGGCGGGAGCTGAGCGACAGCAATAATTCAGGGCTCAGTTCCTTGGCGGGAGCTGAGCGACAGCAATAGTTCAGGGCTCAGGTCCTTGGCGGGAGCTGAGCACACAGCAATAGTTCAGGGCTCAGGTCCTTGGCGGGAGCTGAGCACACAGCAATAGTTTAGGGCTCAGGTCCTTGGCGGGAGCTGAGCGACAGCAATAGTTCAGGGCTCAGGTCCTTGGCGGGAGCTGAGCGACAGCAATAGTTCAGGGCTCAGGTCCTTGGCGGGAGCTGAGCGACAGCAATAGTTCAGGGCTCAGGTCCTTGGCGGGAGCTGAGCACACAGCAACAGTTCAGGGCTCAGGTCCTTGGCGGGAGCTGAGCGACAGCAATAGTTCAGGGCTCAGGTCCTTGGCGGGAGCTGAGCGACAGCAATAGTTCAGGGCTCAGGTCCTTGGCGGGAGATGAGCGACAGCAATAGTTCAGGGCTCAGGTCCTTGGCGGGAGCTGAGCACACAGCAATAGTTCAGGGCTCAGGTCCTTGGCAGGAGCTGAGCACACAGCAATAGTTCAGGGCTCCTACTACTTCAGTTGACTGCCTGTTCTCCTCAAGCGGGTTCAGGGAAGCAGCAGGAAATAGGAAGCAAAACAGGCTAACAATCCCCATGGTTCTTTCCCACTAGACAGACATCCAAAAACAAAAACGCTTTCAGACAATTATTTCCTTACGCTCTGACGGGGTGAAATTCAGCCCTGTACAGCCAGCCAGGGCAAGGTCTGTGCATCACAGCGGGGTTAAGTGGCACTTCACTGACCAGGTGCTGGGAGACTTCGGTGGCACAGTTTTCCTCCTGGATTGGAATAGCCGGCTGGAATCCTGTGAGGTATAGAGCAGAGAGAGGTTAGGGCCACAACGTTCACCTCAGAGGCTGAGCTTCTACAGACTTTTGGGATGTTCCCATCTGAGGAGGAGGATTTTGGCCAGCCCCAGCTCAGAGCTTTCAGTCACTTCAACCAGTGATTCTCTGGCACAGTTGATCTAAAGCAGCTGAACTTTTCAGGCCTTGCCCCCATCTCCGACCCCCCTCCCACCTCGCATTGCCCTCTAACAGCCCTCTCCCTTCTCTCGATCCCTGCCAAGCCCAAATACAGAGCCTAGCCCACGATCCTCCTCTCTTAGACCCTCTCCTCACACGACCCTCCCCTACCTTTGAGAGGCTGATCCCTGTGCCCTTTACACAGCTCCTGGAGACATCATGGCTCCTCAGGACAACTGGGCAGTGGGTGGTTCCAACCTCTGTGTGGGGTGCGTGGTTTTCTGTCTAAGCATCACTGAGAGCCAGCACGTCTCGATTTCACAGGATGAGTGAAGTCTAGGAAGCGCTGCACTTCTTGAGGACTTCCAACTTCGCCCTATTTATCAATGGCTTCCACCTTATTTGCATCAATGGTAACATCTTCTGGGGAGAGGATGTACCCCCAAAACTCTGTGGAGAGTTGGCTGGAGGTTCCGCTTTTCCCATTCTGTGTTGAGACCATGCTGCCGAAACCTCTCCAGGTTCGGATGTGCTGCATGTGCTGCTCTGGGTTCTCCAAAAAGAGACGTATTTCACCCGAATAGATGACACTGTCCCCAAATACATCACTGATGAAGTGTTTCAAGGTCAGGGGACCCTTAGTTAGCTCAACTAGCATATCAGACCGTTAAAATGTCCATCGTCTGTTTTGAAATCTGTCTTCAATTTGTCTCTTGCCCAAACGAGGGTTAGATTGGAAATCCTTGCAGATGAAGTTTGATGAAACCCTTTGCAGATTTCCTGTGAGCCAACAATTGTGGGATTCGCAGCAGAGGGTCATGGTTTCAAATGATCACTTTGTTCAGGAGCTGATTGTCTAAAGAGAGGCGTAGCAGAGTCCCACATTTCTTCTTCCCCAAAAGGGCCTGCTCTTAGGACCGGTTTTCATGACTGCACGCAGGGAGATCCACTAATTCTGGTCCCAACAATGCATAAATACAGGGAAAAGCAGCTTTCAACCAAGGTGGTAGGTCAATAGGGCAGTCATAGTCCCGGTGCAGAGGTAACGAGTCCACATTTCTTTCCACGTTATCCATGTAATATTGGTATTTATCAGGAACGCCACCATCAGTCAAACCCTAACCCCTCCCCTTGACCCTCCCAAGCCCTACCCGTTGACCCCTTAGTCTCTCCCACCTGTCATCGGAAGTCCCGCCCCATGGGGGGGTTTAACTCTGGGGTCAAGGTGGCCACATGACTGGAAGCAAGGTGTGTCATGTGACCCCTCTAAGAACTCCTCCCACCACTCTCTACCAATCAGGATGGGTTTCATCCCAGAAGGACCACCCTGAGAGGAGATTTGACCAGTCAGGGTGAGTTCTGAGGTGGGGTGACCCATCCAGAAGTGGGTCGTGTGACCCCTCTAAGACCTCCTCACACCGCCATCTACCAATTAGGATGGGTTTGACCCGATAGGACTGCCCTAAGAGGAGATTTTGACCAATCAGGAGAATTCCGGGCAGGGTGACCCATCCGAAGTGGGCCGTATGACCCCACTAAGAACTCCTCCCAAGGCCCTCTGCCAATCAGAGTGCAGCACCATTACCCTTAAGTCCCAGCGCCGGACAGATGAGGCCATCTCTTACCAAGGACACATGGTTTAGAAATCGTGGGAAGGCTGCTGAGAGGAAACCTGGACTCCTTCACCATCCCGTGAGAACTTCAGACTGTCTTCATCCCAAGGGTCTTTGACTATCGCGGAGAAAGCTCTACATCAGCGACAGTGCCGAGGAGGAGGAGGAGGGAGTGACCGAGGGGAGCCCTTCGGCCCAGCCATTGATGGATAAACCGGAACCAGAACCCCAAACCCAACTGCTTGTGAGACACCCCAATGAGCATGGTGACCTCTCTTTGTCCACCCACTTAGAGGTGGAATGCGATTGAGGCTGGGGGGAATCACTGGTGGACAAGGTGAATGGTAAAGACGTCACACAGGTAAATGAATGATTAAGAAGCAATCGCTTCTTAACGGGTAAGGAACCAGGAGTTGTGTAAATCTAAAAACAAACACTGTGGCGCTTACACTGTTTCTGTTCTGAAAATCTCTCAACAGCTCAACAATGCCTTTCTAGACTGCCTGGAAGCCCTGGACAGCGTTGCATCAAGCAGGGAAGATGAACTGGGCCCACCTCGGTTTTGCTCAATGCCGATACAAATTGTTGAAGAGGACTCTGAGGATGATGGCCATGAGGGGTTTCGGAGGAGGCTTGGCATAGAACTAACTGAGCCAGTGCCACGTCGTGAGCGTAAAAAAGTCACGCAGACTATTGTACGCGTTGCTGTTTATGCTGCCCTTAAGCACTGCCTGAGGGAAAAGCTTTGTGAAGATTGCGAGGGCCGTGTCATAGATGCGCCAGGCCAACAGCACCACGACTGAGTGTCTTGGACTTCAGTGGATATAAACCACAAGCTCTGGGGCCTATGTGCTGAGCTGGGTTTGGAAAGCTGATTAAACACCGTGATTGCCAGAGGTTCTGCTGTGTAATGTCTGTGCCTAAGCCAAGAACATTTAGTGCAAGGGGGGACCTTGTTCAATGCTGTGCAGTTGAGTGGAGCCCCTGACTGTGTTTTAAAGAAAATAACCTGCTTACAGCTGGAGTGTAAAAATTGGAGCCACCTTCTGTTTCATTTTATTAAAAACACAGTCAGGGGCTCCACTCACTCACTTGCACAGCATTTCTCCAGTTATGGCAATCATGTGAACAAGGACCCACAAATTGTGGGGGGTTTGCTATAAAACCTGTTGAAAAATCTCTGTTCAGGGGTAAGCCAGTTCGCTGGTCCCCGCCCCCGGCATGCTCGTAATAAAGGGGCCTCTTGTGATTCGGATCCAAACACAACGCGGGGTCATTTATCCACGACACGGCGTGATATTGGCCGTCTAGTCTGCACAAAAAGTTACAGATTCCTGCTTAAGGAAAAGACTATTTGTAAGGAATCTAAAAGGATTCAGCTAGAGAATGGTGAGGGGACAAACATGCGATAGAAAACTTGGTAGCTGTAAATTTTAAAATAAACCTTATTGAAAAGGGCTTTGTGACTATCTGTGTTTCTGTTCAAAGGCCTTTGGCCCTTAAATGAGCTAAAAGTGTTAATGAAGCATCTTGGCTTGGTTTCAAGGAGCTTGTAACAGGCGGGTCCGGGGCTCAACCCTCTGAGGGGAGGAGGGGAGCCACACCGGCCCGCTGGTCTCACCGGGGGTGCTCTGTCCTGTCCCTTTAAGGCGAGGTAAATGAAGACAGAGTCAGTTGGGGCTCAGTCCTTTGGCTGTCAGGCTGAGCTATAAGCAATACTAACAGTCTGGCAAAGGCCCAGGCCCTCTGGATCAGGGGCTGGGCGACAACCAGTATAAGGGCAGGCCTCTTGTGGCAGGCTGCCAGTAGCAAACAGTACAGGGGCTCAGGCCTCTTGTGGCAGGCTGAGCCAGTAGCAAACAGTACAGGGGCTCAGGCCTCTTGTGGCAGGCTGA
The DNA here is from genome assembly GCF_016161935.1 of Mauremys reevesii. Lineage (NCBI taxonomy): Eukaryota > Metazoa > Chordata > Testudines > Geoemydidae > Mauremys > Mauremys reevesii. Next base: position 154,544,181 of record NC_052623.1, read on the forward strand.
GCCAGTAGCAAACAGTACAGGGGCTCTGGCCTCTTGTGGCAGGCTGAGCCAGTAGCAACAGTACAGGGGCTCAGGCCTCTTGTGGCAGGCTGAGCCAGTAGCAACAGCACAGGGGCTCAGGCCTCTTGTGGCAGGCTGAGCCAGTAGCAACAGCACAGGGCTCAGGCCTCTTGTGGCAGGCTGAGCCAGTAGCAACAGCACAGGGGCTCAGGCCTCTTGTGGCAGGCTGAGCCAGTAGCAACAGTACAGGGCTCAGGCCTCTTGTGGCAGGCTGAGCCAGTAGCAACAGCACAGGGGCTCAGGCCTCTTGTGGCAGGCTGAGCCAGTAGCAACAGTACAGGGGCTCAGGCCTCTTGTGGCAGGCTGAGCCAGTAGCAACAGTACAAGGGCTCAGGCCTCTTGTGGCAGGCTGAGCCAGTAGCAACAGTACAGGGCTCAGGCCTCTTGTGGCAGGCTGAGCCAGTAGCAACAGTACAGGGGCTCAGGCCTCTTGTGGCAGGCTGAGCCAGTAGCAACAGTACAGGGGCTCAGGCCTCTTGTGGCAGGCTGAGCCAGTAGCAACAGTACAGGGCTCAGGCCTCTTGTGGCAGGCTGAGCCAGTAGCAACAGTACAAGGGCTCAGGCCTCTTGTGGCAGGCTGAGCCAGTAGCAACAGTACAGGGGCTCAGGCCTCTTGTGGCAGGCTGAGCCAGTAGCAACAGTACAAGGGCTCAGGCCTCTTGTGGCAGGCTGAGCCAGTAGCAACAGTACAGGGCTCAGGCCTCTTGTGGCAGGCTGAGCCAGTAGGTAGAGGGGACGGCTGCCACCCGTGAGTGGGGTGGCAGGGGGACACAGGCCCACCCACTCCACTGTGTCCCGGCCCGGGCCCTAGGCAGCGGTCGTGACCGCTGGCGGTCAGTGGGGATCCTGACCGCAACACACTGACATAGGTTCAGTCTGGTCAGCAGCCTGACTGAGGTCAGCTGCCCCCGGCCACTTCCACTATCCCCTCTTGCCCTACCTGGTCCACGGCGCTTGGCCCCGGGAAGTCCCACTGCATGGGCTCGCCTCGCCCGGGCTGGGAGGTAGGTCTGGTAGGCTTGTAGGAAAGTCCGCCAAACCGGGGCTCTCGGGTAACAGCACGACAGCTGGGGCGCCCCGGCTCCTCGTCGTAGGTGGCGCGGGAGCTCGGCTGGTCTTCCCAGGAGCGAGGTAGGGTGCTCTCCGTCCAGTTCAGGCAGTCGCCGGGCTCCCGTGGTTCCTTCGGTAGGAGCTCCTCAGGCAGGTCTGCTCTCTCCGGTGGCTGAGAGCTGACTGAGCTGGGAAGCCCGGCTTTTATTCTTCCGGGTCGGCGCCTGACCCTCTGAGGGGCGGGCTCACCACGCTGGAGCCCCGCCCCTTCCTGTATCCGGGGCTCAACCCTCTGAGGGGAGGAGGGGAGCCACACCGGCCCGCTACATTCCCCCCCCCTCAAGCCGGGCTCCCATACCTTGGGGCCAGGTCCTTCCATCTCCTCCAGGCGGGACAGGAAGTCGGCATTTGCGTGGTCCTTGCCCGCCCGATGCCGGATGGTAAAGGCATAGGGCTGTAGGGCTAGGTACCATCGCATGATCCGGGGGTTATTATCCTTCATCCTCATCAACCATTGGAGGGGTGCATGGTCCGTGACGAGGGTGAAGGGGGCGCCTAGGAGGAAGAAACGGAGGGCATCACAGGCCCACTTCACCGCTAGGGCTTCTTTCTCGACCACGGAATAGTTCCGCTCGCGGGGGAATAGTTTCCGGCTGAGGTATATCACTGGATGGTCCCCCCCTTCCGTTTCTTGCGACAGGACCGCCTACGCCGGTCTTAGACGCGCCTGTCTGTAGAATAAACGGCTTGTCGGGTCCGGGCTGTACAGGACTGGTTCCTGGCACAGGCGGTCCTTCAGGGTCTGGAAGGCCACCTCGCATTCGGCCGTCCAGCGCACCTGTCGGGGGCTATTTTTCGTGAGGAGCTCAGTCAGGGGTGCGGCAATTGAGGCGAATTGCGGAATAAACCGCCGATAATACCCGGCGAGCCCCAGGAACTGCCGCACTTGGCGCTTCGTCGTGGGTGTGGGGCAGTCCGCAAGGGCCTGTACCTTGCCTACCAGGGGTCTGATTTGTCCTCCTCCCACCGTGTAGCCCAGATAGGTGGTCTCCTGCCATGCGATCCTACATTTCTTAGGGTTGGCGGTCAACCCTGCCTCTCGCAAGGTTCGTAGGACCGCGGCGACCCGGTTGAGGTGATCTTCCCAGTGGCGGCTGTAGATTACCACGTCATCCAAGTAGGCGGCCGCATACTCCTGGTGGGGCCGCAAGAGGTGGTCCATCAACCGCTGGAAGGTCGCGGGGGCCCCATGGAGGCCGAACGGCATTCGATTAAATTGATAAAGGCCTGAGGGGGTAGCAAAGGCCGTTTTCTTTGGACGCCTGCCGAGTGGGATCTGCCAATACCCTTTGCTCAGGTCCAGGGTGGTAATAAATTGGGCTTCTCAGGCGCCCAGGAGTTCGCCCACCCTGGGCATCGGATAGGCGCCAAACCGCGAAATGGCGTTTACCCGACGGAAGTCTATACAAAATCGGGCGCGCATCGTCCGGTTTGGGGACCAGCACCACCGGCTGCGCCATTCACTGCAGGAAGGCTCGATGACTCCCAAGGCCAACATGGTTCGACCTCGTCGTCTACCTCCAGCCGCATCCGATAAGGCAAAGGCCGGGTGGTCTCCCTGATCGTTTTCCCTGGCTCGGTCAGAATCGTGTGACAGGCCCGGGTGGTATACCCCGGGACGGCCGTGAAGGTTTTTCGGAAAGCCTGCAGGAGACATGTAGCCTGCTTACGCTGCTCTGCTGTGAGCGAGGGGCCTATCGGGGGTTCCTCCACAGCCCTTGTCTCGGCGGTGTCCGCCCAGTTCGGGCTCAGGCGGCAAGGGTCGATCAGTAGGCCCTCTCGGTCACACCATGGCTTTAGCAGGTTGATGTGGTAGACCTGGAGTTTCTTCCGTCGGTCGGGTTGGCGGATTTCGTATGTCACGGGTCCCACTTGCCGCACCACCTCATAGGGCCCCTGCCAACGGGCCAACAGCTTCGACTCGCTGGAGGGTAGAAGCAGCAGGACCCGGTCCCCAGGAGCGAACCTCCGGGCTCGGGCCTCCTGGTTATAGTTCCGCTCCTGCTTCGCCTGGGCTGCCCGCAAATTCTCCCGGGCTACTGTCCCGGCCTGAGTTAGGTATTCCCGTAATTGGTGGACATACTGGAGGAGGCCTTGGGTTGGGGAGGTCGACTCCTCCCACGTTTCCCGCATCAAATCTAGAAGTCCGCGGGGTCTCCGCCCGTACAACAGTTCAAAGGGGGAGAACTTGGTTGAGGCTTGCGGAACCTCCCGGATGGCTAGCAGCAGGGGCGGTAGGAACTGGTCCCAGTGCCGCAACTCCTCGGGGGGAAATTTTCTTAGCATGTCCTTAAGGGTGCGGTTAAACCGCTCTACCAACCCGTCGGTCTGCGGGTGGTATACTGACGTACGCAGCTGTTGCACCCCCAGGAGCTTGCAGACCTGTTGGAGCAGCCGGGACGTGAAGTTAGTGCCCTGGTCCGTTAGGATCTCCCTAGGCAACCCTACTCGGGAAAAAATCTTCATCAGTTCCCCCGCAATGGTCCGGGCGGTGATGCTCCGCAGGGGAACGGCCTCGGGAAGCGGAGGCGTAGTCCACGAGGACGAGGACATACTGGAAGCCGGCCGCACTTCGGGGAAGTGGACCTATCAGGTCCATGGCGACCCGCTCAAAGGGGGTCTCGATGACTGGCATAGGGACTAAGGGGGCCCTGGATACCCGAGGCGGTGCGGCCAGCTGACACTCGGGACAGGAGGTACAATATTGCTTCACCTCTTGATGGATACCGGGCCAAAAGAACCGCGCCAGGATTCGGGCGAGGGTCTTTTCTTGCCCCAGATGCCCGGGCGCGGGCACATCGTGGGCCAACTGCATCACGGCCCTGCGGTGACAACGGGTACCAGCAATTGCGCTACAGGTTCCCGGTGCGCTGGTCTCGGTCGATGCGGTAGAGCCGATCCCGTCGCAACTGAAATGGGCCACCGCGTGGCCCGACAAGAGTCCACTATGGAGCCGCCGACGGCCGCAAGTTGGTCGAGGCTCGGCTAAGTGTCGGGTCCGACCGTTGGTCGCGGCAAAAGTCCGTATCGAAGCGAGGTTCTGTGGGAGATGGCCCCGGCGGCCCCTGACGTTCTTGGTCTTCTCCCTCAGTCTCCTCATCAGTCTGCCCCGCCTCAGGCGGAGGTCCCCGGGGTTCAGCAGCCAACCCCGGCGTTGCCCGAAGGACCTCTTCAAATGAGGGCCAATCTCGCCCCAGAATTACCGGATAGGCCAGGCCGGGGGCCAGGCCGACGATTACCCGCCGGGTAATGCCTCCCACCGTTAGCTGGGCCCAGGCACTGGTAAGGTCGGACATCCCCATGGATGCACTGTAATTGTATCGGCGCCAGACGGGGTCGGCCGTGGTCCCAGAGTTTGGCGGACCAACGCCTGGCCGCACTCGAATCGATCAGGGCCTGTGTGGTCTGGTTCTCAACCGTTACCGGGATTATCAGCTTGGGGGCTCGCCGCCGCGGGCCCGGCCGGCCCCTACGTAAACCTGCCCGAAACTGCAATCCATCTCGGGACAGTCTCGTTGTACATGGCCTGCTTTCCCACATCTAAAGCAGGGACCGAGCTCAGGGCGTCCACTCCGGGGAAGGCTTGTTCTGGTACTTCGGGGGGGGCTCCGCCGGACCTTGGGCGCTCCCTGGGTGAAGGCCGGGGTAGTCAGCCGGGGAGCTGCTTCCCAGCGTGGAGTCGGGGTTTCCTGTCGGGTCCCGCCCGTGGTCTGGGCCTCGTGGGTGGGGCATGTTCGATGCCTTCTTCTCATCCCGGGGTCGTTCGGGCCCCGAGGTAGGTGGCCGGAAGGTGGGCCCTATCGAGGCTTCAGCAGCCAGGAAACCCTCCATGAGTGCGACGGCGTCCGCTAAGGTCGTCGGTCGGTGGCGGAGTACCCAGGCCCGGCCTTTGGCCGGCAGGGTGTGAACAAACTGCTCCAACACCACCTGCTCGGTGACCTCCTCTGCCGCCCTGACGCCTGGCTGCAGCCACCACGGCAGGCCTCCTTCAGGGTCTGGGCCACCATCCGGGGACGGGCTCCCGCCGGGTAGGTATGTCGCCTGAACCGCTGCCTAAACGTCTCCGGGCTAATGTCCAAAGCGTCTAGGACTGCAGCCTTCACGCGGTCGTAGTCGCGGGCTTCTTCGGTCGCCAGCCCCCGGTAGGCTGCTTGGGCCGTCCCGGTCAAATAGGGGGCTAGCAAGGTGGCCCACTGGTCTCTTGCCCACCCCGCCACGAGGGCCACCCGCTCGAAAGTGACCAAGAAGGCCTCCGGGTCGTCCTCTGGGCCCATCTTGGTCAGACGCAGGGGGGTCGCCAGACGCGGACCCCCCCCCGTGCCCTCCCCTGCGGGCCATTCAGCGGGGCGGGGGGTGGGCCCGAGGAGCTGCTGCAGCTGGATCCCAAGCTGCTGCACCAGCTGCTGTTGCTGCTCTAGCTGAGCTACCTGTTGCTGTTGCTGCTGCTGCAGCCGGGCCGCGCCCCGCCGCCGCTGCTGGCCCAGCTGGGCGGCAGGCTGCTGCTGCTGCTGCAGGAGCTGAGCTGCCTGGTGCCGCACCTGGCTTTCCACCAGCAGCTGGAACAGCCGGTCAGTCTCCATCTTCCTGGCTCAGAGGCGGTCCGCCGCCTCTCACCGGCCCTTCTCACAGGGGCAAGGGATCTAAACGTCCCTGGTCAGGTGCCACTTGTAACAGGCGGGTCGGGGCTCAACCTCTGAGGGGGAGGGGAGCCACACCGGCCGCTGGTCTCACAGGGGTGCTCTGTCCTGTCCCTTTAAGGCGAGGTAAATGAAGACAGAGTCAGTTGGGGCTCAGTCCTTTGGCTGTCAGGCTGAGCTATAAGCAATACTAACAGTCTGGCAAAGGCCCAGGCCCTCTGGATCAGGGCTGGGCGACAACCAGTATAAGGGCAGGCCTTTGGTAGCAGGCTAAGCCAGTAACAAACAGTACAGGGGCTCAGGCCTTTGGTAGCAGGCTGAGCCAGTAACAACAGTACAGGGGCTCAGGCCTCTTGTGGCAGGCTGAGCCAGTAGCAAACAGTACAGGGGCTCAGGCCTCTTGTGGCAGGCTGAGCCAGTAGCAAACAGTACAGGGGCTCAGGCCTCTTGTGGCAGGCTGAGCCAGTAGCAACAGGCACAGGGGCTCAGGCCTTTGGTAGCAGGCTGAGCCAGTAACAACAGTACAGGGGCTCAGGCCTTTGGTAGCAAACAGTACAGGGGCTCAGGCCTCTTGTGGCAGGCTGAGCCAGTAGCAAACAGTACAGGGGCTCAGGCCTTTGGTAGCAGGCTGAGCCAGTAACAACAGTACAGGGGCTCAGGCCTCTTGTGGCAGGCTGAGCCAGTAGCAAGCAGTACAGGGGCTCAGGCCTCTTGTGGCAGGCTGAGCCAGTAGCAAGCAGTACAGGGGCTCAGGCCTCTTGTGGCAGGCTGAGCCAGTAGCAAACAGTACAGGGGCTCAGGCCTCTTGTGGCAGGCTGAGCCAGTAGCAAGCAGTACAGGGGCTCAGCCCTCTTGTGGCAGGCTGAGCCAGTAGCAAACAGTACAGGGGCTCAGGCCTCTTGTGGCAGGCTGAGCCAGTAGCAAACAGTACAAGGGCTCAGGCCTCTTGTGGCAGGCTGAGCCAGTAGCAAACAGTACAGGGGCTCAGGCCTCTTGTGGCAGGCTGAGCCAGTAGGTAGAGGGGGACGGCTGCCACCCGTGAGTGGGGTGGCAGGGGGGACACAGGCCCACCCACTCCACTGTGTCCCGGCCCGGGGCCCTAGGCAGCGGTCGTCACCGCTGGCGGTCAGTGGGGATCCTGACCGCAACACACTGACATAGGTTCAGTCTGGTCAGCAGCCTGACTGAGGTCAGCTGCCCCCGGGCCACTTCCACTATCCCCCTCTTGCCCTACCTGGTCCACGGCGTTTGGCCCCGGGAAGTCCCACTGCATGGGCTCATCCCCGCCCGGGCTGGGAGGTAGGTCTGGTAGGCTTGTAGGAAAGTCCGGCCAAACCGGGGGCTCCTCGGGGTAACAGCACGACAGCTGGGGCGCTCCCCCGGGCTCCTCGTCGTAGGTGGCGCGGGGGAGCTCCGGCTGGTCTTCCCAGGAGCGAGGTAGGGTGCTCTCCGTCCAGTTCAGGCAGTCGCTCGGGGCTCCCGTGGTTCCTTCGGTAGGAGCTCCCTCAGGCAGGTCTGCTCTCTCCGGTGGCTGAGAGCTGACTGAGCTGGGAAGCCCGGCTTTTATTCTTCCGGGTCGGCGCCTGACCCTCTGAGGGGCGGGCTCACCACGCTGGAGCCCCGCCCCTTCCTGTATCCGGGGCTCAACCCTCTGAGGGGAGGAGGGGAGCCACACCGGCCCGCTACAGAGCTGTATGTCTTTTAAATAAAAAATCAATTGTTTGTGAGAAGCTAGCGCTTGTGGATTTTGAATGTAAAAGTGACCCATTTACAGCAAAAAGCTGAAATGTATGTTGTGGGTGGGGGGAAAATCCTAAGAAATGTGCTTACAGTAAAACAAGCAGGCTGATCAGACCTGTATTTGAGTACAATACAGTTGACTTATCCTGTTGAACTGAGTGGGTTTAACCCCCCCTCCCTCACTGAATAGCCAGGGTGACTGCGATTATTTACCCTTGTTGCCATAGGGTTAAATTTGATGGGGGTGGGTGGGGGTGGATGGTGAGTTCTGATTAATATGAAATGAAATAAAACCTCAGGAATTCGCAGATGCTATTGGACAGTTTCAATATAACTGCTGGAGTTGGCAGAACTCAATTAGACAGTTTCAATATGACCCCAGGAGTTGGTGGAACACTATTGGACAGATTAAATATGGCCCTGGAGTTGGTCGAATGCTCTGGGTCATTCTTTCTAGAAAACACTCCCACCCCAAACTTTAAGCATGAAAGAAACGTGTTTAAAAAAAAAAAAACCCAAGCCCCAAGACATTCATTGATATCTGCAAAGGGCCCCCCGCTTGGAAATGGGGACTGTTCAATACTCTAAGAAGGCCCCGCAGAAACATTTAATTTAACTTACAGAAAAAAGGAAAAAAGAAAAAAAAAGCCCTGTTGTGCAGACAGCTTGGTTCCCCCACCCCAGATCACCACAGGGGGTGCTGCGGGAGGGGTGCCTAAAGTCTTTAAGGATCTATTAGTTCAGAGCCATGGGGATTAAATTAACCTGCTAGCTACTATGCTGAAGTCTGTTTGAACAATGGGCTAAGATGGTATAAAAACGTCAGGTCTGTTGGAGACTGTCCTTTTCAACAGAAACTTTCTTGGAAGGCTGCTGGACGGCAGACAGAGGTAGGGCTGGCTGGCTTGAACTCTGAAACTATACATTGTATAATGCCACTCTTTGCCCAGGCTGTCTTAGGAAAATCATGGTGCCTATCTTCATTGCAGTGTGATCTGCTTAGCATGGACCCAGAACGTTAAGCTGCAGTTCACCACCAGGCCAAGGTAAAAACCATTTTAACTATAGTTGTGCTTAATACTGTTTTAAAAATCTTTAAGTATTGCACAGTTTGTATAGGGATTTGGTGGTAATAGTAACTAACATTTTTGCTTGTTCTTTAACCTGAAGGTCCAAACACAAATGGGGGAACGGGACAAGCATGTGCCTGCAACACTTGATCCCTTAGTGAAAGGGAACTTTTTTGCAACTGACTTTTAAATGCATGAGGGGGTGGGGGTTATTGAAAAGTATATGGAGGCAAACTTGGTTTAGTGTGTTTCTAAAGCTGCTAATTTGTGTGTGAGAGGGGTCTGGGCAAGGCATAGGTGTAGGGTTTTAAAAGTACTTGGTTTGTTTCAAACCAACAGGGTTTTTTCCTGTGCAAAATGTGGTTTAAAATGGATTTTAAAAGCAGTTTGGTTTTTATTCTGCAAAATGAGATGTATTTTAAAAAAATGTTTGAGGTTTTTGTTGTTGTTTGTTTGTTTGTTGTTTTTTGGTTTATGTTTTAAGTGGTAGAAATAAACTCAAAACCGGTGTTTCTCGTACAGCCTGAACTGGATGATTTGTTTTAAAGCTGTGACTTTTTAAACAGAAAAACACCCTAATGAATATTTAGTTTTGAAGTTTACAAGAGTGTTTCCCGTGTTTTATAATAATGCTGTTTGCTCCACAGTACGGTGAAAACATGAGAGATCCTTAGAGCAGAGGGAAAACAAGCTCAGAAGAAAAGGGAACGAGACAGCTGAAAGGGAAAATTCACCAGCATCAGTGACTGATGGATGGAAGAAGCCCAGTAAATATATTTTGCTTATTGGTTGGGTTGTTCTGTGAGGTTTTGTATTTGAAGTGAATACATAGGTGTTGGTGAGAAAGATGGTAAAGTTCAGTTTTGTAAAATGGTTACCCCCACCCCCCATATGCATGGGCAACTTTTCTGACAACGCTTAGTCCGCGCTACAAGGACACCTCCTCCAGAACCGCCAAAGAACCAGGAATCTGCTTTGAGACTTTTAACAACGCAAAACAGCACAAGAGTGCAGATGAAGCATCCAGGCAGTCCAAATCTCATATACGGCAAACCCAAGGGCAAAACAAGACTCTGGTAAACAACAACCACAACTCCAGTTCCTCAGCGGCCACTCCCACAGCAAACCCTGAGAAAACACCCACATTCACAAACCCGGAGCATGCGCTCGAGGGACTCTGAACGTGCGCAGAACCACACACATTCACAAACCCGGAGCATGCGCTCTAGGGGTTGTGAATAAAACACCAAGGACTGACAAACCATTCTCCCAAAACCATAAGCTCGTCACTGCTCCCCTATATTCTAGTATTTGGGAACAGTTTGATGGTTCATTCAGAAAACTGATGGACGCTGTGTCCCGAGAGGGCGCGGGGGGGGGCTAAAAACCGGCATTCTAAAGAGAGTTGGGAAAAATCTGACGCTTTGCTCAGAACACTGGTGACCTCTGTATCCTCAGGGGGCCTAACGACCGACCACAACTCACTTACTGGATGCTGAAATGAGTCTGTTCTTCAAAGAACCGACTGAGCCGAATACTAAAAGGCTAAACCTTACAGCGCCGAGCTTTAAAGGTGCCTAATGTACGTGAAGCCGAGCGACGCAGAGAAAGTGAAAATCAGTCTGTTTCTACCAGAACAGGGACAGAATGTAACTGCAACCCCCCAGAAACACCAAAGAGCTCAGAGTCTGTTGCTCAGCAGGTGCTGGATAACGTGAAGAAGCGTTCTAAGAAAAATGCATTCGTACTGCTAAAGAAGCTGGGCCAGGCTACAAATCTCTCTTCATGGAACGATAAAGGGGCTTTGTGTACAAAGGCTCTGTGGTTAATGGTTCTAACATGCTCGACTTAGTCCGGGCCGTGACCCAGACGCGCTCAGTTCCTAGCAGACCTGGACCTTAAAGATGGGATGTGTTTAGGAATGTCATGGCGGAACAGAACGTACCACCTACTGTCATGGGCACTGCGGCCAGGAAAGCTCTATGGAACGTCTCACGACCTCGACCGTCACTTAATCCAGAGGTGAAAGTAAGCTGGTACGGGCCAGTACGGAGTAGCAGCCAGAGGCAGAACGCCGTGCCGGACCGCACCGGCTTCCTCGGCGGGGATTTAAAGGGCTCAGAGCTCTGGCAGCTGTAGAGAGTCCAGAGCCCTTTAAATTCCCCTTGCAGCTCCAGCAAGTGGGTTGGGGCTGGGATTTAAAGGGCTCACAGCAGGGGGGAAAGTAACTTCCAGGATTTACCGGTACTGCCAGTATCCTGAGGGGGCGTGGCCTCAACCGGAAGAGATTTAAAGATCCTGGGGCATCGGCTGTGGCTGGGAGCCCCAGGGTCTTTAAATTAACCCTGGGCTCAGGGGCAAATTAAAGGGCCCAGGGCTCAGGCCGCCGCGGAGCCCCGAGCCCTTTAGATTCCCCCCGCAGCTCCGGCAGCCGGATTCAGGTGTGGATTTAAAGGGCCCAGAGCTCCCATGGCTGCGGGGAGCACCGAGCCCTTTAAATCTGGCCCCAGCCCGGCTGCCAGAGCTGCAGGGGAAATTAAAGGGCTCTGGGCTCCCTGCAGCCGCCAAAGCTCTGAGCCGTTCAAATCCTGCTCAGGAAGCCGGTGCGGTCCGGCACGGCATATTGGCTCTTCCTGGTACGCCGTACTGGTCCGTAATGGCTTATCTTCATCTCTGCTTCAGAGAACCCACGGCTGCGGGGAGCCCAGAGCCCTTTAATTTCCCCCTGGAGATCTGGCAGTCGGGCTGGGGCCAGGATTTAAAGGGCTCGGAGATCCCGCGCCTGCGGGAATCCCAGAGACCTTTAAATACCCCCTGCAGCTCTGGAAGCAAGGCTGGGGCTGCAAATTAAAGGGCTCAGAGCTCCCGTGGCTACAGGGAGCCCAGAGCCTTTTAAATTCCCCCGAAGCTCTGGCAGCTGGGTTCGGGTGTCGATTTAAAGGGCCCGGAGCTCCCACGGCTGCAGGGAGCCAGAGGGCTGCCGGACTGGGGCCGGGATTTGAAGGGCCCAGAGTTCCTGCCGCTGCAGGGAGCACCGAGTTTTTTAATTCGCAGCCCCAGCCCGGCTGCCGGAGCTGCGGTGGGAGGGGAGGAGGGATTTAAAGGGCTCTGGGCTCCCCACAGCTGCCGGAGCTCTGAGTCTGTTAAATCCCCGCGGAGGAAGCCGGTGCGGTCCGGCTCAGTGTACTGGCTCTTGCCGCTATGCTGTACTGGCCATACTGGCTTACTTTCATCTCTGGGTCAGAACTCCTATGGCTGCGGGGAGCCCAGAGCCCTTTAAATTCCCCCTGCAGCTCCAGGAGCTGGGCTGGAGCTGGGATTTAATGGGCTCAGCGCTCCCCGTGGCTGCATAGATCCCAGAGCCCTTTAATTCCCCTCCATGCAGCTCCAGCAGCTGGGTTGGGGCTGGGATTTAAAGGGCTCACAGCAGGGGGGAAAGTAACTTCCAGGACTTACCGGTACTGCCGGAATCCTGAGGGGGCATGGCCTCAACCAGAAGAGGCAGGGCCTCTCACGATTTAAAGGTCCTGGGGCATCGGCTATGGCTGGGAGCCCCAGGGTCTTTAAATTAACCCTGGGCTCAGGGGCAAATTAAAGGGCCAAGGGCTCAGGCCGCCGAGGATCCCCAAGCCCATTAGATTCCCCCCGCAGCCGGATTCGGGTGTGGATTTGAAGGGCCCGGAGCTCCCATGGCTGCGGGGAGCACTGAGCCCTTTAAATCTGGCCCCAGCCCGACTGCCAGAGCTGCGGGGGAAAATTAAAGGGCTCTGGGCTCCCTGCAGCCGCCAAAGCTCTGAGACGTTCAAATCCCTGCTCAGGAAGCCGGTGCGGTCCGGCACGGCATATTGGCTCTTTCTGGTACGCCGTACTGGACCGTAATGGCTTATTTTCATCTCTGCTTCAGAGATTCCACGGCGGCAGGGAGCCCAGAGCCCTTTAATTTTCCCCTGCGGATCCGGCTGTCGGGCTGGGGCCAGGATTTAAAGGGCTTGGAGATCCCGCAGCTGCCAGAATCCCAGAGACCTTTAAATACCCCCCGGAGCTCTGGAAGCCAGGCTGGGGCTGCGAATTAAAGGGCTCAGAGCTCCCGTGGCTACAGGGAGCCCAGAGCCCTTTAAATTCCCCTGCAGCTCTGGCAGCTGGGTTCGGGTGTGGATTTAAAGGGCCCGGAGCTCCCATGGCTGCGGGGAGCCAGAGGATTGCCGGGCTGGGGCCGGAATTTGAAGGGCCCAGAGCTCCTGCCGCTGCAGGGAGCACCGAGATTTTTAATTCCCAGCCCGGCTGCCGGAGCTGCGGTGGGAGGGGAGGAGAGATTTAAAGGGCTCTGGGCTCCCTGCAGCCACCGCCGCTCTGAGCCCTTTAACTCCCCGCTGAGGAAGCCGGTGCGGTCCGGCACAGTGTACTGGCTCTTACCGCTATGCTGTACTGGCCTGTACCAGATTACTTTCATCTCTGGCTCAGAACTCCTATGGCTGCTGGGAGCCCAGAGCCCTTTAAATTCCCCCCGCAGCTCCAGGAGCTGGGATGGGGCCGGGAATTAAAGGGCTCAGAGCTCCGGTGGTTGCTGGGAACCCAGAGCTCATTAAATCTCTCCCCCCCACACACAGTTCCAGCAGCTGGTTGGGGCCGGGATTTAATGGGCTCAGCGCTCCCTGTGGCTGCGTAGATCCCAGAGCCCTTTCATTCCCCTCCACGCAGCTCCAGCACCCAGGCTGGGGCAGGGAATTAAAGGGCTGAGAGCTCTCCGGAGCGGCAGGAGCTCCGGGCCCTTTAAATCCTGGCTCCAGCCGGAGAAGGCTCAGGATCCCCACAGCCATGGGAGCTCCGCACCCTTTAAATCCACGCTTGAACCCGGCTGCCAGAGCTGTGGGGGGGGATTTAAAGGCCCTGGGGCTCCCAGCCACAGCCGATGCTGCAGGACCTTTCAATCTTGAGAGGCCCCGCCCCTTCCGGTTGAGGCCACACCCCCTCAGGGCTCCAGCAGTACCGGGAAGTCCTGGAAGTTACTTTCACCCTTGACTAAATCATTCCTTTACCTGTGTTCACCTTGTGCGCCGGTGACTCCCCCGAGCCGCAGTCGCATTCCACCTCTAAGGGGGTGAACAAAGAGAGGACACCATGCTCATCAGGGTGTCTCACAAGCAGTTGGGTTTTGGGTTCGGGTTCCGACGTATCTATCAACGGCTGGGCAAAAGGGCTCCCCTCGGTCGCTCCCTCCTCCTCCTCGGCACGGTCGCTGATGTAGCGCTTTCTCTGCGGATGGTGAAAGACCCTCGGGGCGAAGACAGAGTCCGAAGTTCTCACGGGGGTGGTGAAGGACTCCAGGTTTCCTCTCAGCAGCCTTCCCATGATTTCTAAACCGTGTGTCCTTGGTGAGAGATAGCCTCGTCCGTCCAGCGCTGGGATTTATGAGGTGATGGTGCTGCACTCTGATTGGCAGTAGGCCCTGGGAGGAGTTCTTAGTGGGGTCATACGGCCCACTCCCGGACGGGTCACCCTGCCCCAGAACTCGCCCTGATTGGTCAGAATCCCCTCTTCGGGTGGTCCTGTCAGGACAAAACCGATCCTAATTGGTCGAGGGCAGTGAGAGGAGTTCTTAGAGGGGTCACAAGACACACGTCCGGATAGGTCACCCTTCTACCCCAGAGCTCGCCCTGATTGGTCAAATCTCCTCTTGGAGTGGTCCTTCCAGGAGGAAACCCATCCTGATAGGTAGAGGGTGGTGGGAGGCGTTCTTAGAGGGGTCACATGACACACCTGGCTTCCAGTCATGTGGCCGCCTTGACCACGAAGTAACACCCCCATGGGGCAGGACTTCCGGTAACAGGTGGGAGGGACTAAGGGGTCATGGGGCAGGGTTAGGGTTTGATTTATGGTGGGGCCTTGTAAGGGCCCGGTGTGGGGGCTCGGCCGTCTCAGGTGCGGCCGGGAGCCAGACCGCATCACTCCACGGCCTAAATCCCCAAGTCAGTCTCCGAAGGTCCACGGGCTCAGACCCTCAGGCAGGGGCTGAGCAAAAACAAACAGAGTCAGTAGATTAGGCCCCAAGCCCTCAGTCAGGGTGGGGCAACCAACCGCATGTCTCAGATCAGACCCTCAGGCAGGGGCTGAGCACACAGCAATAGTTCAGGGCTCAGGTCCTTGGCGGGAGCTGAGCGACAGCAATAGTTCAGGGCTCAGGTCCTTGGCGGGAGCTGAGCGACAGCAATAGTTCAGGGCTCAAGTCCTTGGCAGGAGCTGAGCGACAGCAATAGTTCAGGGCTCAGGTCCTTGGCGGGAGCTAAGCGACTGCAATACTTTAGGGCTCAGGTCCTTGGCAGGAGCTGAGCGACAGCAATAGTTCAGGCCTCAGGTCCTTGGCGGGAGCTGAGCACACAGCAATAGTTCAGGGGTCAGGTCCTTGGCGGGAGGTGAGCACACAGCAATAGTTCAGGGCTAAGGTCCTTGGCGGCAGCTGAGCACACAGCAAGAGTTCAGGGCTCAGGTGCTTGGCGGGAGCTGAGCGACAGCAATAGTTCAGGGCTCAGGTCCTTGGCGGAAGCTGAGCGACAGCAATAGTTCAGGGCTCAGGTCCTTGGCGGGAGCTGAGCGACAGCAATAGTTCAGGGCTCAGGTCCTTGGCGGAAGCTGAGCGACAGCAATAGTTCAGGGCTCAGGTCCTTGGCGGGAGCTGAGCGACAGCAATAGTTCAGGGCTCAGGTCCTTGGCGGGAGCTGAGCACACAGCAATAGTTCAGGGCTCAGGTCCTTGGCGGGAGCTGAGCGACAGCAATAGTTCAGGGCTCAGGTCCTTGGCGGGAGCTGAGCAACAGGAATAGTTCAGGGCTCAGGTCCTTGGCGGGAGCTGAGCACACAGCAATAGTTCAGGGCTCAGGTCCTTGGCGGGAGCTGAGCGACAGCAATAGTTCAGGGCTCAGGTCCTTGGCGGGAGCTGGGCGACAGCAATAGTTCAGGGCTCAGGTCCTTTACGGGAGCTGAGCGACAGCAATAGTTCAGGGCTCAGGTCCTTGGCGGGAGCTGAGCGACAGCAATAGTTCAGGGCTCAGGTCCTTGGCGGGAGCTGAGCACACAGCAATAGTTCAGGGCTCAGGTCCTTGGCGGAAGCTGAGCGACAGCAATAGTTCAGGGCTCAGGTCCTTGGCGGGAGCTGAGAGACAGCAATAGTTCAGGGCTCAGGTCCTTGGCGGGAGCTGAGCGACAGCAATAGTTCAGGGCTCAGGTCCTTGGCGGGAGCTGAGCGACAGCAATAGTTCAGGGCTCAGGTCCTTGGCGGGAGCTGAGCACCAGCAATGGTTAAGGGCTCAGGTGCTTGGCGGGAGCTGAGCGACAGCAATAGTTTAGGGCTCAGGTCCTTGGCGGGAGCTGAGCACACAGCAATAGTTCAGGGCTCAGGTCCTTGGCGGAAGCTGAGCGACAGCAATAGTTCAGGGCTCAGGTCCTTGGCGGGAGCTGAGCGACAGCAATAGTTCAGGGCTCAGGTCCTTGGCGGGAGCTGAGCACCAGCAATGGTTAAGGGCTCAGGTCCTTGGCGGGAGCTGAGCACACAGCAATAGTTCAGGGCTCAGGTCTTTGGCGGGAGCTGAAGCACACAGCAATAGTTCAGGGCTCAGGTGCTTGGCGGGAGCTGAGCGACAGCAATAGTTCAGGGCTCAGGTGCTTGGCGGGAGCTGAGCACACAGCAATAGTTCAGGGCTCAGGTCCTTGGCGGGAGCTGAGCACACAGCAATAGTTCAGGGCTCAGGTCCCTGGCGGGAGCTGAGCACACAGCAATAGTTCAGGGCTCAGGTCCTTGGCGGGAGCTGAGCACACAGCAATAGTTCAGGGCTCAGGTCCTTGGCGGGAGCTGAGCACACAGCAATAGTTCAGGGCTCAGGTCCTTGGCGGGAGCTGAGCGACAGCAATAGTTCAGGGCTCAGGTCCTTGGCGGGAGCTGAGCACACAGCAATAGTTCAGGGCTCAGGTCCTTGGCGGGAGCTGAGCGACAGCAATAGTTCAGGGCTCAGGTCCTTGGCGGGAGCTGAGCGACAGCAATAGTTCAGGGCTCAGGTCCTTGGCGGGAGCTGAGCACACAGCAATAGTTCAGGGCTCAGGTCCTTGGCGGGAGCTGAGGACACAGCAATAGTTCAGGGCTCAGGTCCTTGGCGGGAGCTGAGCGACAGCAATAGTTCAGGGCTCAGGTCCTTGGCGGGAGCTGAGCACACAGCAATAGTTCAGGGCTCAGGTCCTTGGCGGAGCTGAGCGACAGCAATAGTTCAGGGCTCAGGTCCTTGGCGGGAGCTGAGCGACAGCAATAGTTCAGGGCTCAGGTCCTTGGCGGGAGCTGAGGACACAGCAATAGTTCAGGGCTCAGGTCCTTGGCGGGAGCTGAGCGACAGCAATAGTTCAGGGCTCAGGTCCTTGGCGGGAGCTGAGCACACAGCAATAGTTCAGGGCTCAGGTCCTTGGCGGGAGCTGAGCACACAGCAATAGTTCAGGGCTCAGGTCCTTGGCGGGAGATGAGAGACAGCAATAGTTGAGGGCTCAGGTCCTTGGCGGGAGCTGAGCGACAGCAATAGTTCAGGGCTCAGGTCCTTGGCGGGAGCTGAGCACACAGCAATAGTTCAGAGCTCAGGTCCTTGGCGGGAGCTGAAGCACACAGCAATAGTTCAGGGCTCAGGTGCTTGGCGGGAGCTGAGCGACAGCAATAGTTCAGGGCTCAGGTGCTTGGCGGGAGCTCAGCACACAGCAATATTTCAGGGCTCAGGTGCTTGGCGGGAGCTGAGCGACAGCAATAGTTTAGGGCTCAGGTCCTTGGCGGGAGCTGAGCACACAGCAATAGTTCAGGGCTCAGGTCCTTGGCGGAAGCTGAGCGACAGCAATAGTTCAGGGCTCAGGTCCTTGGCGGGAGCTGAGCGACAGCAATAGTTCAGGGCTCAGGTCCTTGGCGGGAGCTGAGCACCAGCAATGGTTAAGGGCTCAGGTCCTTGGCGGGAGCTGAGCACACAGCAATAGTTCAGGGCTCAGGTCCTTGGCGGGAGCTGAAGCACACAGCAATAGTTCAGGGCTCAGGTGCTTGGCGGGAGCTGAGCGACAGCAATAGTTCAGGGCTCAGGTGCTTGGCGGGAGCTGAGCACACAGCAATAGTTCAGGGCTCAGGTGCTTGGCGGGAGCTGAGCACACAGCAATAGTTCAGGGCTCAGGTCCGTGGCGGGAGCTGAGCACACAGCAATAGTTCAGGGCTCAGGTCCTTGGCGGGAGCTGAGCACACAGCAATAGTTCAGGGCTCAGGTCCTTGGCGGGAGCTGAGCACACAGCAATAGTTCAGGGCTCAGGTCCTTGGCGGGAGCTGAGCACACAGCAATAGTTCAGGGCTCAGGTCCCTGGCGGGAGCTGAGCACACAGCAATAGTTCAGGGCTCAGGTCCTTGGCGGGAGCTGAGCACACAGCAATAGTTCAGGGCTCAGGTCCTTGGAGGGAGCTGAGCACACAGCAATAGTTCAGGGCTCAGGTCCTTGGCGGGAGCTGAGCGACAGCAATAGTTCAGGGCTCAGGTCCTTGGCGGGAGCTGAGCACACAGCAATAGTTCAGGGCTCAGGTCCTTGGCGGGAGCTGAGCGACAGCAATAGTTCAGGGCTCAGGTCCTTGGCGGGAGCTGAGCGACAGCAATAGTTCAGGGCTCAGGTCCTTGGCGGGAGCTGAGCACACAGCAATAGTTCAGGGCTCAGGTCCTTGGCGGGAGCTGAGCACACAGCAATAGTTCAGGGCTCAGGTCCTTGGCGGGAGATGAGCGACAACAATAGTTCAGGGCTAAGGTCCTTGGCGGGAGCTGAGCACACAGCAATAGTTCAGGGCTCAGGTGCTTGGCGGCAGCTGAGCGACAGCAGTAGTTCAGGGCTCAGGTCCTTGGTGGGAGTTGAGCACACAGCAATAGTTCAGGGCTCAGGTCCTTGGCGGGAGCTGAGGACACAGCAATAGTTCAGGGCTCAGGTCCTTGGCGGGAGCTGAGCGACAGCAATAGTTCAGGGCTCAGGTCCTTGGCGGGAGCTGAGCACACAGCAATAGTTCAGGGCTCAGGTCCTTGGCGGGAGCTGAGCGACAGCAATAGTTCAGGGCTCAGGTCCTTGGCGGGAGCTGAGGGACAGCAATAGTTCAGGGCTCAGGTCCTTGGCGGGAGCTGAGGACACAGCAATAGTTCAGGGCTCAGGTCCTTGGCGGGAGCTGAGGACACAGCAATAGTTCAGGGCTCAGGTCCTTGGCGGGAGCTGAGCACACAGCAATAGTTCAGGGCTCAGGTCCTTGGCGGGAGCTGAGCACACAGCAATAGTTCAGGGCTCAGGTCCTTGGCGGGAGCTGAGCACACAGCAATAGTTCAGGGCTCAGGTCCTTGGCGGGAGCTGAGCGACAGCAATAGTTCAGGGCTCAGGTCCTTGGCGGGAGCTGAGCACACAGTAATAGTTCATGGCTCAGGTCCTTGGACGGAGCTGAGCACACAGCAATAGTTCATGGCTCAGGCCCTTGGCGGGAGCTGAGCACACAGAAATAGTTCAGGGCTCAGGTCCTTGGCGGGAGCTGAGCACACAGCAATAGTTCAGGGGTCAGGTCCTTGGCGGGAGCTGAGCACACAGCAATAGTTCAAGGCTCAGATCCTTGGCGGCAGCTGAGCGACAGCAATAGTTCAGGGCTCAGGTCCTTGGCGGGAGCTGAGCACACAGCAATAGTTCAGGGCTCAGGTCCTTGGCGGGAGCTGAGCACACAGCAATAGTTCAGGGCTCAGGTCCTTGGCGGGAGCTGAGCGACAGCAATAGTTCAGGGCTCAGGTCCTTGGCGGAGCTGAGCACACAGCAATAGTTCAGGGCTCAGGTCCTTGGCGGAGCTGAGCACACAGCAATAGTTCAGGGCTCATGTCCTTGGCGGGAGCTGAGCACACAGCAATAGTTCAGGGCTCAGGTCCTTGGCGGGAGCTGAGCACACAGCAATAGTTCAGGGCTCAGGTCCTTGGCGGGAGCTGAGCACACAGCAATAGGTCAGGGCTCAGGTCCTTGGCGTGAGCGTAGCCCCCTGCAATTGTTCAGGTCTCAGGTCCTTGGCGGGAGCTGAGCGACAGCAATAGTTCAGGGCTCAGGTCCTTGGCGGGAGCTGAGCGACAGCAATAGTTCAGGGCTCAGGTCCTTGGCGGGAGCTGAGCACACAGCAATAGTTCAGGGCTCAGGTCCTTGGCGGGAGCTGAGCACACAGCAATAGTTCAGGGCTCAGGTCCTTGGCGGGAGCTGAGCACACAGCAATAGTTCAGGGCTCAGGTCCTTGGCGGGAGCTGAGCACACAGCAATAGTTCAGGGCTCAGGTCCTTGGCGGGAGCTGAGCACACAGCAATAGTTCAGGGCTCAGGTCCTTGGCGGGAGCTGAGCGACAGCAATAGTTCAGGGCTCAGGTCCTTGGCGGGAGCTGAGCACACAGCAATAGTTCAGGGCTCAGGTCCTTGGCGGGAGCTGAGCACACAGCAATAGTTCAGGGCTCAGGTCCTTGGCGCGAGCTGAGCACACAGCAATAGTTCAGGGCTCAGGTCCTTGGCGGGAGCTGAGCACACAGCAATAGTTCAGGGCTCAGGTCCTTGGCGGGAGCTGAGCACACAGCAATAGTTCAGGGCTCAGGTCCTTGGCGGAGCTGATCACACAGCAATAGTTCAGGGCTCAGGTCCTTGGCGGGAGCTGAGGACACAGCAATAGTTCAGGGCTCAGGTCCTTGGCGGGAGCTGAGCACACAGCAATAGTTCAGGGCTCAGGTCCTTGGCGGGAGCTGAGCACACAGCAATAGTTCAGGGCTCAGGTCCTTGGCGGGAGCTGAGCACACAGCAATAGTTCAGGCTAAGGGCCTTGGCGGGAGCTGAGCGACAGCAATAGTTCAGGGCTTAGGTCCTTGGCGGGAGCTAAGCACACAGCAATAGTTCAGGGCTCAGGTGCTTGGAGGGAGCTGAGCACACAGCAATAGTTCAGGGCTCAGGTCCTTGGCGGGAGCTGAGCACACAGCAATAGTTCAGGGCTCAGGTCCTTGGCGGGAGCTGAGCACACAGCAATAGTTCAGGGCTCAGGTCCTTGGCGGGAGCTGAGCACACAGCAATAGTACAGGACTCAGGTCAATGGCGGAGCAGAGCACAGAGCAATAGTTCAGGGCTCAGGTACTTGGCGGGAGCTGAGCACACAGCAATAGTTCAGGGCTCAGGTCCTTGGCGGGAGCTGAGCGACAGCAATAGTTCAGGGCTCAGGTCCTTGGCGGGAGCTGAGCACACAGCAATAGTTCAGGGCTCAGGTCCTTGGCGGGAGCTGAGCACACAGCAATAGTTCAGGGCTCAGGTTCTTGGCAGGAGCTGAGCACACAGCAATAGTTCAGGGCTCAGGTCCTTGGCAGGAGCTGAGCACACAGCAATAGTTCAGGGCTCAGGTCCTTGGCGGGAGCTGAGCACACAGCAATAGTTCAGGGCTCAGGTCCTTGGCGGGAGCTGAGCACACAGCAATAATACAGGGCTCAGGTCCTTGGCGGGAGCTGAGCACACAGCAATAGATCAGGGCTCAGGTCCTTGGCGGGAGCTGAGCACACAGCAATAGTTCAGGGCTCAGGTCCTTGGCGGGAGCTGAGCACACAGCAATAGTTCAGGGCTCAGGTCCTTGGCGGGAGCTGAGCGACAGCAATAGTTCAGGGCTCAGGTCCTTGGCGGGAGCTGAGCCACAGAAATAGTTCAGGGCTCATGTCCTTGGCGGGAGCTGAGCACACAGCAATAGTTCAGGGCTCAGGTCCTTGGCGGGAGCTGAGCACACAGCAATAGTTCAGGGCTCAGGTCCTTGGCGGGAGCTGAGCACACAGCAATAGTTCAGGGCTCAGGTCCTTGGCGGGAGCTGAGCACACAGCAATAGTTCAGGGCTCAGGTCCTTGGCGGGAGCTGAGCACACAGCAATAGTTCAGGGCTCAGGTCCTTGGCGGGAGCTGAGCACACAGCAATAGTTCAGGGCTCAGGTTCTTGGCTTGAGCTGAGCAGACAGCAATAGTTCAGGGCTCAGGTCCTTGGCGGGAGCTGAGCACACAGCAATAGTTCAGGGCTCAGGTCCTTGGCTGGAGCTGAGCACACAGCAATAGTTCAGGGCTCAGGTCCTTGGCGGGAGCTGAGCGACAGCAATAGTTCAGGGCTCAGGTCCTTGGCGGGAGCTGAGCACACAGCAATAGTTCAGGGCTCAGGTCCTTGGCGGGAGCTGAGCGACAGCAATAGTTCAGGGCTCAGGTCCTTGGCGGGAGCTGAGCACACAGCAATAGTTCAGGGCTCAGGTCCTTGGCGGGAGCTGAGCACACAGCAATAGTTCAGGGCTCAGGTCCTTGGCGGGAGCTGAGCACACAGCAATAGTTCAGGGGTCAGGTCCTTGGCGGGAGCTGAGCACACAGCAATAGTTCAGGGCTCAGGTCCTTGGCGGGAGCTGAGTGACAGCAATAGTTCAGGGCTCAGGTCCATGGCAGGTGCTGGTAGGTCCAGACTTCTCTGTCTGAGCGCTGGGGTGAGGGGGAGACTGCCACCCGTGAGTGGGGTGGCAGGGGGGACACTGGCCCACCCACTCCACTGTGTCCCAGCCCGGGGCCCTAACAACAGCAGTTAGTCTGCTGCTGGGTCCGTGGGGTCCTGACCGCAACACACCGACATCGGCTCAACGTCTGCTGTAGCCAGACTGGGGTCAGCTACCCCCGGGCTACTTTCCATTTCCCCCTCCATGGGTACCTGCTCAGTACCGGTGTCCGGCACTGGGTCCCACACCATGGGCTCCTCGTCGTGCTGAGTGTCGGCTAGCTCGGGCTTCTCCTCAGGACACGGGTCCGGGTTACGCTCTGGTAGCTCCTCGGTGTACCGGGCCCGGGGAAGGCTCGGCCAGTCCTCCTCGGGGTACCGTGCCCGGGGAAGGCTCGGCCAGTCCACTTCAGAATACCCGGCTCGGGGAAGGCTCGGCCAGCCTTCTTCAGGGTACCTGGCTCAGGGCAGGCTCGGTCCAGCAGGAGCTCAATCAGGAGCGTCTGTCCTCTCCGGCCGCCGGGCTGCAACTGAGTGCTGGGCCGGGGCTTCTATACTACCTGTCCCGCCCCTTGACTTCCGGGGGGCGGGGACAGGCGGCAATGGCTCCGCCCACTGTGGCGGCTGTTCTGGCTCCTCCCTCTCAGGTGCGGCCGGGAGCCAGACCGCCTCACTACAGGCCTGTCTACTGCAGCCAGGTGTTGACTATGTGCAGGCACATCCGGAGCCAGAGTCCATATCTGCGCCGGAGGTCAAAGCTGGGTGGTCGAAATTGCCGGTGTCGGGGAAGTTCAGGAGGAGGAGGAGGCAGGGCTGGAGCGGGTGGCTGGAGGGCCTGGAGCGAGGCTAGAGAAAGGCAAGGAGAATACTGAGCCGGGGTTCAGAACCCAAATCTGGAGCCAAGAAGGGTCACGCCAAAGTCATAGCCAGAGACCGGAGTCAAGAGTCCAGCCAGAGTCAACAGTGAGAAACCGGAGGGCAGGGCAGGGCAGGGGGTACATGCGGGCAGGAATGTGGATGACTTACTGGAGCCTGGAGACCCCTCATCGAGGGACTCCGTTCCTAGCAATAACCGAAGGACAGCGGGATGACAAAGATGTCTCTGAGCTTGGGGTCCAAGCCAAGGGGAGCTCCCATCCAGGCTGTGTGCCAGGACCCCGACACCCTCCCTGTTCATTTCACACTCTCAGACCCCCTAGCCGGAGGGGAGAATAAAGGGGCAGAAGCGAAGGTGCCCCTGGCGGAAAGGCTCTTGGCCAGGACCCAGTCCACTTCCCACATCTACACCCAGGATTGTGTGACCAGGCCCACAGCCCTTCCTCTGCATCTCAGTTCCCACCTGCCAGATGGGGAGGCTGCTCCCCTGCCCCAGGGTGTTCGGGGGGAGTTTCCTTCCTGGCTGGGAAGGGCTCAGATACCGGGTGGGTGGGGATGGTCGGATGGGCACAGGGTGTTACTAGTCCCCACCGCCCCAGTCCTCCTCCCTTTCCCCTGGGTCTCCCCTCACCTCCAAAGAGGGAGCCTTGAAACACAGGGCTCCCAGACCCCATGGAGGAGCTGCTGGACCCGCAGGAGAATACGGAGCTGGTGCTGTCACTGAACTCCTGCTCTGGGCTGAGAGGAGGCGCCACAAGTGCCAGGCTGGGGCTGGCGGGAGGCTTCTGAGTCGCCAGGCTGGGGCTGGCAGGAGGCTCCTCCGTGGCCAGGGTGGGGCTGGCGGGAGGCTCCTCCAGGGCCAGGGTGGTGCCGGCGGGAGGCTCCTCCGTGGCCAGGGTGGTGCTGGAGGGAGGCTCCTCCGTGGCCAGCGTGGTGCCGGCGGGAGGCTCCTCCGTGGCCAGCGTGGTGCCGGCGGGAGGCTTCTCTGGGGCCAGGGTGGTGCCGGCTGGAGGCTTCTCCGGGGCCAGGGTGGTGCCGGCGGGAGGCTCTTCCGTGGCCAGCGTGGTGCCGGCGGGAGGCTCTTCCGTGGCCAGGGTGGTGCCGGCGGGAGGCTTTTCCGGGGCCAGGGTGGTGCCGGCGGGAGGCTCTTCCATGGCCAGGGTGGTGCCGGCGGGAGGCTTTTCCGGGGCCAGGGTGGTGCCGGCGGGAGGCTCCTCTGGGGCCAGGGTCGGGCTGGCGCAGGGCCCCTCAGCTGCCACGATGGTTGGCGTCTCCTGCTGGGCCCTGGGGCGCAGCTCCTGGATCCTTGGCTTCCTGAAAAGGAAGCCCCAGAGCTGCCGTCCCCGGCTCCTGCCCTCCTCTGGCTCTCTGCTCCACGGCTGAACCCGGGGCCACCTCCGTTTCGGCCCAGAAGGTGCCTCCGGGTCAGCTAGAGGAGCTGCTGTCTTCCGCCTCCTCCAGCAGGCAAAGCAGCTCCTCCCTTTCCCCTGGCCACGAGCCTCTTCCCCGCCTGCGGGGACAGAGGGGCCGCTCTCCACCTGGGCAGGCTGGCTGATGTCTTCTGGCTGTGGATCCACCTGCCCGGCCTTCCTCCTGAGCATCTGCCTGATTCGCCTCATCCTGGAAGTGAGTGGGGAGCAGCCATGAGTCTGGCTTCAAAGCAGCCTCTCATTAACGAGCCTGCCTGCTCCTCTGCCCACCTCCCCTCTGCTGAGGCAATTTCTCCTCCCGACACATCCCACCGCAGGGCACAGGAACCCTTAACCTGGGGAACAAACCCTGACAAGGGATGGGCTGGGAGCCCTAGTGGTGGGATATTCCCACCACACTGGGGATGGCTCTGGAGAACTCCACTTACTTACTCTAGATCAGATGGAGCTGAATGGCAGATGCTCGGGGTTGCTCCTCCCTTCACCCTCCTCGCTCTCCGCACCCAGGTGGCCGGCAACGGGTGCTGCTCAATGCCCTGCCAGCAGGGCAAGGGGTAGAAACCAGAGCTCTAAACTGGCTGTGAAAACAATACAATGCCACTAGCAGAACGCTCCTGGGACACTCCATAGCTGTACCCGGGGCCACCTCCATTTGGGCCCAGAAGGTGCCTCAGGGTCAGCTAGGGGAGCTGGGGGCTTCCTCCTCCTCCAGAAAGCCAGAGCTGGCAGTGCCAGCAGGACTCGATTCCCAGTCTCCCTGGCTCCGAGTGGTACCTGTTGTAGTGACTGATGGATTTGCTCCTTGTCCCCCATCCAAAGCCAATAACACATCTCTGGGTTGGCAGTCATGAGTTAGACCTTCTCAGCACCCCTCTGTCTCCTGCAGCCCTCAGCTGTTCCTTGGACTGCGGTGGCTTGACGGTAACAGGAGTGGATATTGTTACTGGCTCACTGGGTGGTTCTAGCCAATGAGGGTCTCAGTCTAGCCTCAGAGGCCCACACCCCCAGACACTACAGGTCAGGGTGGATTGATTTCATTCCAAATGTTTTGTAGTTGTATTTTTGAGTTATTTTCCTAATGAGAGATTGATTCTCATGAAATTCTTAGTGGTGGCCGATGACAGAACACGGAGCAACGGTCTCAAGTTGCACTGTGGAAGGCTTAGCTTGGCTATTAGGAAATACTAGTTCACTAGGAGGGTGGTGAAGCCCTGGAATGGGTTCCCTAGGGAGGTGGTGGAATCTCCATCCTTACAAGTTTTTAAAGGTCAGCTTGACAAAGCCCTGGTTGGGATGATGAAGTTGGGGTTGGTCCTGCCTGCAGCAGGTGGGTTGGACTAGATACCTCCTGAGGTCTGTTCCAGCCCTAGTCTTCTATGATGCTAGGAATAGGGATTCATTGAAACATGCTGACTTGCTGGTTTTGCAGGATACAGAAAAACAAAAAGGTTGACTGAACCATTTGTTTTCATTTCAAACAAACTGAGGTAAAGAAGTATCTCTAGTTCGTGCACTGAACTGATTGTTCCTGCTCATAACGTCCTTCCAGATTTTAGAAGTAGTAGCTCACACCTCCTCCTCTCTAGCCTTTATTCATATTTTACAAGGGAAAGAAGCCTTCATCCTTTTCAACTCCCAATCAGTTTCTTACATTTGAATGAAGTAGCTGCATCAACTGGAATGAAGACAATATTCTTTCTGCACCCACAGAAGAGGCTAGTGCTGCCAAAATCTGGCTGAGTGTTTCAATAACTTCTGGACCCCCAGGTGCTTAGGCAATGACTTCCAACAGTTCAGTGCTTTGACTTCCCCTGACACTTGGCAGCAAACATGGACTTCTTCATATATGTAGTTATTTAAGCAGCAAAGAATCCTGTGGCACCTTATAGACTAACAGATGTTTTGTAGCATGAGCTTTCGTGGGTGAACACCCACTTCTTGGATGCAAGCATGGAAAACGGGCCACCAGAAAAGCCTGATTTCCACCCTGAAGCATTTGTTTTCATTTCAAGCATCCGAAGAAGTGGGTGTTCACCCACAAGCTCATGCTACAAAACATCTGTTAGTCTATAAGGTGCCACAGGATTCTTTGCTGCTTCTACAGAACCAGACTAACACGGCTACCCCTCTGGTAGTTATTTAAATTATTTTAATAGGCTGGAGCAACTAGAGTCCTTAACATCACTTGTCATCATTTCAAATTTTATACTGGATAAGTTTAAAAGAAAGCCTTTTCAATATAAATTTAAAAAACCCAGTTTAAATAAAAATAAAATCTCTTTTGGGGAGGGGGTTAGGTTGTGAAAAAGCCACTGACTGGTCTTGCCCTTGATTTTAGAAGAACTACTTCATCTGAGAGAATCAGAAACTGCTTGTATTCTAGTCAAGGAGAGGAGGCAGCAAAATTCATCCTAGCAGTAATTTGTTGGGCCTTATTTGCTCAGTCTCAAACAAACAAGTGTGCAAAACTCTAGCTAGTCTCTTTTATGTAGGCCCAGCTAAGAGGTGGTGGGAGGGGCAGGAATGCTGTCTCCATCCCAGATCCAGTAGCAATTGCACAGGATATTGCCACAAAACCTACATTTTACTGCCAAACTCTCTAAGCCAGTCCTCTCCTGCGCTTCCTGGTTTCTAAGTTTCAAATCCACAAAACCTTCCCCTTGACAGTCACTGCCCAGTTGGTGCAGCAGGCAGAGGAACCTGAGCAGTAACATTGTGACACCAGAGGTAACTCAGCCACCTGTCGCTCCCTGACTCCACTAACCCTGAGCATAAACCTGAAGCCTGAGCCCTGCCTTGGGCATCGCTCCCACGGAAACCTGCAGGCTCATTTACTGACTTATGCAAATCACCTGTGGAGAGTTAGCACTGACTGGCTGAATTCATTCTCAAGTCACAATGCCCTTCAGCTTACAGCACGAATGGAAGGGGCACAGGGTGGAAATCAGGCTTTTCTGGTGGCCCGTTTTCCAATTGAGAAGAAGGGACAAGAGGGAAGCAAAATGGCCACATTTCAAACGCTCCCAGCGAGTCACAGATTAATTCCAAGCCCAGAGGAAACCACTGTCGTCTGACTTTCTCTTTCACTTCGGCCACAGAATGTGCCTCAAAATAATTCCCATAGGAATTAGAGCAGGTTTTTAGTAAAACACCCAAGCTTGATTTTAAAAGAGGCCAGTTGTGGAAAATCCAGCACAACCCTCAGTGAATTGCTCCAAACTCTAATGTTAAAAATGCTCCTCGCCTTCTTTCCAGTGTGTATTGGTCTAGCTTCAGCTTCCAGCCATTGTCTGCTCATAACCTTTCTCTGGTAAAGGGAAGATGGAGGCTTGCTGCAGCAAGGCTCCAGGGCTCTGCGAGGTTCCCCCTGCCCCACATCCCTGTCCTGCCTGGCTGTTGGCAAGGGAGCTCTGTGAGGTCACAGACGTCTCACTCATAGAATCATAGACTATCAGGGTTGGAAGGGACCTCAGGAGGTGTCTAGTCCAACCCCCTGCTCAAAGCAGGACCAATTCCCAACTAATTGTCTTTGCTCAATGGGCTGAGTTCCTGCCAAAAGCTTTTGTGAAGTCACTGCCACACCCACCTTTCCCTGGCAGGCCTGACCTCTGCCCCTGGCCAGCCCAGCTGGATGTTTGAGCTGCACCCGGATCACCCCACTTGCTCATTATTGATTCTGGGAGCAAGCAGGCTACCCAGTAAAACAGCAGAGTCTGTTCCACACCCACACTGAGTTTTCATAGAGGCATCAGTTGTGAAACAATTCAGTCTCCTAATCTGGCCTCTATTTCACGGGCTATGAAATTTCACACTCTTAGCGCCCTATTGAGCCCAATTGCTTGTAATTCACTAAAAGGCACCTTCCCAACCAGTTATGATGGTAGGACCCCAGGAAACAGAGACTCCACCTCTCCCCTGGGTAATTTCTTCCAGTGGCTAGTCTCCCTCACTGTCATAATTATATTGGAAATTGACAACCTCTGATAAGGGCCCAATTTATGACAATCTTTTAAATAATTTAAATAGAAGAGAAAAAATAACATTCAGTAGAACATGTTCACTGCCAAGCTTTTCAGACAGTCGCACCACTGATGTGATAGCTAAGGCCCTGGAAGCAAAGCTAGCTGAAATGCTAACCCAGCTTCGGGCATCAGTAGCTTCCTTGAAAGGTGCAGAAAATATTGTCTTCCTTTCAGTTTATTCAAATTGTTCATTTCAATCGACTAGTTTGCTGAAATTCAAGAAAGCCATTGGGAATTCACGAAACAGGCAAACTTGTTTTCCTCCCTCAATCTATGGGTAAAAACTAAGGGGTAGATCTACTGGTTCGTCAGTCTAGAAACATGTGGAGACTAGAATGTATCATTTCAGTTCACGAACCACACATCAAATTGCCTTTGTTTAAGAAATCGGTTAGTTTGAAATGCAAAACATTTTGATACAACTTCTTTCTTATGCTTCTCTTTCTAGCTCTGGCATGGCCTTGCTGTGTGACCAAAGAGAGGTCACTTCTTTTCTCTTTCCCTCGGTATCATGGGGGATGGAGAAAATTCTCTCAGCCCTAGCAGGAGAGAGATTTGAGCAAGTCAGGCGCGTTAGGGCCCTCGTGCTCTAAAGGACAATGGGCGATTATTGTTTGGGGTAAGAATCCCGACAGATTTGTTACTTGTCCCCCAACCAAAGCCAATAACACATCTCTGTATTTTCAGTCATGAGTTAGACATTCTCAGCACCCCTCTGTCTCCCGCAGCTCTCAGGTGTTCCTTGGATTAGGGAGGCCTGGATGCTAAGAGAACTGGAATTATTTTACTGGCTTCTTGGGTGTTACTAGCCCATGAGGGTCTCAGTCTGGTCCCCAAGGCCCGCACATGAACACTAAAGATCAGGATGGGTTGATTTCACTCAAAGTGTTTTGTATTTGCATTTTTGAATTATTTTCCTAATGAAAGATTGATTCTCATGAAATCTTAGAGCTGGCAGATGACAGAACAAGGAGCAATGCTCTCAAGTTGCAGTGTGGAAGGCTCAGATATCAGGACAAACTTTTTCCCTAGGAGGGTGGTGATGCCTTTGAATCTGCTAGGATAGAGTCCCCTATCTTGTATCTATATCTAGAACCTATATTTTTTCTTACCTTCTACACAGATGACAACGTCTTTGAAACAAATGAATGTTTGGAATGAAAAACACACGCACTGAATGTCCTGCACACCAACGTCTCTTGGTCCTGAGTGAGAGACCGCGAGCTGGAGGCTTGCTGCAGCAAGGCTACAGGGCTCTCCGAGGTTCCCCCTGCCCCGCATCCCTGTCCTGCCTGGCTGTTGGCAAGGGAGCTCTGTGAGGTCACATACACCTCATCATCTTTGCCCAATAGGCTGAGTTCCTGCCAAAGGCCTTTGTGAAGTCACTGCCACACCCACCTTTCCCTGGCAGGCCTGATGTCTGCCCCTGGCCAGCCCAGCTGGATGTTTGAGCTGCACCCCAGATCACCCCACTTGCTCATTATTGATTCTGGGGAGCAAGCAGGCCACCCAGTAAAACAGCAGAGTCTGTTCCTCACTGAGCTTTTCATAGAGGTTATGAAACAATTTGATCTCCTAATCTGGCCTCTATTTCACAGGCTATGAAATTTCACACACTTTGCACCATATGAAGCCCAATTGCTTGTAAGTCACTAAAAGGCACCTTCCCAACCAGTTATGATGGTAGGACACCAGGAAACAGAGACTCCACCTCTCCCCTGGGTAATTTCTTCCAGTGGCTAGTCTCCCTCACTGTCAGAAATGTGTGCCTACGTCTCATTTGAATTTCTCGGGCTTCAGCTGGCAGCTGTTGGTTCTTGTTGTGCCTTTTTTGGCTAGATTGAATTAGCCCTGCCCCGTAAAATCCGATCTCCCCATCCTGCTGGACCCCCCAGCCAGGAGAACCCAGTAGGGGCCTCCTAGCTGTTTCTCTGCCCGGCTGGGGACAGGACTTCCTCTCCGTGGGGATATCAGACACACCTGCAGAGGAAATGCAGAAGTGAGCGCGCTGCATCAGCCTGGCATTGGGCTCAGGGCTTTGGCCTTGGCAGCTTCTGCTCCACTCACGTCTCTGGGTGCCCTGACTCAGAGCTTCTGACCCCCTGTGGCTGCAGCCAGTGCTGGGGCACCGGGCTCAGGACTTCCATGCCCCTCCCCACTCCTGCCGGCGCTCTGGGTGCCTGGGCTCGGAGCTTCTGCCCGGCATCTGCAGCGGCGGCTCAGGGCTTCCCTTGCAGGTCCTTCTGGGGCTCAGGGGTCCATTTCTCTGGATGCCCCGAAAATGGTAGGAGCCGAGGTGCTCCCAAGTAGTCGGTAGGAGCTGAGGTGCTCCCAACAGCAGGGACCCACCTGCACATCTGGGAACCTCCTCTAGCTTCAGAAAGGTTGCTGGCTGCTGCCCTTGCAGCCAGGTCTGAAGGCAGTACGGAAGTGAGGGTGGCAATGCTGTGACCCCCCCCCACAACAACCTCTGAACTCCCCCATTCTCCCAGGTTGGTGGGGACCCCCATGGTTACAATACCAGGAAATGTCAGGTGGAAACATCGAAATGATGACGTTGGTCAATTTCAAGGCCAGAGGGTTTGTAAATTAGTCAAAGTGAGCCCTGAATTTGGTAGGGACCTGGCTATTATGGAGGTCCGAGCAGGTTTGCACTCCCAGTTCTCTTGAAAGGCCATGGAGAATTCCTGCTGCCTGAGAAACTTCCCAGAATAAGCTACCAGGACTGGGGGGAAACGAAGGAAACCAACCAAAGCCTGAGCTAGGATGGAGAGCATTGATCCAAGCCGTGTTTGAACCCCTCCACCCCCACCTGCCTGCCTGCGGTGAAACGGACAGAGGGGCACTGATTTCTAGTCGTGAACTTGCTACGGACCGTGGGCTTCAGCAAAAGCCGTACAGCCCATACTCTGAACTCTTGGATAAACAGCAAAGCTGGCTTTTCCGAAACCTTTCCCTCCAGTGCCCTGCATCCACTTGGGATTGTGTCCAGCAGAGGCTGGTGGAGGAGGAAGGAGAGGAGGCCATGCAAATGTTGTGGCGTCTGCACTACCTCCCAGACACACACTACAATGTAGGGCGTAATATCCAGGACAGTAAATTATTTGGCCATAACCTACCAAATCCTCAGTGTTGAAAGTCCAATTTCTCTAGAAAACAATGGGAGGGAGGGGTTAGAGAGCTGCAGTAACCACCTGGACTTCCAGTCTCTGGCCAGGCACATCCCTCTCTGCAGAGTTTTCACTGCTATCGTCTCCAAACTGGTCCTCCTGATCTAATGTGAGGTCACATCCTGGCCTTTAGGGACATTGGCAGGATCTTCCCTGTTCCCAGCTGCAGCATCACCCTCGTTATCCTGCCTGATAAGGATCCCACCAGGGCTCAGCTAAATGGCATGTGGCAGGACAGGCTCTTTGCTGGAGGCCCTTGGCAGCGCTCATTCGAGATCTGAATCGGACGGGCATGTGCAGCTGCATTTCCTGACTTTTTACTGGACTCCTGGACCCTCTCATGCTGCTGCTGCAAATGTTCCTTCTCGCTCAGCGCTGAGCAGCAGAATGCTCCTTGCCCTTTGGCTGAGCGACACACAGACGTCTAGTCCTGCTGCTCTGAAAGAAACCGTCTTCACAGCTTTAATCCTGGCAGATATTGATTAAAATCTTGCCGTGCTCCTCTAAGTGTATTTGTGATTGGATGTGCTTCTTGCTAGGGGGGATTTTTAGATACATGAACTGCATGAAATAGAGGGAAAGGCAAAGAGAAGCATCAACACGTCTAAGAACTTGAACAATATTTGAAGACCATATATTGGTGTATAACGACGCAACTGGTATTTTAATGAGACACATACCCCACCTGTGCCTGACCTGAGATTCAGCACCCTGAGGAGGAATAGCTCAGTGGTTTAAGAATTGGCCTGTTAAATCCAGGCTTCTGAGTTCAATCTTTGAGGAGGCCATCAAGGGAATTGGGGTAAAATTCTGTTTGGGGATGGGTCCTGCCTTGAGCAAGGATCTAGACTAGATACCTCCTCAGGTCCCTTCTAACCCTGCTATTCTGTCCTCTTGTGTTGGCAGAACAAATAAACCCCACCTCCAATTACCCCTTATACAATCCATTTGAGTTCAAGAAAGAGAGATCTGTCTTGCAACAAGTATTAACATTACAAGGCAAAGACTAAGGTGAGTGGTCTCTTTTCCTTTCAGTTCTAATACCTGATGAAAGCTTCAAAATCCATTCCGTCGACCAAGAGAAAAGATTGTTTTTCTGCTCTCAATGTGCTGATGCTTTTGACCCCAAAATGTTGTCTTCATTTTCTCTCACAAAATAACTTGCAGTGAAATGGGACCAACTGCCTAAACTATCCTGAACGCTGCATGTCAGAGTTTGGGAATATCAGGACATATCATCACCTGGCGTCAGTTGTCACGGATCCATCAGCATCAGCAGAGCTACGGTGATTTATACCAACTGAGTGTCTGGTCCATTGTGCTGTACTGAGTTAAAAGATTTTATACGCTGTGCGTATGGAGATGAAAATAGTCTGTTTAAAATTACCCCTTTGGATTCAAAGAATCTTGTTTAATGGAGGGTTTTTTTCTTTTCTTTTTTTTTCCTAAAAATGTGCTTCATTTATTTGCATATCAAACATTTTCATTTAAAATTTCCCAGAGTGGGTTTTGTGCTGGTGAAATATTCCCAGTTGACAGCCCTGGAGAGAGAAGCTTGTGAAAAAAGACAGTACAGTATGGAATGGGCTTCCCCAGTGCACCATTTTCTGCCCCCATGGAAGGTCTCATGGGTTCGGGGTGGAGACACACCGACAATGGAATGAAATCTCTCTTGCATAGTTGAGTTTTCTTCTTAGTTTGAAGCGGGAGAAGGAACAGGAACTTCTGGACCCACGTAGCTTCCAAGGGAACCATCTTTCTTGATGCTGTTTGACCAGCAATTCATTGTGGCCCTTTAGGTGGAGATCAGTGGGTATTCTCTAGGAAGCTGCTTTATGACACTGCTAAAGTAATATCTTCTAAGGACAGGCTGGTCCTCCCACTGCCTCCACTCACTCACGATAAATTATAGAGATTTGTAGCCGTAGGTTGTACAGGATGATAAGATACTGCATGTGAGCCCGGGAGAGAGGGAGATGTTTACTTAGTATTCATTGGGGTCCTTTCCTTTGGAGGTGGAAGCTTTTCCAAACTCACTTGCTGCCTCTGCTTCCCCACTGCAGAACTCCAGTTGTAGGCTGTGCAATAAGCCAGAGCAGGCATGAGGGTCTCACCCATAGTTTTAATTCAGCTCTCGCTGCTTAACTTTGCTCTTCATTCATATCTCCTCAGTTAATATACAGTGAACCAGTGTGAACGTAATCTTATTGATTTCAACAAGAATGCTGGTTATTGAACTTATCAGAGTTTATTCCTACTTTGTGGTTTTAATTGACTTCTTATAAATAGCATAGCTCCGGGTTTAGTTATGGAAAGGTGCTAGAGTGCTACTATGAGGCTTAAATCTACCACTCCAAGCACCCCTCGCCATAGATCAGGTGGCTGTGGTGACACCTGGCCTTTTAGTTTCATAACAAGAAAGTTATATTTGCAATTGTTGACTATGCATTGTTTGTGGTTGGCATTTCTAAAATGCTGACTTGGGGGGGGGAACATTTGCAATTGTCAATTGCTTCGAAGCAAGCAGCCTTTGGAAATTCCACAATGCTCACCTCCTTCTTTTTAAAGTAATTCTTTTTCTCTGCCATTGTCATTCAGTTCACTTTCTCGAAATAGCAACAGTATTTGTGGGATTCACTTAGAGATTAAATATTTTAACTTTACTAGCAACTTTGGCTCTTTCTACCTGAAAATGATTCTTGAATCAATTTCTTTTCTATCCCACATTACATCACAGTTAGGAGGGAACACGGCATTTGAAAGTGTTCTTGATATTGTTTTGTTACAACAAGGTAAGAGTTGATGATGTTTTAGGAGCAGTTCTGAAACCTGGAAATGATAACGGATATAATAATATATTAATATTCCTTTTGGTGGAAAAAATCCTTTATTTTTCAATTGTCTGTTTAATATAATGTTTTTTTCTCTTGATGTTTTCTGATGGGTTCCTATTATGGTGAAACATGATTAGTCCGAACAGGACAATTGAAACGTGTGTGCGTGTGTGTGTGTGTGTGCGTGTGTGTGCGCGCTCACATGCGTTTTAATTTTTCACATTGATAAGATAAAGAATTGTAGAAATCTAGTACCAAAATAGCCACCTTACTAGGAAATGGGGCTTCCAGATGAGTGTGACTTTATGCTTCCATTTCCATATGGAAATTTTGATTCCTATCTTTGGTGTTTCTTTGTCTCATGGAGAAATGCAAGAACTTTGTTACTGGTGACCTTGTTCATAACCATAGATGGGCAAATGTGAAAAAAACTAGGAGCTGTAATAAAAAGCAACGAAAGAAGACCAGTTTGTGCAGAAGATGCATATCTCAGGGAAATGACTGCATATTCATGCAAATATATTGTTCACCATGTTTTTATTTGCAAGACTTGAACCCAAAATGATCTCAAAGTATTAAAGAATCCTGTAGCACCTTATAGACTAACAGACGTTTTGCAGCATGAGCTTTCGTGGGTGAATACCCACTTACGTCTGTTAGTCTATAAGGTGCCACAGGATTCTTTGCTGCTTTTACAGAACCAGACTAACACGGCTACCCCTCTGATACTCAAAGTATTAAAGTGCTTGAATGAAAAGTCCACCAGCTATTCCAGTTTATAGCTACTCAGGATCGGGCTCCATAACTTTACCTTTAAAGAGATTTCAGGTAGGAGCCCACGTAGAGAGATGGTTGGGTGGGCCTGGCTGCATTTTGCATTGGCTGAGTTGGCCAGTGGACTGGTCATGCAATTTTGTTATGGATGTTGTTTCATTAATGATCTGGAGGATAGCACGGACTGCACTCTCAGCAAGTTTGCAGATGACACTAAACTGGGAGGAGTGGTAGATACGCTGGAGGGTAGGGATAGGATACAGAGGGACCTAGACAAATTAGAGGATTGGGCCAAAAGAAACCTGATGAGGTTCAACAAGGACAAGTGCAGAGTCCTGCACTTAGCACGGAAGAATCCCATTCACTGTTACAGACTAGGGACCGAATGGCTAGGAAGCAGTTCTGCAGAAAAGGACCTAGGGGTTACAGTGGACGAGAAGCTGGATATGAGTCAGCAGTGTGCCCTTGTTGCCAAGAAGGCTAATGGCATTTTGGACTATATAAGTAGGGGCATTGCCAGCAGATGGAGGGATGTGATCATTCCCCTCTGTTCGACATTGGTGAGGCCTCATCTGGAGTACTGTGTCCAGTTTGGGGCCCCACACTACAAGAAGGATGTGGAAAAATTGGAAAGAGTCCAGCGGAGGGCAACCAAAATGATTAGGGGGCTGGAGCACATGACTTATGAGGAGAGGCTGAGGGAACTGGGATTGTTTAGTCTGCAGAAGAGAAGAATGAGGGGGGATTTGATAGCTGCTTCCAACTACCTGAAGGGAGGTTCCACTTCCCCTCCTCCCACAAAAACAAACAAATCTCTTTTGCATTGAACTTTTCCATGGAAATGTCAGTGTTTTTACAACAAATAAAATAAAATAATAATAATCAATACAAATATTGTTATTCAGGAGTCCTAGCAATGTAGGGTGGAAGGGACCTCATGGAGTCAAGTCAGGCTCCCCATGCTGGGGCAAGACCAAGTAACACCAAGGAAAGATCCCGATGGGTGTTTCTCTGACCTGTTTTCAAACACCTTCAGCACTGAGCTGTCCACATGCTGATCTGTCCAGCTGAAGCGCCTCAGGCTTCCATTCTCCTTTATAGGCCAGTCTTGTTGGTTCGACTACATCTCCCAGTTGCTCCATTTCAAAACCAAAATACTTCAGATTTCAGCCAAAATAGACCAGCCCCAAAATAGTTTGGATTTGGGGTTTTATTCATAAAAGCTCAACACTTTCCAAGGGGACAGGTGGGAATTTTGACCAGCTCGACATAAAAAGCTTCTCTTAACAGGGAGGGTAATTAACTCTTGGGATGATTTACCAAGGGTTGTGGTGGATACTCAGTTTACGGACGATTTTTAATTCAAG
The DNA here is from genome assembly GCF_016161935.1 of Mauremys reevesii. NCBI lineage: Eukaryota > Metazoa > Chordata > Testudines > Geoemydidae > Mauremys > Mauremys reevesii. Next base: position 154,580,789 of record NC_052623.1, read on the forward strand.
ATTGGATGATTGTTTAAAAGACATGCTCTACTTTACAATGAAAACTATTGGAAAAAAATTAGGACCTGTGTTATACCAGCAATTGGACTAGACTGGGGGGGTTGAATTTATCGTCTCACGAACACCGTGGGATACACAGACTGTATCTAAGGGCTCCTCCAGAGGTGGTTGTTACCATAGCACAAGGCTTGTCAACCTGTGGGCCGTGGATTCCTAGGGCTCCACAGATTGTGTCTACAATTTCCACCTCCATTCAAAATTTTGGATTCATCCACAAATGAGAAAAAAATCCACTGGTCTAGATAATCAAAATGGGCTTTGGAATCTCTGATGAAATTGAATTTCCGTTGTTTCGGCATCTCTTAAGAGAGAACACGAGTCTCCACTGTACATCAGATTGATTGTTGTGGGACCCATTGCTTCTATCCCCTCCTCTGCCTCTTCTTTGGCACAGAGCACAGTGACAGGAGAAATGGCTCCCGGAAACTGCACCAGAGTGACTGGCTTCATTTTCCGGGGAATCACTGACAGTCTAAAGCTGCAAAACATCCTCTTTGTGTTCTTCTTTGCCATTTATTTCTGCAGGCTGGTGGGGAATGTCGGGATGATTGTGCTGATTAGCGTTGACTCCCAACTCCACAGCTCCATGTACTTTTTCCTCAGCAACTTGTCCCTCTTAGATGTTGTCTCCTCCTCTGTGATTGCCCCCAAGGCGATGCTCAGTTCCCTAGTGATGAGTAAAGACATTTCTTTCCCTGGGGGTGTGGTTCAGTTTTCCTCTTCTCCTTCTGTGCCAACAATGAGCTTTGCCTCCTGGCTGTGACGGCCTACAATCGCTTTGTGGCCATCTGACACCCATTGCTTTATTATGTCATCCTGTCCAAGAGAGTCTGCTTCCAGGTGGTGGCTGGCTCTTCCCTAAGCGCCTGTGTCAATGTATTCAGTCTGTCCTTTGGCCACTCCAATGTCCTCGATCATTTCTTCTGCAATATTCGCCCACTCCAAGAAATCTCCTGCTCTGACTTTCGTATCAATAAGCGAGTGCATTTCATCTTTGCAGCCATAGAAACAATAGGCACCATTTTCACCATCCTCATCTCCTACACTTACATCATCTTTGCTATCCTGAGGATCCGCTCCACGGCAGGAAGGCACAAAGCCTTCTCCACCTGCACCTCCCACCTGACTGTCGTTTCCTTCTTATATGGGACCCTGATCTTTACGACCCTCATCTGGCAGCTCAGTGGACTGGGAGAAAATGGTGGCCGTGTCCGATACCCTTGTGATCCCCCTGCTGAACCCTCTGATCTACAGCCTGAGGAACAAGGAGGTGAAGGACACCCTGAGGAGGACAATACACCAGAAAATTATTCCTCGCTGTATGTAAATATGGGGACTGGTTTTTCTGATCAGTACTGGAGTGCAGATATGAGCTAGTTCTCACTCATTAAGTCATTATGCAGAAATTTCTGCATATCATCATATGATTTACAGGACAAAACAATATGGAAATGGAACTTGAGCCCGATAATGAAGGAAGGCGCCATGTCACTTGAAAAACAGTGTCCAGTAACTGTGTTACAGCTTCTCCTTTATGCACTGATATGTGATTTCTGCAATATAGACACCTCCCCCTGCGTGTTCCACTACCTTCTGAACTACGTTGGTTAATTTAGCAGATGATATAAAGAGGAGATGCTCAGACTGTAATTATTTCCGTTTGCCAGCACTATTATCTCAGTTCCCACAGCCCCCACCTGAAATCCCTGTACAATTAAATAAAGGGAGGTGCACATGGAGAGGTGTTTTTATAGCTAGATAGTCAGACAGGTGGTTCTGTTGAAGGACAGACAGGTAGACACTAGACAGACGGATGTTTTTCTCTGGGGCTAGATAGACAGAGACATGGTTATGTCTGGAGTTAGATAGACAGAAACACGTCATTAGACACACGCAGGAGAAAGGAAGGATGCCAGAGGTTATTGCACTCGCCTAAGACTTGAGGGGTCTGAGTTTAAATTCCGCCCCCGCTGCAGACTTCCTTTGTGATCTTGAGCAAATCACTTTGGGCCCGATTTTTAAAGGGATTTCAGTTCCTAATTCCCATTGAAATCCATGGGATTTATGTGGCCTAAATACCTTTAAAACCCCTGGGTTTAGTCTTCCTTTCCCTCTGTTTGCCACTTGTAATATGGAGGTAAGAGAAGGAGTGTTGTAAGCAGGCTTGCCATCTCCTTATGAACTTGCTGCCGCAATGTACCAGTTCTGTGGGATGCTTTGCTGGGTGCAGGTTGTGATCCCACAGTGTTCATTTTAGGCAACTTTTCTGAGTCAGGCCGGCCTGCTTGATCATACCTGCCAGTCACTTTGCAGACCAGCCATGACCTCTGTCTTTTCACTTAGGGTGACCCCTTCACACACCTCAATGCTCTCGAGTGGGATATCCCTATGGCATTCAGGCCTCAGATCAGGAACAGGGGCTGTCTTACAATCCTCTGCACAGAATAGCATCTTGACAATGGCTTCACTGTTGTGATGCACTTTTAAGCTGTTTATATGCACAGTCCGAGTTGCGTCCCTGCTGTGGGGCCTGTGTACATTGCAGGTAACAGCGTGATCCCTCCCTACCACCTCAGAAGGCCCCTCCCATCAGTTTTGCAATCTGTACTTTTCCACAAGGAATAACACCAGCAGCAGATCCCCTGCATCAAATGATCGCTCACAAGAAGAGCGGAACCCCCTTTATCCCATCAAGTTGGGACCAGGGCCAGATTGGTTAACCAAAACATCGATAATGGGATGAATGGGAACGTGCCAGGCTGCATCGCCATCTAGTGACCATAGGAGAGATTGCCCACTTCTGGACCGATGTGCGCTGGTTGTTGGGTTAATACGGAGAACCTGATAATGGAGGGTTAGATAAACAGGGTTCTACTATATTGCGATCATCCCATTCTTTCCGAGCTGCTTGGCTTCTAGTGAGGCTTTGCATCACTATTCCAATCATGGATTTAGGGAAACCTAATTTAGGCTCCTCCCTGTGAAAGGGAAAGGAAAAGTGAAGTGCTTCAGTAAGATCAACCTGACCAGAATGAAATGGTTCCATTTTTTGTTTCAAAAGGACATGTGGCTTCATAAGTGTATTTTATTTTGGATGAGATTGTGCCTTTCACGGTTTGTGGCACACAAGCAGACAAGTTAAAGAAAATATAAAATACTCTTGCTGGACGTTCGCAAAGTCTTGCTAATTTGTTTCTTAGGAGCCAGAACAACAACACGTAAGAACCCAAAACTCAGAGGAAGACAACGCAGGCTACTGCCTATAACAGAGAGGCACAACTCACTGGGGACCTGCTGACTGGCTGCTGCTATGCCCCGATTGTGTGCTGCCCTACTGAGCTGCCCAGCATGCAAGCACGTCCAGGAACCCTGCCCAACATTTAAAGTCACAGTATTCAATTTTAACACAACCACAAATGCACCAGAGCATCAATATTTTCTGTTTAACGTGGTCTTTCCTTTTTTGGAACCCTTGTTTCTAAACATGCCATGTGGGATTTGAATCAAATTTCAGCAACTACTTAACATGTGGGTGGAATCATCATTAATGTGTATTCTGGGTAGTTATGTTGTTGGCTTCTTTAGGAAATTTGGGGAAACAGGAACACTGGCAAAGCCTCGCCCCCCAAACACACATACACACCACACATTTGCTGCCCACTGGTGCTGCCTGAGCAGTAGCCTTGTGACATCAGAGATAACCCACCACTCAGCACTCCCTCCCTCCGGTCCATTTTCATACTTGGGGAGAATGACTAGCACCCTGGCTGCCATGGCAACAGCTCCCTTTGACAGCTGATTGCCCCCTTGTTACCAGAACATCATCACAGACAGGAAGTTTGTAATGAAACAGGGCCAGAGCTGGATAACCGGGACAGTCCCTGCTGTGCTCAGTGGGGTTTGTGCTGCGGTACAGTGATGTGTTCCTTTGCAAAGGGCAGGTGCTTGCTACTTTCCTCAGTAAGGCCTAGGTGAAAACAAGATGCAAAATTCCAACTCTTTTTCTTGGATATTGTTTCTCTGGTTCTTGCACATTCAGGGTTACAGCTGAGAACTTTCACTGACCCTGCAGTTGCATAAAATGAGTTTTATTTTAATGCAGTTTAATTTAATGACTTTCAATACTCTGATCAGCACAGCACTGAGTGGTGAAACGGGGATTTTCATCAAGATAACAATGGCAATAAAATATAGACTGAACCAACGCATGAGTAAGAGCTTCATTGTTTAAACAGCTTGTAGAGGTGTGGACTCATCCCTGCAGCGCCTCCTGCTGGTGACTTCTGCTAATTAGCTCATTCCAGCTCCAGAGCACTCGCTGCAGGCTGGTGATCTGCCTGTCCTCTGGCCGGTGCCCCTTTAGCAGGGGTGCTGCCCCCTGGCAGTAGCCCCTCAGTCTCAGGGTCTCCCCTCCTTGGGGAACCTCCAACCCACTATTCCCACCTCGCATCAGTATATGGCTACTGCCAGTCATCATCTAGCCCTGCACCCTGGGGCAGGCTGCAGTATCAGCCACTCATCACTGGCAAGGAGGGTCTGGACCTACTGCCTTGGCCTACCCCTGGGCTGCCCTCTGCAACCCCCAGGACCTGTTGGCCTTATGCAAGGTCACAGCCTGGGGCTTTCCAGGCTGGAGATCCCCAGCTCCTCTGCCTGTCCCCAGCCCTGCTCCACTCAGGTATCCTGTCTCTAGCTCCCTGCAGCCAGGCCCTTCTCTCTCTACAGACAGAGAAAGACTTATCCTTCCAGCTTCCCCTGCCTTCGTATAAGGCCCTGTTGCTCAGTTTGGGGCATGGCCCCAGCTGCAGCCACTTTCCCCAATCAGCCAGGGTTTTACCTTGCCCAGCCCAGCCCTCTGCAAGGCTTTTCTACCCCCTTCCAGGCTGGAGCGGGGGGTCACCAGGTTACACAGCACAGAGATAAAATATTTTCTTTCTATTAAAAAAAAGGAAATTAACAAACAAAAACCCTTCATTTAACGTTACTGACATTTGCTTTCATCAATAAAATCATTAGGAAATACAAAGGCAAGGTTTTTAAACAGGATGAAAAGACTACAAAGTGAAGCATTCTCAGGTTAGCAAATGTCCAAAGAAGTGTTGCCCTGGCACCCTCAATTCAGTCCTCTTGTGCATTTGCAGGATGATGCAGACTTTAATGACATGATCCCATAGTATTTTTTTCCCACAGGACCCCTTTCTTATTCAGCGCACAGGGTTTTCTGCTATGGGGCTGGGTATTGAAGGAGTCTGTTGCCTGTAGGATCCCTGCCTCATTTCAACGTTGCACAGGCAATGCTCATTCTGGTATTTCCTAACTTGAGAGTGCTTCACTTTGCAGCCTTTTAGTTCTCTGTGCATTTCCTAATGTTTATAGCTTGCTTTACTGAGGAGAACATTCTTCATGACAAAGGGCTTGGTTATTTATCTGGTCAGTGTCACTAGTGTGCGCTTTACAAGACAGAGAAAGTAAGGACACTCCCTGATACAAAGCCCCTATGATCTAAGGAAGACTGACACATACAAAGAAAGCAGGAGATGTAAGAACTAGGACGTTCTTTCTTTCTTCTGATGAATAGTCATTTATTTATTATGAATTATTATGATGATTAAAAAAAGGGTGGTGGATTGGGGAACTTGTGTGGTGAGGAGGTTCTATGCAGAAGTTTCCATTGTTTGGCACATGCAGCTGATCTGAAGTGCCGCACAGTGCTAAGTTTTGGGTAGCAAGCACCCTCACAATGGCAAAGAGCCTTTTCAGAACTCTGATGCAATCTTCTCTTGATGCTCATCATCTATGGTGGCCTTTAACCTTAGGCTCATCTCAAGCTCTTTCCACCTATGGAATGCTCTCTGGTGATTTGCTGCCCTCTCATTGCATGCCACATTTCTAGCCAGATTTTTCCAGTCCTTTGTTCCTGTAGAACACAGTGTGGCTGGAACATTAGACTGGAGGAGTTTGCAACAAAAACAGTATGCAGCATTCTGGGTTTTTGAGTACATAAGCCATGGCATCTCCACCTTGTCACCATTGGGGATTTCACACCAGGAATGTGTTGGATGGAAACTTCTGTTTTCATTGTCTTTGGGGAACATGAAGTTTTTCACTTGCTGTGGCCCAGGCAGTACAAGGAAGTCCCTCAGGCTACTGCTCAAGTGGGTCCACAGTCCTGGATCATCTAGATTTAAGGAACTAAACTCAGCAGCAGCTGTTTCTTGTGCCTTCACCACACTCTTCTCTGATCTACACTTTTCTTCAGGAATGTGCATGGTTACATCCATTTGAGATGAAGATATGGATGCTGCAGTAGCTGCCAGGTCACCTGCACTCTGACTACCTGGAAGATCAGGCGTCTCCTCACCACTCACATCCTCACTGGGGCCAGAAGGCTCACCTTGAACATTTGTGTCTATGTATCTCAGGAGAGTGTCATTCCTGCGTAGACAGAAAAGCTTCCTTTGCTTTCTTTCTTTTTCTGAATGCTGCCTCAGAGGGGCCTTTTCTTCTTTCACTCATGACTGCTGTTCTGTGCCAGCTAGAGTGGCAGGGGACAAATAAGCAGGCTGGTAGCAGGGTCTGAATGAGGGAAGATACAAGCATCTTAAGGGCCTACTCGGCTCCTACTACTTCAGTTGACTGCCTGTTCTCCTCAAGCGGGTTCAGGGAAGCAGCAGGAAATAGGAAGCAAAACAGGCTAAAAATCCCCATGGTTCTTTCCCACTAGACAGACATCCAAAAAGAAAAAGGCTTTCAGACAATTATTTCCTTATGCTCTGATGGGGTGAAATTCAGCCCTGTGCAGCCAGCCAGGGCAAGGTCTGTGCATCACAGCGGGGTTAAGTGGCACTTCACTGACCAGGTGCTGGGAGACTTCGGTGGCACAGTTTTCCTCCTGGATTGGAACAGCCGGCTGGAATCCTGTGAGGTATAGAGCAGAGAGAGGTTAGGGCCACAACGTTCACCTCAGAGGCTGAGCTTCTACAGACTTTTGGGATGTTCCCATCTGAGGAGGAGGATTTTGGCCAGCCCCAGCTCAGAGCTTTCAGTCACTTCAACCAGTGATTCTCTGGCACAGTTGATCTAAAGCAGCTGAACTTTTCAGGCCTTGCCCCCATCTCCGACCCCCCTCCCACCTCGCATTGCCCTCTAACAGCCCTCTCCCTTCTCTCGATCCCTGCCAAGCCCAAATACAGAGCCTAGCCCACGATCCTCCTCTCTTAGACCCTCTCCTCACACGACCCTCCCCTACCTTTGAGAGGCTGATCCCTGTGCCCTTTACACAGCTCCTGGAGACATCATGGCTCCTCAGGACAACTGGGCAGTGGGTGGTTCCAACCTCTGTGTGGGGTGCGTGGTTTTCTGTCTAAGCATCACTGAGAGCCAGCACGTCTCGATTTCACAGGATGAGTGAAGTCTAGGAAGCGCTGCACTTCTTGAGGACTTCCAACTTCGCCCAATTTATCAATGGCTTCCACCTTATTTGCATCAATGGTAACATCTTCTGGGGAGAGGATGTACCCCCAAAACTCTGTGGAGAGTTGGCTGGAGGTTCCGCTTTTCCCATTCTGTGTTGAGACCATGCTGCCGAAACCTCTCCAGGTTCGGATGTGCTGCGTGTGCTCCTCTGGGTTCTCCAAAAAGAGATGTATTTCACCCGAATAGATGACACTGTCCCCAAATACATCACTGATGAAGTGTTTCAAGGTCAGGGGACCCTTAGTTAGCTCAACTAGCATATCAGACCATTAAAATGTCCATCGTCTGTTTTGAAATCTGTCTTCAATTTGTCTCTTGCCCAAACGAGGGTTAGATTGGAAATCCTTGCAGATGAAGTTTGATGAAACCCTTTGCAGATTTCCTGTGAGCCAACAATTGTGGGATTCGCAGCAGAGGGTCATGGTTTCAAATGATCACTTTGTTCAGGAGCTGATTGTCTAAAGAGAGGCGTAGCAGAGTCCCACATTTCTTCTTCCCCAAAAGGGCCTGCTCTTAGGACCGGTTTTCATGACTGCACGCAGGGAGATCCACTAATTCTGGTCCCAACAATGCATAAATACAGGGAAAAGCAGCTTTCAACCAAGGTGGTAGGTCAATAGGGCAGTCATAGTCTCGGTCCAGAGGTAACGAGTCCACATTTCTTTCCACGTTATCCATGTAATCTTGGTATTTATCAGGAACGCCACCATCAATCAAACCCTAACCCCTCCCCTTGACCCTCCCAAGCCCTACCCATTGACCCCTTAGTCTCTCCCACCTGTCATCGGAAGTCCCGCCCCATGGGGGGGTTTAACTCCGGGGTCAAGGTGGCCACATGACTGGAAGCAAGGTGTGTCATGTGACCCCTCTAAGAACTCCTCCCACCACTCTCTACCAATCAGGATGGGTTTCATCCCAGAAGGACCACCCTGAGAGGAGATTTGACCAGTCAGGGTGAGTTCTGAGGTGGGGTGACCCATCCAGAAGTGGGTCGTGTGACCCCTCTAAGAACTCCTCCGACTGCCATCTACCAATTAGGATGGGTTTGACCCGATAGGACTGCCCTAAGAGGAGATTTTGACCAATCAGGGAGAATTCCGGGGCAGGGTGACCCGTCCGGAAGTGGGCCGTATGACCCCACTAAGAACTCCTCCCAAGGCCCTCTGCCAATCAGAGTGCAGCACCATTACCCCTTAAGTCCCAGCGCCGGACAGATGAGGCCATCTCTTACCAAGGACACATGGTTTAGAAATCGTGGGAAGGCTGCTGAGAGGAAACCTGGACTCCTTCACCATCCCCGTGAGAACTTCAGACTGTCTTCATCCCAAGGGTCTTTGACTATCCGCGGAGAAAGCTCTACATCAGCGACAGTGCCGAGGAGGAGGAGGAGGGAGTGACCGAGGGGAGCCCTTCGGCCCAGCCATTGATGGATAAACCGGAACCAGAACCCCAAACCCAACTGCTTGTGAGACACCCCAATGAGCATGGTGACCTCTCTTTGTCCACCCACTTAGAGGTGGAATGCGATTGAGGCTGGGGGGAGTCACCGGTGGACAAGGTGAATGGTAAAGACGTCACACAGGTAAATGAATGATTAAGAAGCAATCGCTTAACGGGTAAGGAACCAGGAGTTGTGTAAATCTAAAAACAAACACTGTGGCGCTTACACTGTTTCTGTTCTGAAAATCTCTCAACAGCTCGACAATGCCTTTCTAGACTGCCTGGAAGCCCTGGACAGCATTGCATCAAGCAGGGAAGATGAACTGGGCCCACCTCGGTTTTGCTCAATGCCGATACAAATTGTTGAAGAGGACTCTGAGGATGATGGCCATGAGGGGTTTCGGAGGAGGCTTGGCATAGAACTAACTGAGCCAGTGCCACGTCGTGAGCGTAAAAAAGTCACGCAGACTATTGTACGCGTTGCTGTTTATGCTGCCCTTAAGCACTGCCTGAGGGAAAAGCTTTGTGAAGATTGCGAGGGCCGTGTCATAGATGTGCCAGGCCAACAGCACCACGACTGAGTGTCTTGGACTTCAGTGGATATAAACCACAAGCTCTGGGGCCTATGTGCTGAGCTGGGTTTGGAAAGCTGATTAAACACCGTGATTGCCAGAGGTTCTGCTGTGCAATGTCTGTGCCTAAGCCAAGAACATTTAGTGCAAGGGGGGACCTTGTTCAATGCTGTGCAGTTGAGTGGAGCCCCTGACTGTGTTTTAAAGAAAATAACCTGCTTACAGCTGGAGTGGAAAAATTGGAGGCACCTTCTGGTTCATTTTCTTTAAAACACAGTCAGGGTCTCCACTCACTCACTTGCACAGCATTTCTCCAGTTATGGCAATCATGTGAACAAGGACCCACAAATTGTGGGGGTTTTGCTATAAAACCTGTTGAAAAATCTCTGTTCAGGGGTAAGCCAGTTCGCTGGTCCCCGCCCCCGGCATGCTCGTAATAAAGGGGCCTCGTGTGATTCTGATCCAAACACAATGCGGGGTCATTTATCCACGACACGGCGTGATATTGGCCATCTAGTCTGCACAAAAAGTTACAGATTCCTGCTTAAGGAAAAGACTATTTGTAAGGAATCTAAAAGGATTCAGCTAGAGAATGGTGAGGGGACAAACATGCGATAGAAAACTTGGTAGCTGTAAATTTTAAAATAACCCTTATTGAAAAGGGCTTTGTGACTATCTGTGTTTCTGTTCAAAGGCCTTTGGCCCTTAAATGAGCTAAAAGTGTTAATGAAGCATCTTGGCTTGGTTTCAAGGAGCTGTATGTCTTTTAAATAAAAAATCAATTGTTTGTGAGAAGCTAGCGCTTGTGGATTTTGAATGTAAAAGTGACCCATTTACAGCAAAAAGCTGAAATGTATGTTGTGGGTGGGGGGAAAATCCTAAGAAATGTGCTTACAGTAAAACAAGCAGGCTGATCAGACCTGTGTTTGAGTACAATACAGTTGACTTATCCTGTTGAACTGAGTGGGTTTAACCCCCCCCTCACTGAATAGCCAGGGTGACTGCGATTACTTACCCTTGTTGCCATAGGGTTAAATTTGATGGGGGTGGGTGGGGGTGGATGGTGAGTTCTGATTAATATGAAATGAAATAAAACCTCAGGAATTCGCAGATGCTATTGGACAGTTTCAATATAACTGCTGGAGTTGGCAGAACTCAATTAGACAGTTTCAATATGACCCCAGGAGTTGGTGGAACACTATTGGACAGATTAAATATGGCCCTGGAGTTGGTCGAATGCTCTGGGTCATTCTTTCTAGAAAACACCCCCACCCCAAACTTTAAGCATGAAAGAAACGTGTTTAAAAAAAAAAAACCCAAGCCCCAAGACATTCATTGATATCTGCAAAGGGCCCCCCGCTTGGAAATGGGGACTGTTCAATACTCTAAGAAGGCCCCGCAGAAACATTTAATTTAACTTACAGAAAAAAGGAAAAAAGAAAAAAAAAGCCCTGTTGTGCAGACAGCTTGGTTCCCCCACCCCAGATCACCACAGGGGGTGCTGCGGGAGGGGTGCCTAAAGTCTTTAAGGATCTATTAGTTCAGAGCTGTGGGGATTAAATTAACCAGCTAGCTAGTATGCTGAAGTCTGTTTGAACAATGGGCTAAGATGGTATAAAAACGTCAGGTCTGTTGGAGACTGTCCTTTTCAACAGAAACTTTCTTGGAAGGCTGCTGGACGGCAGACAGAGGTAGGGCTGGCTGGCTTGAACTCTGAAACTATACATTGTATAATGCCACTCTTTGCCCAGGCTGTCTTAGGAAAATCATGGTGCCTATCTTCATTGCAGCGTGATCTGCTTAGCATGGACCCAGAACGTTAAACTGCAGTTCACCACCAGGCCAAGGTAAAAACCATTTTAACTATAGTTGTGCTTAATACTGTTTTAAAAATCTTTAAGTATTGCACAGTTTGTATAGGGATTTGGTGGTAATAGTAACTAACATTTTTGCTTGTTCTTTAACCTGAAGGCCCAAACACAAATGGGGGAACGGGACAAGCATGTGCCTGCAACACTTGATCCCTTAGTGAAAGGGAACTTTTTTGCAACTGACTTTTAAATGCAGGGGGTGGTGGGGGTTATTGAAAAGTATATGGAGGCAAACTTGGTTTAGTGTGTTTCTAAAGCTGCTAATTTGTGTGTGAGAGGGGTCTGGGCAAGGCATAGGTGTAGGGTTTTAAAAGTACTTGGTTTGTTTCAAACCAACAGGCTTTTTTCCTGTGCAAAATGTGGTTTAAAATGGATTTTAAAAGCAGTTTGGTTTTTATTCTGCAAAATGAGATGTATTTTAAAAAAATGTTTGAGGTTTTTGTTGTTGTTTGTTTGTTTGTTGTTTTTTGGTTTATGTTTTAAGTGGTAGAAATAAACTCAAAACCGGTGTTTCTCGTACAGCCTGAACTGGATGATTTGTTTTAAAGCTGTGACTTTTTAAACAGAAAAACACCCTAATGAATATTTAGTTTTTAAGTTTACAAGAGTGTTTCCCGTGTTTTATAATAATGCTGTTTGCTCCACAGTACGGTGAAAACATGAGAGATCCTTAGAGCAGAGGGAAAACAAGCTCAGAAGAAAAGGGAACGAGACAGCTGAAAGCGTAAATTCACCAGCATCAGTGACTGATGGATGGAAGAAGCCCAGTAAATATATTTTGCTTATTGGTTGGGTTGTTCTGTGAGGTTTTGTATTTGAAGTGAATACATAGGTGTGGGTGAGAAAGATGGTAAAGTTCAGTTTTGTAAAATGGTTCCCCCCACCCCCCATATGCATGGGCAACTTTTCTGACAACGCTTAGTCCGCGCTACAAGGACACCTCCTCCAGAACCGCCAAAGAACCAGGAATCTGCTTTGAGACTTTTAACAACGCAAAACAGCACAAGAGTGCAGATGAAGCATCCAGGCAGTCCAAATCTCATATACAGCAAACCCAAGGGCAAAACAAGACTCTGGTAAACAACAACCACAACTCCAGTTCCTCAGCGGCCACTGCCACAGCAAACCCTGAGAAAACACCCACATTCACAAACCCGGAGCATGCGCTCGAGGGACTCTGAACGTGCGCAGAACCACACACATTCACAAACCCGGAGCATGCGCTCTAGGGGTTGTGAATAAAACACCAAGGACTGACAAACCATTCTCCCAAAACCATAAGCTCGTCACCGCTCCCCTATATTCTAGTATTTGGGAACAGTTTGATGGTTCATTCAGAAAACTGATGGACGCTGTATCCCCAGAGGGCGGGGGGGCTAAAAACCGGCATTCTAAAGAGAGTTGGTAACAATCTGACGCTTTGCTCAGAACACTGGTGACCTCTGTATCCTCAGGGGGCCTAACGACCGACCACAACTCACTTACTGGATGCTGAAATGAGTCTGTTCTTCAAAGAACCGACTGAGCCGAATACTAAAAGGCTAAACCTTACAGCGCCGAGCTTTAAAGGTGCCTAATGTACGTGAAGCCGAGCGACGCAGAGAAAGTGAAAATCAGTCTGTTTCTACCAGAACAGGGACAGAATGTAACTGCAACCCCCCAGAAACACCAAAGAGCTCAGAGTCTGGTGCTCAGCAGGTGCTGGATAACGTGAAGAAGCGTTCTAAGAAAAATGCATTCGTACTGCTAAAGAAGCTGGGCCAGGCTACAAATCTCTCTTCATGGAACGATAAAGGGGCTTTGTGTACAAAGGCTCTGTGGTTAATGGTTCTAACATGCTCGACTTAGTCCGGGCCGTGACCCAGACGCGCTCAGTTCCTAGCAGACATGGACCTTAAAGATGGGATGTGTTTAGGAATGTCATGGCGGAACGGAACGTACCACCTTCTGTCATGGGCACTGCGGCCAGGAGAGCTCTATGGAACGTCTCACGACCTCGACCGTCACTTAATCCAGAGGTGAAAGTAAGCTGGTACGGGCAGTACGGAGTAGCAGCCAGAGCCAGTACGCCGTGCCGGACCGCACCGGCTTCCTCAGCGGGGATTTAAAGGGCTCAGAGCTCTGGCAGCTGTAGAGAGTCCAGAGCCCTTTAAATTCCCCTTGCAGCTCCAGCAAGTGGGTTGGGGCTGGGATTTAAAGGGCTCACAGCAGGGGGGAAAGTAACTTCCAGGATTTACCGGTACTGCCAGTATCCTGAGGGGGCGTGGCCTCAACCGGAAGAGATTTAAAGATCCTGGGGCATCAGCTGTGGCTGGGAGCCCCAGGGTCTTTAAATTAACCCTGGGCTCAGGGGCAAATTAAAGGGCCCAGGGCTCAGGCCGCCGCAGAGCCCCGAGCCCTTTAGATTCCCCCCGCAGCTCCGGCAGCCAGATTCAGGTGTGGATTTAAAGGGCCCAGAGCTCCCACGGCTGCGGGGAGCACCGAGCCCTTTAAATCTGGCCCCAGCCCGGCTGCCAGAGCTGCGGGGGGAAATTAAAGGGCTCTGGGCTCCCTGCAGCCGCCAAAGCTCTGAGCCGTTCAAATCCTGCTCAGGAAGCCGGTGCGGTCCGGCACGGCATATTGGCTCTTCCTGGTACGCCGTACTGGTCCGTAATGGCTTATCTTCATCTCTGCTTCAGAGAACCCACAGCTGCGGGGAGCCCAGAGCCCTTTAATTTCCCCCTGGAGATCTGGCAGTCGGGCTGGGGCCAGGATTTAAAGGGCTCGGAGATCCCGCGCCTGCGGGAATCCCAGAGACCTTTAAATACCCCCTGGAGCTCTGAAAGCCAGGCTGGGGCTGCGAATTAAAGGGCTCAGAGCTCCCGTGGCTACAGGGAGCCCAAAGCCTTTTAAATTCCCCCACAGCTCTGGCAGCCGGGTTCGGGTGTGGATTTAAAGGGCCCGGAGCTCCCACGGCTGCGGGGAGCCAGAGGGTTGCCGGGCTGGTGCCGGGATTTGAAGGGCCCAGAGCTCCTGCCGCTGCAGGGAGCACCGAGCTTTTTAATTGGCAGCCCCAGCCCGGCTGCCGGAGCTGCGGTGGGAGGGGAGGAGGGATTTAAAGGGCTCTGGGCTCCCCACAGCCGCCGGAGCTCTGAGCCTGTTAAATCCCCGCGGAGGAAGCCGGTGCGGTCCGGCACAGCGTACTGGCTCTTGCCGCTATGCCGTACTGGCCCCTACCGGCTTACTTTCATCTCTGGGTCAGAACTCCTATGGCTGCGGGGAGCCCAGAGCCCTTTAAATTCCCCCCGCAGCTCCAGGAGCTGGGCTGGGCCGGGAATTAAAGGGCTCAGAGCTCCGGCAGTTGCTGGGAACCCAGAGCCCATTAAATCTCCCCTGCCCCCGCAGCTCCAGCAGCTGGGCTGGGGCTGGGATTTAATGGGCTCAGCGCTCCCCGTGGCTGCATAGATCCCAGAGCCCTTTAATTCCCCTCCATGAAGCTCCAGCAGCTGGGTTGGGGCTGGGATTTAAAGGGCTCACAGCAAGGAGGAAAGTAACTTCCAGGACTTACCGGTACTGCCGGAATCCTGAGGGGGCGTGGCCTCAACTGGAAGAGGCGGGGCCTCTCACGATTTAAAGGTCCTGGGGCATCGGCTGTGGGGCAAATTAAAGGGCCAAGGGCTCAGGCCGCCGCGGAGCCCCAAGCACTTTAGATTCCCCCCGCAGCCGGATTCGGATGTGGATTTGAAGGGCCCGGAGCTCCCATGGCTGCGGGGAGCACTGAGCCCTTTAAATCTGGCCCCAGCCCGACTGCCAGAGCTGCGGGGGGGAAATTAAAGGGCTCTGGGCTCCCTGCAGCCGCCAAAGCTCTGAGACGTTCAAATCCCTGCTCAGGAAGCCGGTGCGGTCCGGCACGGCATATTGGCTCTTCCTGGTACGCCGTACTGGACCGTAATGGCTTATTTTCATCTCTGCTTCAGAGATTCCACGGCTGCGGGGAGCCCAGAGCCCTTTAATTTCCCCCCGCAGATCCGGCAGTCGGGCTGGGGCCAGGATTTAAAGGGCTCGGAGATCCCGCAGCTGCCAGAATCCCAGAGACCTTTAAATACCCCCCGGAGCTCTGGAAGCCAGGCTGGGGCTACGAATTAAAGGGCTCAGAGCTCCCGTGGTGACAGGGAGCCCAGAGCCCTTTAAATTCCCCCGCAGCTCTGGCAGCTGGGTTCGGGTGTGGATTTAAAGGGCCCGGAGCTCCCATGGCTGCGGGGAGCCAGAGGATTGCCGGGCTGGGGCCGGGATTTGAAGGGCCCAGAGCTCCTGCCGCTGCAGGGAGCACCGAGATTTTTAATTCCCAGCCCGGCTGCCGGAGCTGCGGTGGGAGGGGAGGAGAGATTTAAAGGGCTCTGGGCTCCCTGCAGCCACCGCCGCTCTGAGCCCTTTAACTCCCCGCTGAGGAAGCCGGTGCGGTCCGGCACAGCGTACTGGCTCTTACTGCTATGCTGTACTGTCCCGTACCGGCTTACTTTCATCTCTGGCTCAGAACTCCTACGGCTGCGGGGAGCCCAGAGCCCTTTAAATTCCCCCCGCAGCTCGAGGAGCTGGGCTGGGGCCGGGAATTAAAGGGCTCAGAGCTCCGGTGGTTGCTGGGAACCCAGAGCTCATTAAATCTCTCCCCCCCACACACAGTTCCAGCAGCTGGGCTGG
The DNA here is from genome assembly GCF_016161935.1 of Mauremys reevesii. Taxonomy (NCBI): domain Eukaryota; kingdom Metazoa; phylum Chordata; order Testudines; family Geoemydidae; genus Mauremys; species Mauremys reevesii. The sequence continues at coordinate 154,596,885 of NC_052623.1, forward strand.
GGCCGGGATTTAATGGGCTCAGCGCTCCCTGTGGCTGCGTAGATCCCAGAGCCCTTTCATTCCCCTCCACGCAGCTCCAGCACCCAGGCTGGGGCAGGGAATTAAAGGGCTGAGAGCTCTCCGGAGCGGCAGGAGCTCCGGGCCCTTTAAATCCTGGCTCCAGCCGGGGAAGGCTCAGGATCCCCACAGCCATGGGAGCTCCGCGTCCTTTAAATCCACGCTCGAACCCGGCTGCCAGAGCTGTGGGGGGGATTTAAAGGCCCTGGGGCTCCCAGCCACAGCCGATGCTGCAGGACCTTTCAATCTTGAGAGGCCCCGCCCCTTCCGGTTGAGGCCACACCCCCTCAGGACTCCGGCAGTACCGGGAAGTCCTGGAAGTTACTTTCACCCTTGACTAAATCATTCCTTTACCTGTGTTCACCTGGTTCGCCGGTGACTCCCCCGAGCCGCAGTCGCATTCCACCTCTAAGGGGGTGAACAAAGAGAGGCCACCATGCTCATCGGGGTGTCTCACAAGCAGTTGGGTTTTGGGTTCGGGTTCCGGCGTATCTATCAACGGCTGGGCCAAAGGGCTCCCCTCGGTCGCTCCCTCCTCCTCCTCGGCACTGTCGCTGATGTAGCGCTTTCTCCGCGGATGGTCAAAGACCCTCGGGGCGAAGACAGAGTCCGAAGTTCTCACGGGGGTGGTGAAGGACTCCAGGTTTCCTCTCCGCAGCCTTCCCACAATTTCTAAACCGTGGGTCCTTGGTGAGAGATGGCCTCGTCCGTCCAGCGCTGCGATTTATGAGGTGATGGTGCTGCACTCTGATTGGCAGAAGGCCCTGGGAGGAGTTCTTAGTGGGGTCATACGGCCGCTCCCGGACGGGTCACCCTGCCCCAGAACTCGCCCTGATTGGTCACAATCCCCTCTTCGGGTGGTCCTGTCAGGACAAAACCGATCCTAATTGGTCGAGGGCAGTGAGAGGAGTTCTTAGAGGGGTCACAAGACACACGTCGGGATAGGTCACCCTTCTACCCCAGAGCTCGCCCTGATTGGTCAAATCTCCTCTTGGAGTGGTCCTTCCAGGAGGAAACCCATCCTGATTGGTAGAGGGTGGTGGGAGGAGTTCTTAGAGGGGTCACATGACACACCTGGCTTCCAGTCATGTGCCCGCCTTGACCACGAAGTAATACCCCCATGGGGCAGGACTTCCGGTGACAGGTGGGAGGGACTAAGGGGTCATGGGGCAGGGTTAGGGTTTGATTTATGGTGGGGCCTTGTAAGGCTCCGGTGTAGGGGCTCGGCCGTCTCAGGTGCGGCCGGGAGCCAGGCCGCATCACTCCACGGCCTAAATCCGCAAGTCAGTCTCCGAAGGTCCACGGGCTCAGACCCTCAGGCAGGGGCTGAGCAAAAACAAACAGAGTCAGTAGATTAGGCGCCAAGCACTCAGTCAGGGCGCGGCAACCAACCGCAGGTCTCGGCTCAGACCCTCAGGCAGACGCTGAGCAAACAGAGTCAGTGGTTTAAGCCCCAGGCCCTCAGTCAGGGCGGGGCACCAAACAGCAGTTCTAGCTCAGACCCTCAGGCAGGGGCTGAGCACACAGCAATAGTTCAGGGCTCAGGTCCTTGGCAGGAGCTGAGCGACAGCAATAGTTCAGGGCTCAGGTCCTTGGCAGGAGCTGAGCGACAGCAATAGTTCAGGGCTCAGGTCCTTGGCGGGAGCTGAGCGACAGCAATAGTTCAGGGCTCAGGTCCTTGGCGGGAGCTGAGCGACAGCAATAGTTCAGGGCTCAGGTCCTTGGCGGGAGCTGAGCGACAGCAATAGTTCAGGGCTCAGGTCCTTGGCGGGAGCTGAGCGACAGCAATAGTTCAGGGCTCAGGTCTTTGGCGGGAGCTGAGCGACAGCAATAGTTCAGGGCTCAGGTCCTTGGCGGGAGCTGAGCGACAGCAATAGTTCAGGGCTCAGGTCCTTGGCGGGAGCTGAGCGACAGCAATAGTTCAGGGCTCAGGTCCTTGGCGGGAGCTGAGCGACAGCAATAGTTCAGGGCTCAGGTCCTTGGCGGGAGCTGAGCGACAGCAATAGTTCAGGGCTCAGGTCCTTGGCGGGAGCTGAGCAACAGCAATAGTTCAGGGCTCAGGTCCTTGGCGGGAGCTGAGCGACAGCAATAGTTCAGGGCTCAGGTCCTTGGCGGGAGCTGAGCACACAGCAATAGTTCAGGGCTCAGGTCCTTGGCGGGAGCTGATCACACAGCAATAGTTCAGGGCTCCTACTACTTCAGTTGACTGCCTGTTCTCCTCAAGCGGGTTCAGGGAAGCAGCAGGAAATAGGAAGCAAAACAGGCTAAAAATCCCCATGGTTCTTTCCCACTAGACAGACATCCAAAAAGAAAAACGCTTTCAGACAATTATTTCCTTACGCTCTGACGGGGTGAAATTCAGCCCTGTACAGCCAGCCAGGGCAAGGTCTGTGCATCACAGCGGGGTTAAGTGGCACTTCACTGACCAGGTGCTGGGAGACTTCGGTGGCACAGTTTTCCTCCTGGATTGGAATAGCCGGCTGGAATCCTGTGAGGTATAGAGCAGAGAGAGGTTAGGGCCACAACGTTCACCTCAGAGGCTGAGCTTCTACAGACTTTTGGGATGTTCCCATCTGAGGAGGAGGATTTTGGCCAGCCCCAGCTCAGAGCTTTCAGTCACTTCAACCAGTGATTCTCTGGCACAGTTGATCTAAAGCAGCTGAACTTTTCAGGCCTTGCCCCCATCTCCGACCCCCCTCCCACCTCGCATTGCCCTCTAACAGCCCTCTCCCTTCTCTCGATCCCTGCCAAGCCCAAATACAGAGCCTAGCCCACGATCCTCCTCTCTTAGACCCTCTCCTCACACGACCCTCCCCTACCTTTGAGAGGCTGATCCCTGTGCCCTTTACACAGCTCCTGGAGACATCATGGCTCCTCAGGACAACTGGGCAGTGGGTGGTTCCAACCTCTGTGTGGGGTGCGTGGTTTTCTGTCTAAGCATCACTGAGAGCCAGCACGTCTCGATTTCACAGGATGAGTGAAGTCTAGGAAGCGCTGCACTTCTTGAGGACTTCCAACTTCGCCCCATTTATCAATGGCTTCCACCTTATTTGCATCAATGGTAACATCTTCTGGGGAGAGGATGTACCCCCAAAACTCTGTGGAGAGTTGGCTGGAGGTTCCGCTTTTCCCATTCTGTGTTGAGACCATGCTGCCGAAACCTCTCCAGGTTCGGATGTGCTGCATGTGCTGCTCTGGGTTCTCCAAAAAGAGACGTATTTCACCCGAATAGATGACACTGTCCCCAAATACATCACTGATGAAGTGTTTCAAGGTCAGGGGACCCTTAGTTAGCTCAACTAGCATATCAGACCGTTAAAATGTCCATCGTCTGTTTTGAAATCTGTCTTCAATTTGTCTCTTGCCCAAACGAGGGTTAGATTGGAAATCCTTGCAGATGAAGTTTGATGAAACCCTTTGCAGATTTCCTGTGAGCCAACAATTGTGGGATTCGCAGCAGAGGGTCATGGTTTCAAATGATCACTTTGTTCAGGAGCTGATTGTCTAAAGAGAGGCGTAGCAGAGTCCCACATTTCTTCTTCCCCAAAAGGGCCTGCTCTTAGGACCGGTTTTCATGACTGCACGCAGGGAGATCCACTAATTCTGGTCCCAACAATGCATAAATACAGGGAAAAGCAGCTTTCAACCAAGGTGGTAGGTCAATAGGGCAGTCATAGTCCCGGTGCAGAGGTAACGAGTCCACATTTCTTTCCACGTTATCCATGTAATATTGGTATTTATCAGGAACGCCACCATCAATCAAACCCTAACCCCTCCCCTTGACCCTCCCAAGCCCTACCCGTTGACCCCTTAGTCTCTCCCACCTGTCATCGGAAGTCCCGCCCCATGGGGGGGTTTAACTCCGGGGTCAAGGTGGCCACATGACTGGAAGCAAGGTGTGTCATGTGACCCCTCTAAGAACTCCTCCCACCACTCTCTACCAATCAGGATGGGTTTCATCCCAGAAGGACCACCCTGAGAGGAGATTTGACCAGTCAGGGTGAGTTCTGAGGTGGGGTGACCCATCCAGAAGTGGGTCGTGTGACCCCTCTAAGAACTCCTCACACCGCCATCTACCAATTAGGATGGGTTTGACCCGATAGGACTGCCCTAAGAGGAGATTTTGACCAATCAGGGAGAATTCCGGGGCAGGGTGACCCATCCGGAAGTGGGCCGTATGACCCCACTAAGAACTCCTCCCAAGGCCCTCTGCCAATCAGAGTGCAGCACCATTACCCCTTAAGTCCCAGCGCCGGACAGATGAGGCCATCTCTTACCAAGGACACATGGTTTAGAAATCGTGGGAAGGCTGCTGAGAGGAAACCTGGACTCCTTCACCATCCCCGTGAGAACTTCAGACTGTCTTCATCCCAAGGGTCTTTGACTATCCGCGGAGAAAGCTCTACATCAGCGACAGTGCCGAGGAGGAGGAGGAGGGAGTGACCGAGGGGAGCCCTTCGGCCCAGCCATTGATGGATAAACCGGAACCAGAACCCCAAACCCAACTGCTTGTGAGACCCCAATGAGCATGGTGACCTCTCTTTGTCCACCCACTTAGAGGTGGAATGCGATTGAGGCTGGGGGGAATCACTGGTGGACAAGGTGAATGGTAAAGACGTCACACAGGTAAATGAATGATTAAGAAGCAATCGCTTCTTAACGGGTAAGGAACCAGGAGTTGTGTAAATCTAAAAACAAACACTGTGGCGCTTACACTGTTTCTGTTCTGAAAATCTCTCAACAGCTCAACAATGCCTTTCTAGACTGCCTGGAAGCCCTGGACAGCGTTGCATCAAGCAGGGAAGATGAACTGGGCCCACCTCGGTTTTGCTCAATGCCGATACAAATTGTTGAAGAGGACTCTGAGGATGATGGCCATGAGGGGTTTCGGAGGAGGCTTGGCATAGAACTAACTGAGCCAGTGCCACGTCGTGAGCGTAAAAAAGTCACGCAGACTATTGTACGCGTTGCTGTTTATGCTGCCCTTAAGCACTGCCTGAGGGAAAAGCTTTGTGAAGATTGCGAGGGCCGTGTCATAGATGCGCCAGGCCAACAGCACCACGACTGAGTGTCTTGGACTTCAGTGGATATAAACCACAAGCTCTGGGGCCTATGTGCTGAGCTGGGTTTGGAAAGCTGATTAAACACCGTGATTGCCAGAGGTTCTGCTGTGCAATGTCTGTGCCTAAGCCAAGAACATTTAGTGCAAGGGGGGACCTTGTTCAATGCTGTGCAGTTGAGTGGAGCCCTGACTGTGTTTTTAAAAAATAACCTGCTTACAGCTGGAGTGGAAAAATTGGAGGCACCTTCTGGTTCATTTTCTTTAAAACACAGTCAGGGTCTCCACTCACTCACTTGCACAGCATTTCTCCAGTTATGGCAATCATGTGAACAAGGACCCACAAATTGTGGGGGTTTTGCTATAAAACCTGTTGAAAAATCTCTGTTGTAAGCCAGTTCGCTGGTCCAAAGGGGCCTCGTGTGATTCATTTATTGATATAAAGGATTCAGCTAGAGAATGGTGAGGGACAAACATGATAGAAAACTTGGTAGCTGTAAATTTTAAATTTTAAAATAAACCCTATTGAAAAGGGCTTTGTGACTATCTGTGTTTCTGTTCAAAGGCCTTTGGCCCTTAAATGAGCTAAAAGTGTTAATGAAGCATCTTGGCTTGGTTTCAAGGAGCTGTATGTCTTTTAAATAAAAAATCAATTGTTTGTGAGAAGCTAGCGCTTGTGGATTTTGAATGTAAAAGTGACCCATTTACAGCAAAAAGCTGAAATGTATGTTGTGGGTGGGGGGAAAATCCTAAGAAATGTGCTTACAGTAAAACAAGCAGGCTGATCAGACCTGTGTTTGAGTACAATACAGTTGACTTATCCTGTTGAACTGAGTGGGTTTAACCCCTCCTCACTGAATAGCCAGGGTGACTGATTACTTACCCTTGTTGCCATAGGGTTAAATTTGATGGGGGTGGGTGGGGGTGGATGGTGAGTTCTGATTAATATGAAATGAAATAAAACCTCAGGAATTCGCAGATGCTATTGGACAGTTTCAATATAACTGCTGGAGTTGGCAGAACTCAATTAGACAGTTTCAATATGACCCCAGGAGTTGGTGGAACACTATTGGACAGATTAAATATGGCCCTGGAGTTGGTCGAATGCTCTGGGTCATTCTTTCTAGAAAACACCCCCACCCCAAACTTTAAGCATGAAAGAAACGTGTTTAAAAAAAAAAACCCAAGCCCCAAGACATTCATTGATATCTGCAAAGGGCCCCCCGCTTGGAAATGGGGACTGTTCAATACTCTAAGAAGGCCCCGCAGAAACATTTAATTTAACTTACAGAAAAAAGGAAAAAAGAAAAAAAAAGCCCTGTTGTGCAGACAGCTTGGTTCCCCCACCCCAGATCACCACAGGGGGTGCTGCGGGAGGGGTGCCTAAAGTCTTTAAGGATCTATTAGTTCAGAGCCATGGGGATTAAATTAACCTGCTAGCTACTATGCTGAAGTCTGTTTGAACAATGGGCTAAGATGGTATAAAAACGTCAGGTCTGTTGGAGACTGTCCTTTTCAACAGAAACTTTCTTGGAAGGCTGCTGGACGGCAGACAGAGGTAGGGCTGGCTGGCTTGAACTCTGAAACTATACATTGTATAATGCCACTCTTTGCCCAGGCTGTCTTAGGAAAATCATGGTGCCTATCTTCATTGCAGTGTGATCTGCTTAGCATGGACCCAGAACGTTAAGCTGCAGTTCACCACCAGGCCAAGGTAAAAACCATTTTAACTATAGTTGTGCTTAATACTGTTTTAAAAATCTTTAAGTATTGCACAGTTTGTATAGGGATTTGGTGGTAATAGTAACTAACATTTTTGCTTGTTCTTTAACCTGAAGGTCCAAACACAAATGGGGGAACGGGACAAGCATGTGCCTGCAACACTTGATCCCTTAGTGAAAGGGAACTTTTTTGCAACTGACTTTTAAATGCATGGGGAAGTGGGGGTTATTGAAAAGTATATGGAGGCAAACTTGGTTTAGTGTGTTTCTAAAGCTGCTAATTTGTGTGTGAGAGGGGTCTGGGCAAGGCATAGGTGTAGGGTTTTAAAAGTACTTGGTTTGTTTCAAACCAACAGGGTTTTTTCCTGTGCAAAATGTGGTTTAAAATGGATTTTAAAAGCAGTTTGGTTTTTATTCTGCAAAATGAGATGTATTTAAAAAAAATGTTTGAGGTTTTTGTTGTTGTTTGTTTGTTTGTTGTTTTTTGGTTTATGTTTTAAGTGGTAGAAATAAACTCAAAACCGGTGTTTCTCGTACAGCCTGAACTGGATGATTTGTTTTAAAGCTGTGACTTTTTAAACAGAAAAACATCCTAATGAATATTTAGTTTTTAAGTTTACAAGAGTGTTTCCCGTGTTTTATAATAATGCTGTTTGCTCCACAGTACGGTGAAAACATGAGAGATCCTTAGAGCAGAGGGAAAACAAGCTCAGAAGAAAAGGGAACGAGACAGCTGAAAGGGAAAATTCACCAGCATCAGTGACTGATGGATGGAAGAAGCCCAGTAAATATATTTTGCTTATTGGTTGGGTTGTTCTGTGAGGTTTTGTATTTGAAGTGAATACATAGGTGTGGGTGAGAAAGATGGTAAAGTTCAGTTTTGTAAAATGGTTACCCCCACCCCCCATATGCATGGGCAACTTTTCTGACAACGCTTAGTCCGCGCTACAAGGACACCTCCTCCAGAACCGCCAAAGAACCAGGAATCTGCTTTGAGACTTTTAACAACGCAAAACAGCACAAGAGTGCAGATGAAGCATCCAGGCAGTCCAAATCTCATATACGGCAAACCCAAGGGCAAAACAAGACTCTGGTAAACAACAACCACAACTCCAGTTCCTCAGCGGCCACTGCCACAGCAAAACCCTGAGAAAACACCCACATTCCACATTCACAAACCCGGAGCATGCGCCGAGGGACTCTGAACGTGCAGAACCACACACATTCACAAACCCGGAGCATGCGCTCTAGGGGTTGTGAATAAAACACCAAGGACTGACAAACCATTCTCCCAAAACCATAAGCTCGTCACTGCTCCCCTATATTCTAGTATTTGGGAACAGTTTGATGGTTCATTCAGAAAACTGATGGACGCTGTGTCCCCAGAGGGCGGGGGGGGGGGGGGCTAAAAACCGGCATTCTAAAGAGAGTTGGGAAAAATCTGACGCTTCGCTCAGAACACTGGTGACCTCTGTATCCTCAGGGGGCCTAACGACCGACCACAACTCACTTACTGGATGCTGAAATGAGTCTGTTCTTCAAAGAACCGACTGAGCCGAATACTAAAAGGCTAAACCTTACAGCGCCGAGCTTTAAAGGTGCCTAATGTACGTGAAGCCGAGCGACGCAGAGAAAGTGAAAATCTGTCTGTTTCTACCAGAACAGGGACAGAATGTAACTGCAACCCCCAGAAACACAAAGAGCTCAGAGTCTGGTGCTCAGCAGGTGCTGGATAACGTGAAGAAAGCGTCTAAAAAAAAATGCATTTACTGCTAAAAAAGCTGGGCCAGGCTACAAATCTCTCTTCATGGAGCGATAAAGGGCTTTGTGTACAAAAGGCTGTGTGGTTAATGGTCTAACATGCTCGACTTAGTCTCCGGGCGGACCAGGCAGCAGCTCAGTTCCAGACCAGGACCTTAAAAAAGAGATGTGATGTGTTGTGTTGTGTCGGGCGGGGGCGCGGACCTTCTGTCTTCTGTCATGCTGCCTGCGGAGAGCTCTCTCTATGGGCTCTCGACCTCGACCGTCACTTAATCCAGAGGTGAAAGTAACCCGGTACGGGCCAGTACGGAGTACCAGCCAGAGCCAGTACGCCGTGCCGGACCTCACCGGCTTCCTCGGCGGGGATTTAAAGGGCTCAGAGCTCTGGCAGCTGTAGAGAGTCCAGAGCCCTTTAAATTCCCCTTGCAGCTCCAGCAGCTGGGTTGGGGCTGGGATTTAAAAGGCTCACAGCAGGGGGGAAAGTAACTTCCAGGACTTACCGGTACTGCCAGTATCCTGAGGGGGCGTGGCCTCAACCAGAAGAGATTTAAAGATCCTGGGGCATCGGCTGTGGCTGGGAGCCACAGGGTCTTTAAATTAACCCTGGGCTTAGGGGCAAATTAAAGGGCCCAGGGCTCAGGCCACCGCGGAGTCCCGAGCCCTTTAGATTCCCCCCGCAGCTCCGGCAGCCGGATTCAGGTGTAGATTTAAAGGGCCCAGAGCTCCCACGGCTGCGGGGAACACCGAACCCTTTAAATCTGGCCCCAGACCAGCTGCCAGAGCTGCGGGGGGAAATTAAAGGGCTCTCGGCTCCCTGCAGCCGCCAAAGCTCTGAGCCGTTCAAATCCTGCTCAGGAAGCCGGTGCGGTCCGGCACGGCATATTGGCTCTTCCTGGTACGCCGTACTGGTCCGTAATGGCTTATCTTCATCTCTGCTTCAGAGAACCCACGGCTGCGGGGAGCCCAGAGCCCTTTAATTTCCCCCTGCAGATCTGGCAGTCGGGCTGGGGCCAGGATTTATAGGGCTCGGAGATCCCGCGCCTGCGGGAATCCCAGAGACCTTTAAATACCCCCTGCAGCTCCGGAAGCCAGGCTGGGGCTGCGAATTAAAGGGCTCAGAGCTCCCGTGGCTACAGGGAGCCCAGAGCCCTTTAAATTCCCCCGAAGCTCTGGCAGCCGGGTTCGGGTGTGGATTTAAAGGGCCCAGAGCTCCCACGGCTGCAGGGAGCCAGAGGGTTGCCAGGCTGGGGCCGGGATTTGAAGGGCCCAGAACTCCTGCCGCTGCAGGGAGCACCGAGCTTTTTAATTGGCAGCCCCAGCCCGGCTGCCGGAGCTGCGGTGGGAGGGGAGGAGGGATTTAAAGGGCTCTGGGCTCCCCACAGCCGCCGGAGCTCTGAGCCTGTTAAATCCCCGCGGAGGAAGCCGGTGCGGTCCGGCTCAGTGTACTGGCTCTTGCCGCTACGCTGTACTGGCCCGTACCGGCTTACTTTCATCTCTGGGTCAGAACTCCTATGGCTGCGGGGAGCCCAGAGCCCTTTAAATTCCCCCCGCAGTTCCAGGAGCTGGGCTGGGGCCGGGAATAAAAGGGCTCAGAGCTCCAGCAGTTGCTGGGAACCCAGAGCCCATTAAATCCCCCCTGCCCCCGCAGCTCCAGCAGCTGGGCTGGGGCCGGGATTTAATGGGCTCAGCGCTCCCCGTGGCTGCATAGATCCCAGAGCCCTTTAATTCCCCTCCATGCAGCTCCAGCAGCTGGGTTGGGGCTGGGATTTAAAGGGCTCACAGCAGGGGGGAAAGTAACTTCCAGGAGTTACCGGTACTGCCGGAATCCTGAGGGGGCGTGGCCTCAACCAGAAGAGGCGGGACCTCTCACGATTTAAAGGTCCTGGGGCATCGGCTATGGCTGGGAGCCCCAGGGTCTTTAAATTAACCCTGGGCTCAGGGGCAAATTAAAGGGCCAAGGGCTCAGGCCGCCGCGGAGCCCCTAGCACTTTAGATTCCCCCCGCAGCCGGATTCGGGTGTGGATTTGAAGGGCCCGGAGCTCCCATGGCTGCGGGGAGCACCGAGCCCTTTAATTCTGGCCCCAGCCCGACTGCCAGAGCTGCGGGGGAAAATTAAAGGGCTCTGGGCTCCCTGCAGCCGCCAAAGCTCTGAGCCGTTCAAATCCCTGCTCAGGAAGCCGGTGCGGTCCGGCACGGCATATTGGCTCTTCCTGGTACGCCGTACTGGACCGTAATGGCTTATTTTCATCTCTGCTTCAGAGATTCCACGGCTGCGGGGAGCCCAGAGCCCTTTAATTTTCCCCCGCAGATCCGGCAGTCGGGCTGGGGCCAGGATTTAAAGGGCTCGGAGATCCCGCAGCTGCCAGAATCCCAGAGACCTTTAAATACCCCCCGCAGCTCCGGAAGCCAGGCTGGGGCTGCGAATTAAAGGGCTCAGAGCTCCTGTGGCTACAGGGAGCCCAGAGCCCTTTAAATTCCCCCGCAGCTCTGGCAGCTGGGTTCGGGTGTGGATTTAAAGGGCCCGGAGCTCCCATGGCTGCGGGGAGCCAGAGGATTGCCGGGCTGGGGCCGGGATTTGAAGGGCCCAGAGCTCCTGCCGCTGCAGGGAGCACCGAGATTTTTAATTCCCAGCCCGGCTGCCGGAGCTGCGGTGGGAGGGGAGGAGGGATTTAAAGGGCTCTGGGCTCCCTGCAGCCACCGGCGCTCTGAGCCCTTTAACTCCCCGCTGAGGAAGCCGGTGCGGTCTGGCACAGCATACTGGCTCTTACTGCTATGCTGTACTGTCCCGTACCGGCTTACTTTCATCTCTGGCTCAGAACTCCTATGGCTGCTGGGAGCCCAGAGCCCTTTAAATTCCCCCCGCAGCTCCAGGAGCTGGGCTGGGGCCGGGAATTAAAGGGCTCAGAGCTCCGGTGGTTGCTGGGAACCCAGAGCTCATTAAATCTCTCCCCGCCCCCACACAGTTCCAGCAGCTGGTTGGGGCTGGGATTTAATGGGCTCAGCGCTCCCTGTGGCTGCGTAGATCCCAGAGCCCTTTAATTCCCCTCCACGCAGCTCCAGCACCCAGGCTGGGGCAGGGAATTAAAGGGCTGAGAGCTCTTTGCAACGGCAGGAGCTCCGGGCCCTTTAAATCCTGGCTCCAGCCGGGGAAGGCTCAGGATCCCCACAGCCATGGGAGCTCCGCGCCCTTTAAATCCACGCTTGAACCCGGCTGCCAGAGCAGCGGGGGGGATTTAAAGGCCCTGGGGCTCCCAGCCACAGCCGATGCTGCAGGACCTTTCAATCTTGAGAGGCCCCGCCCCTTCCGGTTGAGGCCACACCCCCTCAGGACTCCGGCAGTACTGGGAAGTCCTGGAAGTTACTTTCACCCTTGACTAAATCATTCCTTTACCTGTGTTCACCTGGTTCGCCGGTGACTCCCCCGAGCCGCAGTCGCATTCCACCTCTAAGGGGGTGAACAAAGAGAGGCCACCATGCTCATCGGGGTGTCTCACAAGCAGTTGGGCAAAAGGGCTCACCTCGGTCGCTCCCTACTCCTCCTCGGCACGGTTGCTGATGTAGCGCTTTCTCCGCGGATAGTCAAAGACCCTCGGGGCGAAGACAGAGTCCGAAGTTCTCACGGGGATGGTGAAGGAGTCCAGGTTTCCTCTCCGCAGCCTTCCCACAATTTTTAAACCATGGGTCCTTGGTGAGAGATGGCATCGTCCGTCCAGCACTGGGACTTAGGAGGTGATGGTGCTGCACCCTGAATAGCAGAAGGCCCTGGGAGGAGTTCTTAGTGGGGTCATATGGCCCACTCCCGGACGGGTCACCCTGCCCCAGAACTCGCCCTGATTGGTCAGAATCCCCTCTTCGGGTGGTCCTGTCAGGACAAAACTGATCCTAATTGGTCGAGGGCAGTGAGAGGAGTTCTTAGAGGGGTCACAAGACACACGTCGGGATAGGTCACCCTTCTACCCCAGAGCTCGCCCTGATTGGTCAAATCTCCTCTTGGGGTGGTCCTTCCAGGAGGAAACCCATCCTGATTGGTAGAGGGTGGTGGGAGGAGTTCTTAGAGGGGTCACATGACACACCTGGCTTCCAGTCATGTGGCCGCCTTGACCACGAAGTAATACCCCCATGGGGCAGGACTTCCGGTGACAGGTGGGAGGGACTAAGGGGTCATGGGGCAGGGTTAGGGTTTGATTTATGGTGGGGCCTTGTAAGGGTCCGGTGTGGGGGCTTGGCCGTCTCACGTGCGGCCGGGAGCCAGGCCGCATCACTCCACGGCCTAAATCCGCAAGTCAGTCTCCGAAGGTCCACGGGCTCAGACCCTCAGGCAGGGGCTGAGCAAAAACAAACAGAGTCAGTAGATTAGGCCCCAAGCCCTCAGTCAGGGTGGGGCAACCAACCGCAGGTCTCAGCTCAGACCCTCAGGCAGGGGTTGAGCAAACAGAGTCAGTGGTTTCAGCCCCAGGCCCTCAGTCAGGGCCGGGCAGCAAACAGCAGTTCTAGCTCAGACACTCAGGCAGGGGCTGAGCACACAGAGTCAGTAATTTAAGCCCCAGGTCCTCAGTCAGGGCGGGGCAGAAAACAGCAGTTCTAGCTCAGACCCTCAGGCAGGGGCTGAGCACACAGCAATAGTTCAGGGCTCAGGTCATTGGCAGGAGATGAGCGACAGCAATTGTTCAGGGCTCAGGTCATTGGCAGGAGATGAGCGACAGCAATAGTTCAGGGCTCAGGTCCTTGGCGGGAGCTGAGCGACAGCAACAGTTCAGGGCTCAGGTCCTTGGCGGGAGCTGAGCGACAGCAACAGTTCAGGGCTCAGGTCCTTGGCGGGAGCTGAGCGATAGCAATAGTTCAGGGCTCAGGTCCTTGGCGGGAGCTGAGCACACAGCAATAGTTCAGGGCTCAGGTCCTTGGCGGGAGCTGAGCACACAGCAATAGTTCAGGGCCCAGGTCCTTGGCGGGAGCTGAGCACACAGCAATAGTTCAGGGCCCAGGTCCTTGGCGGGAGCTGAGCGACAGCAATAGTTCAGGGCTCAGGTTCTTGGCGGGAGCTGAGCGCCAGCAATAGTTCAGGGCTCAGGTCCTTGGCGGGAGCTGAGCGCCAGCAATAGTTCAGGGCTCAGGTTCTTGGCAGGAGCTGAGTGACAGCAATAGTTCAGGGCTCAGGTCCTTGGCGGGAGCTGAGCGCCAGCAATAGTTCAGGGCTCAGGTGCTTGGCGGGAGCTGAGCACACAGCAACAGTTCAGGGCTCAGGTCCTTGGCGGGAGCTGAGCAACAGCAATAGTTCAGGGCTCAGGTCCTTGGCGGGAGCTGAGCACACAGCAATAGTTCAGGGCTCAGGTCCTTGGCGGGAGCTGAGCACACACCAATAGTTCAGGGCTCAGGTGCTTGGCGGGAGCTGAGCACACAGCAATAGTTCAGGGCTCAGGTGGTTGGCGGGAGCTGAGCGACAGCAATAGTTCAGGGCTCAGGTGCTTGGCGGGAGCTGAGCACACAGCAATAGTTCAGGGCTCAGGTCCTTGGCGGGAGCTGAGCACACAGCAACAGTTCAGGGCTCAGGTCCTTGGCGGGAGCTGAGCAACAGCAACAGTTCAGGGCTCAGGTCCTTGGCGGGAGCTGAGCGACAGCAAGAGTTCAGGGCTCAGGTCCTTGGCGGGAGCTGAGCGACAGCAACAGTTCAGGGCTCAGGTCCTTGGCGGGAGCTGAGCGACAGCAACAGTTCAGGGCTCAGGTCCTTGGCGGGAGCTGAGCGACAGCAACAGTTCAGGGCTCAGGTCCTTGGCGGGAGCAGAGCACACAGCAATAGTTCAGGGCTCAGGTCCTTGGCGGGAGCTGAGCGACAGCAATAGTTCAGCGCTCAGGTCCTTGGCGGGAGCTGAGCGACAGCAATAGTTCAGGGCTCAGGTCCTTGGCGGGAGCTGAGCGACAGCAATAGTTCAGGGCTCAGGTGCTTGGCGGGAGCTGAGCGACAGCAATTGCTCAGGGCTCAGGTGCTTGGCGGGAGCTGAGCACACAGCAATAGTTCAGGGCCCAGGTCATTGGCGGGATCTGAGCATACAGCAATAGTTCAGGGCTCAGGTCCTTGGAGGGAGCTGAGCAACAGCAATACTTCAGGGCTCAGGTCCTTGGCGGGAGCGGAGCGACAGCAACAGTTCAGGGCTCAGGTCCTTGGCTGGAGCTGAGCGACAGCAACAGTTCAGGGCTCAGGTGCTTGGCGGGAGCTGAGCGACAGCAACAGTTCAGGGCTCAGGTCTTTGGCGGGAGCTGAGCACACAGCAATACTTCAGGGCTCAGGTCCTTGGCGGGAGCTGAGTGACAGCAACAGTTCAGGGCTCAGGTCCTTGGCGGGAGCTGAGCGACAGCAATAGTTCAGGGCTCAGGTCCTTGGCGGGAGCGGAGCACACAGCAATAGTTCAGGGCTCAGGTCCTTGGTGGGAGCTGAGCGCCAGCAATAGTTCAGGGCTCAGCTGCTTGGCGGGAGCTGAGCACACAGCAATAGTTCAGGGCTCAGTTGCTTGGCGGGAGCTCAGCGACAGCAATAGTTCAGGGCTCAGGTCCTTGGCAGGAGCTGAGCACACAGCAATAGTTCAGGGCTCAGGTCCTTGGCGGGAGCTGAGCACACAGCAATAGTTCAGGGCTCAGGTCCTTGGTGGGAGCTGAGCACACAGCAATAGTTCAGGGCTCAGGTGCTTGGCGGGAGCTGAGCACACAGCAATAGTTCAGGGCCCAGGTCCTTGGCGGGAGCTGAGCACACAGCAACACTTCAGGGCTCAGGTCCTTGGCGGGAGCTGAGCGACAGCAACAGTTCAGGGCTCAGGTCCTTGGCGGGAGCTGAGCGACAGCAAGAGTTCAGGGCTCAGGTCCTTGGCGGGAGCTGAGCGACAGCAACAGTTCAGGGCTCAGGTCCTTGGCGGGAGCTGAGCGACAGCAACAGTTCAGGGCTCAGGTCCTTGGCGGGAGCTGAGCGACAGCAACAGTTCAGGGCTCAGGTTCTTGGCGGGAGCTGAGAGACAGCAATAGTTCAGGGCTCAGGTCCTTGGCAGGAGCAGAGCACACAGCAATAGTTCAGGGCTCAGGTTCTTGGCAGGAGCTGAGCGACAGCAATAGTTCAGGGCTCAGGTCCTTGGCGGGAGCTGAGCGACAGCAATAGTTCAGGGCTCAGGTCCTTGGTGGGAGCTGAGCACACAGCAATAGTTCAGGGCTCAGGTCCTTGGCGGGAGCTGAGCACACAGCAATAGTTCATGGCCCAGGTTCTTGGCGGGAGCTGAGCACACAGCAATAGTTCAGGGCCCAGGTCCTTGGCGGGAGCTGAGCGACAGCAATAGTTCAGGGCTTAGGTTCTTGGCGGGAGCTGAGCGCCAGCAATAGTTCAGGGCTCAGGTCCTTGGCGGGAGCTGAGCGCCAGCAATAGTTCAGGGCTCAGGTGCTTGGCGGGAGCTGAGCACACAGCAATAGTTCAGGGCTCAGGTGCTTGGCGGGAGCTGAGCTACAGCAACAGTTCAGGGCTCAGGTCCTTGGCGGGAGCTGAGCGACAGCAATAGTTCAGGGCTCAGGTCCTTGGCGGGAGCTGAGCGACAGCAATAGTTCAGGGCTCAGGTCCTTGGCGGGAGCTGAGCGACAGCAACAGTTCAGGGCTCAGGTCCTTGGCGGGAGCTGAGCGACAGCAACAGTTCAGGGCTCAGGTTCTTGGCGGGAGCTGAGAGACAGCAATAGTTCAGGGCTCAGGTCCTTGGCAGGAGCAGAGCACACAGCAATAATTCAGGGCTCAGGTTCTTGGCAGGAGCTGAGCGACAGCAATAGTTCAGGGCTCAGGTCCTTGGCGGGAGCTGAGCGACAGCAATAGTTCAGGGCTCAGGTCCTTGGTGGGAGCTGAGCACACAGCAATAGTTCAGGGCTCAGGTCCTTGGCGGGAGCTGAGCACACAGCAATAGTTCATGGCCCAGGTTCTTGGCGGGAGCTGAGCACACAGCAATAGTTCAGGGCCCAGGTCCTTGGCGGGAGCTGAGCGACAGCAATAGTTCAGGGCTTAGGTTCTTGGCGGGAGCTGAGCGCCAGCAATAGTTCAGGGCTCAGGTCCTTGGCGGGAGCTGAGCGCCAGCAATAGTTCAGGGCTCAGGTGCTTGGCGGGAGCTGAGCACACAGCAATAGTTCAGGGCTCAGGTGCTTGGCGGGAGCTGAGCTACAGCAATAGTTCAGGGCTCAGGACCTTGGCGGGAGCTGAGCACACAGCAATAGTTCAGGGCTCAGGTCCTTGGCTGGAGCTGAGCACACAGCAATAGTTCAGGGCTCAGGTCCTTGGCGGGAGATCAGCACACAGCAATAGTTCAGGCCTCAGGTCCTTGGCGGGAGCTGAGCACACACCAATAGTTCAGGGCTCAGGTGCTTGGCGGGAGCTGAGCACACAGCAATAGTTCAGGGCTCAGGTGCTTGGCGGGAGCTGAGCGACAGCAACACTTCAGGGCTCAGGTGCTTGGCGGGAGCTGAGCAACAGCAACAGTTCAGGGCTCAGGTCCTTGGCGGGAGCTGAGCGACAGCAACAGTTCAGGGCTCAGGTCCTTGGCGGGAGCTGAGCGACAGCAACAGTTCAGGGCTCAGGTCCTTGGCGGGAGCTGAGCACACAGCAATAGTTCAGGGCTCAGGTCCTTGGCGGGAGCTGAGCACACAGCAATAGTTCAGGGCTCAGGTCCTTGGCGGGAGCTGAGCGACAGCAATAGTTCAGGGCTCAGGTGCTTGGCGGGAGCTGAGCGACAGCAATTGCTCAGGGCTCAGGTGCTTGGCGGGAGCTGAGCACACAGCAATAGTTCAGGGCCCAGGTCATTGGCGGGAGCTGAGCACACAGCAATAGTTCAGGGCTCAGGTCCTTGGCGGGAGCTGAGCAACAGCAATACTTCAGGGCTCAGGTCCTTGGCGGGAGCTGAGCGACAGCAACAGTTCAGGGCTCAGGTCCTTGGCGGGAGCTGAGCGACAGCAACAGTTCAGGGCTCAGGTGCTTGGCGGGAGCTGAGCGTCAGCAACAGTTCAGGGCTCACGTCCTTGGCGGGAGCTGAGCGACATCAACAGTTCAGGGCTCAGGTCCTTGGCGGGAGCTGAGCGACAGCAATAGTTCAGGGCTCAGGTGCTTGGCGGGAGCTGAGCACACACCAATAGTTCAGGGAACAGGTCCTTGGCGGGAACTGAGCACACAGCAATAGATCAGGGCTCAGGTCCTTGGCGGGAGCTGAGCACACAGAAATAGTTCAGGGCTCAGGTCCTTGGCGGGAGATGAGCGACAGCAATAGTTCAGGGCTCAGGTCCTTGGCGGGAGCTGAGCGACAGCAATAGTTCAGGGCTCAGGTCCTTGGCGGGAGCTGAGCGACAGCAATAGTTCAGGACTCAGGTCCTTGGCGGGAGCTGAGCGACAGCAATAGTTCAGGGTTCAGGTGCTTGGCGGGAGCTGAGCAACAGCAATAGTTCAGGGCTCAGGTCCTTGGCAGGAGCTGAGCACACAGCAATAGTTCAGGGCTCATGTGCTTGGCGGGAGATGAGCGACAGCAATTGCTCAGGGCTCAGGTGCTTGGCGGGAGCTGAGCACACAGCAATAGTTCAGGGCCCAGGTCCTTGGCGGGAGCTGAGCACACAGCAATAGTTCAGGGCTCAGGTCCTTGGCGGGAGCTGAGCGACAGCAATAGTTCAGGGCTCAGGTCCTTGGCGGGAGCTGAGCGACAGCAATAGTTCAGGGCTCAGGTCCTTGGCGGGAGCTGAGCGACAGCAATAGTTCAGGGCTCAGGTCCTTGGCGGGAGCTGAGCGACAGCAATAGTTCAGGGCTCAGGTCCTTGGCGGGAGCTGAGCGACAGCAATAGTTCAGGGCTCAGGTCCTTGGTGAATCTGAGCGACAGCTATAGTTCAGGGCTCAGGTGCTTGGCTGGAGCTGAGCACACAGCAATAGTTCAGGGCTCAGGTCCTTGGCGGGAGCTGAGCGACAGCAATAGTTCAGGGCTCAGGTCCTTGGCGGGAGCTGAGCGACAGCAACAGTTCAGGGCTCAGGTCCTTGCGGGTGCTGAGCGACAGCTATAGTTCAGGGCTCAGGTCCTTGGCGGATGCTGAGCGACAGCAATAGTTCAGGGCTCAGGTCCTTGGCGGGAGCTGAGCGACAGCAATAGTTCAGGGCTCAGGTCCTTGGCGGGAGCTGAGCGACAGCAATAGTTCAGGGCTCAGGTCCTTGGCGGGAGCTGAGCACACAGCAATAGTTCAGGGCTCAGGTCCTTGGCTGGAGCTGAGCACACAGCAATAGTTCAGGGCTCAGGTCCTTGGCGGGAGCTGAGCGCCAGCAATAGTTCAGGGCTCAGGTCCTTGGCGGGAGCTGAGCACACAGCAATAGTTCAGGGCTCAGGTCCTTGGCGGGAGCTGAGCACACAGCAATAGTTCAGGGCTCAGGTCCTTGGCGGGAGCTGAGCGACAGCAATAGTTCAGGGCTCAGGTCCTTGGCGGGAGCTGAGCACACAGCAATAGTTCAGGGCTCAGGTCCATGGCGGGAGCTGAGCGACAGCAATAGTTCAGGGCTCAGGTCCTTGGCGGGAGCTGAGCGACAGCAATAGTTCAGGGCTCAGGTCCTTGGCGGGAGCTGAGCACACAGCAATAGTTCAGGGCTCAGGTGCTTGGCGGGAGCTGAGCGACAGCAACAGTTCAGGGCTCAGGTCCTTGGCGGGAGCTGAGCGACAGCAATAGTTCAGGGCTCAGGTCCTTGGCGGGAGCTGAGCGACAGCAATAGTTCAGGGCTCAGGTCCTTGGCGGGAGCTGAGCACACAGCAATAGTTCAGGGCTCAGGTGCTTGGCGGGAGCTGAGCACACAGCAATAGTTCAGGGCTCAGGTGCTTGGCAGGAGCTGAGCACACAGCAATAGTTCAGGACTCAGGTCCTTGGCGGGAGCTGAGCATCAGCAATAGTTCAGGGCTCAGGTCCATGGCGGGAGCTGAGCGGCAGCAATAGTTCAGGGCTCAGGTCCTTGGCGGTAGCTTAGCACACAGCAATAGTTCAGGGCTCAGGTCCATGGCGGGAGCTGAGCACACAGCAATAGTTCAGGGCTCAGGTGCTTGGCGGGAGCTGAGCACACAGCAATAGTTCAGGACTCAGGTCCTTGGCGGGAGCTGAGCATCAGCAATAGTTCAGGGCTCAGGTCCTTGACGGGAGCTGAGCGACAGCAATAGTTCAGGGCTCAGGTCCTTGGTGGGAGCTGAGCTACAGCAATAGTTCAGGGCCCAGGTCCTTGGCGTGAGCTGAGCACACAGCAATAGTTCAGGGCTCAGGTCCTTGGCGGGAGCTGAGCACACAGCAATAGTTCAAGGCTCAGGTCCTTGGCGGGAGCTGAGCGACAGCAATAGTTCAGGGCTCAGGTCCTTGGCGGGAGCTGAGCACACAGCAATAGTTCAGGGCTCAGGTCCTTGGTGGGAGCTGAGCGACAGCAATAGTTCAGGGCTCAGGTCCTTGGCGGGAGCTGAGCACACAGCAATAGTTCAGGGCTCAGGTCCTTGGCGGGAGCTGAGCACACAGCAATAGTTCAGGGCTCAGGTCCTTGGCAGGAGCTGAGCAACAGCAATAGTTCAGGGCTCAGGTCCTTGGCGGGAGCTGAGCGACAGCAATAGTTCAGGGCTCAGGTCCTTGGCGGGAGCTGAGCGACAGCAATAGTTCAGGGCTCAGGTCCTTGGCGGGAGCTGAGCGACAGCAATAGTTCAGGGCTCAGGTCCTTGGCGGGAGCTGAGCGACAGCAATAGTTCAGGGCTCAGGTCCTTGGCGGGAGCTGAGCGACAGCAATAGTTCAGGGCTCAGGTCCTTGGCGGGAGCTGAGCGACAGCAATAGTTCAGGGCTCAGGTCCTTGGCGGGAGCTGAGCACACAGCAATAGTTCAGGGCTCAGGTCCTTCGTGGGAGCTGAGCACACAGCAATAGTTCAGGGCTCAGGTCCTTGGCGGGAGCTGAGCGACAGCAATAGTTCAGGGCTCAGGTCCTTGGCGGGAGCTGAGCGACAGCAATAGTTCAGGGCTCAGGTCCTTGGCGGGAGCTGAGCACACAGCAATAGTTCAGGGCTCAGGTCCTTGCGGGAGCTGAGCACACAGCAATAGTTCAGGGCTCAGGTCCTTGGCGGAGCTGAGCACACAGCAATAGTTCAGGGCTCAGGTCCTTGGCGGGAGCTGAGCACACAGCAATAGTTCAGGGCTCAGGTCCTTGGCGGGAGCTGAGCACACAGCAATAGTTCAGGGCTCAGGTCCTTGGCGGGAGCTGAGCACACAGCAATAGTTCAGGGCTCAGGTCCTTGGCGGGAGCTGAGCACACAGCAATAGTTCAGGGCTCAGGTCCTTGGCGGGAGCTGAGCGACAGCAATAGTTCAGGGCTCAGGTCCTTGGCGGGAGCTGAGCGACAGCAATAGTTCAGGGCTCAGGTCCTTGGCGGGAGCTGAGCGACAGCAATAGTTCAGGGCTCAGGTCCTTGGCGGGAGCTGAGCGACAGCCATAGTTCAGGGCTCAGGTCCTTGGCGGGAGCTGAGCGACAGCAATAGTTCAGGGCTCAGGTCCTTGGCGGGAGCTGAGCACACAGCAATAGTTCAGGGCTCAGGTCCTTGGCGGGAGCTGAGCACACAGCAATAGTTCAGGGCTCAGGTCCTTGGCGGGAGCTGAGCACACAGCAATAGTTCAGGGATCAGGTCCTTGGCGGGAGCTGAGCGACAGCAATAGTTCAGGGCTCAGGTCCTTGGCGGGAGCCGAGCACACAGCAATAGTTCAGGGCTCAGGTCCTTGGCGGGAGCTGAGCACACAGCAATAGTTCAGGGCTCAGGTCCTTGGCGGGAGCTGAGCACACAGCAATAGTTCAGGGCTCAGGTCCTTGGCGGGAGCTGAGCACACAGCAATAGTTCAGGGCTCAGGTCCTTGGCGGGAGCTGAGCACACAGCAATAGTTCAGGGCTCAGGTCCTTGGCGGGAGCTGAGCACACAGCAATAGTACAGGGCTCAGGTCCTTGGCGGGAGCTGAGCACACAGCAATAGTTCAGGGCTCAGGTCCTTGGCGGGAGCTGAGCAGTTCAGGGCTCAGGTCCTTGGCGGGAGCTGAGCACACAGCAATAGTTCAGGGCTCAGGTCCTTGGCGGGAGCTGAGCGACAGCAATAGTTCAGGGCTCAGGTCCTTGGCGGGAGCTGAGCACACAGCAATAGTTCAGGGCTCAGGTCCTTGGCGGGAGCTGAGCGACAGCAATAGTTCAGGGCTCAGGTCCTTGGCGGGAGCTGAGCGACAGCAATAGTTCAGGGCTCAGGTCCTTGGCGGGAGCTGAGCACACAGCAATAGTTCAGGGCTCAGGTCCTTGGCGGGAGCTGAGCACACAGCAATAGTTCAGGGCTCAGGTCCTTGGCGGGAGCTGAGCGACAGCAATAGTTCAGGGCTCAGGTCCTTGGCGGGAGCTGAGCACACAGCAATAGTTCAGGGCTCAGGTCCTTGGCGGGAGCTGAGCGACAGCAATAGTTCAGGGCTCAGGTCCTTGGCGGGAGCTGAGCGACAGCAATAGTTCAGGGCTCAGGTCCTTGGCGGGAGCTGAGCGACAGCAATAGTTCAGGGCTCAGGTCCTTGGCGGGAGCTGAGCACACAGCAATAGTTCAGGGCTCAGGTCCTTGGCGGGAGCTGAGCACACAGCAATAGTTCAGGGCTCAGGTCCTTGGCGGGAGCTGAGCACACAGCAATAGTTCAGGGCTCAGGTCCTTGGCGGGAGCTGAGCGACAGCAATAGTTCAGGGCTCAGGTCCTTGGCGGGAGCTGAGCGACAGCAATAGTTCAGGGCTCAGGTCCTTGGCGGGAGCTGAGCACACAGCAATAGTTCAGGGCTCAGGTCCTTGGCGGGAGCTGAGCACACAGCAATAGTTCAGGGCTCAGGTCCTTGGCGGGAGCTGAGCACACAGCAATAGTTCAGGGCTCAGGTCCTTGGCGGGAGCTGAGCACACAGCAATAGTTCAGGGCTCAGGTCCTTGGCGGGAGCTGAGCGACAGCAATAGTTCAGGGCTCAGGTCCTTGGCGGGAGCTGAGCACACAGCAATAGTTCAGGGCTCAGGTCCTTGGCGGAGCTGAGCGACAGCAATAGTTCAGGGCTCAGGTCCTTGGCGGGAGCTGAGCACACAGTAATAGTTCATGGCTCAGGTCCTTGGACGGAGCTGAGCACACAGCAATAGTTCAGGGCTCAGGTCCTTGGCGGGAGCTGAGCACACAGCAATAGTACAGGGCTCAGGTCCTTGGCGGGAGCTGAGCCAGATCAATAGTTCAGGGATCAGGTCCTTGGCGTGAGCTGAACGACAGCAATAGTTCAGGGCTCAGGTCCTTGGCGGGAGCTGAGCGACAGCAATAGTTCAGGGCTCAGGTCCTTGGCGGGAGCTGAGCACACAGCAATAGTTCAGGGCTCAGGTCCTTGGCGGGAGCTGCAGGGCTCAGTGGCGGAGCTAAGCGACAGCAATAGTTCAGGGCTCAGGTCCTTGGCGGGAGCTGAGCGACAGCAATAGTTCAGGGCTCAGGTCCTTGGCGGGAGCTGAGCGACAGCAATAGTTCAGGGCTCAGGTCCTTGGCGGGAGCTGAGCACACAGCAATAGTTCAGGGCTCAGGTCCTTGGCGGGAGCTGAGCGACAGCAATAGTTCAGGGCTCAGGTCCTTGGCGGGAGCTGAGCGACAGCAATAGTTCAGGGCTCAGGTCCTTGGCGGGAGCTGAGCGACAGCAATAGTTCAGGGCTCAGGTCCTTGGCGGGAGCTGAGCGACAGCAATAGTTCAGGGCTCAGGTCCTTGGCGGGAGCTGAGCACACAGCAATAGTTCAGGGCTCAGGTCCTTGGCGGGAGCTGAGCACACAGCAATAGTTCAGGGCTCAGGTCCTTGGCGGGAGCTGAGCACACAGCAATAGTTCAGGGCTCAGGTCCTTGGCGGGAGCTGAGCTACAGCAATAGTTCAGGGCTCAGGTCCTTGGCGGGAGCTGAGCGACAGCAATAGTTCAGGGCTCAGGTCCTTGGCGGGAGCTGAGCACACAGCAATAGTTCAGGGCTCAGGTCCTTGGCGGGAGCTGAGCGACAGCAATAGTTCAGGGCTCAGGTCCTTGGCGGGAGCTGAGCGACAGCAATAGTTCAGGGCTCAGGTCCTTGGCGGGAGCTGAGCACACAGCAATAGTTCAGGGCTCAGGTCCTTGGCGGGAGCTGAGCGACAGCAATAGTTCAGGGCTCAGGTCCTTGGCGGGAGCTGAGCACACAGCAATAGTTCAGGGCTCAGGTCCTTGGCGGGAGCTGAGCACACAGCAATAGTTCAGGGCTCAGGTCCTTGGCGGGAGCTGAGCACACAGCAATAGTTCAGGGCTCAGATCCTTCGCGGAGCTGAGCACACAGCAATAGTTCAGGGCTCAGGTCCTTGGCGGGAGCTGAGCACACAGCAATAGTTCAGGGCTCAGGTCCTTGGCGGGAGCTGAGCGACAGCAATAGTTCAGGGCTCAGGTCCTTGGCGGGAGCTGAGCACACAGCAATAGTTCAGGGCTCAGGTCCTTGGCGGGAGCTGAGCACACAGCAATAGTTCAGGGCTCAGGTCCTTGGCGGAGCTGAGCACACAGCAATAGTTCAGGGCCTTGGCGGGAGCTGAGCGACAGCAATAGTTCAGGGCTCAGGTCCTTGGCGGGAGCTGAGCACACAGCAATAGTTCAGGGCTCAGGTCCTTGGCGGGAGCTGAGCACACAGCAATAGTTCAGGGCTCAGGTCCTTGGCGGGAGCTGAGCACACAGCAATAGTTCAGGGCTCAGGTCCTTGGCGGGAGCTGAGCACACAGCAATAGTTCAGGGCTCAGGTCCTTGGCGGGAGCTGAGCACACAGCAATAGTTCAGGGCTCAGGTCCTTGGCGGGAGCTGAGCACACAGCAATATTTCAGGGCTCAGGTCCTTGGCGGGAGCTGAGCACACAGCAATAGTTCAGGGCTCAGGTCCTTGGCGGGAGCTGAGCGACAGCAATAGTTCAGGGCTCAGGTCCTTGGCGGGAGCTGAGCACACAGCAATAGTTCAGGGCTCAGGTCCTTGGCGGGAGCTGAGCACACAGCAATAGTTCAGGGCTCAGGTCCTTGGCGGGAGCTGAGCACACAGCAATAGTTCAGGGCTCATGTCCTTGGCGGGAGCTGAGCACCAAGCAAAAGTTAGGGGCTCTATTCGTTGGCGGGAGCTGAGCACACAGCAATAGTTCAGGGCTCAGGTCCTTGGCGGGAGCTGAGCACACAGCAATAGTTCAGGGCTCAGGTCCTTGGCGGGAGCTGAGCACACAGCAATAGTTCAGGGCTCAGGTCCTTGGCGGGAGCTGAGCACACAGCAATAGTTCAGGGCTCAGGTCCTTGGCGGGAGCTGAGCACACAGCAATAGTTCAGGGCTCAGGTCCTTGGCGGGAGCTGAGCGACAGCAATAGTTCAGGGCTCAGGTCCTTGGCGGGAGCTGAGCACACAGCAATAGTTCAGGGCTCAGGTCCTTGGCGGGAGCTGAGCGACAGCAATAGTTCAGGGCTCAGGTCCTTGGCGGGAGCTGAGCGACAGCAATAGTTCAGGGCTCAGGTCCTTGGCGGGAGCTGAGCGACAGCAATAGTTCAGGGCTCAGGTCCTTGGCGGGAGCTGAGCGACAGCAATAGTTCAGGGCTCAGGTCCTTGGCGGAGCTGAGCGACAGCAATAGTTCAGGGCTCAGGTCCTTGGCGGGAGCTGAGCGACAGCAATAGTTCAGGGCTCAGGTCCTTGGCGGGAGCTGAGCACACAGCAATAGTTCAGGGCTCAGGTCCTTGGCGGGAGCTGAGCACACAGCAATAGTTCAGGGCTCAGGTCCTTGGCGGGAGCTGAGCACACAGCAATAGTTCAGGGCTCAGGTCCTTGGCGGGAGCTGAGCGACAGCAATAGTTCAGGGCTCAGGTCCTTGGCGGGAGCTGAGCACACAGCAATAGTTCAGGGCTCAGGTCCTTGGCGGGAGCTGAGCACACAGCAATAGTTCAGGGCTCAGGTCCTTGGCGGGAGCTGAGCACACAGCAATAGTTCAGGGCTCAGGTCCTTGGCGGGAGCTGAGCACACAGCAATAGTTCAGGGCTCAGGTCCTTGGCGGGAGCTGAGCGACAGCAATAGTTCAGGGCTCAGGTCAGCAATAGTTCAGGGCTCAGGTCCTTGGCGGGAGCTGAGCACACAGCAATAGTTCAGGGCTCAGGTCCTTGGCGGGAGCTGAGCACACAGCAATAGTTCAGGGCTCAGGTCCTTGGCGGGAGCTGAGCACAGAACAATAGTTCAGGGCTCAGGTCCTTGGCGGGAGCTGAGCACCAGCAATAGTTCAGGGCTCAGGTCCTTGGCGGGAGCTGAGCACACAGCAATAGTTCAGGGCTCAGGTCCTTGGCGGGAGCTGAGCGACAGCAATAGTTCAGGGCTCAGGTCCTTGGCGGGAGCTGAGCGACAGCAATAGTTCAGGGCTCAGGTCCTTGGCGGGAGCTGAGCACACAGCAATAGTTCAGGGCTCAGGTCCTTGGCGGGAGCTGAGCACACAGCAATAGTTCAGGGCTCAGGTCCTTGGCGGGAGCTGAGCACACAGCAATAGTTCAGGGCTCAGGTGCTTGGCGGGAGCTGAGCACACAGCAATAGTTCAGGGCTCAGGTCCTTGGCGGGAGCTGAGCACACAGCAATAGTTCAGGGCTCAGCTGCTTGGCGGGAGCTGAGCACACAGCAATAGTTCAGGGCTCAGGTCCTTGGCAGGAGCTGAGCACACAGCAATAGTTCAGGGCTCAGGTCCTTGGCAGGAGCTGAGCAACCAGCTGGTAGGTCCAGACTTCTCTGTCTGAGCACTGGGGTGAGGGGGAAACTCTCACCCGTGAGTGGGATGGCAGGGGGGACACAGGCCCACCCACTCCACTGTGTCCCAGCCCGGGGCCCTAACAACAGCAGTTAGTCTGCTGCTGGGTCGGTGGGGTCCTGACCGCAACACACCGACATCGGCTTAACGTCTGCTGTAACCAGACTGGGGTCAGCTACCCCCGGGCTACTTTCCATTTCCCCCTCCATGGGTACCTGCTCAGTACCGGTGTCCGGCGCTCGGTCCCACACCATGGGCTCCTCGTCGTGCTGAGTGTCGGCTAGCTCGGGCTGCTCCTCAGGACGCGGGTCCGGGTTACGCTCAGGTAGCTCCTCGGTGTACCGGGCCCGGGGAAGGCTCGGCCAGTCCTCCTCGGGGTACCATGCTCGGGGAAGGCTCAGCCAGTCCACTTCAGGATACCGGGCTCGGGGAAGGCTCGGCCAGCCTTCTTCAGGGTACCTGGCTCGGGGCAGGCTCGGTGCAGCAGGAGCTCAGTCAGGAGCGTCTGTCCTCTCCGGCCGCCGGGCTGCAACTGAGCGCTGGGCCGGGGCTTTTATACTACCTGTCCTGCCCCTTGACTACCTGTCCTGCCGGGGACAGGCGGCAATGGCTCCGCCCACTGTGGCGGCTGTTCTGGCTCCTCCCTCTCAGGTGCGTCCGGGAGCCAGACCGCCTCACTACAGGCCTGTCTACTGCAGCCAGGTGTTGACTATGTGCAGGCACATCCGGAGCCAGAGTCCATATCTGCGCCGGAGGTCAAAGCTGGGTGGTCGAAATTGCCGGTGTCGGGGAAGATCAGGAGGAGGAGGAGGCAGGGCTGGAGCGGGTGGCTGGAGGGCCTGGAGCGAGGCCTGAGAAAGGCAAGGAGAATACTGAGCCGGGGTTCAGAACCCAAATCTGGAGCCAAGAAGGGTCACGCCAAAGTCATAGCCAGAGACCGGAGTCAAGAGTCCAGCCAAAGTCAACAATGAGAAACCGGAGGGCAGGGCAGGGCAGGGGGTACATGCGGGCAGGAATGTGGATGACTTACTGGAACCTGGAGACCCCTCATAGAGGGACTCCCTTCCTAGCAATAACCGAAGGACAGCGGGATGACAAAGATGTCTCTGAGCCTGGGGTCCAAGCCAAGGGGAGCTCCCATCCAGGCTGTGTGCCAGGACCCCGACACCCTCCCTGTTCATTTCACACTCTCAGACCCCCTAGCCAGAGGGGAGAATAAAGGGGCAGAAGCGAAGGTGCCCCTGGGGGAAAGGCTCTTGGCCAGGACCCAGTCCAATTCCCACATCTACACCCAGGATTGTGTGACCAGGCCCACAGCCCTTCCTCTGCATCTCAGTTCCCACCTGCCAGATGGGGAGGCTGCTCCCCTGCCCCAGGGTGTTCGGGGGGAGTTTCCTTCCTGGCTGGGAAGGGCTCAGATACCGGGTGGGTGGGGATGGTCGGATGGGCACAGGGTGTTACTAGTCCCCACCGCCCCAGTCCTCCTCCCTTTCCCCTGGGTCTCCCCTCACCTCCAAAGAGGGAGCCTTGAAACACAGGGCTCCCAGACCCCACGGAGGAGCTGCTGGACACACAGGAGAATACGGAGCTGGTGCTGTCACTGAACTCCTGCTCTGGGCTGGGAGGAGGCGCCACAAGTGCCAGGCTGGGGCTGGCGGGAGGCTTCTGAGTCGCCAGGCTGGGGCTGGCAGGAGGCTCCTCCGTGGCCAGGGTGGGGCTGGCGGGAGGCTCCTCCGTGGCCAGCGTGGTGCCGGCGGGAGGCTTCTCTGGGGCCAGGGTGGTGCCGGCTGGAGGCTTCTCCGGGGCCAGGGTGGTGCAGGCGGGAGGCTCTTCCGTGGCCAGGGTGGTGCCGGCGGGAGGCTCTTCCGTGGCCAGGGTGGTGCCGGCGGGAGGCTTTTCTGGGGCCAGGGTGGTGCCGGCGGGCGGCTCCTCTGGGGCCAGGGTCGGGCTGGCGCAGGGCCCCTCAGCTGCCACGATGGTTGGCGTCTCCTGCTGGGCCCTGGGGCGCAGCTCCTGGATCCTTGGCTTCCTGAAAAGGAAGCCCCAGAGCTGCCGTCCCCGGCTCCTGCCCTCCTCTGGCTCTCTGCTCCACGGCTGAACCCGGGGCCACCTCCGTTTCGGCCCAGAAGGTGCCTCCGGGTCAGCTAGAGGAGCTGCTGTCTTCCGCCTCCTCCAGCAGGCGAAGCAGCTCCTCCCTTTCCCCTGGCCACGAGCCTCTTCCCCGCCTGCGGGGACAGAGGGGCCGCTCTCCACCTGGGCAGGCTGGCTGATGTCTTCTGGCTGTGGATCCACCTGCCCGGCCTTCCTCCTGAGCATCTGCCTGATTCGCCTCATCCTGGAAGTGAGTGGGGAGCAGCCATGAGTCTGGCTTCAAAGCAGCCTCTCATTAACGAGCCTGCCTGCTCCTCTGCCCACCTCCCCTCTGCTGAGGCAATTTCTCCTCCCGACACATCCCACCGCAGGGCACAGGAACCCTTAACCTGGGGAACAAACCCTGACAAGGGATGGGCTGGGAGCCCTAGTGGTGGGATATTCCCACCACACTGGGGATGGCTCTGGAGAACTCCACTTACTTACTCTAGATCAGATGGAGCTGAATGGCAGATGCTCGGGGTTGCTCCTCCCTTCACCCTCCTCGCTCTCCGCACCCAGGTGGCCGGCAACGGGTGCTGCTCAATGCCCTGCCAGCAGGGCAAGGGGTAGAAACCAGAGCTCTAAACTGGCTGTGAAAACAATACAATGCCACTAGCAGAACGCTCCTGGGACACTCCATAGCTGTACCCGGGGCCACCTCCATTTGGGCCCAGAAGGTGCCTCAGGGTCAGCTAGGGGAGCTGGGGGCTTCCTCCTCCTCCAGAAAGCCAGAGCTGGCAGTGCCAGCAGGACTCGATTCCCAGTCTCCCTGGCTCCGAGTGGTACCTGTTGTAGTGACTGATGGATTTGCTCCTTGTCCCCCATCCAAAGCCAATAACACATCTCTGGGTTGGCAGTCATGAGTTAGACCTTCTCAGCACCCCTCTGTCTCCTGCAGCCCTCAGCTGTTCCTTGGACTGCGGTGGCTTGGACGGTAACAGGAGTGGATATTGTTACTGGCTCACTGGGTGGTTCTAGCCAATGAGGGTCTCAGTCTAGCCTCAGAGGCCCACACCCCCAGACACTACAGGTCAGGGTGGATTGATTTCATTCCAAATGTTTTGTAGTTGTATTTTTGAGTTATTTTCCTAATGAGAGATTGATTCTCATGAAATTCTTAGTGGTGGCCGATGACAGAACACGGAGCAACGGTCTCAAGTTTCACTGTGGAAGGCTTAGCTTGGCTATTAGGAAACACTAGTTCACTAGGAGGGTGGTGAAGCCCTGGAATGGGTTCCCTAGGGAGGTGGTGGAATCTCCATCCTTACAAGTTTTTAAAGGTCAGCTTGACAAAGCCCTGGTTGGGATGATGAAGTTGGGGTTGGTCCTGCCTGCAGCAGGTGGGTTGGACTAGATACCTCCTGAGGTCTGTTCCAGCCCTAGTCTTCTATGATGCTAGGAATAGGGATTCATTGAAACATGCTGACTTGCTGGTTTTGCAGGATACAGAAAAACAAAAAGGTTGACTGAACCATTTGTTTTCATTTCAAACAAACTGAGGTAAAGAAGTATCTCTAGTTCGTGCACTGAACTGATTGTTCCTGCTCATAACGTCCTTCCAGATTTTAGAAGTAGTAGCTCACACCTCCTCCTCTCTAGCCTTTATTCATATTTTACAAGGGGAAAAGAAGCCTTCATCCTTTTTCAACTCCCAATCAGTTTCTTACATTTGAATGAAGTAGCTGCATCAACTGGAATGAAGACAATATTCTTTCTGCACCCACAGAAGAGGCTAGTGCTGCCAAAATCTGGCTGAGTGTTTCAATAACTTCTGGACCCCCAGGTGCTTAGGCAATGACTTCCAACAGTTCAGTGCTTTGACTTCCCCTGACACTTGGCAGCAAACATGGACTTCTTCATATATGTAGTTATTTAAGCAGCAAAGAATCCTGTGGCACCTTATAGACTAACAGATGTTTTGTAGCATGAGCTTTCGTGGGTGAACACCCACTTCTTCGGATGCAAGCATGGAAAACGGGCCACCAGAAAAGCCTGATTTCCACCCTGAAGCATTTGTTTTCATTTCAAGCATCCGAAGAAGTGGGTGTTCACCCACGAAAGCTCATGCTACAAAACATCTGTTAGTCTATAAGGTGCCACAGGATTCTTTGCTGCTTCTACAGAACCAGACTAACACGGCTACCCCTCTGGTAGTTATTTAAATTATTTTAATAGGCTGGAGCAACTAGAGTCCTTAACATCACTTGTCATCATTTCAAATTTTATACTGGATAAGTTTAAAAGAAAGCCTTTTCAATATAAATTTAAAAAACCCAGTTTAAATAAAAATAAAATCTCTTTTGGGGAGGGGGTTAGGTTGTGAAAAAGCCACTGACTGGTCTTGCCCTTGATTTTAGAAGAACTACTTCATCTGAGAGAATCAGAAACTGCTTGTATTCTAGTCAAGGAGAGGAGGCAGCAAAATTCATCCTAGCAGTAATTTGTTGGGCCTTATTTGCTCAGTCTCAAACAAACAAGTGTGCAAAACTCTAGCTAGTCTCTTTTATGTAGGCCCAGCTAAGAGGTGGTGGGAGGGGCAGGAATGCTGTCTCCATCCCAGATCCAGTAGCAATTGCACAGGATATTGCCACAAAACCTACATTTTACTGCCAAACTCTCTAAGCCAGTCCTCTCCTGCGCTTCCTGGTTTCTAAGTTTCAAATCCACAAAACCTTCCCCTTGACAGTCACTGCCCAGGTGGTGCAGCAGGCAGAGGAACCTGAGCAGTAACATTGTGACACCAGAGGTAACTCAGCCACCTGTCGCTCCGACTCCACTAACCTGGAGCGTAAACCCGAAGCCTGAGCCCTGCCTTGGGCATCGCTCCCACGGAAACCTGCAGGCTCATTTACTGACTTATGCAAATCACCTGTGGAGAGTTAGCACTGACTGGCTGAATTTATTCTCAAGTCACAATGCCCTTCAGCTTACAGCATGAATGGAAGGGGCACAGGGTGGAAATCAGGCTTTTCTGGTGGCCCGTTTTCCAATTGAGAAGAAGGGACAAGAGGGAAGCAAAATGGCCACATTCCAAACGCTCCCAGCGAGTCACAGATTAATTCCAAGCCCAGAGGAAACCACTGTCGTCTGACTTTCTCTTTCACTTCGGCCATAGAATGTGCCTCAAAATAATTCCCATAGGAATTAGAGCAGGTTTTTAGTAAAACACCCAAGCTTGATTTTAAAAGAGGCCAGTTGTGGAAAATCCAGCACAACCCTCAGTGAATTGCTCCAAACTCTAATGTTAAAAATGCTCCTCGCCTTCTTTCCAGTGTGTATTGGTCTAGCTTCAGCTTCCAGCCATTGTCTGCTCATAACCTTTCTCTGGTAAAGGGAAGATGGAGGCTTGCTGCAGCAGGGCTCCAGGGCTCTGGGAGGTTCCCCCTGCCCCGCATCCCTGTCCTGCCTGGCTGTTGGCAAGGGAGCTCTGTGAGGTCACAGACGTCTCACTCATAGAATCATAGACTATCAGGGTTGGAAGGGACCTCAGGAGGTGTCTAGTCCAACCCCCTGCTCAAAGCAGGACCAATTCCCAACTAATTGTCTTTGCTCAATGGGCTGAGTTCCTGCCAAAAGCTTTTGTGAAGTCACTGCCACACCCACCTTTCCCTGGCAGGCCTGACCTCTGCCCCGGGCCAGCCCGCTGGATGTTTGAGCTGCACCCGGATCACCCCACTTGCTCATTATTGATTCTGGGGAGCAAGCAGGCTACCCAGTAAAACAGCAGAGTCTGTTCCGCACCCCACACTGAGTTTTTCATAGAGGCATCAGTTGTGAAACAATTCAGTCTCCTAATCTGGCCTCTATTTCACGGGCTATGAAATTTCACACTCTTAGCGCCCTATTGAGCCCAATTGCTTGTAATTCACTAAAAGGCACCTTCCCAACCAGTTATGATGGTAGGACACCAGGAAACAGAGACTCCACCTCTCCCCTGGGTAATTTCTTCCAGTGGCTAGTCTCCCTCACTGTCATAATTATATTGGAAATTGACAACCTCTGATAAGGGCCCAATTTATGACAATCTTTTAAATAATTTAAATAGAAGAGAAAAAATAACATTCAGTAGAACATGTTCACTGCCAAGCTTTTCAGACAGTCGCACCACTGATGTGATAGCTAAGGCCCTGGAAGCAAAGCTAGCTGAAATGCTAACCCAGCTTCAGGCAGCAGTAGCTTCCTTGAAAGGTGCAGAAAATATTGTCTTCCTTTCAGTTTATTCAAATCGTTCAGTTCAATCGACTAGTTTGTTGAAATTCAAGAAAGCCATTGGGAATTCACGAAACAGGCAAACTTGTTTTCCTCCCTCAATCTATGGATAAAAACTAAGGGGTAGATCTACTGGTTCATCAGTCTAGAAACATGTGGAGACTAGAATGTATCATTTCAGTTCACGAACCACACATCAAATTGCCTTTGTTTAAGAAATCGGTTAGTTTGAAATGCAAAACATTTTGATACAACTTCTTTCTTATGCTTCTCTTTCTAGCTCTGGCATGGCCTTGCTGTGTGACCAAAGAGAGGTCACTTCTTTTCTCTTTCCCTCGGTATCATGGGGGATGGAGAAAATTCTCTCAGCCCTAGCAGGAGAGAGATTTGAGCAAGTCAGGCGCGTTAGGGCCCTCGTGCTTTAAAGGACAATGGGCGATTATTGTTTGGGGTAAGAATCCCGACAGATTTGTTACTTGTCCCCCAACCAAAGCCAATAACACATCTCTGTATTTTCAGTCATGAGTTAGACATTCTCAGCACCCCTCTGTCTCCCGCAGCTCTCAGGTGTTCCTTGGATTAGGGAGGCTTGGATGCTAAGAGAACTGGAATTATTTTACTGGCTTCTTGGGTGTTACTAGCCCATGAGGGTCTCAGTCTGGCCCCCAAGGCCCGCACTGCAGACACTAAAGATCAGGAGGGGTTGATTTCACTCAAAGTGTTTTGTATTTGCATTTTTGAATTATTTTCCTAATGAAAGATTGATTCTCATGAAATCTTAGAGCTGGCAGATGACAGAACAAGGAGCAATGCTCTCAAGTTGCAGTGTGGAAGGCTCAGATATCAGGACAAACTTTTTCCCTAGGAGGGTGGTGATGCCTTTGAATCTGCTAGGATAGAGTCCCCTATCTTGTATCTATATCTAGAACCTATATTTTTTCTTACCTTCTACACAGATGACAACGTCTTTGAAACAAATGAATGTTTGGAATGAAAAACACACGCACTGAATGTCCTGCACACCAACGTCTCTTGGTCCTGAGTGAGAGACCGCGAGCTGGAGGCTTGCTGCAGCAAGGCTACAGGGCTCTCCGAGGTTCCCCCTGCCCCGCATCCCTGTCCTGCCTGGCTGTTGGCAAGGGAGCTCTGTGAGGTCACATACGCCTCATCATCTTTGCCCAATAGGCTGAGTTCCTGCCAAAGGCCTTTGTGAAGTCACTGCCACACCCACCTTTCCCTGGCAGGCCTGATATCTGCCCCTGGCCAGCCCAGCTGGATGTTTGAGCTGCACCCCAGATCACCCCACTTGCTCATTATTGATTCTGGGGAGCAAGCAGGCCACCCAGTAAAACAGCAGAGTCTGTTCCTCACTGAGCTTTTCATAGAGGTTATGAAACAATTTGATCTCCTAATCTGGCCTCTATTTCACAGGCTATGAAATTTCACACACTTTGCACCATATGAAGCCCAATTGCTTGTAAGTCACTAAAAGGCACCTTCCCAACCAGTTATGATGGTAGGACACCAGGAAACAGAGACTCCACCTCTCCCTTGGGTAATTTCTTCCAGTGGCTAGTCTCCCTCACTGTCAGAAATGTGTGCCTACGTCTCATTTGAATTTCTCGGGCTTCAGCTGGCAGCTGTTGGTTCTTGTTGTGCCTTTTTTGGCTAGATCGAATTAGCCCTGCCCCGTAAAATCCGATCTCCCCATCCTGCTGGACCCCCCAGCCAGAAGAACCCAGTAGGG
The DNA here is from genome assembly GCF_016161935.1 of Mauremys reevesii. NCBI lineage: Eukaryota > Metazoa > Chordata > Testudines > Geoemydidae > Mauremys > Mauremys reevesii. Next base: position 154,631,382 of record NC_052623.1, read on the forward strand.
GCCTCCTAGCTGTTTCTCTGCCCGGCTGGGGACAGGACTTCCTCTCCGTGGGGATATCAGACACACCTGCAGAGGAAATGCAGAAGTGAGCGCGCTGCATCAGCCTGGCGTTGGGCTCAGGGCTTTGGCCTTGGCAGCTTCTGCTCCACTCACATCTCTGGGTGCCCTGACTCAGAGCTTCTGGCCCCCTGTGGCTGCAGCCAGTGCTGGGGCACCGGGCTCAGGACTTCCATGCCCCTCCCCACTCCTGCCGGCGCTCTGGGTGCCTGGGCTCGGAGCTTCTGCCCGGCATCTGCAGCGGCGGCTCAGGGCTTCCCTTGCAGGTCCTTCTGGGGCTCAGGGGTCCATTTCTCTGGATGCCCCGAAAATGGTAGGAGCCGAGGTGCTCCCAAGTAGTCGGTAGGAGCTGAGGTGCTCCCAACAGCAGGGACCCACCTGCACATCTGGGAACCTCCTCTAGCTTCAGAAAGGTTGCTGGCTGCTGCCCTTGGAGCCAGGTCTGAAGGCAGTACGGAAGTGAGGGTGGCAATGCTGTGACCCCCCCCCACAACAACCTCTGAACTCCCCCATTCTCCCAGGTTGGTGGGGACCCCCATGGTTACAATACCAGGAAATGTCAGGTGGAAACATCGAAATGGTGACGTTGGTCAATTTCAAGGCCAGAGGATTTGTAAACTAGTCAAAGTGAGCCCTGAATTTGGTAGGGACCTGGCTATTATGGAGGCCCGAGCAGGTTTGCACTCCCAATTCTACTGAAAGGCCGTGGAGAATTCCTGCTGCCTGAGAAACTTCCCAGAATAAGCTACCAGGACTGGGGGGAAACGAAGGAAACCAACCAAAGCCTGAGCTAGGATGGAGAGCATTGATCCAAGCCGTGTTTGAACCCCTCCACCCCCACCTGCCTGCCTGCGGTGAAACGGACAGAGGGGCACTGATTTCTAGTCGTGAACTTGCTACGGACCGTGGACTTCAGCACAAGCCGTACAGCCCATACTCTGAACTCTTGGATAAACAGCAAAGCTGGCTTTTCCGAAACCTTTCCCTCCAGTGCCCTGCATCCTCTTGGGATTGTGCCCAGCAGAGGCTGGTGGAGGGGAGGGGAAGAGAGAGGAGGCCATGCAAATGTTGTGGCATCTGCACCCCGCCCCAGACACACACTACAATGCAGGGCGTAATATCCAGGACAGTAAATTATTTGGCCATAACCTACCAAATCCTCAGTGTTGAAAGTCCAATTTCTCTAGAAAACAATGGGAGGGAGGGGTTAGAGAGCTGCAGTAACCACCTGGACTTCCAGTCTCTGGCCAGGCACAGCCCCCCTCTGCAGAGTTTTCACTGCTATCGTCTCCAAACTGGTCCTCCTGATCTAATGTGAGGTCACATCCTGGCCTTTAGGGACATTGGCAGGATCTTCCCTGTTCCCAGCTGCAGCATCACCCTCGTTATCCTGCCTGATAAGGATCCCGCCAGGGCTCAGCTAAATGGCATGTGGCATGACAGGCTCTTTGCTGAGGGCCCTTGACAACGCCCAATCAAGATCTGAATTGGATGGGTACGTGCAGGTCCTGACTTTTTACTGGATTCCTGGACCCTCTCATGCTGCTGCTGCAAATGTTCCTTCTCGCTCAGCGCTGAGCAGCAGAATGCTCATTGCCCTTTGGCTGAGCGACACACAGACCTCTAGTTTCTGCTGTTCTGAAAGAAACCGTGTTCACAGCTCTAATCCTGGAAGATATTGACTAAAATCTTCCCCTGCTCCTCTAAGTGTATTTGTGATTGGATGTGCTTTTTGCTAGGGGGGATTTTCAGACACATGAACTGCATGAAACAGAGGGAAAGACGAAGAGAAACATCAACATGTCTAAGAACTTGAACAATATTTGAAGACCATATATTGGTGTCTAACTACCTCCTGCTGCCAAGAAATGCAACTGGTATTTTAACGACACACTCACTCCGCTTGTGCCTGACCTGAGATTCAGAGCTCTGAGGAATTCTGTCCCCTGGTGTTGACAGAACAAATAAACCCCACCTCCCATTACACAATCCATTTGAGTTTAAGAGAGAGAGATCTCTATATTGCAACAAGTATTAACATTACGGGGCAAAGACTAAGATGAGTGGTCAATTTTTCTTGCAGTTCTAATACCCGAGGAAAACTCCGAAATCCATTCTGTCGACCAAGAGAAAAGATTGTTTTTCTGCACTCAAAGTGCTGATGTTTTTGACCCCAAAATATTGTCTTCATTTTCTCTCACAAAATAACTTGCAGTGAAATGGGACCAACTGCCTAAACTATCCTGAACGCTGCATGTCAGAGTTTGGGAATATCAGGACAGATCATCACCTGGCATCAGTTGTCATGGATCCATCAGCATCAGCAGAGCTATGGTGATTTATACCAACTGAGTGTCTGGTCCATTGTGCTGTAACGAGTTAAAAGATTTCATACGCTGTGCATATGAAGATGAAAATAGTCTGTTTAAAATTACCCCTTGGTTTCAAAGAATCTTGTTTAATGGAGGGTTTTTTATTTTTTTTTCCTCTAAAAATGTGCTTCATTTATTTGAATATCAAACATTTTCATTTAAAATTTCCCAGAGTCGGTTTTGTGCTGGTGAAATATTCCCAGTCAACAGCCCTGGAGAGAGAAGCTTGTGAAAAAAGACAGTACAGTATGGAATGGGCTTCCCCAGTGCACCATTCTCTGCTCCCATGGAAGGTCTCATGGGTTCGGGGTGGATACACACCGACAGTGGAATGAAATCTCTCTTGCATAGTTTGGTTTTCTTCTTAGTTTGAAGCAGGAGAAGGAACAGGAACATCTGGACCCACCTAGCTTCCAAGGGAACCATCTTTCTTGATGCTGTTTGACCTGCAATTCATTGTGGCCCATTAAGTGGAGATCAGTGGATTCTCTAGGAAGCTGCTTTATGACACTGCTAAAGTAATATCTTCTGAGAAGGACAGGCTGGTCCTCCCACTGCCTCCACTCACTCATGATAAATTATAGAGATTTGTAGCCGTAGGTTGTACAGGATGATAAGATACTGCATGTGAGCATGGGAGAGAGGGAGATGTTATACTTAGTATTCATTAGGGTCCTTTCCTTTGGAGGTGGAAGCTTTTCCAAAACTCACTTGCTGCCTCTGCTTCCCCACTGCAGAACTCCAGTTGTAGGCTGTGCAAGAAACCAGAGCAGGCATGAGGGTCTCACCCATAGTTTTAATTCAGCTCCTGCTGCTTAACTTTGCTCTTCATTCATATCTCCTCAGTTAATATACAGTGAACCAGTGTGAACGTAATCTTATTGATTTCAACAAGAATGCTGGTTATTGAACTTATCAGAGTTTATTCCTAGTTTGTGGTTTTAACTGACTTCTTATAAATAGCATAGCTCCTGGTTTAGTTATGGAAAGGTGCTAGAGTGCTTATATGAGGCTTAAATCTACCACTCCAAGCACCCCCCGCCATTGATCAGGTGGCTGTGGTGACACCTGGCCTTTTCGTTTCATAAGAAGAAAGTTATATTTGCAATTGCTGACTTTGCATTGTTTGTGGTTGGCATTTCTAAAATGCTGACTTGGAAAAAAAAACATGTGCAATTGTCAATTGCTTTGAAGCAAGCAGCCTTTGCAAAATTCCAAAATGCTCACCTCCTTCTTTTTAAAGTAATTCTTTTTCTCTGCCATTTTCTTTTAGTTCAGTTTCTCTAAATAGCTGCAGTATTAGTGTCATTCACTTAGAGATTAGATGTTTTCACTTTACTAGCAATTTTGGCTCTTTCTAACTGAAAATGATTCTTGAATTAATTTCTTTTCTATTCCACATTACATCACAATTAGGAGGGAACACGGCATTTGAAAGTGTTCTGGATATTGCTTTGTTACAACAAGGTAAGAGTTGATGATGTTTTAGGAGCAGTTCTGAAACCTGGAAATGATAACGGATATAATAATATATTAATATTCCATTTGGTGGAAAAAATCCTTTATTTTTCAATTGTCTGTTTAATATAATGTTTTTTTCTCTTGATGTTTTCTGATGGGTTCCTATTATGGTGAAACGTGATTAGTCCCAACAGGACAATTGAAACGTGTGTGCATGTGTATGTGCGTGCGCGCGCATGCGTTTTAATTTTTCACATTGATAAGGTAAAGAATTGTAGAAATCTAGCACCAAAATAGCCACCTGACTAGGAAATGGGGCTTCCAGATGAGTGTGACTTTATGCTTCCATTTCCATATGGAAATTTTGATTCCTATCTTTGGCGTTTCTTTGTCTCATGGAGAAATGCAAGAACTTTGTTACTGGTGACCTTGTTCATAACGACAGATGGGCAAATCTGAAAAAAAAACTAGGAGCTGTAATAAAAAGCGGCCAAAGAAGACCAGTTTGTTCAGAAGATGCATATCTCAGGGAAATGACTGAATATTCATGCAACTATATTGTTCACCATGTTTTTATTTTTTATTTGCAAGACTTCAACCCCAAATGATCTCAAAGTATTAAAGTGCTCGAATGAAAAGTCCCCCAGCTATTCCAGTTTATAGCAGCTCAGGATCGGGCTCCATAACTTTACCTTTAAAGAGATTTCAGGTAGGAGCCCACGTAGAGAGGTGGTTGGGTGGGCCTGGCTGTATTTTGCATTGGCTGAGTTGGCCAGTGGACTGGTCACGCCATTTTGTTATGGATGTTGTTTCATTAATGATCTGGAGGATGGCACGGACTGTACTCTCAGCAAGTTTGCAGATGACACTAAACTGGGAGGAGTGGTAGATATGCTGGAGGGGAGGGATAGGATACAGAGGGACCTAGTGAAATTAGAGGATTGGGCCAAAAGAAACCTGATGAGGTTCAACAAGGACTAGTGCAGAGTCCTGCACTTAGGACGGAAGAATCCCATACACTGTTACAGACTAGGGACCGAATGGCTAGGAAGCAGTTCTGCAGAAAAGGACCTAGGGGTTACAGTGGACGAGAAGCTGGATACGAGTCAGCAGTGTGCCCTTGTTGCCAAGAAGCCTAATGGCATTTTGGGCTGTATAAGTAGGGGCATTGCCAGCAGATGGAGGGATGTGATCATTCCCCTCTATTCGACATTGGTGAGGCCTCATCTGGAGAACTGTGTCCAATTTTGGGCCCCACACTACAAGCAGGATGTGGAAAAATTGGAAAGAGTCCAGTGGAGGGCAACAAAAATGATTAGGGGGCTGGAGCACATGACTTATGGGGAGAGGCTGAGGGAACTGGGATTGTTTAGTCTGCAGAACAGAAGAATATGGGAGGATTTGAAAGCTGCTTTCAACTACCTGAAGGGGGGTTCCAAAGAGGATGGAGCTAGGCCATTCTCAGTGGTAGCAGATGAGAGAACAAGGAGTAATGGTCGCAAGTTGCAGTGGGGGAGGTTTAGATTAGATATTAGGAAACACTATTTCACTAGGAGGGTGGTGAAGCACTGGACTGGGTTCCCTAGGGAGGTGGTGGAATCTCCCTCCTTAGAGGTTTTTAAGGTCAGGCTTGACAAAGCCCTGGCTGGGATGATTTAGTTGGGAATTGGCCCTGCTTTGAGCAGGGGGTTGGACTAGATACCTCCTGAGGTCCCTTCCAACCCTGATATTCTATGATTCTAGGATTCTACTAATCAATTAAAGGCAGGTAAAGCTGTCACAAACATCTTGGGAATTTAGACCCTGCTTTCAATTTCCTGATTTCAGGGCATTCAAAATCTCATACTGAATAGTTCAGTAAAAGAGGACGTGTTTTTTCCTCTCTTAGTTCATGTACATTTATAATTCGGTGTGAACTTTACTAATCTCTTTGCCTTGAAGATCTCCTGCTTTAGGGAGTGCAGAAGGTTCAAATACACTGAGTGTTACCTTGCCTTGCTACTCACTCTGCTAGCTGGAAAGATGATAAAAACTGATATTAACAAACAACCTGACCCAAACCACAGTGAAAGAAATGGAAAAACTCCCCTTGGCGTCAATCTGTTTTGGATCAGACCCTCCTACAGTGAGTGGGAACACTACATTCCTAGGAAATGGATGAAAATTGACCTCCTCGTACAAAAACAAACAAATCTCTTTTGCATTGAACTTTTCCATGGAAATGTCAGCATTTTTACAACAAATAAAATAAAATAAAATCACAATAATCAATACAAATATTGTTACTCGGGAGTTCTAGCACTGTAGGGTGGAAGGGACCTCATGGAGTTTAGTCAGGCTCCCCATGCTGGGGCAAGACCAAGTAACACCAAGTAAACATCCCGTGGCACAATTGAAAAGTTTACTCCTAAAAGGCAAACAATTTTAGAATACATACAAATAAATTTAGCTGCTCCGCATTCTTCTTAGTTTTATCTGCCATCTTACTCTCATGTACAAATTCCTAATAGCATGGTATTGTTAAGAAATAATATTGATACTGCCATAATGTAATGCTCCCTCCTGCAAACGCACAATGAGTTGAGCAACTGACCTTGTGAGAAACATCTATCTGTAGAATCTGAATAAGGGGAGATTCAACCTCAGCTCTGAGCTGGCTCAAATTTCACAACTAGGAAAATGCAAGATAAGGTTGCCTTATCATGATACTACCTTTGCTCTCTCCCTGAAGCATAAGGCATTCTCTGCTTCATGTAACTTCAGATCAGTTGACTTTGCTCCCAGGATTAAGGCAACTTTCATTCTAAAAGAAAATGCTCTTCAGTTTGAGGAACCTGCTCAATGCTGCAACTTTAAGAAAGAGCAGCAAGCAACTGGTGCGACATTTTCGGTAAGTGTATCATTTAGATTTGTCCTTCAGTTAGCAACATTGAATCATAAACCTGGAAACTAAAGTAATGAGTTCTGTAGAGAGATCAGTATCTCAGCTAAAGGCTTCCTTCAGTGTTCTTAGAGCTGTTTTGCCCTTTGTTTTCAGGCAGCAGACTGCAATTGCACATGAGACTGGAGGGTTTTTATCCTTTCACTTTTCAGTCCTTGTGGAATCACATTACATTCTTTGCAAATGGTTAGGAGCACACACTGAAATATTTGTTTTTTCTTAAATTCAATTAATCTCTGGAGGTACCATCATCACGTATCATAAACACCCAATCACATACGCACAGATCCTATTAAACCATAAAAGACATTTTCATTTGTCTTCTTTCTCCTTTGGACCAGCTTGAAAATATTTTCTGAGCTCTCTGATTTATTCATCCCCCCATATGAAGGATGCCCTGTAGTAGTCCAGCTTTGCGTATGCATTGCTGGTGACTAGCAAAATCTCGCTTTGGTTAGCAAACTTGATATGGAAGTCATTATGGGGAAATAACTACAGTGGCTCCCCTTTCTCAAATGTGGCCACCTAACTTAATTGGACTCTTTATGCTATTTTTAAAGACTCACTTTTTGAGCCATAACTACCCTCTAAATCAGATTATAAGGGAGACTATGTTAACACAACCATTACAAACGTAAGATATCACCATAAGCTCGGATCAATGCCAGCTAACCCAATGATGGTTTAGAGCTCAAGGAAGTCAACCAGTTATTATAATGATTGAAGGAAATTGCCATTCCCATTTGAAGAGAGAAAAACCATTTGGCTTATGATTTTTCACATTACACTTTAATTTTGCTTCCCTGTATACCAACTGCCACTAGTATTTATTTGGTCAGTAATGCCTCATTTGAAAAGACATTGGCAGCGCTGAAAGGAACACTACACATTGCTGAAGACCATAGCTAATAAATCTCGGAAAGCAGTATGGGTCATGCAGAATTTGAATGAAATTTAGTTAGGGCTGGAAACAATAAAACATTAGAGACAACTCAGTGAGGGAGAGTGGAGTGACTGAGCAGCAAGGGGTTGCAGAGCCATAGAAGTAGAACTAATGCATGGGCCCCAAAGTCTGGTGACATTTAACATTAGGCTTAAGATGATCTGCTAAAAACCTGGGAGTTAAATATTAGAATATTTCCATTTGCTCCCCAGAGCCATTTGGAAAAAAGCAAACAAACAAACAAAACCCATGCCATCTCTTTATGTTCCAGTCAGCTCAGTGACCTGCTCACCCTGCCCTAATCTAAAAAAGAGAAACAATTAAGAATCAAAGTTTCCTTACAGTATATATCCATAAAAGTTAAAAGCAGAATCACACTAAAGCTGTTATTTATCTGCCTTGCTATTTTATTTTTCATGAGATTGAGCCTTCATTGGATAGCTCTCACTAAGTCAAATCTGCTCTTCAGCATCCAGGTATATGTCAGTGTGTATCTTGTAAAATCAGCTAGAGCACTTGAACATACATGCAAGTCAAGGATTTTGCTGGTTATATCATAACCTGTATTGGTTGCAAAGATAGCACTGAGTGCTTTGTGTGAGTTTTAGTTGTTTTCTCAGTTGTTCAATTTGAAATTTTATTTTATTGCTTTATTGTTATAGTATTTTATTTTTAAGTTTTGCTAGACAAAGTTATAAATAGATCTTGTTAGCCCACAAAACCTATCCCTTCAGAAATATCTCACTAAGACCAACAGAACATATAGATTTAAAAATTAGGATCTACTAGTCTGTTGGTTTAACAAATACTGTGAACTTCAAAGAGCCAGATTTCCAAAGGGATTTAAGCATCTAGATATATGGCTAGGCATCTAGTGGGATTTACAAAATCTCCTAACCATGAGAGTTAGGTGCTTTTGTATATTGCACTAGATGACTAACTATTAGAGCTAGCAGGAAAATGGAATTTCTCTCCGAGTGGGAAATTTCCATGTTTTGGAGAGAAAAAAATTGTTCCAAGTCAGGGCAATGTCAAAAAAAATAAAAAATATTCTGGAGAGGAAAATTCTAAAAAATTCCTTTCTGGGAGAACCAGAAATGGGAGCTTTCAGCTTGTTCCTGGCTGCATGACTCCCAGGGCAGCTGCCTCTTTGTGTTGCCTGACTCCTCAGAGAGCTGTCTGCTTGCAGAGTTAGGATGCTCCAGGTGGCAGCTGCCCATCAGGCTGGGGAGCCTGGGCTAGCAGGAAACTAGGCAGGCTGGTTTCTATGGAAAGTTTCAATGGACTTAGTACCTTCCCGCAGAATGTTTCCACAAAGCAGCATTTTCTGGAGGAAAAGTTCTGTCAGAAAATTTTCAACCAGCTCTAGTACACATGTCTTTAGGAGCCTATCTTTGTAAACCTGGCTCAGAGCTACTAAAATACAACTAATAGATGTTTGTTACTAAGAAAATGTAAAATAATTATGGGTGAGGTTTCCAAAAGTGCTCCAGGTTGGCCTTTCTCTGCTTCCATGGAAGTCAGTTAGTGTTTTACCATTGACTTTGCACAGTTATACCAATGCTTGTGAAAATTCCATCCTATACAACCCATCAGTGTCAGATTTAAAAAATAATATGGGCTACTCTAGGGTGACCATACGTCCTGTTTAGGCTGGGACAGTTCCATTTTTAAGCCCTGTCAGTTGGCAAGAGCAAATGGGACAAATGCCCCCTTTTGCCAAAAAAGTGGGGTGCGACTGAACATGTGAGGGGACAAGCGGTGATGCCAGCCCTATATACGGGGGAGGCAGGGCTCAAGCTAGCAGCCACACCAGCCCCAGCCTTGCACAGCGGGGGCAGACAGGGCTCGCAAACAGAGATGCCAGCCTTGTGTGGGTATGGGTGCTCGGGCCAGCCCCGTGTGGAGGGAGTACGGGGACTTGGGCGAATGGCTCAGGACAGACCCATGGGGGTTGGAGGGCACTCAGGCTAGCCCCACATGGAGTCCCATTTTCTCTTTGGTAAATACTGTCATAAGGCTACTTGTGTGTTCCATGTCCTGCCTATGCCAGGGGGATTGTAGAAAAAGAGTCCCACTATTTTGACATGATGGTAAAGACAGCAGAAGCCACCACAGCTTCACTGGGCACTGGTGCTCCCATTCTAGTAGCTAGTAGCACTCCTGGGAATTTTTTTTCTGCAATTCCTGGCCTCAAAGACTTGTCAGCTGGAAGCAGTTGCAACTGAGCATTGGCTTGAAGCTGAACTCAGGAATGAACTGGAGTTGGAGGTATTTGCAAATAAAACCCCACCAACTCCATTCATTTATTACTTTATTCTTCTTGGTGTTTTGACTCTGATCTAATTAAAGTCACTGCAGTTAATGAGAAAGCCATACTTGGCTTAGGACCTTCTAAACTTTAGTACTAGTGAAGTGCAAGTTGTGTTACAATAAAGAGAGTTGCAGATATAATCAGTCTCTGTTTAGCAGAGAAAGGGTTAAATTACATATCAATCTCCATTATTCGGTTTAAGGTTAAAGGAATATTGGCTTTACTCGGCTATTTGATCAAGTCATGTGCCATTTAAGATAACATGAACTTTGCAGTGTCACTTCAGTGGGAGACTATAAACATTCCATTTCATCAATGAGCCCTCAATCCTACCCCCTCATCAAATATTGAGCAATGAGCTGCTGGATTCTCTTACTGGCAATATCAGTTTCTGGAAATGAATTTGAAAATGTGTGCATGTGGTTCACAAATCAAACATTATTTATATCCATAGGAGCAGTCCTGGGCCAGCACCCCAGAGTTGGGATTGGGAAAAAGAGCACAAGGAGCCATTTTGTCCCGACTCTTTGCACCCCTGTTCAAAACAAGCTACAATGCAGCCTTAAGTGTTTAACCAGACCCTGAGTGGTTTTCTACATTTGGGTTTATTTGATTATATAACCCAGATTCAAATATTAGAAGTTACAAGAAACAAAATCAGTTTCATGGATGATAATAAGAGAGATGGTTACAATGATGATTAATATAGCGAACAGTGCAGTGTTGTGGATGTGTGAGATAGGGTGACCAGATGTCATGATTTTATAGGGACAGTCCCAATTTTGGGGGCTTTTTCTTATATAGGCACCTATTACCCTCCACCCTCATCCCAATTTTTTATACTTGCTATCTGGTCACTCTAGTGTGAGTTGAAAAGTCACAAACTAATTATCACAGGCCATGAAGGTTATCTTGCTGCATCAAATGATGGTAGTGAAAGAAGGTTAGCTGGTTGTACATTAGCTTTAGCATGCGTAACAAATTAATACCCAATGACAAAGAGCCTGTTTTTGGTGTAGGTCTGGGCAACCAACGCAAACTAATGTTAATCTGAAAGGTCGTGACCTCCTAACTCTGCAAAATTACACAGCAGAAGAAATAAAGTATTTGCTATGGACAGCATCAGATTTGAAACAAAGAATAAAGGACAAGGGAGAGGTATGTAAAATTTCAATTAAAATCCACTTTGCTTGTTCAGTCACTCAGCTCACCAAATCAAGATTCTCATACAAGATAATGTGAATCAGCAACTAAACTGGCTTGTCCTAAACAACCACTTCAGCCCTTAATTAGTGTAAATTGTATATGTCAAATGAAGGGCCAGCCAGTAAAAGGCAAAATGTTGTTCTTTGGATGCAGTAGGGGATTTATGCTGTTCAGAAGTGTGTACCCCTTATCTAATTCCCAGTTATTGGATATTCCCAATGATTTCACTTGGGCTACATGCAGAAGTAAAGGTTTACAGGAATAGGAGCATTATTCTGTATGTAGTGCAGGAGCAAGATAAGAATCGGAGATCTCTTTCATTTGTTTAAAACAATAAAACAAAAACAAAAATGAAGATGCCTTTTGCCCCTAGAACTTTCTGTTTCTCTCAAACTCTTCCCAATGCTAGTGACGGCTTTGGAGGGGCAGGGGATTAGAAATGATACAGTGAGTGCTTTTATTATTAATTTCCTGTGGCCATTAAACTGTGAAGCAAATGTTAGATAATGGATAATGAGTGAACAATTTTCCAAATCCCTTTCCGTTCTTATTTTTCAGTATTTGCCTTTGTTGCAAGGAAAATCTTTAGCCATGATTTTTGAGAAAAGAAGTACCCGAACAAGATTATCCACAGAAACAGGTAAATCTAGACAAAACCATGTTATAATAAATATTTTCTCTGCAGAGTACATTTGTCCATATCATGAAACCATTACTTAATCATGTAGTTAGCAGTTTCTACTGCAGAGACATGGGAGGTTGGAGAGCAGCAAGGATGAAAGTCAAGTCTGAGGAGAATGGCAGTTTACTCCACAGTGTGAGCAGTGTCTTGTTCCGTTATGCCTCATTAATACTACAGGCACATCTCTTTGACCACTAAAATCCCCCAGGGTCAACTCTAAACAAGTTAGAACTGAAATAAAACAACATGAAAACCTTCTGCTTTCTGATGTGAGTTTCATGCCATATTAGCTGGCTGTACACTTTCCCTTCACTCATTTTAGCAAGTAACACCAATTGAATTCTGCACAGGCTGTCATAACTAACATCTTTCTAATTTATTATGCATGACTGTCGTCAATATCAAGGCTTGTCTACATGGAAACTTAGTGTGCGGTAAGCCAGGATGTGAACGCAAGCCTGCCATGTGTTAAGTCGCCATGTAGACCCTGCTTCTGTACCCTACAGGTTCTGTAGTGTGCTTTGACATACTGTTGTTTGACACAGCGGTATGCCAGAGCACAATATGGAATTTTTAGTGAGTGGCAGCAAGGTCCCTACAACTAGTTAGTGTGCAGAAAGCTAGTGCACTTTACATTCACACACTGGCTTGCTGCACACTCAGGATCCATTTAGACAAGCCCTCAGAGTATGTATTTAGACCGAGAATCATAACAACATCTTGATTTAAATTAGAGAACAAATTAAAAACCCATGACTACCTCTAGAGAAACAAGCTTGGGATGGGATGGAGAAATGGGGATATTGGCCTAATAATACCAGGCACAGTAGACGTGGATGCCAAAAGAATAAACATCTACATAATTCTATTCATATATGTAGAAGATGCTTACATGTTTGCAGGATTGGGACCATAATATTTTTGCACAGACCCAACCATTCTAACTTTGGATCCAAGAAATCATTTAGGATTGGTGTCCTCTTTATGAAAACATTTATACCCACCATGTGGGGAAATCTTTTCTCTTCCCACATTTACACTGAAGTAAACTGTGCTGGGCCCAACCTCCTTCAAGTAGAATTGTCCCGTGTAAGGGACAAGTAACTTTGTAAGGCCCCTCTCACTGAGTTTCATCCAGATTTCTCTGTAAGAAGCAAGGGAGAACACAGGAAGAAGGGGAGGGAGGAACAGACTGTTCTGCTCTCAAGTCTGAAGATTCCCCCAATATACATATGACTCTTAAGTAATTTGTGGTGCCACAGGTGTCCACATGGAGGTCCTGTGTCTTCCTGCTGGCTCCATGCCCCTCTCTACTCCTCCTTCCAGATCACAATCAGCATAGCTTCAGAGGGGTTTCAACCCCTGACCAATGTACCGACAACTCCCTTTAAGGTCAGCCATCCCCCTTATACATCAGACCTCCTAGAGCCACCTATTGTTGGTCTCCTGCACTCGTGCACCAGGTATATGTCATACTGTTCCCTGCACTCCCTCCTCCATCTAGCACAGATACAGGCATCGTGTTGTCCTTTGCTTCTAAGATCTGGCTTCTACAGCAGATTCAAGTATTCCCCCTCCCTCCACCTCCACAGTAATTCTGTACATCCCAGCTGCTATTTAAGGTGAAATGGTAGCTTCCTCTGAAATCATAACAAAATGCCTCACACTCCTGTGTTGTGAAATAAATTCACTTCCTAACAATTTTCTAAAGCGTAAGTGAGGCCTACAATGGTTATTTGCAAGACTTCAGAGGCACACATTATCTCTAATGGCATTTCTCAGGCACAAATCACCCTGAGGTCTTGAAAAAGGTCACGTGTGTCCCAAGGCTTTGATAATCTGTCCTCATGGATTTGCATAAGCAAACATTACAACACTCCATGAAGTTGGTAGACAATTGAGCTGGAAATGACTGTATTTCACTATTGCATAGTGCAATATCTAAGAGAAAACTGGTGTGTGTTAACATTGTGGAATTGTTAAAAAAATAAAATAAAATAAAAATTCTTCCATTCTCATATTTTTAAAGAACTTGATTCTTGAAAAATAAATACATGTTAATTTGCAGTGCTATATGAGAGCATATTTTACATTTGTAGTTCTTCCAACGTGTATTATTTTTAACTCAATATTCTGATAGGATTTGAAATGTAATGGAGAAATGGTGTTCTTTTGAACAAATACAATCTTGACGTTAATTTGATATGGAAGATTTCTAGTACATGTATTTTTTTAGCATGTTATTAAGATTAAAACTATTAGTGTAAGTTAAGAATAGTCAGTAACTTTCAGCCTTTGTAAAATAAACCTATTTTTTCAGAGCCTACCAAATGTATTACTATCACTTCCTATTACTGTGGGAAATGTCATCTGTTTGCCGTCACAGTCCCATGCTCATTCTATGTAAACATACACATCGTCCGTGTATGTTGAAAAAAGGGCATTCCACATGGTCATATATTGTCTGTAAAATAAAGTTTCCCCTCTGTCATGGTATAAAGGTGAATGCCATTCTATGTTTCCATTATATCTGGCATAAATCATGCCACCTCTCAATCATGCCTTGCCTCCCCAATTGTAACTGCACTTAAATATCAATGAGGTATTGATAGTAAATAAGGCCATTCTACAGACACTGAAATATGGACAATATGCTGCAAATTTGAAATAGGGGAGAGATACACAAATAATACTCAAAGTTGAGGGTAACTTCAGATATATTCTTTCATGTCATGAGACCCAGGGCCTGATTCCTCTATAGTGGAATTCCACTGTTGACTACAAAGGAGTTACTCCCAGTTCACACCACTGTGAAAGAAAAGTGAGGTCCATAATGGTATAAACACATACCATGTACATATATTTATACAAGTTACATCATTTTATATCATCCTAATGGCTGAGTGAAACATATCAGGGAATACATGACCTGGCATTTAGAGTGCCCAGTAGTGGATACTGTCTAAACTGGCTATACTACCAAGGTAGATTACTCTGGTACCTTATTATCCTCTTCCAAAGCTATCCTTAAAAAACGGTCATTAGGTTTCAGACTGCAGCCCTTAGGAATGTTCCCCTAATTGCTGTTAAGTAGAGCTTTTAATTTTAAATCTTTAAAATGCATTTTCTACACTACATGCCAAATTCTGTCAGGCAGTGGCAGCCAACTCACAGTCAGAAGTGGAAGAGCAAAGAGGAAATTGGTCACTCAGAGAGACTATTCCTCAGGCCCTCCATGAGAGGAGTAAGCTGTTGGGGTCTGTGGGTGAGGATCTCAGCCCATGACTCAACAATGATAGGCATGCACAACTCTTTGCACCAATTATTCATAATCTTAGTAGAAATGGATTGCATAGGTGGACTCTATATGAGGCAACAAAAACAATCACTGTTTTTGCAGTATATTTGCACCAGGCTGGGGAGTATTCATACCTCTTCCACCACATGTACTGGAATGTGGTCCATGGATGTCCAGCCTTGACTTCTCATTTTGTATCAAGCCCCCAGATAACTTCTTATAGGAGACTGTAACCAGGTGGTCATTTTACTGAGTGCCCCCTCATAGGTAGGGGTCACTTTGCAGGCACCTTACTCTGTAAGCCCCTTCTCACAGGCCCCTTAAGAACACCACATAATCTCTCTTTTGGTTAACAGCACCTCCCCACAGGGCTGGTTTAATAACAGAAATGGATCAAGCAGTCTTCAAAATCCCCCAGATAAAGTCCATAGCCATAACATAAAAGTCAATACAGTATTTATCCTTGTTCTTCTGCCACACACAGAACTCTTCCTCTGTCCCAGTCTACTCCACCCAAAGCTGCCAATCCCCATCTTCATTCTTCTGTCAGCACTAGCCTGTACTTTCCTACAAGCATCTTTCTTATTTCATGAACTTTCTCCCCTTCACACTATCCACCTGTTGTCCTTTATAGGAAACTACCTGATTCCACAAAGAGCTGCATCTTTAGTAATCAGGGTTGGGTAGCCCCAGGCCTTCCAGCCCTTAAAGGGGCAAACCACTATGCTAGATGTTGAGTGGTTTTAAGAAGAAGGATTTGTGGGACCTACAGGGACACATTCTGCTCTGACTTATGCTCCATGAAATCTCACCTAAGTGTATATTTTACAAAAGGCACACATGTTGCTCTATGGACATATGCTTTGCCTCCTACACACGTCTTTGCTTCCTTTTTAAAACTGGCCACAGTGAGAAGCATGTGCATGGCTTCATTACCTGTCTCTACTTTCCAGCATGAACTCGGAGCCTCATGATAGTTGTTTTGTTTCACCCCAAGATCAATCATTTGTAAAGAACAATAGTTGTTGTGTTATCCTTTTAATATTTAATATGCTTGCAAAAGCACATGCGAAAAGCTGTAGTAATGGCAATGCCTGCACTGCTATCTGCTGGTGAGAACAAAGCTGATCTACTTTAAACTTCCTTGAGGTTTAACAAAGCAACAGTTTCCCAGCACCTTTTGGATCACAGCTTCCGAGACAAGAGGGTTTAAACTCTTCTACACTTTATGTGGCCCTCTCTTCACCCCAAATGAAAAATAATGTCAGCTTACACTGCTCTACAGCCAAAATGCTTCTGAAATAAATGTAGTCAAACTTTACTAATTCTGGGTCACTGAGAACGAAAATGATGCTTAAAATTGTTGATTGGCTCTAGTTTTTCTGTTTAGCCAAAGTGAGCAGAGATGCCTCGTACTTGTGTGAACAGTGCAGATAACTTCTGCTATGTTTGTGGTGAAGTGACTTTTGCATCTCAAAAGCGCAGTATAACCACTATGGTTAAGAAAGCCTATCACCTTTATTTTGGCTGCAAAATTGGAGATCAGGACAAGAGGTGGGCCCCACACATATGCTGCAACACTTGTGCAAAAAATCTTCGTCAGTGGTTGAACAGGAAAAGGACATCTATGCCTTTTGCAGTGCCAATGATTTGGAGAGAGCCAACAGATCATACCAGCAATTGTTACTTCTGCATGGTGCCTCCAGTTGGGAAAGGTGTGTCAAAGAAGAAAAAGTGGACTGTGCATTATCCAAACATTCCATCAGCTATACGCCCAGTACCCCACGGAGAAGGACTGCCGGTTCCTGATGCACCAGAATCATTCTCACTTGAGTCAGACGAGGAAGAGGATTAAACTTCTGGTCCTGAACCATCAATGTCACAGTACCCACATTTTCTCTCATTCTCCTCCTCTGAACCACACCTCATAACACAAGGTGAACTGAATGACCTTGTCAGGGATTTGGAACTACCCAAGAGTAAGGCAGAGCTGTTGGGCTCCAGACTACAGCAGTGGACTCTCCTGGCAGGTGATGTTAGGGTTTCCATGTTCCGTGACCGTCAAAAGGATCTTGTCCTATTCTTCTTCATGGAAGGTGATCTTGTAGCCTGCAACAACATCGATGGTGTGATGGCAGCCCTCAACATCGTTCACGATCCAGATGAGTGGAGACTGTTCATTGATTCATCAAAGAGGAGTCTTAAAGCTGTTTTACTGCATAATGGCAATGTTTTGCCATCAATTCCAGTTGGTCATACAGTCCATATGAAGGAAATCTATGACAACATGAAACAACTTTAGAGGTGCATAAACTATGACCAACATCAGTGGCAGCTTTGTGGCGATTTGAAGGTTGTTGCTCTCTTGCTTGGTCTGCAGACTGGATACACAAAGTACTGCTGTTTTCTCTGCGAATGGGATAGTCGTGCAAGAGATTCCCACTACATCAAGAAAGATTGGCCACTCCGACAGTCATTGGAGCCTGGGAGGAAAAGTGTTCAGCATCCACCACTTGTTGAATCAAGGAAGATTTTGTTACCACCCTTACACATCAAGCTGGGTCTGATGAAGAACTTTGTCAAGGCCATTGACAAAACACAAGCAGCTTTCAAGTACCTCCGTGGAAAATTTCCAAGGTTAAGTGAAGCTAAGATAAAGGAAGGTGTCTTTGTTGGTCCTCAGATTCGTGAACTTCTTCGAGATGATGCATTTGACCATGCACTGTGTGGCAAGGAAAAGACGGCATGGAAAGCCTTCCAGTTAGTGGCAATAAATTTTCTCGGAAACAACAAGGCAGACAACTACAGGTTGTTGGTGGAAAACCTCCTCAAGGCATACAAAAGCCTTGGTTGCAACATGTCACTAAAGATAAATTTTTTGCACTCTCATCTAGATTTTTTTCCACCGAACTGCGGAGCAGTGAGCGACGAGCACGGCGAGCGATTTCACCAGGACATTGCAACAATGGAGAAACGCTATCAGGGCAAATGGAGCCCATCAATGCTTGCAGACTATTGCTGGACAGTGACAAGAGATGCTCCATTTAATGAATACAAGAGACAAGCCAAGAAGCGCCGAGTAGACACTGAATAGGACTAAACTATGTACATAATAGTTTTTTGCCTTTTGTTTCATATTAAATGTTAGTTATATAACCCTTTTGCTGATTTTTAAAGTGTTACATAAACAGGACAGGTGAACTATTATCATGTAAAGCAACCATAAACACATGAAAAGACCTAGGTTTACAATTTATGATTAAAACTCTACTATCTACACAATATACATAGACATAAACTGTAAAAACTTAAATAACTTAGAAACAGTAGCCAATCAGTTGTTTTAATTGTCATATTTGAATTCAGCACATCAAAATACATAATAAACATCACATTTGATCTCTGAAGCAGACGACTTCTCAAAAATTGTAGACCAGTGTTATTTCCAGAAAATGCAGCTTAAACTACTTCTTAGCATATGTGAAATGTGCCTCAAGTGGCATGTGACCAGAATTCATCACCAAATTTGGTCCACTGGTTGGATCCTTAGCTTCCTCTGCCCGGGCCAGGTACTGACCGGGATTGTGACATGAACGCTGATCCATGCTCCCCTCTAAACTACTGAAGAAGTGTTTTCCACTCCAGAGGATAGCAAATTACTGTGACAATGCTGATCTGCCTGTGGGATGCTATGATGATACTAGGGTTTGTTTGGTTACTTCCTATAATCAAAACGGGAGATGAGAAGACCTGCTAGATCACCCAGTCCATTCTCCTGCCAGGGAAGAACTGTTCTCTAGTGAATTAAATTTACCCCAGTGCAGCGGGAGCCTTACAGGGCCAGTTAAGCACAATTTAAACCCTTAGGCCCAGACCTTCAGCTGCACCAGAGCTAGAATCACTGCATCTGAGCAGTTGGGGCATAAATATGGCTTTAAACCAGCCTTGTGCTCCCTCAAGCATATCATTTAGAACATTGTCAGAGTGGTGCTAAATTATGCCCAGGGTGATGATTTTCCCTTACGTTGGGTTTGTGACATTGCACTCTATATGATTTTATGAAAATATGCTAACTTAACTGGAATATGCTTCATGCAAAAGGTCTCTTGTAAGGTATCATTACAAAGCTTGTAATCTACTGAGTGTGATCATCCTATTTGTATAAATGTACCACTCTTGTATCTGAAACTAGAAATATAAAATATAACTCCAAGGGACTATTGTAAATATGCAAAGTGTGGGCCATTAATGGTGGTTTGGAATCTTGATGACTCCCATTAACCAGGACAATTGACTGCAGATGGCTGTGTTTTACCTGTAAGTCTTCCTGTATATGTGTGTGTTGGCAAGTGGGTAATGAAGTTTTACAGTGACATGTGATCATGTCACCTGAACTGGAATCCATCTTTAAGCTGGTGTCTTTCCATTGAGAAGGACGGGTGGGAACCCAGAGAGGGACAAAGGATTCCCGCCTTATGCAAAAGGTATAAAAATTGGTGGAACAGCACAAAGAGAGGCAGCCATCATGAGGAATCCCCTAGCTACCACCTGAGCTGGAACAAGGGCTGTACCAGGGGAAAGGACTGTGCCCAGACTTGGAAGGCATCCAGTCTGTGAAAGAAACTTATTGAAACATCTCTCAGAGTGAGATTTTATCTGTGCTCAATTGTCTTACTGTATTAGGCTTAGATTTGCGTGTTTTATTTTATTTTGCTTGGTAATTCACTTTGTTCTGTCTGTTACTACTTGGAACCACTTAAATCCTACTTTCTGTATTTAATAAAATCACTTTTTACTTATTAATTAATCCAGAGTATGTAATAATACCTGGAAGGGGGTGGGGGCAAACAGCTGTGCATAACTCTCTATCAGTGTTATAGAGGGCGAACAATTTAGGAGTTTACCCTGTATAAGCTTTATACAGGGTAAAATGGATTTATTTGGGTTTAGACCCCACTGGGAGTTGGGCATCTGAGTTTTAAAGGCAAGAACACTTCTGTTAGCTGCTTTCAGTCAAGTCTGCAGCTTTGGGGCAAGTAATTCAGACCCTGGGTCTGTGTTGGAGCAGACAGGTATGTCTGGCTCAACAAGACAGGGTGCTGGGGTCGCGAGCGGGCAGAGAAAGCAGGGGCAGAAATAGTCTTGGCACATCAGTTGGCAGCTCCCAAGGGAGTTTCTGTGATCCAACCCGTCACAGGGATAATTCTCAACCAGTTCTTCAAGACAGCTGGAGCAGTAAAAACCAGGCAGAACAGAGGCCAGGATCTGGCCCATAAGGTAAAATTCACATCAGTGCAGAGACCTAGTACTTAAGTCCCACTTAAAATGGTGCATAGGTTTTATGCCTGCATAGGAGTGAACTTCATCCTAATCTCCCTTAAATTAGATTTATACAGATGTGTACCTTCACTAATATCAGTGGCTATAAACACTTCCTTAAACTAGATTTACACAGATGTGTACCTTCACTAAGATCAGTGGCTATAAACTAGTGTGAGAAAAGAATAACCCAGCCCTTAATGTGGGGATTCAGTGATGGTTATTACCATGCATGAATTTGCATGGATTTTGCCTTGAACATAGGTCTGAAGTGATGTCTAAAGGCCTTTAGGAGGGCTGTCTGTACTTGAATGGATTTCACCCTAGAGTGCATTTACCAGTGTTTTGTGAAGTCTGGCATTAAATGTCCCAAACAAGGGGGTGCCTCCCTTACTGCTGTTGCTGTTGCAAATACCTGTTCTCTGGGATTTATTTTTAAATCTCAAGTTGTAACCATTCAGATTGTGTTTTGTTTTTAATCTTTGCAGGGTTTGCTCTCCTTGGGGGACATCCTTGTTTCCTTACAACCCAGGATATACATTTGGGCGTTAACGAGAGTCTCACAGATACAGCACGGTTGGTAAAATATCATAGGATTGTTTTACATATGTGAAAGTGCTAGATCTGGCTGAAATTGGTGAGAAAATGTTGTGGAATAAACACACCAGGTTGGCGATAACTTTTTGCATGATTTTAGACTCCCCAAGTATTTATTTTCCATGAAATTTCAAAGGCACCCAAAATTCTCCACATTTTCGCAGTTTGCAAAATTCACTTGTCACCTTTTTGCATTTTTTCCATCCAGTGGAGGTGAATTGAGCCCTTGGATCTCCCCCCCCCCCACCCCAATTCTATAGGAAGTTGACCAGAGCTTTAAAACCCACAGAAGTGTGAGGCTATTTCTTGCAGATGCTGTCACTTTGCCTCACTCCCCATTAAGCCTTTATTAACGACTCATCCAATCTGGAGTCTTGTGCTGCTTTCTAAGCCCCTCTGTAGTTTAAGATTAATATGTCAGGGCTCAGATGCTCCAAGGTTAGTACCTTTCAAAAGGTCCTTTCTGCTCCGTCGAAAGACACAGAACCTCAGGCTTGTCAAGCTCAATTCAAGAAACACAACCAGCGAGCTGTGGTTTTTTCTCTCCTGCTGACTATGTTCTTTGTGGTCATTAGCTGGAGTGATGGTTTCTCAATACTGCATTGCTTTCCCCTCTGCAATGAAATCCAAGGAAAACATAAGAAAAAGACCAAACTTTTGGACATTTTAGAGTGTCCTTTTCCACCTTCATCTGTTGAAGGAGAGTGGATATGGGGCAGTGATGAAAGAAAGTCAGGCTTGCAGTCTCTTCAGGCTGGATACTTAGCTCACTCTCCTCCTATGTCCCACTAAACACACAATATTGAAGACACCAGAATATACATTAATTGTAATTAATGTTAACATGCTTTAGTTAAAGCACCACCCAATGGCTTGCTTTGAGAGCTATAGGTGTAGGTTTCTAACACCCATTGAATGATGGGAGCTGCAGAGAGAGGCAGCCTAAGCTGTCAGTGAGGCACAGTACAGTCTCAGGTTCCATCTCTGGGTTGTTCCTTTGTCCTACTTCATCTTCCTTCTATTTGAATTCCAATGCTACAATGGGATTCAACCTCATTCCCCCAAAGTGACTTTCTTTCTACACCTAAGAATGTTGCCTCAAATGAAGCTGCTAGAGCAGCTATTGTTATATGCAGGTAGGCCATTCAAACTCACCAGACCACATTCATCCCTACTGTAACTCCAGTGACATTAGGAACAGGGAAGTATTACAATAGAAGGGGGGACAGCTTCCCCTGCTCTATTAAAGGCAGATGAAGAGCTCCTCCCCCAGCTCAAGAGAGCACTGTTCTCCCAGCCCCTTCCTACCTGCTGTTTTCTCACTGTCTAGCAGTAAAGTGAGAAACACAGTTTAAGAGGGTTTGAAAAGCAAGGAGTAGGAGATAGTTGAGAGGCTTGGGAGAGGGAAAGGCGATCAGAGGGACACAAAAATTACAGTGGTAGCTGGGAGATATTTGCCAAAGCTCATAGGCGCCGACTTATATGGGGCTCTGGGGCTTTAGCCCCATGAATAAATCCCAAGCAGGGGCTCTGCCCCACCAATGTTTTTTCTCCCCTCCTTAGAGCGCCCCCCCGCCGCTGCCGCCGCCGCCGCCAGGGCTGCCCAGAGCCCTTTAAATCCCAGCCGCAGCCGGGAATCAGAGGGCCTGCTGCAGCGGGAAGCCCAGAGCCCGGCTGCGGCTGGGATTTAAAAGGCTCTGGGCTCCCCGCGTTTGCAGGCAGGCAGAGCCCTCGGAGCATACTGTCTCCAGGGCAAGAAGCTTACACCTTCCTGGGTCTGACCTCGGAGCCCTTCCACGTCATGCACTTTCCAAAGTGAGTCTGCCCAGGCTGGTCCTGGGGCAACCAGAGGTCGCTGCACCCCAACTCTGCAGTCAGATGTGACTCTCAGCCAGACAGTAAAACAGAAGGTTTATTAGATGACGGGAACACAGTTTAAACAGAGCTTGTTGGTACAGAAAACAGAACCCCTCTGTCAGGTCCATCTTGGGGGGTGGGGAGCCCAGAACCAAGTTCTGGGTCTCTCCCAATTTCCCCAGCCAGCTCCAAACTGACACTCCCTCCTCTGGCCTCTGTGTCTCTTCTGGACAAGGAGGCCACCTGATCTCTTTGTCCCCAACACCTTCAGTTGGCATCTTGCAGGGGAAACTGAGGCACCCACACAGTATTCAGAGAAAATATTAAGAACATTCCCACTTCATCACAACAGATGCAACAAAATATAATACTGTATATTGAAGTAGGCAAGTGCTGCTTCTGACTTTCCACTTTTAATTGACCCTTGTAATCTTGTGGCACTGACGCGTTGTAGCTTCATTTTATATCGGCTTACAGGGCGGGAGCGGGGGGGCACCACCATTTTGGGCCCCACCAAAAATTATACAAACCTGCCGCCTATGCCAAAGCTGGAACGTGAAGACCAATTTGATCGAGGCAAAGGTGAGGGGATTTAAAGAGGGACTGGATGTGGTCAGAGCAAAGGTATTTGCAGCTGCACTGCGGATGGAGTGAGGTGAGAGTCCATGATGGCAGAGAAGAAAGGTTGCAGTAATTCAAGTGAGAATTGTTTACAGTGGGGCTAAAGTTTTTTGCTCCAGGAATGGATGGATTTTGGAGAAGGGCAGGATGTGGTGGCAGCATGAAGGTAGGGGGTCAAAGGAAAGAGAGAAGTGGAAGATGGCCTCCAGCCTGCAAACCAAACTGACAGGGAGGGTAGGGAAGTTGGCAAAGGTGATAGAGAGAGGAAGAGAGGATGGTTTGGCAGGGAAGATGAGGAGTATAGACTTTGCTGTTAGCAACTGGTTCCAGGGATGGGGCGGGGGAAAGGGTGAGAGTACCCCCCACCACTTAAGAGAGCCATCCCCAGGCAATACCGCACCAGAAAAGCACAGACCCTGTATTTAATTTGGAGGCGGTTGGTCATTTACTGACCTCACAGGCAGGCTGCTCTACATTAGGGTGACCAGATGTCCCGATTTTATAGGGACAGTCCTGATTTTGGGGTCTTTTTCTTACATAGGGTCCTTTAACCCCCCCAGCCCCATCTCAATTTTTCACATTTGCTGTCTGGTCACCCTACTCTACATAACAAAGATGTTCTGATAGATACAGTGGGCCTGCTCCTGCTCTGAATGAAGTCAATAGCAAAATCCTTTTTGACTTCCCCAGGAGCAGGACTGAGCCATTCACACAAAGAACAAATGAAATATTGCGAGTCACCTCCCTAGTAATGCTTGTGCATGTTTTATTAGCATATAGGTATAGAAGCCTGGTTCAAGGAGCATGAAAATAAACAGACAATAAAAAACAAGGAATACTGGAGTTTTAACGAGTCTGGAGAGTATTTCAAATAATTACAGCTTCATACCTAGGGCTCCAAAGGCTTAGAAATAGTGGAGGCTGAGGCTTAATGTAAAGGGAGATAGAGGGCTATAAAAGGCCCACAGGTTTTATTATAGTTGAAATACAGCCCCGGTGCAGGTCAGTGTTTGTCAGTGTTTCCACTGAGAACACATTTTAGTGACTTGTAATTTGGCCATAACAAAGCTCCTCTGTGCTGTGTAATAGCTCTTAAAGACATATACTTACACAATAACAGAGTTCTAGCCTATGAAGGGTCTTTAACATTTTCACTGCTGCTTAGTGTGTCCGGTATATCAGGCAAACTGAAACACTGGCAGCATGTACCTGGTATGCCATATTCTTCTACTGGGACATCAGTGCATGCCAGCACACATCATGGCAGCACAGATGCTGAGCTGCGGCAGTGGCACTGAAGCAGTCAGTCGTTAAACTTGATAGTCCACAGAGATTATCAGGGGTCAATTCCTACATTTGTAAGGGATAGGCTTGCACCCTTGACCTACCCACCACTTATACAAGAACAAATATACCCCAAAGCCATATTAACAACCCCACTAGTGACTTGGTAGCATTGAATTAGAAGATTAAACCATTTATTCAATAAACATTTTAAAATAATAGGGATATACATTTTGGATAGAAACCCTTCCCTATCTCCTTGGTTCTTTGGGAGCTGTTACATGAGTCTAAACTATTGCCACACTCAGTGCAGATTAGCTTCAAAATCACAAGATTTTTAAAAAATAACCGTAGAGGTTTTTTTCTTTGCCTTTTGGTTTTTGACCCTTCAAGGTGCACTTGGGTCACATTTTCAAGCTTTCCTCCACACCTATCAGGGCTAGAAACTTGAAGTTTAAAATGAAAGTTGAGGTTCACACATAATCACGTATCTGGGGGCTTTAAGAAAAACACCAGACATCTCAAAACTCACAACAATCATAAGAGTTACATTGAGTTAGTATCAACATAGGAATCCTGGTAACTTCCCCAGATACAGGGTAACCACTGATAGTCAGCCCCAGAGTCACAGGCCTTGTCCTCCAATTGTCTTCAGAAACTCAGACACCCTAATTGGCCCCAGCTTCTCTCAAGATGATTCCGATTCAGTCCAAGTCTCTCTTTCTGGGCAAACCCAGCTGTCTGCTATTTCTTTCTTTCAAATTAGCTTCAGCCTGATTCAGCTATGGGTGACCCTGGTCTTCTCTCAGGCCGGCTCCAGCTTCCTGGTGACTTCACTCTGGTCTAGATTCTAACAGGACCTTCAGTTCTCAGTTGGGCTTTCTAGCAGCATAATAAAGGTGTGTTTGACACCATAATGTTGGTAAGAGACTGACCTTTATTTCCTGGCTCCAGTTCTGTGACATGAGTCAGGGTTACAAAAGGTGATACCTTAATCATAAGGCACATGGTCAGTATTCATTGATTCCAGTACTCACTGCAGTAGCTATCTTTTCAACAGGTTAGGCAAGAAATCTAGCATCAGGCCATGTTATGGCTGAGTTCCCTGTAGCTACCTTACATTGAAAGGGATCCATCTTCTTGAAGCTCTTTATCAGTCATATGATGATTAGTTTGGATAAAACCACATTTCCCCTAAACACACATCCAAGGTAGATTAAACAAAAGTAACGCCTTTATAACTTGTAGCTAGAAAAAAATAATGGCACAGACAGCAACCTTACAGATTATCCTGTTCAGTTCTTCCTCTTTACCTGTATAGGTGGCATCAATGATTTCCCTTAATGGGAATCTTATCTGAATAAGGAATGTTTGACTTCAGTTGGAACAACAATATAATTGACTTCAGTGAGAGACCAGCCGGTGTAAGGACTCTGACACTGGGACCTATCTTTCCAGAGGAGATGTAAGAATCCATCATGGCAAGTCAGCAATCCACCAATTGTAAGAGCATTCCTGTGACACTTTAGGGTTCACCCGAGGCCTGCCTTGCAACTGTGGGTACCTTACATGCTATGCTGCTGTGGTTCCCAGATCTGATGCCAACAGGTAACACCCTGGCTCCCACTGCTCAGTTACTTTTTGCGGAGTGACTCCAACACCCTCCCAGTCTTGAATTTCTCCGAAAACATCTGCCCTGCAGTGTCCAGCCCTCTCACTGAACCCTTACAGAAGTTGTTAAAGTTTGTTGCTCCTTTAAAGTGACAATACACTGTAGCCTCTTAATTTAACTTGGGTTAACACACCCTGCACTGAATTGGTTTATAGTAAAAGTAAAACAAGTTTATTTAAGAAAAGGACATAGGTTTAAGTGATACCAAGTATAAGGAATAAAGACAGGTTACATGCAAACAAAAATAAAAATATGCTTCTATGACTAAAACCTTATTTAACTAATTAGACTCTCTTGTTCAAAGAAGTGTTTCTCACTAAGTCTCTTTTCCAGCATAGCTGACCAGAACCCTTTACAGAGCTCAGTTCCTTTGTTTCTTCACGTGAACGATGCCAGAATGGCCTTTTCTCTCTCTTTATATCCTCCCAAAGTTCATTGGGGCTGCTTCAGGAGCCAGGGAGCTTTGTTGGGAGCTCAGCTTGCTGTGTCCACCAGGGAGCTGACACCATGTTCATTTTTGCAGTCTCCTGCCCCAGTTGTGATAGTTAAGAGGCTATCTCCCCAGCTCACTAGGTTGATGGCTTTGTTTCCCTCTTCTGTAAATGTAGCTTCATTGTCTCTGACAGACGACCAGGCCGGGCAGACAAGCAAATACACATTCCTTTTTTTAGGGCAGACTGGGCATATGCCCTGCTTGCCAAACACATTTTAAGAATCTAATTCTAGTGCATATTGATAACTGTTTGTACACATCCTGCACATACACCACACAATGATTTTCAGGACCAGTGTGAAACCAATTTGTGTATGATACCTTACATGACACTTTTTAGGTACAGATTATGACAACTATGGGAGATGCAGTGAGTATGCCAGGCCTGACAAGAGTTGCTGACAGAGTAATGAACCACCAGTGGCCTCTGTGTCACAGTTCCATACCCTTCTGTTCACAGTTTTGCCTATTTGGTTTTAAGATGCTACTAGAGAACATTAAAACATACAAAATAATTCAAAAGAATAATACTTGAGGCCTGATTACTTCCACAAAAGCACAGAATTGCAAAGCTAAGCCTCCAATTTCATGCTAGATTTGCCTAAAAATATCCATATAATATAGAAAATGCAGTGCTCTCATAGCAGACACATCCCTGAAACCCTACTTCCAAGGCACAAAACCATGAGCTATAGCTAGAGTGCCAGTAATGAATGCCAAATGTCTTTATCCTTGTCGTTTAATTTAGAACCTTGATGCCACTTTAATAGTGTTACTGTGTGTGTGTCACAAAATATAATTATTTATATATGTTACACATTAGGATGGTACTGTTGTTCTTTATACCTTTTGAGTTATCGAATCCCTATAATTTTATATTATCAAACAATCGCCTCTGTTACCTGCACATTTATTAATGTTGCATCATTAGTTCTGCTTTAGT
Source organism: Mauremys reevesii (assembly GCF_016161935.1). Classification (NCBI taxonomy): domain Eukaryota; kingdom Metazoa; phylum Chordata; order Testudines; family Geoemydidae; genus Mauremys; species Mauremys reevesii. Next base: position 154,659,442 of record NC_052623.1, read on the forward strand.
GACAATCAAAAATGAAATAGAAAATCATTGAATGGGGTTGTGTGTGGAGCAAGAATTTCCTTTAATTTCTTACAGCTTGTTAAATGTCTGCATTTTAGTGGATTATGCAGACATCGTATATTATTCAGGCAACTGGAAAAAATTTATTCATTACCACCACTTATTAATATTTATACATTGCACATTGAAGAATAAAGCAGCAATATATTTATGATGTTTGACTTTGATATCTTTTGCTTTACCGTAGGGTGTTGTCTAGCTTGACAAATGCAGTCTTGGCCCGGGTTTATAAACAATCTGATCTGGACCTGTTGGCAAAAGAAGCCTCAATCCCAATAGTCAATGGATTGTCTGATTCATACCATCCTATCCAGATTTTAGCTGATTACCTTACACTCCAGGTAATAATACCCTTCTCTTTATAATAACACAGCTCTTAGAAAACTAATCAGTCTTGCTAAATATTGGGAAAATTCCTATTCCAAGCAGTTTATCCTTAGATATTTTGAGATGGAACTGATAAGTAATTTGGAATATGTGTTGATTATAGAGGCCTCCATCAGACAATACACTTTAAGCAGTTGAATAGTCCCATCAGTTTATGTAGGAATGAAGTTAAGATTATAATTAAATTACTTGCTGAATTGAGCCCATGGTGCAAAAAAAAATGTGCAGGGTGCTTTACAGATTAAGATAATAGTGAGGTCCTGTCTCCATTGAAGTCAATGAGAGATTTGCCATGGAGCCAGTGTTTCATTCTGAAGTCCTTGGCCTAACCTGTTTATAGTTGAAACTGAGACCTTGTCTATATTAGAAAGGTAAGTCCTTAATGAGGATATATTAAACCTTGCTTATATTGAGAAGGAATGAATTAGGATCATATTTTGTTGTTCTGATTTTAATATGGTATTTTATGTGATAACTAAATAACATTGTACACATACAGGGCCAGATCCTCAGCCGATTCAAATCAATGTAGTTTTACTGAAGTTAATAGAGCTATGCCAATTTACAACCAGGTAAAGAACTGGCTTATAAAATTCATTAGTACATTGTAGGGCTGGATGAAAATTTTTGGCAAATGCTTCCTTACTTTCTGAATTAATAGAAACTACTTTGTATGGATGTGATTGAGAGACAACTAAGGGGGGATATGATAGAAATCTATAAAATCATGACTGGTGTGGAGAAAGTAAATAAGGAAATGTTATTTACTCCTTCTCATAACACAAGAACTAGGGGTCACTAAATGAAATTAATAGGCAGCAAGTTTAAAACAAACAAAAGGAAGTATTTCTTCACACAATGCACAGTTCACCTGTGGAACACCTTGCCAAAGGATGTTGTGAATGCCAAGACTATAACAGGGTTCAAAAAAGAACTAGATAAGTTCATGGAGAATAGGCCCATCAGTGGTTTTAGCCAGGATGGGCACAGATGGTGTCCCTAACCTCTGTTTGCCAGAAGGGGGGAATGGGCGACGGGATGGATCACTTGATGCTTACCTGTTCTGTTCATTCCCTCTGGGGCACCTGGCATTAGCCACTGTCGGCAGACAAGATACTGGACTATATGGACCTTTGGTCTGACCCAGTATGGCCCTTCTTATGTTCTTATCCATTTCCTAGATCATTCAGTCATCTCTCAGTCTGTGAAGGCCTAAATGTAGGAGAGTATGTGGCAAATACCCAGAACGAGAGGGAGAGAAAATTATTCATGCAGGAAACTTTACATGCTGTCAGGCTCATTCCTTTAGTGCAGTGATACTCTGACCTCAGTAGTTCAGGAGCCAAATTAGCAATCAACATTACCCAAAAAAGCCCCAGTGGTGTGAATTCATTGTTTCATTTACTATGGTACTATGTATTCATATTTAAACAGTATGACAGAGGAAATATTTCATTTTTATATCGATATATATTATTCTCACAGCAAATAGACTGACCAAGTATTACTATTTTATCAACTACAATTGGTTAATAACATAGTAAAAGCATCCTGCCTGGTTAATAATTAAGTCACACTGTTTTAAAGAGCCGCAGGAGACACGTTATGTGCTGCTTACGACTCAGGAGCCTCAGTCTGAGTATCACTGCTTTAGCATAAATGATTCCTTCTACATTTGATGACCCTGTTTTTGTTAGAAGTAATCTTCAGCTATAAAAGTGAGGGGACACCAAGTCTTTATGGAACAGAGGTAACCTTGGGACTGAAATGAGTCATCCTCAGAATGAGGAACACTTCAGAGAGATGCATTCAGCCAGCCTTTGTGTGCAGCTTAATTTATGTAAGGCAGTGAGTCATAGCTAGAACTTTGGAAATGATAAAAAGTCATTTGTTTCATTTAAATGCTGAGTGTAATTGTAAAACAGTTTCATCTGGGCTCTTATTTTTTGTCTCATAAACACTCTACCTATTAGCACTTATTTTCCCACCAGAGATTAGCAAGTTTTCAATAGTCATATATGACTCATATGTTTTATATAACGGTATTAATATTCCCTACTTACCAGCTGCGCTGCCACTCACTACTGCACTGTCACCTGTAATCTGGGATGCCTTTCTGATGGAGCTTAGAAAGCACGCAGTATTAACTTCCATGTTTCTTTCTGACTTCACGTCTGTGGTTTGGAGAGAAAAACATGACACATAGGTAGCTGGTTCCTGACTCCCATCGCTCTGCACAGCCCTGCCCTGTGTTTTTCTGGCAGAGGTTAGAGCAGAGGTGGGAAAACTATGGCCCGTGGGCCACATCCTGCCTGTGGGACCGTCCTGTCCAGCCCTTGAGCTCCTGGCCCCTCCCCCACAGCTACGCTGCCATGTGGGCAGCGCTCTGGGCAGTGGGGCTGTGAGCTCCTGCCGAGCAGCACAGCAGCATGTCTAGCTCTGGCCTGGCAGCACGGCTGCCGGACATGCTGCTCTGAGCAGCATGGTAAGGTGGCTGGGGCTGGGGTGGGGGGTGGGGTTGGATAAGGGATGAGTCCCGGTGGGCCGTCAGGGAACAGGGAGCAGGGGGCGGTTGGATGGGGCAGAGGTTCTGCGGGGGGGAGGGGGAGGGCGGTCAGGGGATGGGGAATGGTGGTGGTTGGATAGGCGTGGGGTCCTGGAAGGCTGGGCGGGGTGTGTGGATAGGGGTCAGGTGACTGGGAGCAGAGGGGTTGGATAGGAGCTGGGGCCTCAGGGGGTGGTTAGGGGCAGGGGTCCCAGTAGGGGGCAGTTAAGGGACAAGGAGCAGGGGGAGTTGGATGGGTTGGAGGTTCTGAGGGGGGCAGTGAGGGGGTGGGAAGTGGGAGGCACAGCCTTCCCTACCTGGCCCTCCATACAGTTTTGCAACCCCAGTGTGGCCCTCGGGGCAAAAAGTTTGCCCACCCCTGGGTTAGAGGTAGATAGATGAGATGAGATTTTGTGTTTTGCCTCTAAGAGGTGTAGTACACAGTTTGCAGCCTAGGGGGAGTGTGAGCTAAGCCATTTTAGTACTCTCCTGATTCTGGACTGTTCTGCATCCATCCACATTATTTAGACAAGACTGGAGGCCTGTTTATGTTACTTCACCCTTACTGGGCTGCCCAAAATGTAGACCCACCTTGATACACCCCTGCCAACTCCCAACCTCTCCACCACTTCCTCCATGCTAAGGTTTGCAAGGGGTTCTTCAGAAGGCAGACTCACCACTGTCTCCCACACTACCTGTGACAGGTGAATCTTCCCCCAGCCAGACCGGGGACTTTTGGCCTCCTCCCCTCATATTGCTCTGGCCCTTTTACCCAGAGTAAAAGAGGTGGAGCATGTATAAAAATCTCACTCACAGACTATTGGTGGTGGCTACCCACATAGCCTCTTTTCCTCTCTGTCTGGCACTTCTGCTGTGGGATTTCCTTGGTTTTGTTCTCTCATGCACCAGACAGTAGCGGGGAACATATTGGCATATTGTGTACTGTGTTGTAGTTGCAAAAAACAGTATTTTAATAACTCCATGAATTTCACCAGTTCCAGGAATAGCAGTAGGATATCACACCTAGTATGCTCCTAGTTATTTTTAAAATCAGCTAAAATGGCATTTTTGTGATATCTGAATTGATAGGCTGCGTACATCTGAAATTTGTTGGACAGATGTACACGCAAAATGCAATAGCAACAGAGAAACATTAAAGTAAGTGTGTATCGAAACAAGTCTAACTTCAGGAAGGTTTTTTCTTTAATAATATCTATTACCTCAGCTTTATAAATATTTTTCTGCAATTTCTCCTTTGTCAGTATGCCATCAGAATTCCTCCAACAGAGGACTGACTTTTCTTTTTTCCGTGTGTGCCAGTGGATCTCCATTTTCCCCGAATCTCTGCATGCTTTAACATCATTTTACTCTTCTCTGTTATAATTCCAATTAATTTGTTCTTCTTTTTTACACTTTTGCTATATTCATTTACGCATGCATACTACAGAAAATGCTTCTTGTTTACTTTCAGAGCTTTCTCTATTCCTGTCCTGTGTACAGAGCACTGCATTTCTGACAGGCTGAGTTGTTCTCCAGTCACGAAGACTGTGTTCAGATGCCTCCGATTCAGTGTCTAACCTGGAGGTCTCACACATTGACTCCGTGAGACAGCTGCCCCTTTTCCAGTGCTCAGCTTTAACTCTGTCACCTAGAATAGGCATTGTGCAATGAAGTGTTTTTTTTCTTGCCACAACTATGACCTTCTTTTCCAACCAGTTGATGAGCTGAGTATCCTCCTAGGTATAGTTATGACCCACCAGATGTTCTGCAAGTGTTTTGAGACCCAGTTTTGGGTGTTCTTGAGACCTGGCCTTTTAGGACTATCGGCTTGTATGCCTTCAGTGTACACACAGGTTTTCCATTCTCTTTCATGCTTAAGGCCTATGATTGCCACTTCCATAGTTCAGCCAATGCTTAACACTCTTTTAAATATAAGCTCTGGTTTATTAAGGGGTGTTCTGTGAAGCTTGACCGATGAACAATTTTGCACAATTTAGATCTTGATCTCTCTGTCCATGTCAGCTGACATGTGTGTGGGTCAGTTTGTCAATGCCTCACTTGGTTCTTATCTCTCTTGTCTGAAGTCAAATGTTTCCTATACCTCAATCCTTTTTGGAGAGAGGTGGTCAGGCACAAAGCTCACTCTTTCCCAAGGCAATCCTCACCTTTGCTAGCTGGTTAGTTGACCAGATACATAAATGTCATTGACCTCTTTGTCCACAGAGTAGCAGAAGTGAAACTTGGAATTTCAATATCAAGTACAGCTGACAGATTTCGGAGTCTGCCTGTCTATTTCTGCCATTGCTGAGTGACTGCTCCATCCTCATAGATAGTGAATGCTGGGCACATCAGGAAATACAAATACCATGCTGCTTTTTAATTTTTGTTTGTTGCTCACTCTATTATCTTCCTAGTTTTGACTTTGTTTTCTTTCAGAACCTTACATAACATGGTCCTTCTCCCCCTTTAAGTTTTCCATACCTTTGTTGTTGTAGACTTTATGAGAAGCTCCTCTTTAAGTATTTTCAATAGCATGAGTTGTTGCATTGTAGCGCAAATCAAAGACAGCTGCCATATGGTCCCAGTTAGCTTCTTTTGCCATAAACTATGTGGCCCACAGAACCCAAACTAAGAGATTCTTGTCACTCACTTCATAAGAACATAAGAAGGGCCGTACTGGGTCAGACCAAAGGTCCATATATCCCAGTATCCTGTCTTCTGACAGTGGCCAGTGCCAGGTGCCCCAGAGGGCATGAACAAAACAGGTAATCATCAAGTGATCCACCCCCGTCTCCCATTCCCAGCTTCTGGCAAACAGAGGCTAGAGGGACACCATCCCTGACCATCCTGGCTAATTGCCACTGATGGATCTATCAAATGATGAGTGCTTATATTATGGTAGCACCTAGAGATCCCAACAAAACCAGGTCCCTATTGTTCTAGGTGTGGTACATACACATAGTAAAAGACAGTCCCTGCCCTGGAGACTTTACAATTTAAATAGACAAGATGGGAAACAGAGGTGAAGTGACTGGCCCAGGGTGTCACAGCAAGTCAGTGGCAGAGCCAGGAATAAAAGACAGGTCTCCTCACTCCCACTCTGAAGCACTATTCATCGAACCACGCTGCCTCCTGTGAAAATATGTTTTCTGGCTACCCCCCTGGATTTACTTTTTAAATTATGCCAAGATATTGACTCATTATTCAAATGCATGCTATAATTGAATCCTGTATGGTTAATATTGTCAATAATTTACAGTATCAACTCAAGCTGGTGTCACATTTTGTGGTTGGCTAGAAATAAGATCAGATGATGAGTTAGACCTGAAACTTCCTAATTAACTAAACTAGCCTCTTCCACTTTCAGATGGAGAGGCTTGCAGCCTGGCCTTCTTTAAAATAAGCAAGCTAACAAAATAACAAGTGATGTGTATTCAGTTTGCATTTTTTCTGAAATTTTCTGATAAACTGCAGCCCAGGGTAGGGACTGAATGAAACCTGGAAACTAAGTATCGACATGAAAAGAAATAGATTGCATGGGTAACTTTAATCATTTAGGTGGGTCTTTCAGTAAAGAGCAGAAGCCAAGTTTTGTTGCATTTCAGAGCACTCCCAGACTGCCAAAGGGAGGCAATCATGTGGGGGAAAAGGGCTCCAGACTTTAAGAACATTCAGTTTTTGTGGTTTTACTAAAAACCAAAATACTTGGTTGTCATGCCTAAAATGTAAAGAGAAACTGTAGCGCAATCTTAGCCAACTGGATAAAATACCTAAGGCAGCGTACTAGGGTTGGGGGCAGAATGACAGGAGAAAAGTCACCTGAGGTTCAGGTATGAACATGTCACTCTCTCTGGCTTCGCTGTCATGGTTCTGGTTTAACCTAGATTGTTACCATTACAGCAAAAGTCTCTGGCTGTATTCCTTCTGTGCAGTTTTACAAGCAAGCAGTGAACTCTAAAATAGAAAAAGGAGAAGTACAAACCATATAGGGTTTGCTTCCTAAGCTTCCTCAGAGCTCCTTTCCTCTGGGTTTGGGTCAGCACAACCCCCTTGTATCTCGCAACCATCTTTTAAGGCTGCATTTCTCAGTGTTTTAGCATGGGCCGCATTTTAATATAAAGATGGCTGTGTGGACCATCTCCGCTCCTATTTGCCATCCCATAGCATCTCTTTGGCAAACTGGCTACATGGGAACATCACATAGGAAAGTATTTAATATATGTTTGCTTCTTTGAATGCAGTTTAGCATCTGGAAATAACAAGTTGCTGGCACCATAGGAATGGCCAGCTTTCCATGGCCCACCATCAAGTGCCCCACACACTACAAATTGTAACTTCTGTTTTAAAGTAATGAGCCCAAACAGGCTCAGTTGCAACTAATTAGCTCCCAATTGGTACTTCCATCCTGCTGCTGCTGTACCCTAGATGAGAATTAACCCCTGAAATTACAGGCTTGGCATGGCCTCCTCCAAGGACCCCACTAGAATGGGATACAATGGGGCTTTTGGGGATGCTGGAAAATCTGTCCAGCTGTTACTCTCCAATACTCTGTATCCACCAAGTCCTATCCTGTTCTTTTGTAAACATCTAATAGTATGCCAGAAACATCCTTTCAGCCAGTGCTCTGCATAGGAGTTATTTGCATTATGATTCCAGCTGGTGAAATGGTTGTAGCTGTGCTGGGAGGAGATGCAATTGCCTGCCAGCTACAAGGACAAACAAAATTGACAATGCTGGGCTTACTACTGAGGATTTGTGAAGCCCCCCAAAGGACAATATGGGGCCAGGGGTGAAGTCAGGCACCTGAAATTGGCTCTCAGGTACTTTTCTATGAATTACATTAAATATCCCAAATGTTGCTATTTTTTGACCCAAAAAACTGTGGTCACTGGCAGAAATTATGATATTTTTGCCCTGGAACAAGTCCACAAAAATTTGCTTTGGAGAGAAAGGGGAGTTGCTTCCCTATTCTTGTTCAGGCCCCTGTGGTCTCTGCTGAGATTGTCCACATGGATGCTAATTAGCTCAATGGATGCTTATCCACTGTGCCAAGCCCCAAGTCTTTTAATGACTGAAACAATTGTTCAGTGGCAAGGGCTTTTGGCTGCTATAATACAACAGCAAGCTGGGCCTGAACTGGTGACCTAGGGATGAAGGGCTCTAGATCATGTTTCAAGTCCTCTCAGCTATACTGGGGGCCTAGGGAAAAGAGTGAACGTATTTGGTTTTATCTTTGTTTAAAAAGCACATTGCCCAGTAGTTACTATGGTACATCTAGATATGCTTATTTTAAACAAGCCCCTTTTTGAAAAGGACTTTCAATTGGTCTGATCAGCAGAGAAGTGGAGCTCATTTCCAATTGCTCCTTCTTGGGTCTTGCCTATACTGAGTAGTTGCCCCCATTTTCCGCCATTAATGGCCAGCTACTGGTATAGCTGCCCTGGTACAAACCCCAAGTGTAAACAGGCAAAGCCACTATTTGTACTGGTGTCAAGTATATGAGGGGTAGCCAAGTTAGTGTGTATCCATAAAAACAATGAGGAGTCCGATGCCACCTTAAAGACTAACAGATTTATTTGGGCATAAGCTTTTGTGGGTAAAAAACCCACTTCTTCAGATGCATGGAGTGAAAATTACATGCATCTGAAGAGGTGGGTTTTTTACCCACGAAAGCTTATGCTCAAATAAATCTGTTAGTCTTTAAGGTGCCACTAGACTCTGTATTTGTGGCATTTACCCCAGTTTGAAACCTTTACCACTGCTAAATGTGGCTTTCCTTAACTATACAAATGTTTACTGTTGCAGCTATGACCGTATGCAGTGACCGTAACTGGGGCAAATCCTCAGTGCAGACCAGGCCTAACAGTGAATGCCCATAGCTGGTTTTAAAATATTGATGTTTGCACGTGTATCAAAAGTTTTAGCAAAGCTAAAAATAGAAATAGGAATTTCACCCCACTTGAATCCCAATAGACTTGGAGTGGGATTTTCAAAGCATCTAAGTGTCATAGGAGCACAATTCTTCTTGGCTTTCAATACAACTTCTCTTTGTAAATCACCTAAGAGCTTTTGAAAATCCTGCCCTTTACCTTTTGATAGAGAGATATATTTCTGCTTGAAAATTCTACAATCAAAGTTTAAGTCAAGGTGAATCAATAACACTCTGCTATAGTGTAAGAAGGGGTTCTCAAACTTCACTGCACCGTGACCTGCTTCTGATTACAAAAATTACTACACAACCCGGGGGGCAAAGCCGAAGCCCATGGGCTTCAGCCCTGGGCGGGAGGCCTGTAGTCTGAGCCCCATTGCCTAGTGCTGAAGCCAAAGCCTGAGCCCCGCTGCTCAGGGCTGAAGCTCTTTGCTTTGGCCCCAGGCAGTGGGGCTCAGGCTTTGGCTTTGGGCTCCTGGGCCCCAGGAAGTCTAATGCCAGCCCCAGTGACCCCATTAAAATGGGGTCATGACCCACTTTGGGGGCCTAACCCAGAGTTTGAGAACTGCTGGTGTAAGACAAGAGGGGGAGGTACATTCATTCAGTTGTCTTTTCTTGGATTTTAGAAGAGCTGTAGGATGCTTTTTTTTCTGCTTAGCTTTGTAAAGTCTTATTGATTGTTTCTGTGACTGCTACAGGTTTGATCAAAGCAATGCTCCACACATGACAGCTACTCATAACTGACGGTGGCAAAGTTACACTGACTCAGCCTAGTGTTGTCACCACTCCTGGCACCTACTGCCACTTGTTTACCGAATCTCCAAAATCCTCACTGTGGTACTGTTATTTGCTTGTCAGGAACACTATGGCTATCTGAAGGGGCTCACCATAAGCTGGATTGGTGATGGAAACAATGTCCTGAATTCCATCCTGATGAGTGCTGCTAAATTTGGGATGCATCTGCGTGTTTCTACTCCAAAGGTAAGAGAGTCCTGCACTTGGAGGAAGGGAAGTAAAACTACCTAAGGCTCAAGTTCTATTCTCAGTCACTTGCATACCTCCCAGAAGCTGTGAATCTGGCTAGCCTGTACCCAGGCCACGCAAGTGTGAAGAGGTTCCTCCCCCCTCCTTGTGCCACCACAATGTAGCCCACAGTGAAAACATGATGAATTATTATTTATTTCTAGACGGGCTAAAGTGCAGTTTCATGCAAAGACAGAGATAAGCTCTCTACCCCATGTTGCTTACAGTCTAACAAAGAACCCCATTTATGTGCTTCACTATTGGGTCTCAGTATTTTGATTTAAGGAGATCCCCAGGAAGATGTTGTGTAACACCAATGGACCCCACTCATCGGTGGGGGGATTGAACCTGGGACTTCTGGAGCTTAGTGCATGAGCCTCTACAGCCAGGGCCGGCTTTAGGAAGTGTGGGGCCCCATTCGAACATTTTTGGCAGGGCCCCGGCAGGGATGACTGAAAAAAAAAAAACATGTAAAAAAAAGCCTTTCATTTCTTAGCAACTGGTTCCCTATAAAAAGTTCTGCCACAGTATGTATTTTTTGTACCAGTAGGGTTACCATACGTCCGTATTTTCCTCCCGGATGGCGATTTAAGAACCAAAAAGCCTGACATGTCCGGGAAAATACAGATGTATGTTAACCTTACCTAAAGTTCTTTTTTTAAAAGATGGGCCTGAACTAGAAATGAGCTCCGCCACTCCCTGAGGGTGTGCTACGGTGCACATGTGTGGGTCCCAGCTGCTCCCTGCCCACCTCATTGAAGCAGGTGCGCAGGGTTACTTCCCTGGGAACTGCAGGGCACCAGTGGACATGGGGCTGGCTGGAGGTGGGCGGGGGAAGGGGCTGGAGGTAGAGTCTGGCTGCAGACTGGGCAAGGGGTGTGGGGCAGGCTGGAGACAGAGGGTGTGGGTTGGGCTGGCTGGCTTCAGGCAGGGCCACAGGGTGGGTGCGGCATGGTTTGGCAGGGCTGGAGACAAAGGAGTGCGGGACTGGCTGGCTTCAGGCAGGGGGGTGCGGCAGGGGTTGGCTGCGGGCAGCTGGTGCAGGTACAGCCCATCCTGTATGGTGAGTGCCCCTTCTTCCTCCCTCCCCCACCAGGGTAGCAGCAGCAGCCCAGGGCTCAGGGGCTATTTAAAGGGCCCGGGGCTCCCCTGCTTCCACTGCCCCAGCCCTGTAAATAGCTGAGGGAGCCCTGGGGAAGCGGTGTGGCTTTGGTGGCTATTTAAAGGGCCGGGACGGTAGAAGCGACGGGAGCCCCGGACTTTTTAAATAGCCCCCAGAGCCCCACAGCCCCACTCCAGGGCTCCAGCAGTGGCTTTTGCCGGTACACCGTACTGGGGCTTGGGTGTGGGGCCCAATTCAGGGGAATTGGTTGAATTGGCCTAAAGTCGGCCCTAAGCGAAAAGCCAACTGGCTCTTAACTAAGGCTGTAGACCAGACTCATTTAATTCTCTCTAAGTGGTTTTGGTGCCAGTAGATGGGACAGAACACCACACCCAGAAAGTGTGTGGATTACAATAGCACATAGGCTAAACCAGTGTTTCACAACCTTTTCAAGTTGGCAACCACGTATTCAAAGTAAACAAACAAACACCAAACCACTTTATATTTACCATAAAGTATATCCATGAGAACAATGCTAAACCAATATAATTTATTTGTGTGTGTCCTGAAAGGCTGACAGAGAGTGCTTTCCTTGAAGGGTAAGGGTGTGTGGGGAGTGGAGGAGCGAGATTTTCTTTGCTTTAGATTATAATAAAATTTTCAACATCTTATGATGCCCCTGATTTCCTTTCTGATTAATCAGTTCAGAAACACTGGCTTAGGCACAGCAGATTCAGAGGAAGAGGGTGTCAAGCTGGAATATAAATCTCCTGAACCTTGCTATTTGGTATCATAGTTGCCTTAATCTCAATGGATATGCATGTTTTGTTTGATAGACTTTTTACATAGATTTGCTTTATAGATATAAATAATTAAAATGTAAAATGACTCACTGGGGCAGGGACTGCCCTTCTACAATGTGTTTGTGCAGCACTCTACTTAATAAGGTCCTGATCCTGACTGGGGCCTTTAAGCACCTACTTAAATATAAATAATAGAATTGTGCAGGGGATGGACATTGGGCTTCCCAAAAGAATTCAAAATTTCATTTTGTTCCAAATTGGAATGAAACTTGAAAGTTTCAAAATTCTCTGGAAAGGAAAATTACAAAGAACTCCTTACTTTGCATTGACTGAAATGTTTCATTTAGACAAAATTGTTCTGTTTTAATTTTGACTTAAAAAATCTGGTAACATATAGAATAATACAGAATAAAAAAATCAAGAAAAAGTTATTTCAAAATGAAAAATTGAAATAAATCTGTTTCAAAAGTGTCAGAATGGTATGTTTTAACATTGTTGGAACACCTTGTTAATGAGGCCTGGACTGGCATGAGTAACTAACTTCCTGGAGGGAGGCCTCAACTTTTCTTGGAGGATAGGATTAGGGAGCTAAAGAGATCATTAGGCTGAAAACAGAACATTTCTGCTAAATAAGATAAGTAAATAGGTCAGTAGACTAAAAAGACAGAATGTCTGAGCCAGCGAAGCAGGGAGTGCAGGGCTGGTGCGGGCGGGGAGGGAGAACCATTTACTAGGAACAAGAATAACAATATATGGACAGAATATGCAACGTGATCAAACCAATCCCAAAACGTGTAATGCAAGTAAATGCAATGTAACGTGTAACTGTATATAAAGGAAGTGGTTTGCTGGGTAATTTTGAGTGTGTGGTATGCTCTATGCACCCTCTGCATTTGAGTCTGAGCAGCTCAGCTTTGCATTGCTGTATGCCTGGTAAAAATATCTGAGTGACAAAGTCTGGAGTAGAACAGAGTTCTTGGGAGGCCAGGTGGAAAGAGTTCTCCAAGTGAATTTCAACACACCTTTCTCCAGTTTTTCTCCAAAATTAAATTTCAGTAAAAATCGACGCAGTTTTGTGGAGCATTTTGATTTTGACAGAATAGCATTCTCCCATAGGAAATGGTTCCATCAAAGTTTTTCCAACCAGCTCAATAAAATAATAATGTAAATGTGCATTGTAATGTTATCATCTTTTCGACAGGGCTTTGAACCGGACCCCAACATAGTTAAGGTAGCTGAAGAGTACTCCAAAGAGGTATGAGCCAATATGTTAAATATGGTTTACTTTATGTTTTGAATGAAGTTGTCTGACCTCCCTTGCCTTACTCACATTAGTATAGCACCAAATTGTTTTTCACGACTGATCCCTTGGAAGCTGCAAGTGGAGCCAATGTCCTAGTTACAGACACATGGATAAGCATGGGACAAGAAGAGGAGAAGGCAAAGCGAATGAAGGCTTTCCGAGGTTACCAGATCACAATGCAGGTAAAGGTCAATTTCCAGCTCTTGTGAGTGCTTTGTGAGTGATGGGGTTTCAGAGGGCTTTGGAGCTGGTCTTGCGATGATGCAAGAAGTTCCTCCCCCTTGTAAAGTTCAGCCCTGCCAGAAGCTGGCTGAGTCTCTCCCCTTCACTTGCTGTTCTCACGGGGGAGGGAAGGGAAGAGCAAAGTGCCCAGTAGCTCAGGGAAGCTCCGCTGCCTCCTCCCATAAGAAACAGACAGGATGTGCCTCTACTCCTCTCCCCTGCAATACCTGGCCTGGGAAGGGGCACCGGCGGTGGTGGGGGGGAAATGAAGTGCCCCAGGAGCTGCCCCCTCCTGCCTGGTAAGGGAAGAAGCCTCTTCCCCACCCCTACCCCCGCAGGTCTGTGAAAAAGGAATGAAGAACACCAGGAGAAGCAGAGCTGAGGCTGGGGGGTGGAGTGGACTGGACTGCGGGGGGTGGAGGCTGATGGGGTAGGGGCTGGGTGAGGGCAAAACTGAGGGGGGAAGGGGACAGGATTAATTGCTGGGTAGAGGGTGGGAAGATTAGGGGTGAGAGTTCCTGCACCAGAAGCCAGAATCACCTTACTCGATACATCTGGGAGAGTGGACAACACTAGCGGCCACACACAAACACACTGGGGATGGGCAGGGGGTTGTTCAAAAATCAAAAGAAAAGACCAAAAAACCACAATATAATATATTGTTAAAAAATATCTCCTGAGTTTTTGGGGGCAGCAGGAGAGGTGTCAGACTCATGATTTTTTATCTCCTGAGGTTGGCAGTACTGAGTTTATTTGTTCTGGTCCATTTCTGTAGATTCCATTTTTAAAGATCAACACCGTCAAAGCATTCATTTGATAGCTCTTATGAGGAAGGGTCACAGGTATTGGTGTACACTCCACACCAACACAAAGCCCCCTAACCAACACATTGCTGTCTGAGTTACCTGAGGCTTCCCCTGCCAAACTTTCTCCTTCTGTCTGGCCTTTCTGGATGGGCCCTTACTGGACACACAAATCTGGGGCACAGACAGAGGGAAGGTTTTGCTTTCTCCTTCTCGAGGACTCTGTATTTAACTTTTTGTTTCTCCCAGCCCAGCCCACCTTGTTATAGCCACTGCAAGAGAAGATCTTTTGAATGGTTCTCAGGCTAAATCACAATAATGCGCATATTGCCATTCACAGAGAGCATGGCCAGGGCACCATTTTGGGCAGATTTGCGTGTATCTGTAAATGGGCAAAGCTTTAAATAAATATCTTTAAAAACCCATTTAGCTGAAATATTTATCAGAGCAACAACTGCTAGAGAAAATGGAAACAAAATATTAATGATTGGAATATAAATAATGACATTTTAGTCTCTGTTAGCATCAGTGATCTCACTGACCATATTTTAACTCTAGGTCCCCAGAATGCTAGTAGAAGACATGGCTCAACTTGCTTAAAATGCTATAATCCAGGGGTAGGCAACCTATGGCACGGGTGCCAAAGGCGGCACGCAAGCTGATTTTCAGCGGCACTCACACTGCCCGGGTCCCGGCCACCGGTCTGGGGGCTCTGCATTTTAATTTAATTTTAAATGAAGCTTCTTAAACATTTTAAAAACTTTATTTACTTTACATACAACAATAGTTTAGTTATATATTATAGACTTATAGAAAGAGACCTAAAAATGTTAAAATGTATTAGTGGCACGCGAAACCTTAAATTAGGGTGAATAAATGAACACTCGGCACACCACTGCTGAAAGGTCGCCGACCCCTGTTATAATCCTTTGTTCATCTATTATGACGTATTATGAGTTACTCGTATTATGAGTTACGTATTATGAGTTACTCATATCAAAAGAATTGACCAAGGCCTTTTTATACATCTCTTAATATGCAGTTATTGCCATTGTCCATATATTTTGCTGGCATGTGGCGTTACTGTCCAGAGTGTACTTATTGATTGACCTGCTGCTTCACCACAATTCAGACTCTCCTTTCAGAGACAAAAGTCTAGGGGTGAAATCCTGGCCCCACTGAAATCAGTGGTAAAATTCCCATTGACTTGAATGGGCCCAGGATTTCACCCTGGATTCTTATTTCATTTGCACTGGTATCAATCTGGACTAACTCTGCTGATGTCAGTGGAATTACTTGGGGTTCACACCAAGTGTAAATGAGATCAGAATCTGGACCAAACCAGTTTCTCACCACTTAAAGATCTTGCTAATGTACCATCACATCACTCAACTTTTTCATGCTTTTTTATCTCTAGACTGGAAAACAAGCGGCCTCTGACTGGACCTTTTTACACTGTTTACCAAGAAAGCCAGAAGAAGTTGATGATGAAGTATTTTATTCTCCACGATCACTGGTTTTCCAGGAGGCTGAAAACAGAAAATGGACAATTATGGTATGAAAAGCAAATAAGAACAGTTTGGGCATGGGTGGCCGGTGACCCAGGTGTTGGGGGACGCTAGTCCCCAGCCCTTCCCCTTGTGCCCACGGCCCCACCTCTCCTCTCCCCTTCTGCCCTCCTCCCCTGCAGGAGCCCAGAGCACCCCCACCGTGGACCCCGGCCCCAACTCCCGGCAGTCAGGGGGCGAGGCCCCAACCCAGGTGCCTGGGGTGGCAGTGCCCCCAGCCCCAGTGTGCCGAGCAGAGCAGCCACAGCCACAGCCACTCTGAGTCCCTACAGGAGGCAACCCGGCCAGCCAGGGCGCTGGGAATCGCAGAGGAGGCCCGGCCTGGGGGTGGAGAGTGGGCGGGGCCATGCTAGGCTGTTTGGGGAGGCACAGCCTATCCCTGCCTACGCTACCTGCCGCCCATGAGTTTGGGGTTAGGCAGTACTTGACTATTGTTCTACCCTTCAATCCAGATTTGGATTTAGCACGACTCCCCAGTAAAGCACATGCCTTAGTATAAATGTTTCAAAACCTCACCCTTAAGTGCATCAAATGTCCACTCTTTCCTGTTTGTATCTTAATCTGCTCCTGCTTGACCCAGATTGTTTTAATCGAGTGAGATCTGCTCTTTTAACTGCAGTTTATTATATGGAAATCATCGAGTTACACTAGCAATTAGCTTGAGCCTTGTCTACGCGTAAAACTTAGGTTGACACACCTTTGGCACTCGGGTGTAAAAAATCCACACCCCTGAGTGCTGCAGCTACGCTGATCTAAACTCCCAGTGCAGATGCTGGTAGGTCAATGGAAGCATTCTTCCATTGACCTAGCTGCCATCGCTTGAGGAGGTGTAGTTACTACTGCAATGGAAGAACCTTTCTGTCACTGTAGTGTGTGCCTACACTGTAGGGTTATGGCACCGGCACCGTAGCTATGTTGCTATAACCTCAGTAGTGTTGACAATCCCTTAGATCAGCGGTAGGCAACCTATGGCACGGATGCCGAAGGCAGCACGCGAGCTGATTTTCAGTGGCACTCACACTGCCCGGGTCCTGGCCACCAGTCCGGGGGGCTCTGCATTTTAATTTAATTTTAAATGAAGCTTCTTAAACATTTTTAAAGCCTTATTTACTTTACATACAACAATAGTTTAGTTATATATTATAGACATAGAAAGAGACCTTCTAAAAATGTTAAAATGTATGACTGGCACGCGAAACCTTAAATTCGAGTGAATAAATTAAGACTCGGCACAGCACTTATGAAAGGCTGCCGACCCCTGCCTTAGATACACCTCTTTCAAACACTCCAAGTACCAATCCCAAGAATGGTGCTATAGAGGCTACAGTTTTTTAAAATGTTTAAAGTATGTGCTCTTTACTTACATATTGGGCTCTGGCCTGGATAACACTAAGTGTACCATGTGAGCTACAAGAATATATCCAGCATTAAACACAAATTGTAACTCCATATTCAATATTCCTACCAGTGTCATATTTTTCACAACTACTATTTACTGTAGGTTTTAGAACAGTCATGCTGACAAACATCGACCTCCCCGAAGTGAGAAAACAGAAATGGAGTCACCAGCACTCTCAGAGGAACTTGCATTTGTTCTAAGCACACCTTTCCAATCAAATATTACTGTAAAACTGGCAATATAAACTAGAGTAATACCTGGACACAAATAGATAAAGAACAGAAGTGCAGGGTCTGTGTATACAAACACGTAGAGAAAAACAAATCCAATTAGATACAATCTTACTTCTCTGATTGTCACTTTCCAATACTGTCATTCTACAGTTGATATACCTAAAAATTGTCAGAAAGAAAGTTGCATGACACACAATACAGCCAGGGTTTTCTATTTTATGGGGCAACAACTGCGGTTAAACTGGGTCAAATCTTGAGGTCCTTACTCAAGTAAAACTCCTATTGATGTCAATGGAAATTTTGTTCATGTCTTCATTGGGGGTCAAATTTTGCTCTCATATACACAAGTTTATATCAGGAGTAACTGCAGACAGAATTCAGTTTAAAAGAATTCAGGATTTGGTCCAGTATTGATATTGGTTCTAGCATTGTTTTTCTGAACTCCTCCACTACTGTGCATTCATGTATGCTGTGCACGGAGGAAACCTATTGAATACAAACAGAACACTCTAATTTTTAGACTCTTTGATGTTTCGCCATTGGAAATTCTAGAAAATAAATCTAAGCATACAGTTTCTGCTGGGAAAAATTGTTTTCAGCACAAAGCCTTGGAATTAAAAAATATTTTTCTGTTTATTTTGTTTGCAGTGTCTGTTTCCAATATGACTGTTTTTTTTTCCCTCCCCCTCTAGGCTGTCATGGTTTCCCTGCTGACAGATTACTCACCACAGCTGCAAAAACCTACATTTTGATGCTTGGGTTCCTGCCAAGAGAATATATTCCTCACCAGCAGAATATTCTGGTCTGCAAATATATAGCTGTCTTTCATACAGGATCAAAGCAATGAATGAATCCTTAATAAAACTGCATAGATTGGCTCCGCTGAACTGTATAATATTGCTTTGCACTCATGAAAACCTTGGAGACGATGTGAATTAAACAGCGCAGCATTGCAATAGTAGTGCTTTTCCTAGATGCTTTAAGTTCTGTAGCTTTTGTATCGATTCATGTCTCTTAAGTTTTCTAAAGCTGTAGTTTAGCGAATGGATCCAGCAGTGACATAAGCAGTGGTTTATGTATGTTGTGGTAGAACTAGTGTTGTAAACTTCCACATCTATTGTATAACCACTGTGCAGCTGCCCCTAAATCTACTGGATTTTCTTGCTGATCTCGGGGCACATGCACAGAGAACTAGCACCTTCCTACTGTATTCTGGGACCTCAACGTTCCCTTGTTAGTACAATTTCCCTAGCTGCACCCTGGCCACCTTGTAACCCGACCTCAATCTGGGTTTGAGACTGTAGAGGAAACAGGAAAATTCCTGAGGGCTAGCTGGAGAATAGTGATGTGGTTCACACAGAGGGATTGCCACAGGGTTGGGTATGGGAGAAGAAAGATGGCTAAGAAGTATTGGCTCACTATTCTTCCCCGCCCCGCTCCGTCGTCCACCTGGACAGAATTCTGGCCAATAAAGCAAGTCTTCCATTTTTTTCATACTCTCTGTGGCAAAAAGCAGAGGTGAGGGGATCCTAAGTGAATGTTGCTTTACGGTAGGAGTTTGCTAGGTTTCATCTAGCAGTGACGTGTGGCGTGCATACAGTTAATTCCTTTTGGTAGTAAACAGAAGTTTGTGACACCTGTAGGTTGGTTGTGAATTTTTGAAATGTCAATGAAAACTTTGCATAAAATGTTTTCAAACCTTTTCCCAAATTTCTCTCTCTCTTTTTTTTTTAAACCAGCTCCTAGACGAGTTGGAATTTTTCAAAAATGTGAAAGTCCCCAAACAGCCTAGTGTGGCCCTGCCCATGCTCCACCAGGCCCCCTCCTTCCTGCTGATACCTTCTGTGGCCGAGAGCCTGAGGCAGGAAGGCGGGGCACCATGGTGCTCAAGACCACACCATGCCGTGCCACCCATCCTCCCGGCGCTGGGACCACACTGGGGCTGGGGGGCTCCAGCAGCACCGCCCGCCTGCCCAGTGAGGGAAGTATCCTGTGACCTTGGATGTTGGTAACTCCCTCTTACTTCCTTTGGTTTGGCCTTCTCCACCAGGGGAAGGCTTTGGACTGAGCTGACCCTGGAGGAGAGGGAGGAGGACAGCCTCAAGCAGCCTTGGTTGCCAAACTACTGGTAGCCCAAAGGACCCTGGGTTGGAGCCTGGTGGAGTGGGAAGGCCTGGGCTCCCCTCCCCTCAACCCCCTTGGCAGTCAGGGGTTGTGGCAAAGACCACTAGGCCATGCTCCCCAACCAGATCCCAAGTGAGGACCATTACACCTGCGTTGTGCTGCCTTCACTGCTCTTGTTACTTGTGCTAGCTGGATTCAAGCTGATGCAGGTAGGCTAGGTGGCATATAGCTTTTTCTGTGTAGACATAGCCACAAAAAGACAGGCCTGTAGCCCCAGTTGCTGATGCTCTAGGGGTGAACACCCAACAAAGTGAGCATCACAAGGACATATAAGCCTCCCCTAGGCACATCAAACATCCACTGTGTGCGCTGGACTGGGGCTACATTGCTGGTCAAGTGGTGCATCTCTTAACCCCCATTTTGGGCTTGCAGCTTGAGGAGAGCTTTTTGGAAATGAATTTGGCTAAATTAAACTGAAGTAAAATAAAAGTAAATTGAGTAAAATGAAGAGGATTCAGCTGGCCTACTAAGCAAACCCACTGTGGCAGCATGTTCCTATGCTTTTCCTATGCTCCAGCTGTTATGGTTGTGAAGAAAACCTACAAGACATGACTGAAATGGAACTGATGCAGCAATATCATCCTGAATTTGCACAGAGACTGAACCAATAGCTCTGAAGCGTGAACCACCCCAATCATTTCAATAGGTGCTAACCCATATGCCAGCAATGATCCTTTAAATGTCAGTATGGTTAACTACAAACCTGAGAGAAAGTATCCTATTATGAAGAGCTACACAATGTGCTGTGAGTTGACTGCTCATGTTGGGTAGCTGGATGTGGGGAGATGGTGATTAGTTGCATTTTCCATAAGTAGGGTTCAGCTTTGAAAAATTTCAGGGAGATGCCTCAAAGTGCAAAAGGAAAGGCTTCTTCCTACTGCTCTTTCCCATCATTCAATTAATCAGAGGATTAATGTATTAAAATAAAACTTGTTTAATTATTTGGCCAGGGCTATTCAACCAGCTGCCTAATGTACACAGAACCCAGACTTTCTGGTTCTTGCCCAAAGTTACAGATAGACACTTCATGATCCACAGTAAGCATTTCATTCAGTAGACTGCTTGCTGCAGTGCCTAATGGCATGCAGGTATTTGCATGGCTGTTTGGTTCTCAGTGAATCTCACATTGCAAGGTTTATGTAAATGAATGTTTTTGCAGGCTCCTGTAAATACTTGTGATCTTTCATGTGTATGTGTGAGAAATATTTCCTCCAGGCCTTGGGAGAAAGAGACCTGAAGTGACTTCGTGCTGAACCCAGCTCCCTCCCATTAGCATTCAGACTGCTGCTTGGCTCTGCCAAACTGCTTGGCTAACTCATTGTGGTTTTTATTACTTTTTATGTATTAGCAGGCCATTCAAGTGTGGACTCTACAGCTGTGACAAAGCAGGCACTCACAACACAATAATCTAGATAGAGGTACAAAATGACCGCTCTATATCTGACCTCTCAGTCCTCATCCTCGAAGGAAACCTCCATGACACCTTCAAAAAACAAACCTATGAGCTTAAATTCATGATACTGCAAGACACTAAGGCTATGTCTACACTACAGCTTATGTTGGTATAACTTATGTTGCGACATGAGTTACACCGCCATAAGTGTGGCTGTGGACAGCCT
This sequence comes from Mauremys reevesii, assembly GCF_016161935.1. Lineage (NCBI taxonomy): Eukaryota > Metazoa > Chordata > Testudines > Geoemydidae > Mauremys > Mauremys reevesii. The sequence continues at coordinate 154,680,622 of NC_052623.1, forward strand.
TATGGCAGCAGGAGAGCTTCTCCCACTGACATAGCTTCTCTCGCTCACGGGGGCTGGAGTAGTTAAACCAATAGGAGAGCTCTCTCCCGTCAGCTTAGATTGGCTACATTAGAGCGCTTACAGTGGCTCACTGGTGCTGCTGTAAGCTCTCTAGTGTAGCTGTGCCTTAAAAGTCATGGATTTAATAAAGATACTGGTTTTATGGATCATTACAGCAATCTGTAACCCACTAAGCCTCTTCTGTCCTGCCACTGTAGAGATGTTAACTGCCCACTCTCTTGCAACATGTGTTAACTCCTTATCAGTCCCATCCTTCTATTTAGCTATCACACTTTCCCAGACCTGAAGAAGAGCTCTGTGGACGCTTGTCCCTCTCAGGATAAAGCATGTAACATAATGACTGGCGTAGACAAGGCAGATAGAGAACTTTATTCTCTCTATCTCATAACACAAGAACAAGGGATCATTCAATTAAATTAAAAGGTGTTGTCACAGGGGAGCTGGCCCTCTATAGGGGTTGGGGCTCAGTTTCACTTGTACCAGGCTTAGCCTTCCTCCTCAGGTAAAGGAAATGACAGCAGCAATCACAGGACGAGCCTGTGAGTAGAAAATAGGCTTTTGAGGGACTATAAAGACAGCCTGAGATGACCCAGGGTGAGTTTGGGAAGGGAGCTTACTAGGTAGAGGGAAGGTAACAATTGTCCAGAGCTCCTGGGCAGAAGGATCTGGTGGGGCAGGAACCTGTTGAGGGCTAAGTCTCAGCTGAGGGGCATGCAGGAACCAGGAGCCTACTGGGTTAGAAGGGAATCAGAAGGAAACTGCACAGCCAATCCCACTGCTGGCTGTATCCACTGCCTTGAAGGGTGGGAGAGACTATGTTGTGCCTTAAGAAGGTCTGTGCATGTATAACATTTTATCACCATTTACAAGTTACAGAAAGGAAGTACCACAAGATCAACCTGCCATTTTTATCAGTGATAACATAGCCCAGCGGCTGAAGCACCATGAATGAGTCTGCACTCACTTTCCAAAGAACACTATAGCCTCTCCTACACTTCTGGAAACTGGATATAGCCAGGAATGGCTTCAGCAGCAAAGTGCTTGCCTGCATTCTGCAAGCAGGTCTCTATCTACTGTGTTCCCTCTGCCTCTGGGTTCCCCTCTCCCAGCCAGCGTGCGGTGTATGGCTCAACCTTCAAACCTGCTGCTGTGGGACATGTGCAAGCAAAATGTGTGACATGTGTTGTATATGTATGTGTGGAGGCTGGTAGGGGCAGTGTGCTGGGAGAGAAGCTGAGCCCTGATTAGGGGGTGGGGCTTCTCTGACTAGGGGTCCTGTAAAGGTAGCCAGCCAGTCAGGCAGCAGCATAGACAGCTGCAGCGGCACAGGAGCCAGCAAATAGAGCTGTAAACAGGGGAGTTTGAGTGGGACTTTACAGGAGGAGTTTGGGGGAAGACTAAGAGAGGCAGGCAGAGGAACACACAGGCTACTGAAGGGAGTGTGCAGTGTTCTAGCAGTGTCTTGGTGCTTGTTGGGGGTTTGTTTTTCTGTGAGTGGTGGTGTTTTGGGTTGGTTTGTGTTTCCCAGATTTACGGGATTTGGGTGGGAAACCTATGACAGATACAGAGGCAGCAGTTGTAGTGACCCAAGCAGTGGAAGACACAATGAAGATGTCTGGATGTGGAAGCTGTGGCATGTGCATGATCCTGGGGGGTGTACCTAAATAGAGTTTTGTCTGCATGAAGTGCCGCCTGAATGAGCTGATGGAAGAAAAGATCTGAGGATTGGAGATGCAGGTGGAAACTCTGGTCAAGTTTAGAAGGGGTTCGAGCGGATGATGGAGCAAAGACCTTATGAGGCTGAAGGGAAAAGCTCAGACTTGCAGATAGAAGCAGGACCAAAGAACTCTGAGGGGAGACTGCTGGGTGAGGAAAGTGGAGGGTGGAAGCATGTCACTAAGGGAACCAGGCAGAGGAAAAGACAGGCTAGTGAAGGAGCAATAGAGCTCAGGAACAGGTTTGCGGAGTTGGAAAATGAAGGGGCACAGCAGGTGGTTGCTGAAGGTGAGAGGGCAAGGAAGAAGAGAAGAGCAGCTAGACCTATAAGGAGAGGGGATGAGTCAATGGAGATGATACCAAACATGAGCCCCAAGAGGATACGGGATGGGTTGCAGAGGATTGCAAGGGTGAATAGGAATTGAGAGGACTTGCAGCCAGAGGGAACAGGGGATAGACCAGAGTTTAGGATGGAGGCTGGCACAATTGATTAAGAGAGCTTTAAACTAGGAATTGGGGGGAGATGGTTGGGAGATGTCCAGGTAATCTCCACACCAGATTTTAACATTGAGAGGGAAGAAAACGAAGCAAGAAAGGATACTGTCGTGGGTAGGAGAAAGGACATATGGAGGAAGGGTACTGTAGATACAATTCTAATAGGTGATACTGGCAGTAGAATGTCTGGGCCTAATCGGGTAAAGAATGTGAGGGAAGCCAAACAGCAAGAATTAAGATGTTTGTACACCAATGTGAGGAGCCTAGGTAACAAAACGAAGGAACTAGAGGTACTGGTGCAGGAAGTGAAACCGGATATTATAGGGATAATAGAAACATTGTGGAATAGTAGTCATGACTGGAGTACAGGTATTGAAGGGTATGTGCTGTTTAGGAAGACAGAAATAAAGGCAAAGGTGGTGGAGTAGCATTGTATATCAATGATGAGGTAGACTGTAAAGAAATAAGAAGGGATGGAATGGATAAGACAGAGTCTGTCTGGGTAAAAATCACATTGGGGAAGAAAGCTACTAGAGCCTCCCCTGAGATAGTGCTTGGGGTGTGCTACAGACCGCCGGGATCTGATTTGGATATGGATAGAGACCTTTTAATGTTTTTAATGAAGTAAATACTAATGGGAATTGTGTGATCATGGGAGACTTTCACTTCCCAGATATAGACTGGAGGACAAGTGCTAGTAATAATAATAGGGCTCAGATTTTCCTAGATGCAATAGCTGAGGGATTCCTTCACCAAGTAGTTGCTGCACCAACAAGAGGGGATGCCATTTTAGATTTGGTTTTGGTGAGTAGTGATGACCTCATAGAAGAAATGGGTGTAGGGGACAACCTTGCTTTGAGCGATCATGAGCTAATTCAGTTTAAACTAAATGGAAGGATAAACAAAAATAGATCTGTGACTAGGGTTTTTTATTTCAAAAGGGCTAACTTTAAAGAATTAAGGAAATTAATTAGGGAAGTGGATTGGACTGAAGAACTTGGGGAACTAAAGGTGGAGGAAGCCTGGAATTACTTCAAGTCAAAGTTGCAGAAACTATCAGAAGCCTGCATCCCAAGAAAGGGGAAAAAAATCATAGGTAGGAGTTGTAGACCAAGCTGGATGAGCAAGCATCTCAGAGAGGTGATTTTAAAAAAAGCAGAAAACCTACAAGGAATGGAAGATGGGAGTGATCAGCAAGGAAAGCTACCTTATTGAGGTCAGAACATGCAGGGATAAAGTTAGAAAGGCCAAAAGCCATGTAGAGTTCCCTTGTAAAGGGAATTAAAACCAATAGTAAAAGGCTCTATAGCCATATAAATAAGAAGAAAACAAAGAAAGAAGAAGTGGGACTGCTAAACACTGAGGATGGAGTGGAGGTTAAGGATAATCTAGGCATGGCCCAATATCTAAACAAATACTTTGCCTCAGTCTTTAATGAGGAGCTTAGGGATAATGGTAGGATGACAAATAGGAATGAGGATATGGAGGTAGATATTACCACATCTGAAGTAGAAGCCAAACTCAAACAGCTTAATGGGACGAAATCAGGGGGCCCAGATAATCTTCATCCAAGAATATTAAAGGAACTGGCACATGAAATTGCAAGCCCATTAGCAAGAATTTTTAATGAATCTGTAAACTCGGGGACTGTACCGTATAACTGGAAAATTGCTAACATAGTTCCTATCTTTAAGAGAGGGAAAAAAAGTGATCCGGGCAACTACAGACCTGTCAGTTTGACATCTGTAGTATTTGAAGTCTTGGAAAAAATTTTGAAGGAGAAAGTAGTTAAGGACATTGAGGTCAATGGTAATTGGGACAAAATACAACATGGTTTTACAAAAGGTAGATCGTGCCAAACCAACCTGATCTCCTTCTTTGAGAAGGTAACAGATTTTTTTAGACAAAGGAAATGCAGTGGATCTAATTTACCTCGATTTCAGTAAGGCATTTGATACGGTTCCACATGGGGAATTATTAGCTAAATTGGAAAAGATGGGCATCAATATGAAAATTGAAAGGTGGACAAGGAACTGGTTAAAGGGAAGACTACAATGGGTTGTACTGAAAGGTGAATTGTCAGGCTGGAAGGAGGTTACTAGTGGAGTTCCTCAGGGAAACACGTGCCACCCTAACAGCACACGGACTGCCCCCGCAGTCCACAGTGGCAATTCGGCACGCTGCTTGGGGTGGCAAAAACAATAGAGCCAGCCCTGCTTCCAACTGATGCCTCCCCATCTTATAACAATAGTTCTTGTTATTAATCCCTAAATGCATGACCTTGTACTTTTCACTATTAAATTTCATCCTATTACTATTACTCCAGTTTACAAGGTCATCCTGTATGATATCCCGGTCCTTCTCTGTGTTAGCAATACCTCCCAGCTTTGTGTCATCCGCAAACTTTATTAGCGCATTCCCACTTTTTGTGCCACGGTCAGTAATAAAAAGATTAAATAAGATTGGTCCCAAAACCGACCCCTGAGGAACTCCACTAGTAATCTCCTTCCAGCCTGACAGTTCACCTTTCAGTGCGACCCATTGTAGTCTCCCCTTTAACCAGTTCCTTATCCACTTTTCAATTTTCATATTGATCCCCATCTTTTCCAATTTAACTAATAATTCCCCATGTGGAACCGTGTCAAACGCCTTACTGAAATCGAGGTAAATTAGATCCACTGCGTTTCCTCTGTCTAGAAAATCTGTTACCTTCTCAAAGAAGGAGCTCAGGTTGGTTTGGCACGATCTACCTTTTGTAAAACCATGTTGTATTTTGTCCCAATTTTTGACCTCAATGTCCTGAACTACTTTCTCCTTCAAAATTTTTTCCAAGACCTTACATACTACAGATGTCAAACTAACAGACCTATAATTACTCGGATCACTTTTTTTCCCTTTCTTAAAAATAGGAACTAGGTTAGCAATTCTCCAGTCGTACGGTACGACCCCTGAGTTTACTGATTCATTAAAAATTCTTGCTAATGGGCTTGCAATTTCATGTGCCAGTTCCTTTAATATTCTTGGATGAAGATTATCTGGGCCCTCCTATTTCGTCCCATTAAGCTGTTTGAGTTTGGCGTCTACCTCAGATGTGGTAATATCTACCTCCATAGCCTCATTCCCATTTGTCATCCTACCATTATCCCTAAGCTCCTCATTAGCCTCATTAAAGACTGAGGCAAAGTATTTGTTTAGATATTGGGCCATGCCTAGATTACCCTTAATCTCTATTCCATCCTCAGTGTTTAGCGGTCCCACTTCTTCTTTCTTTGTTTTCTTCTTATTTATATGTCTAAAGAACCTTTTACTATTGGTTTTAATTCCCTTTGCAAGGTCCAACTCTACATGGCTTTTGGCCTTTCTCACTTTATCCCTACATGTTCTGACCTCAATAAGGTAGCTTTCCTTGCTAATCCCTCCCATCCCATGCCTCCTTTGTCTTTTTACTAACTCAAACATAATATATCATATATATAATAATTTCACATGCATTTCATGGTGACATTAATTATGAGTGTGCTATTAGTTTTCAAAAGGTATATTACAAGATATCTTTTAAATAAATATGACAAGTAAGTACTGAGCTGGTCAGGCCAGCTGAGATTTACTGTTCCACGGCAGGGAGCCCACTGGCATCTAGAACAGGGGTGCCCTTAGAGTCACAAGGTGTTACAGAAGCATTTGGTCTTGAGGTCTGAGCTGAAGGAGGCAAGTGTAGCAGCATCATAATCTGCCTCCTACCAAGTTTACGAGGCCCTCACTTTCATGAACACTAAAAATTCACTCCAAAGATGATTCCACTAGACATGAAATATCACAGCTGTGTGTGTCATTCTGTGTGTTTCAGAGGCTCAGTGTGCTTCAGGAGAGCATCTGAACTCTGCTCCAGAGACAGCAGTTTAATTCTTACTGTAGCACCAGAGTGGAAAATGCAATTCACAATAGCTACAGGAAGTTGCAGTACAACAGGCTTGTCTATTTGATTAGTTGCCTCCAAGGGAAAAGAAAACCAGGGAGATTGTATTCATTCTTCCAGCACCACTGCTTATTTTGTCAGCACAATAAACTCCATTAACAGGACTGCAATCAAAGACTCAGCGAAAAGATTAAACAAACAATAGCAAATGAATGTAGTAGTGTGACTCTAGGCTTATTTGTTTTTAGTGTCAGTGTAATTGGACATTAAAGAGTGGGGTAATTTTTTGTTGTTGTTGTTGTTGCTAATTTAACAGTAGAGAGGTTGGTGGTATCTGCACTAAACTCAAAGCCCCAGCAAAGAGAAACTCTGGATTTGTTTATTTTTCAAAAGAGACAATTACAAGAGTCATTAACATAAAAAGTGACCACACACCCTCCCTCACCCACACAACTCCAGCTGCCTATCAGAGGCACAGAAAGGCAGAAAATGTTTTGCTCCCCAGACCGTTTAAGGTGCAGTTAGTTATTTCTTGTCTAGTTTGCAGTTTTTACTTCTAAATATATATAAAGTCACCTGTTTGTCAATCCCTTTCCCACAGCTCACACATATAACTCCCCACACATAACAGAACATAAGAACATCCATAGTTGGTCAGACCAATGGTCTATCTAGCTCAATAGCCGATCTTCCCACAGTGGTCGGTGCCAGGTACTTCAGAGGGAATGAACAGAACAGATAATCATCACGTAATCCTTCACCTGTAGTCCACTCCTAGCTTCTAGCAAACAAAGGCTACGGGCACTCAGACTATGGTATTGCATCCCTGCCCTTCCTGGAAAATAATCATTGATGGACCTATCCTCCAGGAAATTAACTAGTTCTTTTTAGAGCCCTGTTATACATTTGGCTTTCACAAAGTCCCCTGACAAAGAGTTCCACAGGTTGACTGTGTGTTTTGTGAAGAAATACTTCCTTTTGTTTGTTTTAAACCTGCTGCCTAGTAATATCATTGGGTGACCCCTAGTTTTTGTTTTATGTAAAGGAGTAAACATTTCCTTATTCATTTTCTTCACACCAATCAAGATTTTATAGGCCTCTATCATATCCTCCCTTAGTCGTCTCTTTTCCAAGCTGAAAAGTCTCTGTCTTTTTAATCTCTCCTCATACAGAAGCTGTTCCATACCCCTAATCATTTTTGTTTTCCTTCTCTGAACTTTTTCCAATTCCAATATATCCTTTGAGATGGGATGACCAGATCTGCATGCAGTATTCATGATGTGGGCATACCATGGATTTATATAGTGGCCTTATGATATTTTCTGTTTTACTATCTATCCATTTCCTAATGAGTTCTAACATTCTGTTAGCTTTTTTTAGTGTTGCTGCACATTGAGCAGATGTTTTCAGAGAACGATCCACAATGACTCCAAGATCCCTTCCTGCAGTGGTAACAGCTAATTTAGACCCCATCGTTTTGTATATATAGTTGGGATTATGTTTTCTAATATGCATTACTTTGCATTTATCAACATTGAATTTCATCTGCCATTTTATTGCTCAGTCACCCAGTTTAGTGATAGCCCTTTGTAACTCTTTGCTGTATGCTTTGGACTTAACTATCTTAAGTAATTTTGTATCATCTGTAAATTTTGCCACCTCACTGTTTACCCCTTTTTCTAGATCATTTATCAGTATGTCGAACAGTACTGGTCCCAGTACATACCGCTGGGGACGCCACTGTTTACCTCTCCCCTTTCTGAAAACTGACTATTGATTCTTACTCTTTGATTCCTATCTTTTAATCAGTTACTGATCTATGAGAAACCTTCACTCTTATCCCACAACACCTTACTTTGCTTAAGAACGTCTGGCGAGGGGCCTTGTCAAAGGCTTGTCCATATGCTTGTTGACCCCCTCAAAGAATTCTAGCAGATTGGTGAGACATGATTTCTCTTTACAAAAGCCATGTTGACTCTTCCCCAACAAATTGTGTTAATCTATGTATTTGATAATTCTGTTCTTTGCTATAGTTTCAACCAATTTGCCTTATACTGTAGTTAGGCTTACTGGCCTGTAATTGCTGGGATCACCTCTGGGGCCTCTTTAAAAAATTGGCATAACATTAGCTGTCCTCCAGTCATCTGGTACAGAAACTGATTTAAATGATAGGTACATCACATTTAGTATTTCTGCAATTTCATATTTGAGTTCCTTCAGGCGCTTAAGTGAATATCATCTGGTCCTGGTGACTTTTTACTGTTTAATTTATCAATTTGTTCCAAAACCTCCTCTAAAGATACCTCAATCTGGGACAGTTCCTCATATTTGTCACCTAAAAAGAATGGCTCAGGTGTGGGAATCTCCCTCACATCCTCTGCAGTGAAGACTGATGCAAAGAATTCACTTAGTTTCTCTGCAATGGCCTTATTGTCCTTGAATGCTCCTTTAGCACCTTGATCATCCAGTGGCCCCACTGGTTGCTTAGCAGGCTTCCTGCTTCTAACGTACTTAAAAAAAACTGTTGTTACTTTTTGAATCTTTGACTAGTTGCTCTTCAAATTCCTTTTTGGCCTACCTAATTATACTTTTATACTTGACTTGCCAGAGTTTATGTTCCTTTGGAAAGATACTAGTGCAGAAATTTCTGTAGTCAGGAGAGACCTTGTTCAGGAGGAAAACATACTGACAGGACAGATGGTAGAGCTTTTGTTAGTGGGGGGGGGAGTGGGTGTCACAAAATCCTTGTGCCTTTGGCTAAAGTGCATATGGAAACAGAATTTGCAAGCCAAATTAACAGTTGCTGCTGTTCCCCCTAACCCAACCCAAATATTAATGGGAAATGACTTTTTCAGTGTGGCTTAGACTATCCAGGGCTCTGTCAGCAACAAGAAGGAATCTTGTGCTAAAGCCCCAGAGGGAAAGACTGAAGTCACAGAAACTGCTGGGGAAATGGGAGAGTGTCTCTTTAATTCCTCTGCAGTAGTGGAAAATAGCCTGCTGCCAGGGATGGGTATGGTTGAGACCAGCTCTTACCTGGTGGCTACAGACAGGTTTTTCTCCAGGGGGAAGGGAAAGTTTTCCTACCTGTCCAGGTTGCAAATAAGAAAGGGACGGACCTCACTCTAGAATGCATAGGGAGATGTCTCCTAGAGGGAAGCCCAGAGGAGAGGGATGGAATCCTAGGGACTGCTGAAGTAGGTGAGGGTTCCATGGGCTCTGTAACTGGAAGTAAACCCAATTCAAAGTGGGAGGGCGGCGTAGTGCTTACTAGTAAAAGAACTGTTCTGGCTGTTAGCTGTGAGCCCACAGCTGAACAGGGGATAGATCCCACTCTAGAGAGCACAGAGGTGTGTGCCTTAGAAGGGGACCCAGAGAAGCAAGTTAGAAAGGGATGTGGAGGAGTGCGGGAATGTCTCCTCACTGATTACATGGGAGGGTTTACCAGTAGAAATTTGCTGGATTGGCATCTGGGTTCCCAGGCACCCTACCGGTGGCTCAGATTTTAAGAGGAACTGTGTAACTGGTGTCCCGGAGGGGAACAGTCATACAACAGACCTCTCAGGAACAGAAAGAGGGGAGACAGAGGGTACCCCAATCCAGTTCCCACTTTTACACAATGTTGTTCCTGATGTACTTGTGAAAAATAACTCTGTCTCTTTAAGGCAGAATGAGGATCTTTCTAATGACTTGTGTGTCAGTGAAAATGCTAATGACCCACCTGACAAAGGGGAGGAGGCAGCCATTTACCAGGTAGGTAAACTCCTCCCAACAGCTAAGCATGGGTAATGGGAGTGAGAAACACAAAAGAACCCGGGGGGGGGGGGGGGATTCTTCACATGGGCTTAGCCCTGAAGATGAAATGCAACTCCACGGGGGAGGGCTAGTAACATGCAAGGTCTACTTACACCCTTTCCTTTCCAGAACCCCAAAGACATACATGAATTAAGAACCTTTACTGAGGGGAATACTGAACAAAACACTAAAGAGGAAGGAAAACCTGTATCTGAACACATACCATGGTATGGGAAGGGGTTGAAAAATACAATAAATGCTGAACAAACAGGACTGTCTAAACAGAAGGCATGGTATGATAATCATACTTGGAAGCGCCTCCCTGTCATGAATTTACTGGTGCAGTTATGTCTCTTAATACACAGTCTATGGGCTGAGACAAAGAATTTGGTACTGATGGTAAATCCTTTAAAAATGTGTAACTTGCATGATTTTTGGAAGAAACTTTTGTACGTGCTAGGAGTGGTAACAAAGTCCTATAAGAATACTGCTTCTCACCTTGTGTTAGGACTACAGCAGGTTTTTTTTCTTTTCTCTCTCTCTTACTGCATTGTATAGAACTCCAAATTGTATGGCTACAGTTTGTATCAAAGGAATTAACACATTTGTTTCTGAAGGGGTATAACACATCATGATTTAAAACACCCTTTTCAAATTCCGGTTGGAGGAAATACAGTACTTCATTGTTAATGCATTCCGTTAAGATACAAGACAGAACACAGAGCTACCATGACCTCCTTGACCTCCCCCAGGGGAAAAAAACTACAACTGTAAGTAACTTTAAGATGAAAGGGATCCCTTGGGAGTAGCTGAACGAAGGAAATGGTATGTATGTGCTGCTCTTCTAATGGCGACATAGTGAAACCGTACTGTCTTCTACACATTCCTTTTATAATGGTGCTGACCTTGTAATTGAGAAAAATACAAACTAGACAGTAGATCACCAGGGGCTAAATTCAGCTCTGGTGTAAGAAGGTGTGACTCCACGGAATTCCAGTGACTTCATTGGGACTGTCTTCACTTAAATTAGAACTGAATTTTGCCCAGGATGTACCTTATTACAACAGGTCCAGATGGTAAAGTTACAAAGTTGCCATTTAGGGTTTTATTTTTTTACAATATTATTTCCCCTATAAGATGCTCTTCCATTGTATAAATCAGAGGAAAGATATATGCAGTGGATATTGCTCACAATCAGAGTCTGCATTCATTTCAACCTCCCATATATTTCAGTTGTCTTATTTGAGTTCTGTACTGATTTTTATTGCTGTGTACAAGTATTAAAGAGCACAAACATCTGAGGAGACTCTGAAACCGACAGGCTGTGAAAGCCTTAGTTAATAGTATGCACAAAACACTGATCTCGCCTGACACCCATGTTGTACAAAGACAAAAGCAATTTTGCTTGAAGCAATCATGTTCAGAAAGAAGCAGCACAATATTTTGGGGTCCTTACATTGACTCTGAGCATCTGGGATCATGAAGCAGGAGCAGTGTGATCCTGGTTGAATGCTTTCAATCAGCAGAAAACTATATGTACTTCAGATATAACATATTTTTAAAATATCCTAGAATCAGCCAAAAATTGCCATTATTTCTAAAATATCTTCCACTTTGATGTCATTTTAAGATAATGGAGGTTGTGAGTGCTCTGCTAGTATGAAAACCAGGCCCAAAGTCTCTCAGTTTCAGCTTTCAAAATCAATGGCCATTTTTGAAAACGTGTCTGGAAGTGATTTGCCCAAGGTCACAAAGGAAGTCAGTGGCAAAGGTTGGGGTAAAATTTAGGAATACCTAATTGACACACCGGGGTGTGGGTCATTAGTTCACACCTCTGATCATAAGATTATTACTTACACTTCTGATAAATGTGATAAATTAAGTTTTTCAGAGTGAACATTTGGAAAATTCACATAGATTCATAGATTCACAGACTTAAGGTCAGAAGGGACCATTATGGTCATCTAGTCTGACCTCCTGCACAATGCAGGCCACAGAATCTCACCCACCCACTCCTGTAACAAACCCCTAACCTATGTCTGAGTTACTGAAGTCCTCAAATTGTGGTTTAAAGACCTCAAGGTGCAGAGAATCCTCCAGCAAGTGACCCGTGCACCACGCTGCAGAGGAAGGTGAAAAACTCTCATTCATATCAGACAGTGTTTTAACCATCTAATAGTTCAACCTGTGCAATTTCTATCTCCAGACTTCTAAATATGCCTCCTCCAAGGAAGGCTCAGGGAGTTTATATATACAGTTGAGGGCAGAATCTCCAAGGCTGAATGACAGCTCTCCCTTGATACTGATCATTAGCAGAGAGCTTTCAACATATAGAAGCACTTAAGAGGTAGAAAAGAGAAAACAAGCTGAGACTCTGAGGTTTCTTCATCCAAAAGAAGGCAGGCAAGGGAAAAGATTATGCATTAAAAAAAAATAAAATTGCTTAAAGGAAACTGCTCCAATAACACCCAATGGACTAACTGGAGCTTTCATAGCCTTTTGTTGCTGTGATGTGATGTAAACATTTCAATAAGTGTTATGTGTACCACTCCTTCAGCCCCATCAGGTACCATCAAAGGTTGCAAGGTATGGATCATGGGTTTTATGGTATGGATCATAATTTTATACACTCTGAGATGGGAAGAGGTTGGTACCTCTGTAAAATAATGCCAACAGCTAGCAAGTGCCTCCATACACTCCACATTGTTCCACTGGGATTTGATGCTTTCCCTAAAACTAGTTCCAAGATTTCAAAAATTGTTTTTGTCCTGAATTGGGACAAAAAATCAAAATCTTGGAATTTTTAGAGGAAGGAAATATTCAAAAAATACTGCATTTCAATCTTATCAAAACCATAAGAATGAAATGTTTTGTCCAGGTTGAAACATTTTCTTTCAACTCTATCATCTCAACTTTTATATTATATTACATTTATAATGTAAAAAAGTTGTAATGATAACATCAACATTAAATATTTTGATAATTTTCTGTGAACATTTTGACATTCAATACATTTCTGTTACTGAATGCACCCCTGTATTCACACCCCATACATTATTGTAATAATCTTTGTACTAAATATGCCTTGTGAGGTATCATTTGAACAATAATAAATCACTAGTCAATATCTTGATCAAATGTGTGTAGCAACAGTATATGTAACGTTACGAATATAATCTGAAATCATGACTGAAGTGTGTTTACCAGACAAGTCTGGGGAGTGGGTAAAGCCATTTCTCAAAGACAAAGGATAAGCTGGTGTCTCCAGCCAGATGTCATGAAAGTTGATGGGCAATCACCTATCAAGTGGTCATTCTTTGACAAGGAAGATGGTCAGGAACAAACAGATCTGCATCTTAGCAAACAACAGTATGAAACCTCTTTCACCATGAGACTCCATCACTACAATCTCAAAATGGGAATGAACTTTATCTAGGGGTAACCCTCAGGAAAATATATTTCAAAGGACTATAACAGGAAGGGCAAAAACACTTCAAGGTATCTCTCTCTATCCATCTCTTGCACTTTCACCTAAGAAGACAAAAGAAACAGGCCCATTTGACTTTGGGAGAGATCCTGGCCTGAAAATTGGTCAGCTCTGTTGCTGGGAGCACGTGGTAGGAATTTTATCTTGAACCAAGTCTAGTTTGTTAAGCTAAATACTAAGAAGCATTTTATTTTTATTTCTCTTGTAACCATTTCTAACTTTAATGCCTTGTACTTGTACTCACTTAAAACCTATCTCTTTGTAGTTAAATAAACTTGTTTTATTTTTTAATCAAAACTAATCCAATATTGTGTTTAAACTGAATTTTGGGGGTAAGTCAATTTAAGGAAGCAAACTGTTGTATATTAATCCCTTTAAAAGGGCAATGGACTTAAAAATATCTGAACTGCCCAGGAGTGGGCTGGACAGTGCAGGACACACTTTTTAAAAAAAAATGTGGGACTAGGAATGTGTTGGGGGCACCCTGCAGGTAGTAACCAAGGCGGCTGGAAGCCAGAGTGTGGCTGGTGTGCTGCTGACAGGCTGCTGGGGTCAGAGTTACTGGACCAGAGCTGTAGCTATACACAGACTCTCAGGGTGTGACCTGCATGCTCTTTGCCTGTTTGTGAGAGACCCAAGTTGGAAGCTACAACAGAAACTCATTGTGAGGCACCCCAGGTTGCTGAGTAGGGGTGACACAGCCCCTCACTGGTCTGGATTGCACCCCAGAATGTCATAGTTCCCCAAACATTTCTGATTCATGGAATCAGCAAATTCCAATAGAAAACTATTCTGTTAGAAAACTATTGACCAGCTACAAAAGATGGACTTTGTCAGGTTTTCTGGTCCTCTTTTGAAGGTGAAAATTTCAACAGGCAGATTATGAAGGTCCGTGATGAACCAGTGGACTTTCCTTTAAGGGGAGTAGCCCGAAAGACCTCTCATCCTTTCCTGTTTCTGGGGCTTAGGCTTCAGCAATAAAGGGTAAAGCCAGTACAGGTGTGAGCACACAGGAAACATGGGAAGGGGGAGGCACACAAAATACAGTGAAGGTTGAGTGCTGTAATTTAAAACAAAACCAAACTGAATTTTACTTATCTGTATTATATGTAGGCTTGGAATAAATTATCAGTAAATGTTGCTCTCCCCATACTCTCATAACTGACGAAAAATATTTCTATTGATAGTAACTGAAATTTATAGATGGACAAAGGAAGAAAAATGCCACTTGAGAACTTCTTAGAGTCAAAATCCAGTGACTTAGACTTTTGTATTAGGCTTCTTACAAATGGACAAGCGAATGCAATTCTGGAACAGCCTACCGAGGGAAACAGTGGGGGCGAAGGACCTCCATGACTTTAAGATTAAGCTGGATAAGTTTATGGAGGGGATGGTATGATAGGATAATGGGTTTAGTCAATAGGTCAATAACATGCCTCACTGGTAATTAGTTCAAAGAGTCAATGTTGGGATATTGTTAGCCTTTTCCAGAGGGTCTGGCTGGAGAGTCTTGCCCGCATGCTCGGGGTTCAGCTGATCGCCATATTTGGGGTCGGGAAGGAATTTTCCTCCAGGGTAGACTGGCAGTGGCCCTGGAGGTTTTTCGCCTTCCTCCAAAGCATGGGGCAGGGGTCGCTTGCTGGTGGATTATCTGCTACTTGGAGTCTTTAAAGCACGATTTGGAGCATTCAACAGCAGAGCCAAGGGAGAGAACTAGTTCATGAGTGGGTGAATCGGCTTATGTGGCCTGCATCTTGCAGGAGGTCAGACTAGATGATCATAATGGTCCCTTCTGATCTTGAATTCTATGATTCTATGATTCCATGAATGAATAATTTAAAAAAGGTATTTGTTGATTTAAGGATATTTACTTTGTATATTTTGACATGTGATGTTGACAATTTGTGTGTTAATGGTTTATAAAGCTTTGACTTTTTGAATCTCAACCTCTTCTATCCTTAACTATCTGACCTTCCTCCCCCATAATTTCCTGCAACTATGAAAATTCAAATTGATAAAAATCTAAAAAAAAATGCTTAAAAATAAGCATTGATATCATCTGTCAAAAGTATAACAAAAACTGAATTCTGCTAAGCCTAATTATATGGCAATTTGTAACCACTCCCCTTTTAGGCACATTACTGTCCCTGCATTCTCAGCTAAGAGAAACAATAAAGATAAAAAAAGTGAAAAAGTAAGTTGAAATTCAGAGCACCCAGGAACATGTACATTCTGTTTTCCAGCTCTGCATTACCTCCCTCCCTCTGCCCCCTTGGTCTCTCTCAATATTTTAGTAAGGTAAAATAACATATTGGAGTGTTTTATGAAACTCTAATAACTTGTTTAGGCCTGAAAATGATCATGTCTAGTGCCTGCTAATCTAACAATTAATTATCATTATTTCAGCTGAGACTTCCCTTTCCTTTAGAAAGAAAAACCACACTACCTCTAATGCTTTCCAACAGTATCAAATGGCCTGTGAGATTTTCAGCAAGGATAGTTAGAAAATGATCTATTTATGCAGGGAACAAAGAGGAAAATAGAAAAGCCAGTCATTATGCACAGTGCATAAGCAAAGTATTCAAAACACTTTTACCAACTGCATATTTGTAAATATTCCCCTGGGCAAAAGGATTCAAATCCAGGCTTTCTTTAGGAACACCTCTTAGGATTTAAAAACAAAATCTTCACAGAACAGCTGGAGCCATTTGCTGTGACAAATCTGATGCTACTCTCCAAATTTTATGGGTAGCTAAAGCCATGCAATAGATGGCATATAATACACTTTTGTTGTCTATATTCTTGTGTTGTGAACACATATTGTAATTTGACAATGAGGAAGAAAAAAAAGATGGCTCCAGTTTGCAATGGCAAAACTATACATTCTCTCAGCACCTACTGTCATTATTGTTAGTGGAGTTTAGGAAAGCCTATTTGGTGAACATGCTTGAACTCTTTTGGTTTTTCCTGCATTAAGGTATTATTCTGGGCAGAAAACAGTCTGGCTCTTCTATTGCTTCTTGAACGCTTGCTTCCTGGACCTCATTCTCACACAGTTTCCCACAGTCTCTACACATTTATAGAGAGAACCTGATAAAAACAAATAAGAGGGGGGAAATAAGCTACTTGGGACAATAACTATGGAAATTCTGCAAAGCAAAATTGAGGTGAAATATCAGTGAGATTCTTAGGAAAGGGTGGAAGTTTCACTACTTGGGACAAAGCCCTAATGAGAATAATCTACTGAGGGGATATTATTGTGCTGTATTTAGCTGTATAATTATCTTGTTTTCTGTGTATTAAATTTCTTGGGGTCTGTTGTTGGCAGAGGTGGTTGCTGTATTTTGAAGGAGAGTGGATATAGCATTACAGTACTTTTTCAATTTGTCCTTTTTGTTGTTAGTATTCATGTTATAATAATATTTATGCTAATTTATAAAGTACTTTGAAATCCTCCCAGTTTACTGTTAGTCAAGATTCAAAAATTCATTTTTGTTGGCAGGGAAATCACATGCTAAAATTATAAGAAATAATTCTAGGTTTTTGGCTTTTTTTCATTTTTTATTTGGTCTGGAAATCCAATAATAATATCTCCCTTGTTGGCTGCAGGAGACTTTCTCTTCCAGCCTGTGATGGGGCATCTGTCCAACAAAGGAGTAAAAATGGTTAACCTCAACAGGCAGTAGTTGAGATGAGTCCTTTGAGTGGCCTAGAGAGGCTGCCTGGGGTGCAGCCAATAGGAGAGAGGCTGCAAGGAGCAGCCAGTCAAGGCCCAGCAGGCTTACATAAAAGGAGCTGTAGGTCAGAGTTGAGGTCAGTGGTTCCTGGGTGCTCAGGGAGTGGACACTGTGTTCCTGAGAGGCTGAGAGAATAGGAAGCACCTTGGACAGAGCAGTTGGTGGCAGGGACTCGGGGGAGCTCCTGGTGAGCTGCAGGGGTTGAGCAGCTGAGTGCCCTGAGGCAAGGGTGAAGAAGGTGCTGGGGCCATGGGGAAGTAGCCCAGGGGATCGTAGCAATGTTGAAAGGATCTAGAGGCTCAGCAGGAGGCTGCTATCCCACAGATTCCCTGGGCTGGAACCCGGAGTGGTGGGCAGGCCTGGGTCCCTGCCACTTGCAACAGGGAAGTGGCATTATTATTGGACTGTGACACTAATCCCTGGAAGGGGGAAATGCAGATGATGGCACAGCTGGAGAGCTGAGTCACGAAGAGGGCACTGCAGTTCCTGAAGCTGCGAGAGGGGCTTCAAGCAGATGCAGAGATGGAGGGATGGTGTGCAGACCATGGACGGGTGCATCGGCCTCGAGCTAATCCCCAGAGCTACCGCCAGTCTGGTGGTGAGTGGAAGGCATGCTTTGTTTTCATCAGATCAAACTGTTTTTATCTGTTTAAAGTATGTTTTTATGTTTAAATTGTCACCCACAATTCTAAGCATCAAACTAGTACTATTTTGAAAGCTATTTTTAAATACCAGAAACCAGTATAACATATGATAATGTTTAGACTAACAATACACAGTATCAATGAACAATTCTTTACAATTAGAGATAGTGTTTAAAAATGAGTAGAGTAACCCACAGGACACTGGCCAGTTCCTAACAGCCAGGCTCCGGCTGTTTGCAAGAGGTTTTGTGGCTCAGGTAGAGGGAACTAGCACAAGGGAAAGTTCCAGAAATTGTGAGAGGGAGCACTTGGCTAGAGCTAGTCATGACCTGCCTGTTCCTACGGCTGCTGGGAAAAAGCCAAAGATCCAGCCTGTGCTCTCCATATGATCCACCAGATACAGGAAATCGCTTAACATCCACTCCTACATAATCTCTTGTATTTGTCCTCACACCGTCTCTCTTTCTCTTTCTCACTCTCTCTCACACAATTCCTTAAATAAATATCACACATCTACTTGTTTTAAAAGCTAAAAAAATGCAAACAGTTCTAAATACCAGAGTAGCAGTATTTTTAAAACAACCACTGAAACAGGAGACCTTAGCAAGCAAAATGACAACGTGTAACTGTGCTCAGTAAAGAGCAGGGCGGGGGGTATTTTGGAGCATGTGTGGGAGGGAAGGAGAATAGTATTTTATAAGCCGGAACTTTTCTATGTTGCAATTATTGGGGAAAATATATTCTTTAAAACCCACAAGAAATCCAGGAGGGAAGGGTTCCTTCTTCTGGCCTGTGAATAAAACAGCATTTGAATGGCTTCTGGTGGTGGGCCCTGTGCAGGTGTTCTCATCTGAATGTAGCTAACACAGAAAGGGTATGTCTACACAGCAGTTGGGAGGTGTGATTCTCAGTGTGGGTAGACATACATGGGCTAGCTCTGCTTGAACTAGTGCCTAAAACTAACAGCGTGGCATGGTGACACAGGCAGCGGCTTGGGCTAGCTGTCCAAATACAATCCCATCCAACCTCCTGGGCATGTACTCGGGTGGCTAGGCCAAGCTGCCACCAGTGCCACGGCAACTACGCTGCTGTTTTTAGTGTGCTAGCTCATGTATCTATACGTGAGCTGGGAATTAAACTGTTATTTTAAACAGCTGTTGTGTAGACATACCCAAAGAGATACCAACAATGAAGAGGAAGTCAGGGTGGGAAGGGGTGGAGTAGACTGTCAGGTTTCTAAGAGGAACAAAGGGAGACTCTCTGATAATGTACATTGGAAAGGTCACATGCACCAGTAGCAAACCCTTGCTGCGTATGCCCCTGGGATGTTTTACTGAACATTTTAGAAGGAGTATGCTTTAATGGGAGGAGTGTGGAGGACACAAAACAGATCCCTACACCCCTCGGGTGGTTGTTCTGATCAGCAAAGCCACCATGAGGGTTGTTCTTTGTATCAAATGCTTTATGAATAGAACAGTATAAATAACTGATTTTTGATTCAGTGGCCAAACCAAAAAAATGCGGGGGCGGGAATTGCTTTGGGTCAACCTGAGACAAAATGTTTCTATGAACCAAACTGTCAATGTTTCATTTTGTTTTTGAGGGGTTTGAAGTGTTTTTAAATACCATTGAGGGAAAACCTGAAATGAAACATCTTTCCAAAAAAGAAAAGTTGAAATGTTTCATTCCAGAAATGAACTGTTCTGACGTTTTTGAATTTCTTTATTCGTGACTGAAACAATTCACTGAAACTGACCTGAATTTGCAAATTGGTTCAGTTGACCTGAATCTGCATTTTTCAGTGGAAAAAAAAGGTTGTGAACAAAATTTTTTGGCCAGCTCTAATTATGAACCATCTATTGCAACAGGGTCAGAAAACAGCTTGTAGCGGATCAGGAAATATGGGTAGGACTGGCTACTGTTAAAGATCACGTAGATACTGGAAGTGGAATCAACACATGAATCAAAGAGTGGGCCATTAGACCTTATTGTTGGGGGTTGACAGTAACTGGCATTCCCTACAGCAGACTTTCCCACCAGAACCTTTGCCAGAAACATATAGCGCAGCCCAGCCTTGCATGCTGTACAAAATCCATTTGAGTACTGGGCAT
The DNA here is from genome assembly GCF_016161935.1 of Mauremys reevesii. Classification (NCBI taxonomy): domain Eukaryota; kingdom Metazoa; phylum Chordata; order Testudines; family Geoemydidae; genus Mauremys; species Mauremys reevesii. Next base: position 154,700,583 of record NC_052623.1, read on the forward strand.
TCTTGGCAAAATAGCTGCCTTTGCCAAAGGCAGCAAGATGCTGTCCTGAGAGACGAGGGTCAAAGCCCATCTGACAGATGGAGTTCTTGCTGTCTGCTGAGGTGCCATGGAAGAGATGCCGTTCTAGCTGTTTTTTCTCTTCTGTTGAGAGTCCTCGGGACATTATTTCCTTCTGACTGAGCAGAGAAAAGAACACAGAAACAGGGGAGTTAGGGTTACTGCTGTGAGGGAACATTTGCTAAGGGGCTGGGAGAGAATTGGAGACCTAGTCCTACTTTTGTGTTCTCATTCCTCCCTGCTTACTCAATATCTAAAATACTCAATCCTGAATTCGAAGCACCAAGGGTTCAGTTACCTATCATTTGAGAGAGTACAGGACTAATCACACTCACCCACATACCACACAACTAATCACACCCACACCTGTGTATGATCACTGTTGTGCACAAGTTCTACTCCACGCACGCTCAAAGATCACCCATCAAAAACCATGATGCACTCACCAGTGCATTAAGATTCACCCACTGACACACATGTTCACTCTAGTACAGTGGGATCTGCATTCAGTTCATTAGTGATAAGATCTATTGTTTGCCACCAAGCACAGCAGGATCTTCATTCTAGGGTACTAGCACATCTGAGATTCAGGTTCCAAGATTTTTGAGGACACCAGGATCTGCAATGCACTATTCCCAACCTAGATCCCATGGTACATTCTATAACTTCATGTGTTCCTCCAGTGCGGGGGTTAGGCCACTGGGGGCCCTAAGCAGGAATATCCCCCTCCCCCTCAACACATACTAATAATTAATGGGGGGGGGCTCCTTGAGCTTCTCAGAGCCCTAAGCAATTGCTTAGTCTACTTATGCCTAGCACCAGCTCTGTATTCCTCTTTATACCTGCTGTATTTTTGCCAAAGATACTCCTGCCTGATTCTGTAAATTCCTAATACCAGAAATGTATCCTCTGAGAGGGATTTGTGGAAGAGAGTATAAACTGTGCGGTACACTGCTTCTGATGGTGCTATTTCACATTGCACATAAATGGGTCCTTCTGGGGGGCATGAGATCCATGATGCAGGATATGGTCCAGAGTACCCATCAGTGGGATCCTCCCCAGGGATGTTGGCAGCATAAGGATTGAGATGTCCCTTACAACCATTTGGGAGTGTCCTAAGAAGAGAACAGAACAAATATTTGTGTGGTTTTAATGTGTTCTGGTTACCTTCATCTTCCCATCCTATACCCACACCTACATGTTCCACCTTGTTTTAATTTAGACTATAAGATCTTTGAGGCAGAGACAGTCTTACTGTGTTTGTAGAGTGCCTAGCACAGGGGCCCAAAACTTGATCTCGGCACTACTGTATTAATATGATAATTACTTACAAAAAAACTAATTCACAAAGTTAGTTAAGTTGCAAAATCAAGCACTTAAAAGTTAGGAAATATAGATTTACAGTTGCCATGCAAACCTAATTTTGTCTCTTGGTGCATTCAACCTGTGCACTGAGTGACACAGGTTCCTGTGGAAAAAATAGTATGTGATCATGTAAAAGCTGCCTTAATAAAAAGTTAAATAAAGAACCCGATCGTAATGCATATGTACAAAGAGGATGAATTAAGGTTGCACAGGCTTTCATAACTTTCAAATTCTTGACTTTGCAACTAGAGCTGGGCAAAAACTTGATTTTTTCAGTTTGCTGGCATTACCCTTCCACTCCCTCCCAAAAAAGTTGGTTTGGTTGAACCATATCTAAAAATTGTGAAAAATTTTGGTGAATCAAAAAGATGGTTTGGGTCAAATTAAACATCTTGTTTGGTCCAAAGTGTTTTGTTTCTGGGCATTTTTAAAGGGTGAGATTCAACACAACAATGCACTACAATACCTTATGACTTTTAGCCCAGATGTGGGAGACTGGGTTTGCCTGATGTGGGGAAGTGATTTGGAGCTGGGTCTTCCTCACTGAAGGTGAGCACCCTAATAAATGGGCTATAGATATTCCAGGATAGGTCTCTCTCAAGCTCTTCTGTTGAAGCTATTCCACTTTGTATAATTGATTAGTCATTGGAGCAGGGACTTTAACGTAAGCTTTCCATAGCCAAGGTGAGTGTCCTAGCCACTAGGAAAACCATTGTCACCCTTGTTCCTTCACACAGTGACCATTCATTGTCATGTACAGTCATTCACACTGAGTCCAGGGAGAGAGATGGCTGTGAGGGGAAGCCTAGCCTTGCCTTCTTCCCACCTCCTGCTACTCCAGTAGCTCCCAGAGGAGCTTGTGATGCTGCTGCTTTACCAGTGGCATGGGCCTGTCCTTAGAATATTTGTGGTGTTATCGTGGCATACTGCCAACATTTTCCTTAGGAAGGCAAGTGAGAGAAGGGAAATGGCAGACAGTCTGTAAATAAGCTAAACCTGAATAGAAATTTGAGGGAGAAAAGAAAGGAACTTCTATATCAAAGGCCTGCTGAAAACAATGGATATGTGAGAACTTCTCTCAAAACATCACAATAATCCTTTACAATAGAAAGTGTTAAGCCATTTAAATATATTGGTGCCCTCACCAGTTCCCTATATAATTATCTGAATGCCATTTACATTTTTTTTAGAGGGAGTATTGCAGGTGGAGTTGCTTACCGCAGATGTGGTACCATGTCGACAGGTGTGTGGTAGGCAGGACGGCGCTGAATGGATGACTTTTGTTCTGTTGTTGAGTTAGTTTGTATAAGGTTCTTCAAATCCAGAGAGTACTGTTGCCCTTCGTGACTGAAGTTGTAGCTCTGTAAGCCACTCTCAAAGGCATTAATGATTTCTTGGGAAATTGGCTATGCAGAGAGAGAAATTGGGGGTAAGAGGTGAAGAGATGGAATCAGAATACGATAAGGAAGGGACACTTGGCCTATAATAATCCAGTTCTACTCTCGTACACACTACTTCCCACATTGCAACTCCCAACTCTGCCCTGGAGGGCATCACCTTTGCCTCTTTCTCTCCTGACCTCCTCATATTCCTTCCAATTGGTTTCATCAAGCCAATACATGTGCCACTCTGTGTGGAGATGTGGGTTATGCTGTGGATCATGGGTGTTGGAGAGTCGCCGTATTTTGCCGTAAGGACCAAAGGAGTACAGTTCCATCGCATTTAAGTTGACTTTGCCTTTTGAACCATCCCTGTGGGAGAAACAGAACTTGCAAGAGATTTTCCTGCTGAAAGAAACTGGTGTTGAAGCATGAGCAAGCATCATTACTCTTGCACCATCCCCAACAGCACCTCCTGCTGAGAGATGCTGAGAACAGAGTAGCTTGGAGCTCCCCATTCAGCCAGTGCTCCTGCATTGCTTCCTACGGAAATCCAAAAAGAATATGCTCTTATAGGACTATGTACAACCAGTAAAAGATTTCAGGCTGGGGTAGTGGGACAAGCTGCTCTCACAAATCAATACAATCAGAATCTGCAGCATAGAAACTACTTCTTTTTTAATTTAAGTTTCTAGCTTTTTTGGTTGAATATTACCGAAGTTGGACTATCTGAAACCACATCCATACTAGGGTTGCCAACTCTCTAATCACACAAAACTGAACACCCTAGCCCCACCCCTTCCCCGAGGCCCCACCCCCACTCACTACATTCCCCCTCCCTTTGTGACTCACTGTTCCCCACCCTCACTCACTTTCACTGGGCTGGGTCTGGGGCAGGGCACTGGGGTATGGGAGGGTGAGGGCTCTAACTGAAGGTGCGGGCTCTGGGGTGGGGCCAGGGATGAGGGGTTTGGGGTGCAGGATGGGCCTTGGGGGTGGGGCCGAGGGACTCAGAGTGTGGGAGGGGGCTGCCGGTTGGGGCACGGGGTTGGGGTGCAGAAGGGGGTGAGGGCTCCTGCTGGGGGTGCGGGCTCTGGGGTGGGGCTGGTGATGAGAGGTTTGGGGCACAGGAGGGGGTTCCATGCTGGGGGTTGGGGCAGAGGGATTCAGAGTGCAGGAGGGAGCTGCGGGTTGAAGCAGGGGGTTGGGGTGCAGGAGGGGGTGGGGCCAGGGATGAGGGGTTTGGTGATGTGGGAGGGGTTTCCAGGTTTGGGGGGACTCAGGGCTGGGTCGGGGGTTGGGGCTTGGGCTTGAGGCACGGGCTTACTTCAAGTGGCTCCCGGTTGGCGGTAAAACGGGGTTAAGGCAGGCTCCCTGCCTGCCCATACCCTGTGCTGTGCCCTAGAAGCGGCCAACAGGTCCAGCTCCTAAGTGCGGGGGCCAGGAGGCTCAGTGCGCTGCTCTTGCCTGCAGACACCACCCTCACAGCTCCCATTGGCCGTGGTTCCTGGCCATTGGGAATGTGGAGACAGTGCTCAGGGCAGACCTGCTGGCCACTTCTGGGACACAGCGCAGGGCCTCGCTGCTTCTGGGGCACAGTGCGGAGACAGGATAGGTAGGGACTAGCCTGCCTTAGCCCCGCAGCACCATTGACTGGACTTTTAACGGCCCGGTCGGCAGTGCTGACCGGAGCCGCCAGGTTCCCTTTTCGACTGGGCGTTCCAGTCAAAAACCAGATACCTGGCAACCCTAATTCATACAAGAAATTTTACCCTTCTTTTAACCAGTTAGAGGGTGTAGTTGCCTAAAAACAGCACAAGGTTAATAATTAGTTAATAGTGTGTTAATTTGAACTGGGTACTATCCTTGCTAATTTCCTGGTCTGGCAGATGGATCTGTTCCTTCCTGTTACTAATTAGATTTATGTTAGTTTTGCTAGTTAGTTTGCTGTATGGTCCAAGTCACTGATTACCTCTTCCATGGCTATGTCAGCTGGAAACAGGCTGATTTAAAAAATGTTTGTAATTTGTTTTACTGGACATAGAATTCACACTATTCAGATTCATGAATTACAAAACTACTGCATCTATCTATATTAGGGTTGTTTGCTGCTTCCCATCACTTAATATCTAAGAGCATCTACTACTTCCCTATTGTGGAAAAGTTAAGACATAGGTCTTGATCCCTACTTTGGACCAAGGATATCTAGGTATTGGAAAGAGGAGGACATCTTGCCCATTCTGAATTTAGCAAAACTCAGTCAGAAGATATAACAGTAGATCTTTGATCATCTTGCAGAGAGTGGTAGATATCTGACAGACTGCCATGCACTGCTGGGAAAAAGTCTTTGAAGGCTCAATCCAGTTTCTGGCAACTATGTGTGAGTTACGGTGACCAGACAGCAAGTGTGAAAAATTGGGATGGGTCGGGGGTAATAGGAGCCTATATAAGAAAAAGACCCAAAAATTGGGACTGTCCCTATAAAATCGGGACATCTGGTCACCCTAGTGTGAGTGCTCCTAACCAGACTGACCACAGAATTAGTGAATCTTATGGACAGCCAGGAACCCAAAGCAGAGGAACTATTGGAGGATAGGGAACACGGAGTGAGGATGTGTATGATTCAGGTACTATTTTTACACCCTTACTATTGCATGTTTGTAAATGCAATTTGTGGTATGGATGCACTTGAGGTAGAGCAGTAACATATCGATGGCTCCTGGTGCATGCTCAGTGGTCTTGTTACTGTGCTGGCAGAACTGTCCTCATGTGAGCATGGAAACTCCACCCTCCCACCCCCAAGTGCCTAGCACAGAAAACACTTTTTCTCTCTCCATACCTGCAGTCTATATATACCCAAAGTACAAGTTAAGGATGGATGTGCCTTTTGATACTGCTGGCCCATTACTCCCATCTCTCCATAATACTGCAAACAAGTCACACTTAAAAATGTGATGTAGTTGATTGACGAGTTAGCTTACAGTTTATTTAGGTAATGGGGTCAGGGTGCCAACACTGGTGCTAACTGCTGCTGCTGCAGAGTCTGTTACTAGAGTCTCATGACTTGGCCAATATACAAATGATGTCCTGGTTTGTAACTTCTTTAAAATATTCGTCTGGGATCATGGAGAACTTTCCTGACATTCATTGTTCTTAGTCCTAAACCACAAGCAATGTATGTAATTCATTTAGCTCTGCCTCCTTTTCAGGAACCACCTCAGAGTGTTTTGTATTCTGTTATCATTGCTGCTTGACAGCCTGGAAGAATAAAAATCTCCAGAAGCTGGAAGATAGATCTCACTGAAATACCTGCTTGGTTTCCATGATGGAAAATGGACACTGCAACCTTTGAAGTAGGATTATGGGATTTGCATATGAAATCTGATAATCTTACTCAGAAAGTATGTGTGGGTTAAAAAATACCCACTGCCTTGGTGTTCCTATTGCATTTTGGGCACTGTGGTGTAGTTTCCTAGAATAGGCTCATAAAAACATAAAATCACAGTTGTGATGGCAGAAAATCAGTTGAATGGATACAACCCAAACTGTTTACATTGTAACAGATTAAATGGAGCATGCCTCTAACCCAGGGGTCGGCAACCTTTCAGAAGCAGTGTGCCAAGTCTTCATTTATTCACTCTAATTTAAGGTTTCGCGTGCCGGTAATACATTTTAACATTTTTATAAGGTCTCTTTCTATAAGTCTATATTATATAACTAAACTATTGTATGTAAAGTAAACAAGGTTTTCAAAATGTTTAAGAAGCGTCATTTAAAATTAAATTAAAATGCTTATCTTACGCTGCCAGCCTGCTCAGCTCGCTGCCAGCCTGGGGTTCTGTTCACCTAGGCCAGCAGCGGTCTGTGGCCGGGACTCCAGACCTCGATGGGGAGGTTTCAGGGGTCAGGGCAAAAGGCTGGGGTGGGGGGAGTTCAGGGATGAGGGCTGGGGTGTGTGGGGGGTGTAGGGCAAACGGCTGGGTGGGGGGGTCAAGGGTCAGGACAGAGGGCTGGGGTGGGGAGGTGATTGGCAGAAGGCTGAGTGTGTGGGGGGATCAGGGCAGAGGAATGGGGCTGTGGGGGTGCAGGGCAGAGGGCTGGGTATGTGGGGGGGGTTCAGGGCAGAGGGATGGGGCTGTGGCAATGCAGAGCAGAAGGCTGGGTGTGAGGGGGGGTTCAAGGGTCAGGGCAGAGGGCTGGGGGGTATGGGGGCTGCAGGGCAGAAAGCTGAGTGTGTGTTGGGGGGTCAGGGCAGAAGGCTGTGTGGGGGGGGTTCAAGGGTCAGGGCAGAGGGCTGGGGGATGTGGGGGGTGTAGGACAGAAGACAGTGGGAGGGGATCAGGGCAGAGGGCTGGGGTGCTCGGCCCATAGGGGTGCTCCCAGCCCCCTGCCCTGAGCCGCTCAGGGCAGGGGGGATATGCCCTGTTCCACCCCCTTCCCCAAGGCTCCGTCCCTACCTCTCTCTGTCTCCTCTACGAGCTGTGTACACGCTGCTGCTCCTCCCTCTCCCACTCGCTAGGGCCATCAGCTGATTGGCGCAGGGAAGGAGAGGGGGCGGGGGAGGAAAGCACCATGCTAGGGGAAGAAGCGGGGGAGGGGGAAGCTTGGCTGCCACAGAACCAAGCTTCTGCCTCCTGCCCCCGCAGGGGAGCGCAGTGAGCGCGGGGGCTGAGTTAGGCTGGGGGCCGGGACCGCGGCAGGCAGCTGCGTGGCGCTCAAAATCGGCTCGCGTGCCATGTTTGGCGCATGTGCCGCAGGTTGCCGACCCCTGCTCTAACCAGTAACAACATTGCAGTTGTAGCTGTTGTGTGGACATGGCCTGAGTCTACAGACAGTTGCCCTGTACCATATTGCATCTGTAGCTGCGAAAGGCTGAGATTGGAGTAGCAATGATCAATGTCATGTCATTTAGGTCATGGAGGTCACTGAAGTCACAAAATCTGTGACTTCCAGAAACCTTTGTGACATTTTCTGCCTCAGCCCCTGGGGCCATGGTGGGACTGAAGCTGGCAACCAGCAGGGCCTTGGCGGGGTTCCAGTGATAGGCGACAGCCTCCTCAGGGTCCCCCCACAGGGTTCCAGCCACAGGCGACAGCCTCCTCAGGGGACCCTCCTCAGGGTTCCAGTGACTGGCGACAGCCTCGTGTGGGGGGAGGGAGGAGGAACCCTGCAGCTCCCACCCACCACGGTGGTGGGGGAAACCGTGGAGCTGCAGCACCAAAAGTCACAGACAGGTCACAGTTTCCATGAATTTTTGTTTATTGCCCATGACCTGTCTGTGACTTTTACTAAAAATAACTATGACAAAATCTTAGCCTTAGCTATGATCTCCCTAGAATTAGTGCTCCTGCACTATTCCATAAGCACCCCCTGCTGGGATTGGGTATGACTGGAGTAGTTACAAACTTTCTACTTCTGAAGCACTACTATTCCAGTTGGGGGGCGGGGAGGGCATTCTCTAGGACAAGAGCAGCTGAGAGTTGCCTTCTGGGAGAAGTTGGGTCTGGAGGTTTTTCTGTCACTTACTTTTCCACCAGTGTAACTAGTGAGTCATTTACATTGCTGTAAAGTTTCTCCAGGTGCTGCTGAGCTGATTCAGTCACACTCTGCCACACTCCTTTCTTCTTCCGCATCACCTGCCAGTGGTAAGGGTAGCGTGTGTGGTGAAGCTGGCATCTCTCCCCTTCTTTGCAGAGGCCAAGCAGGAAGCAGTCACAGATCCTGATGCCATTTGCCTGGTGGATATGAAATTGGATCCCATTCTCATCCTCGAGCTGCTCTGGAGCTACCAAATGGCTTTTAGAATCATCTCCGTGCTGCATATTGTGGACATGGAGAGGAGTGAGTTCAGTGGAACTGGCTTCACATTGGCTGAAGTGGTAGGGGTCTAAGGGCAATTGGAGCAGAACCTTTCGGAAGAACAATTCCTGGGAGAAACAAAGGAAGAAAAGCTGAATAAGTGGCGAGCTGTTCTGCTGCAGTGTCCTGGGCTTCAAATTCCCCATCCTCTTCTTTCTCCCCCCCCCAATAACATACAAAATGCTTTCCCCTATAAAACCGCCTCTCCCAGACATCTCCTGGATTAACCACAGTTCACATCCAGCTATCTCCCAGCTGGACTTCATTCACATACCTGCACACAAACATACACTGCACAAGCCCAGTAAGACCTCACTTACCTGCTTTTCCCCTCAGCTTACACAGACTCTTCCCTAAGATAAATCATTATTTTCTGATCTTCAACCCCCAGCACTAGCATTTCTCTCCTCAAATTGATTTATTTTTATTTGTATTACCATAGCACCCAGGAGCCTAAACACGGACTAGGACTCCATTGTGTTAGGTGCTGCACAAACACAGAGCAAAAAACTTCTCTCCCAGTGGACACCCCTTTTCCTGGACTTTACCCTCATAGCACCCTCCTGGCTACTCCAAAATGATGCCCCCTCTCTGGCTTTCCCCTGATAGGACCTCCTCCCATTTCTGATTCATCCTTGCAGGCAGGCACATGCACTGCTTCCATCATTCTCCATGGGCTTCACACTAATCACCCAATAGGTTCCCATTTTACAGAGTTTCATCCTTCCAACATCCACCCTGCTCCCTCAACAGGACCTCACTCCTAGGATTCACTTCCAGGTCCATCTTGCTATTTCCATAGGATTCCTCCCTCTCCTCTGGGGATTCTTACATACACAGCACCCACAATGAATATCTACTTGATTTTATCTGACTACAATCTGTCCCTTTATATTATGTATGTAATGGGCACCCATCCCCATGATAGCTAGGGTCTTATTGAGTCAGGTTACAAGCCACCCTTTCAGACCCCTCCAAACTGCTTCTGCAATGGGACCCTTCGGGGCCGTACAGTGCAAACACAGGTCACTCACTGGGTCTCCAAACACACAGTGCTCTCTCAGGGTATGTCTACACTACAAGTGCTACAGCAACACAGCCATGGCACTGCAGCTATGCTGCCATAGCACAGTGGTGCAGACACTTGTTACAGCAATGGAAGGGATTTTTTCCATCATTGTGGTAAATCCACCCCCTCCAGAGGTGGTAGCTAGGTTGATGGAAGAATTCTTCCATCAGTCTAGCAGCCTCTACAGCAGGGCGAAGGTTGGTTTAATTATCTTTCTCAGGGTGTGGCTATTTCACACCCCTGAGCAGCAGAGCTAGGTCATCCTATGTTTTAAGAGTAGACTGGGCCTCAGTGGAAGCATCTCGCCTGAGCTTCATCCCACTTCCTCCTGGCCCTGCCCTGCAGGGATGAGACCCCTCTGCAATGGGAGCAAAAAGGGGAGTTAATCTCAGGGTAGCTCCGGTGGGCCAGTGAGTTTCACTGCTTTAGGCCAACAGAGGATGGGCCCCCCTGTAACATGTCAGGATGTTAATGCCGGGCTGTGCTGGGTGGGGGAGTGATGTGTGCATCAGCTCCGGCCATGCTCACCCCTCCTGCTTTCAGAAATATCCAGCAAGGTAGCACCCAGCCTGGCTCCTCCTTAGTCTTAGCTGCCCTAAAGGCTCTTCCCTCATTGCTGCTCAGCCCTGATCTTGTCTCCCCAGAGATCCACCCCCACCTCCCTCCCTTGTCAGTGGGCTGGGTAATGCAACCCCTGCCTCAGCAAATCACAAGAACCCACTAAGGCTCCACACCAGCTAATGGGTTATAGTCACCTCCGCTCCTAAGCTTGTGTGTTGGGGGTGGAAAGCGACACGTGAGTCAGCTCTGGCCACACTCAGTCCTCCTGCTCTCTGTGCATGGGGTGCACAAGGCAATTCTATCCATCAGTTAAACTGCCAAACATCCGTCAGTTAAACTGCCAGCCCCAGCATTCCAGGCTGCCCAGCAACACTCTGCGCCTCTCCCATCCGCTGCCCTGGAGGGGCGAGATACTGCATCCACCATGGAGGGCTGTAAGCTGTAAAGGCATGGAAGCTTCACCTTCCCCAGCACGCTCTGACACTGCCCCCATAATGGATCTTGAGCCTGCCCTGCAGGGACCCCCCCTTCTTGGGCTGAGAGGGGAAGCCAGTCTCAGTGTAGGTTGGTCTTATCTGGGGATTTTCAACCCCAATCATTTACTTTTGGGGCTAGCTGGCTTTGGGGGAGTCATGCATGGATCAGCACAGGATCATGGTCACACACACACACACACACACACACAGAGCAAGGCAAACTTCTGTGCTCCTCTCTCCCTCCCCATGCCCCACAGAAAGGGATGCTGCTGGAGCTCACAGGGACTTTATGGTGTCTTGTATCATCTCTCTGTTCCATTCTTTTATGTAGTGTGAATGTCAGTCTGTGAGAGTCTAGAAAGTTTGCAGTCCTGTCCCTACTCCACCGTAAACACACTGATCTGCAACAGGAGACTCCTCTTCCTAGGTTCACTCACAACCATTGCTCCAACAGCAATAATTAATAACGGACTCTCTTTGGGCGTAGGGATTGGCAGTGTATGTCTGCAGGGGAGCTGAGAAGTACATATAATGTCAACCACTTGTCCCCAAAGTCCTGAATCAGTGGACACTGCCCCCAAACAGTCAGATGGAAACCCATTTCTCCATAGCCTCTCCAAAATTGAGCCAATAAAAATGTCTCAAGAAAAAGGAATAGGCACCAAAGAAGTTTAATAAGTTCTTTATATTTAACCTTCAGAACATCTGATCAAAAAAACCTGGGAGCTTCTTCATTAGACACCTAACTATGGATTTAGAAGCTTAACATTAGGCACCCATCTTTTAAAATCTTGGCCAGAAGTTTTAAGGCTATATTGTGCCTTGCTCCTGTGCACATGGGAAGGAGGGTGATTGCAAGAAGCCTCCCCCTGCCTTTCACACTCTCCTCCTTATAGACAGTGAGGGAGCTCTTCAGAGCAGAGGCCATTCTTTCTGAGTGTTTGGAAAGCACCTTGCACATAGTGTGTTCTACCATACTTCTTGATCAGAATAACCCACTCGGTCACCAGGGACTGTTGAATTCTTTGTGCTTCCTGCAGTGTACAGGCTGCTTCCTCTTAGTGTTCTGATGGTGGTAGCCAGCACAAAAAAGGCAGGGAGAAAATAGGGACATGGCCCCATCACTCCTTGTCACCAGTCAGTACAGATAACTGGATAAACAGAGTAGGAGAGGTTCATCTTGTTAAGTCATGAGCATGGCCTCATTTTTCACTTGGAAGCAGGGTTCGATTTAGGGGCAGGCGACCCAGACAACCGCCTGGGATGCCAGGCTTGGAGTGCGCTGATCTCAGGGTGTTATTTTTGTTTGCGACAAAAGGGAAAATAGAATGTTTGAAGTAAAATGTTTTAGGTATTCCGTTGCGGATTCATTTTTCACTAACTTCCTAGAATGTTCTGGGCCTTTGTAGAATCTCATGGACCCTTCCAGACTTTTTGAGAACGACTTTTTCCTCAAATACTGCTGTATTCTGTGAATTACAAGAACTGGTTGTATTTTCTGTCTACACAAAAGAAAACTGAGAGCAGCCATCATGGTCTGCACAAACATAAAGGGATTCAAATACTTTGCATTTATACAGCACTTTACATTTTCCAAGCATTATGCAAACAGTAACGAATTAGTCCTCTAAACACTCCTGTGAAGTGTGTAACTAAGAATTATCCCCATTTTATAGATGAGGAAAATAAGGACACGAGAATAAGTGAAAAGATATTACCTCACCTACCCAGGGACAGCCCGTCCATATAGGTGAACTAGGTGGTTGCCTAGGGTGCCAAATTAAATGGGGTGCCAAATTTGAGTGGAAAAAAGTCAAATTTAAAAAAAGAAAAAGATGAAAAAATAGAAATAAAATAACAAAGATGTCCTTATTTCAATTCCTGTGCACATACAGAGTGAATATGAATTATAATTTCTCTACATTTCTGAGAATTTATTAATATGTCAAATCTTTTATTTACTGCAAAAATAATATTTTAGCTAAAAAAACGTTCAATTTGCAATGTAGGGTCAAGATGACCCACTCCGCAATTTTGATAAGTGTAACCTTTTCTGTTTACACAGAAAGAAAACTGAGAGCAGCCATCATGGTCTGCACAAACAGAAAGGGATTCAAATACTTGCATTTATACAGCCCTGTGCATTTTCCAAGCATTACAGGCAGGAGCTGACATTAGTCACGGCTGCCCAGACACTCCTGTGAAGTGTGTAACTAAGAATTATCCCCATTTTATAGATGAGGAAAATAAGGACACGAGCGGCAGAAGAGGGCACCGGAAGGGTGAGTCTTGGGTGCTCCTGGTCGTCTTTGGCGCCAGTGAACTCTCCCCAGCAAACCCCTCCGGTGCCCTCTTCTGCTGCTCTGTGCAAAGCCACACAGAGCGACCACATCCCCACTTAACTAGCTAGCAGCCTCCCTCCTTGTTCCCAATGCAGAGTCACAAGCCCCAGTACTCTCAGCCCCACGCAGCTCTGGGCAGCCGTGATACTGGATCCAGCTCCGGCCTGTCCTGCTCGGGCGATTCCCCCTGGCACAGGGCTGCTCCGGGCTCCTGTCCTGGGCTGTCCCCGATCGGCCTGTCCTCCTCAGGCCTCAGGCAGGTTCTCTCTGCTTCCTTCTCCAGGGCCAGCCGTGCTGCCTCTTCCTCTCTCCCTGGAGCTCCAGCGCTGCCCCCTGGAGTTTCCCTCCTTTTTCTTACTCTCCCCCTCCCCCCTGTAAAAAAGATTTAAAGGGGCCATACTCTCTAAACCCCAAAGGGATTACGTAAGCAATAACTCAGCCACAATGAAACACATCCGCCAGCGGCAAGAGCTGCAATGCTAGCGACACCTAACTCAAATATACATCAAGGTTGCATAGCCAGAAATTCATGTAGAGCGGAGATATTGCGAGTTGATACATGTCAAATGGTCATTTTAACACACGTTGCAGTAGATGGTTAACAATCGAACGAATACTGTGGAAAATTGTTTCTTGGTGCCAAAGAATAAAGAATAATGTCTTTCAGCATTATAAATCCAAAATGTGAGTATCTTTAAGTGTTATTAAACCTTAGTGTTATTATCAGGCTATATAATTATTAACTTCTCTTTGTTATAACTGGTTCACATGTAATAAATAAGGCCCATAAAAGAAAAGTAACAGTGTTAATGCTTAATAGACTACGAAAGTGAAGATGTCACACTCCAAGTGGGTAACCATGAGGAAGGGGATTACTTTCCAAACAATTGGTGTTGGATTATAATGTTGAAAAAGGTCATTTTGTTTCCGTGTTTCCAGATGAAGGAATTTTACTTGGGGAGGAGGTTAGCTCACATCTACATGGAAGCAGTTTGGAACATCAAGATGAAGGTATATTACTTTGAGATGAGGGTAGCTCACATCCACAAAAAAGGAGTTTGGAAACTCAAGATGATGGAAACTTACTTCTAGATGAAGGCCACTCACAGCATCAGACTGATAGGGAAGTGGAGAAAATTTATTATCTTCAGAGACACATGCAGAAATTGAAGTAAATGAAGTAGAAGGAAAAAGGATGAAGTTACAAACAAGTTACAGTATGGGGACCCAGCTTCATGGCCCAGATATGATGACCGTGTGTGGCAAATTCTTGTGAAACATGGACCCGAACAAGTTCATGAATTTTTCCCTTCCCTAAGGATGGAAATAAAAGAAAATTCTCTGCTCAGCATTACAAGAGGAAACTCATGGGGAGGAAATTCATCGAAACTGGTTACAATATTCAGTGCCAAAGGACTCTATGTTTTGCTTTTGCTGCAAGTGGTTTAGAAATCAAGCAATTGGTACATCACTTACTGAAAATAGTTTGAAGGACTGAAAAAAATATATCTTCAATTCTCTCTTCACTTGAAAGAAGTACAGAACATTTGGAATGTTTTCAAAATTGGAAAGAACTTGAATTACAATTGAAAAAAGGAAAAACTATTGATAAAGAAAATTTACATGTAATCAAGGAAAAAGAAGAATATTGGCAACAAATATTAAAGCATCTGATTGCTTTAGTGAAAGTTCTTAGTGGGCAGAATTTAGCATTCAGCGGCCATAGTAGAAATGAAAAATTATACACTCCAGGTAATGGAAACTTTTTAAAATTTGTTGAATACCTAGCTTTGTATAATCCAGTCGAAGGAGCATCTATGTAAAATAACTGATCATGAAACACAGGTTCATTACTTAGGAAAAAATATGCAAAATGAAGCCCTTCAAAGGGGGAAGGGATAGCTCAGTGGTTTGAGCATTAGCTTGCTAAACCCAGGGTTGTGAGTTCAATCCTTGAAGGGGCCATTTAGGGATCTGGAGCAAAAATCTGTCTGGGGATTGGTCCTGCTTTGAGCAGGGGGTTGGACTAGATGACCTCTTGAGGTTCCTTCCAACCCTGATATTCTATGAAATCCTAGCAAATGCCATTAAAAAGAAAATCATAGAAGCAGCCCCTTCCCCAAAATACTTTTTAATAATACTGGACTATACACCAGATGTGTCATGTTGAACAAATGACAATGATCATTCATTTTGTGGATATGGAAAAGTCTGCAGATGAAGATAATGTTGAAGTGCTCATAAAGGAACATTTTTGGGGGGTTTCAAACCACAGAAGGAGACAACTGGAGCATTTATGACTGAAACTATTCTACAAGAGCTTGAAACAACGTTATCTGTTGAAAACTTACGTGTCCAAGGCTATGATATAATGGGAGTAATATGAAGGGTAAAGACAATGGTGTGCAAAGGAGAATCATGGAAATCAATCCTAGGGCCTTTTTCATGCAGTTTGCATTCTCTGAATTTGTTTGTCAATGATGCTGCTAGATACTGTTTGGAGGCAAAGCAGTTTCTTTGACCTGGAGCAAGGTGTTTATGTGTTTTTTCTCAGGCTCAACATGCCGTTGAGAGATTCTGACTTGCCATGTGAATTCTCTAACTGTGAAACCACTTAGTCAGACAAGATGGGAGAGTCGCACTGATGCTTTGAAGCCTCTTTGCTATGAACTTGGAAACATTTATGATGCCCTAATTGAAATTTCTGATACTACCTTTACTGGATCATCTGGCAATACAGCACGTTAAGATGCAAAAGCTCTTGCAAATTACCTTTCCAAGTTCAAATTTGTGGCTTCACTCATTTGTGGTATAATATCCTTTTCAAGATTAACCTCACTAGTAAGCAACATCAGGAAAAAACTTGAACATACATTCTGCTATTCAAAAACTGCAGCAAACTAAAAATATTCTGGAGGAATTCAGAAGAGATGAAGGGTTCGAAAGAACACTAGTAGATTCTCTCGAGCTTGCTGAAGAAATAGACTTTCCAACAAAATTTGAACCAGAGCCAGTTCGCATTCGGCAAAAGAAACAGCAGTTTTCATATGAAGGACGAGACCCACCCATTCAGAACCCAAAACAAAGGTTCAAAGTGAATTTCTACTTCACAGTCCTTAATACTGCTATTCACACAGTTGACAAAAGATTTCAATAGATGCAGCAGCTAGAGTCAGTATTTGGCTTTCTATATGATATCCACAGCTTGCAAAAGTGAGCTTCAGGCTTGTAGTGAGCTTCAGGCTTTTTCAAAATGACTTAAGAAACATTCCACTCCTGAAGAAGTACTGAAGTTTGTTTGTGAAAATAAACTCATAGACAGTTTTCCAAACATTTTTATAGCTCTACGCATTCTTTTAACTTTGCTGTTTCCATAGCTAGTGAGGAACATAGCTTCTCAAAGTTAAAATTGATAAAAACATATCTGTGTTCAACCATGGTGCAAGAGAGACTTGTTGGACTTGCCACAATGTCAATAGAGCATGAAATAGCTGGAAAACTGGATCTAAAAGAACTAGTGACTGAATTTTCAAAACTTAAAGCAAGAAAAGTCATGTTTTAAGAGCACAGAGTGTTTTTTATTTGCAGTGTTTTGTAAATACAGGTTAAAGTTCATTGAAGAGTTTTCTTATTTCTTTCTATATTGGATGTGGTGGTAAAGGCAGTTAAAGCAGGGTAGCGCAATGGATGAGATTGGATTTGTAATAAAAATTATAATTAACATTTTTAATGCTTTTTTATTTGAAATCAGACTGAAATATCATCTAGCAGTTGTGTACAAATCTATTCTGAAAATTTCGTGTCTCTATTTTATCTGATCTCAGAAACATTGGTTGGATAGATGGACGGACGGACAAACCGAATAATTAAGCCTCTGTTTAAAAAACAAAACAAAACGCTTAAACATTAAAAGGAAAAAAGGGGCAAAATGTTTCCCAGTTTACCAAAAACCTCAGCCTAGATCTGCCCTTAGGGTTTGGGGGTAGCGGGAGCCGATTGCATGGTTCATCTAGGGTGCCAGTTGCTGGTAGCTAGTCTAGGGCTGTCCTGCACCTACCTTGTCACTCCAGTAGCATCCAGCAAGTTAATGACAGAACCAGATTAGAACATTATCCCTTGCCCAACACCAGTTATAGCTATTTACACCAGTATAAAATGCTACCAAGTCAGAATGGTAGAGCTTTATACCCAACTCACACTGATTTAAATAGCTGCATAAGGTGCAGGTCCATGGGAAATCGGGTCCCCTGTCTCCCAGTCCCAAGCTCAGTTTACTAGATCACAGCTGTCACGCTGTGAAAGGGACAGGGATCAGTTACTATCACCTGTTCTAGAGGACAGAACAAGAAGTACTTAGGTTTTCCCTGCTGCAGCTCAAATCTAAGTTAAATATTAAATATAATTTGGATATACTTTAACTACAAGAACTATTAGGCAATGATGGGACAAACTATGAAGGCCTAGAGCCCACAAATACTTATACACATGAGTAACTTTATGCATGAGGGGTAAAATTCTGGCCCCATTGAAGTCAGTGGCAAAACTTCCGTTGGTTTCAATAGGGCCAAGATAATGCCTCCAAAGTCTCACTGAGTTCAAAAGGAATGTTTACAAGAATAAGTGTTTGCTGGTCCGAGGCCCAAAGCTAGACTCCCATCTTCTAGAGATAGTTTAGATATAATAAAATGTATTCGTCACCCTACAAGATTATCTAGATGACTAGGGGTAGCTGCCAACCCAAATGCTTCTATTTCAGAACTCTTTTCATCATTATTGCTATGACAAAATTTACACTTTGTAAGAATCACTTTCTTAAAATTGAAAATGGTTTATACAGGTAGAGAGCCTGACATTAAGGTATAATTCTGAGCTCATTTCCTACAAGTGATACTGATATTTTGATTTCAGTGTTAAAAATCTGTATCATCTTTCCTGGCCAAATCCTGCTTTGACATGAACTTGCAGGAGGGTGGGGTTCAATTAATCTAGATGGGTGCTATGCATGCAAAGCAGAGGGCAGAATTGGGCTTCCTAATTTTATAGTGACATTAAATTACTACTAGCAGCATTCTGTAGGATGTTGGTGTTGATCTAAACAGTAAAACTGCATACATGGAGATTGTTTGTACGATCTAGTTCAAATCTGAACAGCTCAGACGAGATAATATATATATAGTGAATTCTTATATGAATTACTCCAGTTTGGCTAGGTAATGAAATAGCATAAACTGAAATGAGAAAAATGATACTTGATGATCCATACCTGTCACTAAAACTGTAAGAAATAGCCAATGGAGATATAATGCAAACTAATGTAGAGTGGTGTGTTTTTCTTTCTGGAGAATTTACCTTTGCTTTGTCAATTCTTTGTTAAGCTCCTTGCCAAAGCTAAGGGCTGGCTGCTCCTCTATCCCCTCTTCTGGTCTCTTCCGAGTATACGCCTCCAGGTCTTCAGTCTCTGGGGCAGAATGCTGGGATTTTCCCATTCTCAGACCAGACCCAGTAGTACACTACCTTGCATACTAACTGTGATTACTCAGCAGGTCCAACTGGACTCAGTACCTATCATTCTTCCCTGTGGGAGCTGTGAGAAATGGTAACCCCAAACAGCCTTCTTAAAACTAAGTATAGTTTAATCTTAACAGTAGGAACACAGCACAACAAGAGAAAGGGATTTTTAAAATCATGAAACAGTGTGTATGCCTCTCTGTCTTACTTAAAGGATTTAGGTAGGCATATCTAACTCCAGACCTCTTTCTCCCTGGAGTCTAGGGGTCAGACTATTTCCCAGCAGTCTCTGGCTTAGTCTCCTTTTTAACCATCTAACATCTTCAGGAGACTATCTAAGACTATGTCTAAACTTACAGCGCTACAAGGTCATAGTTGCAGCTACACTGCTATAGTGAGTGTCAACACCAAAGAACTACAGCAATGGAAGGCGTTCTCCCATTACTGTAGTTAATCCTCTTCCCCAGAAGGTGGTAGGTCAGCAGATGAATTCTTCCACCAACCCTGCTCTGTCTACAGCAGGGGTTAGATCAGCATAGTTACGTCTCTGAGGGGTATGGATTTAGCTATGCCAATGTCCATTTTCAGTGTAGATCAGCTCTCAGTCTTTAAACCCTTCTTATGCACTGATCTCTTCCCCCTCAACAGGGACTCAGACATTCCTGGAGAAACTTGTTTAGCAAGCCCAATCGGGGATCTAGCCAGTGCATCATGGCCAACGGCTCCCGTATTGTCCCTCAAGTGTTTGAAGAGTGGCATATCCGGATTTCCCTTCCCCCTCCTAGGCAACTTTTCCTGACAATGTTGCTAATGACTTAACACAATATGTGCATGAAGTGCAAAACACAATAGCCCAATCAAGATACAGTATTCATAAATTATTACATGCAGCTACAAAGCCATCACAATCCTTTTTACCAGTTATAGCCCTAGCTGCCTTTTTTGCAGTCACATCAACAGCTCGATAGCTGACTCTTATTTGTGTCTCTTTTTAGAAGTCCTGACTGCACCAGAATGCTCTAGACTTTTCCACGGGGAGCATTTTTTTTTCTTTCACTCTCAATCATTGTCTGCATATATAAATATTTGTTCACAGAAGTGCACACACACAGTCATATAAACAAAGGATCCATAAAAGCAGGCAAGCTGTTGAATTTTTTTGTCTGTTAGCATTGCTGCATAGTTGAATCAAAAGGAGATGGTGCAGACTTTCCATTTGACTTTCTGCTCCTTGAATGCTGAGCAGCTTTCAGCACTTCTGGGATGCTTATTTCCAATCTTGGACGCTGAAAGAATCAGACTCCAGTTCTAAGTTAAAGTCTCCTGGGATATTTGGCCAGAGGACAGTTTCAAAACAGGCTATGCTGTGTAAGATATTGTTTTTATTACCACTTGCTCAATTTAAATTGCTGTTTATTAATATTAAAATGTTAATACTTTTTGAACATTGGATCAGATTTTACTTATTTATTTGGAAATTAAACTTGAAATACATTTGGCAAACATTTACTAGTGTTACAGCTCTATTATCTAAGTGTGCTAGAAGCATATCCATCTCTCCTCTTCCTCATCCTGTTTTTAATGCCCACCCTCATGGCTCTGTATCTTTCCCACCACCCTGCTAGCCCAGCAGGACTAGACATGTTTCCCTTTGAAGTCTGTAAACATTCTTTGATCACCCAGACTGATAGGTAGCCAATTATGCATACATTTAAATATCTATCTGGAGTACAGCTGGGGAAATAGTGGGAAAATGTATTCACAAATATTTGTGCAAAATCTGACTGGTGATTCTGTTTGGCCAGGTTTGTATCCTTTTTTATTTGTTTTTCTGGCAAACATTGGGGTTACTACCATTTGTGCATAGAATTGCTGGGGGAGGGAAGCTTTTATTTATGAGGATACAAGTGTCAGTACCCAATGAAGCATATGCTGCAGGACTATAGGAATTAGTGCTAGAAGTGTTGGGATGCCCACCACTCTGTACACTGTGTGCTGGGGTGATCTGCCACCTTAAAGGTAGTGGTGCCTGGTGGGGCAGCCCACCCCATCATATACCATGGCCCTTTAAGATTTTGTCATGTCTTATATGCAAAGGCCAAGGATCTGTTGGAAGAGAGGAAATAGTCCAAAGAATAAGTAGTATGTGGGTGGAATCTCATTATTATCTCTTCAATCACCTGGACCAGGACCCTTGCAGAATTGGCAGTGCAAGGGTCCCCTCTCCTCCAGCCATTTGGGATGAGCTTTAGGAATGTGACCAGCATATATGCTGCCTCTCTCTCCTAGCAATAAAGGCATCAGCAGAAGAAGGCTAGACTGCTGAACCCTCAGGGCTTCGGAACTAATTGTGGAGGAAAGGCTCCGGCTGAAGGAGAAACAGACCAAGGTCCTACAGCTGGCCTAAGTGACTACTCCGGCTCCAAAAAAGAGAGCTGGGTGAGTCCTCCCTGAAGGAGGTAGACAGAAGGACTGTCTAACATACAACCCCAAGCCCTGGAAAGAGAGCTAGGGAAGACTCCTGCCTGAAGGAGGGAGATTCTGATGGTTTGAGCCACAGCCCTAGCTCCAGGAGGAGGGTTATGGGAACTTTGGCCTTAAGGAGGGAAACCATAAACGTGGTTTGAAATATGGCTTGGTAAGAGCTAGAGAGGCTCAGGAGCCACCAGGAGCAGGGGCTTTCAGCAACAGACTAGTGTGGTGAGAAACCACCTGGGAAACCAGACCCTATGCAGGAGAGGATCACAGGATGTGAACCTGAAAAATGGCCTAAAAGAGGAGCACAGTTTGAAGCAGGCCAAGGAAATAGTAAGGGGTTGGGAGAAATTGGGCCCAACAACCATATACGGGGTCTCTAACTTGAAACCAAGAGAGTGAGTGAGCATGGTTTCCCCTGCCAAACCCAACAAGAGGGTTTATTAAGGCCTTGAACAAGCAGGCCACAATCAAAGAGGCCAGGGACTATACACCTTCATGTAGTGTGACTGGCTTGCTGAGGTATTGAACTCTTTACAACCCCGAAAGGGGAAAGGACTACCAGGGGTGGCTCTAGACATTTCGCTGCCCCAAGCACGGCGGCATGCTGTGAGGGGCACTATGCCGGCTGCCAGGAGGGCGGCAGGCGGCTCCAGTGGACCTCCCGCAGGCGTGCCTGCGGCAGGTCCGCTAGTACCGCGGCTCTGGTGGACCTCCCACAGGCGTGCCTGCGGGAGATCCACCAAAGCCGCGGGACCAGCGGACCCTCTGCCGGCACGCCTGCGGGAGGTCCACCGGAGCCGCCTGCTGCCCTCCCTGCGGCCGGCATACTGCCCCCTGCGGCATGCTGCCCCAAGCACGCTCTTGGCGTGCTGGGGCCTGGAGCCACCCCTGAGGACTACCAACAACCCATTTGGAGGGCAGAGGTTGTGACAAAGGACCAACAGCAAGAGATCCGTCAGAGTAGGAAAACTGAAGCAGTCTTATTGTATCTCCAGGTTTTGCCACAAGGGGGCACACAAGACTGAAGGGAACCAGTAGCACACTGGCTTAGGGTGTTTGGTAGTGAAGGTGTTAGGAGGTAGGGGGAGACCAGGCAACTGAGACGGCCAACAATTTCAGCATAAATACAACTGACTTATCTGTGGTTATTGCAGCATGAGCAGCTGTGGGGAGGAGAAGGGACGTGTGAGCTGTGGAAAAGTCCCTTGCCTAGGAAAAAAAAAAGCACATCCAGTCCTAGAACATGGAAAAAGGCGTCCGTTCTTGGGCATAGAGTCCTCCAATTCCTGGCCCTCCTCAGTTTCTGATCAGACACCCTATGGAACCACCTCCATTCACAGCTGCATTCTATTGTAGAAGAACATTTGTTTGTTTTTGGGTGGAGAGAGAAATTGATAACTATTCAGTGTGCTGTCCAAAATCTGACAACGAAATGGGTAACTACTGACTGTATTGTGTAAAATCTATCCTCTCAAATGTAATAAGAGATCAATATCATACCAAGATCTCGGAATTAGTCCCAACTGAATTGCCCTAGTAGCATAATAATATATAATTGAAAAACTTTTAAATACCACTTTATAGCTCATTATCTGTGCCCAATTAAGTAACTGCTCCCCCCATTTCACTAATACTGTAACACTAATTTAGTGATCTAAGCAACTGGATGGAAACAATAATACTCCTTTTAGCCACTAGATTAAAATCCAACAGGTTTCATTATCTTAATACTATGGCAAGGGGTACTCTGCAAATGCTTTAAACAGATACCCTCAGCCCTACATCCTTCTAATTAATTTTACACCAGCAATTTTCTTATTGTGTTTGTTTTCAGCTGAGCCATGTGGATAATCAGTTCTTGCATGAGTTTCTGGATATGATCAATTATTTTCTGTTAAATATTATTTGTGGTTTTGTAGTGACTAGAGACAGAACCAATCAAGGATCGGTGCTCTATCATGCTGTCCGATGAATAATATCCATAGATCAGTCCTCACCTCAAGAGCTTACATTCTAAATCTAAGACAGGAGCCAACAGGAGGGATACAACAAACCAGGGTATTGGGGTGGGGAGCATGAGGTAACAGTGAGACAGTTATGATTAGTGTACATAAATATTTTTATTTCATGGTGTCTGATAATCTCAGCATGCCTGTGTCCCATGCAATACCTGGTGTATGCCCTAGGGGTGAATACTGCATTTCATATTTTAGATCACATCTTGAGTAAGAGACACATCATACACCTTTTTTCTGTCTCCCTTGAGAAGTCCTCGAGGCCATGCCTCTGCACTGAGGTAGGACCAACTAATCCTAGACCATCCCTGACAGATGTTTGTCCAGCCTGTTCTTAAAAACCTCCAATGACAGGTATTCTACAAACTCTCTGAAGAAGTGGGCTGTAGCCCATGAAAGCTTATGCTGAAATAAATTTGTTAGTCTCTAAGGTGCCACAAGTATTCCTGTTCTTTTTGCGGATACAGACTAACACGGCTGCTGCTCTGAAACCTCTCTCGGAAGCATATTCCAGAGCTTAACTATACTTATAGTTAGAAAGTTTTTTTCTAATATCTAACCTAAATCTCCCTTGCTGAAGATTAAGCCCATTACTTGTTTTCCTACCTTCAATGGACATGGAGCATAAGTCATCACTGTCCTCTTTATGGCAGCCCTTCTCAGTCATCTTTTCTCAAGACTTAACATGCCCAGTTTTTTTAACCTTTCCTCATAGGTTTTTTTAATCTTTTATCATTTTTTGTTGCTGTCCTTAAGACTCTCTCCAATTTGTCCTCATCTTTCCTGAAGTGTGGTACTCAGAATTGGACACAGTACTTCAGCTGAGGCCTCACCAATGACAAGTAGAGCAAGTCAATTACCTCCCATGTCTTTCTTACAACATTCCTGTTAATACACCCCAGAATATTAGCCTTTTTTTGCAGATGCATAACATTGTTGACTCATATTCAATTTGTGATTCACTATAACCCCCAGATCCTTCTCAGCAGTATTATCACCTAACTAGTTATTCCCTATTTTGTAGTTGTGCGTTTGATTATAATGTAGCATAAAATGTAACAAACTAACCTCTTCTTAGTAGGTGCTGACTACAATGTGACCTAGCACCCATCCTGCATTGATTTGTATGGACCATTCTGAACTTGATCCTCTAGAGGAGTCAATTTATATTCAAATTCAGTTACATGACTATTAATCAACTTGGTTCTGGCAATGATATAAGTGCCCTTTGATGCATTACTCTTGGCAGTCTCAAAATAAGAATGAGTTTTTGCATGCAAATCCCATTCACTTTCTAAATATTCTTCTCCGTAAAGAAGATCTTTGAGCAGCTTTAGACTCAGACCTAATTATGAACCCTAGAATGACTGGCAAATGAACAAAAATTGTGACCATGACACTGCTGAAATAAGCATAATAAAAACAATAATACAATCTCTTGAGACAATGAGATGATTATTTCTGTTCTGAACCGTCATGCAGTAGATCTAGATTTCATTCTTGTTGGATTGAAATCCATCACTCCGCAGATGGATCTAATAAATCTTTATTAAGGCAAAACACTCAGCAATAAGTGATGAGTTACTTACAAGTGGGAAGCACATCAGGACAACTCACCACAGTCCCCTTCAGCACTGGACAATTTGCAGCTTCCCTAATCTTTTGTTCAGTTGATTTATGTCTAACTTTTTGTTATTTTTTTATACATATGTATTAGTCTCTCATGTTCATATAAACTTTCCTCCCATGTCAGTATAGGTTTTATGTAGGTTCAAACCAATTTCTTCTAGCTTTGGGGTTATTATATCTTTGGTTTTCCTAACAAACATGATTTCGCTGCATCTTCTTGCACATGTGCGGCACTAAACATGTAAACACTACAATTTCTTACACATACACAACACTAATTATGCTGCGCTGTAAAACTGTTCAATCACAGCAGGCTTCTGTAAGGCCTAAATATGCCTTTGCTTCCAATAATTCTTGCCCCTGGTCTGTTGCTCCCTGTTTAAGCAGGGAGTGAGAGCGCTGTGGAGGCACTGCACTCAGCCGCTGAGGGAAGCAGGCATCTCATATTGCTCTGCAGTGACTCTCCTCCTAAGGGGAGCATAGGTACCGAGTTTTGTTTTTGCTGGTGGGTGCTTTTGTATAGGTGTGTGTGTTTGGGGGGTAGGGAGTGGCTAGAGGGGGCACTTAGCCAATTTTGGGGGGAGGCTATTTTCAGTATATTTATACACTTCTTTCATATTCAAGTTATTGAATGTCTATCATTGGTATCTTTACTATTTTAATAATGATTACATTATTATGAACTACATAATTACATTATCATGAATAACAGTATATTAAAATAATTGCAATCACCTACAAGCTGTCTTCACTACTGTCATAAAACATTACATGTTAAGCGTTGCCAAAGAAGTAACAGTATTTCTTTTATATTGTTTCATAAATAGGGGTTCAATAGATATCTCTGGCGTCTCATTAAATATGTCCTTTATTAGTTGCTACTTACATTCTTTAAGTCTTAAAACACAAGTACACTTTCAAAATTACACAATAAAACAAGGTTCACAATTTCACAGCTAGTCTGTCACTTCACTTCACTTTGTTCTTATATCTCACTGACTGACTGGTGATGTCCTGCCCTTGATATACCCACGAGGGCATGGCTGACAACATTCTAGAGGTTTGAGGAAAATGTAGTTCTCAGAAAGTCTGGAAGGTTCCACAAAATAACCTGCACATCCACCAATGTGTGATATATGCCATCATGTGTCAGCAATTCCCCTCTGCCATGTACATTGGCCAAATCTGACAGTCTCTCTGCAAAAGAATAAATGGACACAAATCCGACATCAGGAATCATAACATTCAAAAACCAGTAGGACAGTGTTTCTCAAACTGGGGTTGCCACTTGTGTAGAGAAAGTCCCTGGCAGGACGGGCCAGTTTGTTTACCTGCCCCATCCGCAGGTCCGGTCGATCACGGCTCCCACTGGCCATGGTTCGCCACTGCAGGCCAATGGGGGCTGCTGGAAGCGGCGGCCAGTAAGTCCCTCAGCCCGCGCTGCTTCCAGCAGCTCCCATTGGCCTGGAGCAGCGAACCGTGGCCAGTGGGAGCCGCGATCGACCGGACCTGTGGACGGGGCAGGTAAACAAACAGGCCTGGCCCGCCAGGGGCTTTCCCTACACAAGCAGTGACCCCAGTTTGAGAAACACTGCAGTAGGAGAACACTTCAATCTCTCTGGTCACTCAATAACAGACCTAAAACTGGCAATTCTTCAACAAAAAAACTTCAAAAACAGACTCCAACATGAAGCTACAGAACTGGAATTAATTTGCAAACTGGATACCATCAGATTAGGCCTGAATAAAGACTGGGAGTGGTTGGGTCATTACAAAACTTAAACTTAATATCCCCAATACTAATTTCTCCCTACTGTTACTCACACCGTCTTGTCAACTGTCTGTAATGGGTCACTCTCTTACCACTTCAAAAGTTATTTTTCCTCCCTTGATATCCTGCTGTTAATTGATTTATCTCGTTAGACTGACCTCACACTTGGTAAAGCAACTCCCATCCTTTCATGTATTTATACCTGCTACTGTATTTTTAACTTCATGCATCCGATGAAGTGGGTTCTAGCCCATGAAAGCTTATGCCCAAATAAATGTGTTAGTCTCTAAGGTGCCACAAGGACTCCTCATTGTTTTTGCTGATACAGACTCACACAGCTTCCACTCTGAAACCTGTCAACATTCTAAGAGGTTAGTGAAAACTGAATCCACATATAGAATACACCTCTACCCCGATAGAACGTGACTCAATATAACACGAATTCGGATATAACGCAGTGGGAAGCCCCGGGCCCTTTAAAGTGCCACCTGAGCCCCGCTGCTTTACCGCGTTATATCCGACTTTGCGTGGAGCCCCGGGCCCTTTAAATCGCTGCCCGAGCACAGCTGCTGAAGCCAGTTGGGCTCAGGCAGTGATTTAAAGGGCCAGAGGCTCTGGCCACTGCGAGCAGTCCCAGGCCCTTTAAATCCCCACCCGAGCCCTGCTGCCAGAGGTCCGGCGATGATTTAAAGGGACCAGGGCTCCTCACAGCGGCTGGAGCACTGGGCCCTTTAAATCCCCACAGGGACTCTGGCAGCCAGGCTCGGGTGGTGATTTAAAGGGCCAGAGACTCCAGCTGCTGCAGGGAGCCCCGGGCCCTTTCGATCACCGCCCGAGCCCCGCTGCCAGAGCTCCGGCAGTGATTTAAAGGGACCAGGGCTCCCCACAGCAGCTGGAGCACCGGGCCCTTTAAATCCCCGCTGGGACTCTGGCAGCCGGGCTTGGGTGGTGATTTAAAGGACCAGAGGTTCCCTACAGCAGCTGAAGCAGGGGCGGCTCTATGTATTTTGCCTCCCCAAGCACAGCAGTCAGGCGGCTTTTGGCAGCGTGCCTGCGGGAGGTCTGCAGGTAATGCAGATTCAGCGGCTTGCCTGCAGGAGGTCCGCCAGTCCCGCACCTTTGGCATACCCGCCGCCGAATTGCCGCCAAAACCGTGGGACCGGTGGCCCTCCCGTAGGCATGCCGCTGAAGGCAGTGAGTGGCAGGCCGCTCCCCTCGTGGCTTGCCACCCCAGGCACGCGCTCGGTGCACTGGTGCCTGGAGCCGCCCCTGGGCCTTTAAATCAGCGCCGGGGAAGCTGGTCCAGTCCGGCACAGTGTACCGGACCGAACCTGATATAATGCGGTCTCACCTGTAAGGCAGTGAGATTTTTTTGGCTCCTGAGGACCGCGTTATATCGGGGTAGAGGTATACTTGAAACATTTTACTTCAAACATTCTATTTTCCCTTTTGTCACAGCACCCCTAGCCCAGCGTCCCCCAAGCCCGGCTCCCCCAGGCACTTGCCTGGGTTGCCTGCCCCTAAATCTGACCTGGGTTACTGCTCTGTTCTACTTTCTGCATCATGCAATATCTGTTTATGATAGCTGGTGTTTATGGAATAAAATTGTTATCCCTGTCTCCATTTAGTGGAGAAAAAGGAGGCATAAATTGCCCACGCTAGCCTTCTTTCAAAGTAATGTACTAAATCTGCCAAAGGGGAGTCATCTTGCACAATAGCAACCTGTATCTCAATTCTGTCAGCTCCCATAGCATTTTAAATATTTAACCAGGGTCTTAATACCGCTCACATTCCAGGTGTTCAATCTAACATTCATTATAGCAGACTTTCAATACCTGTTGGAAAAGACTATATTAATTCAAACAAATTTGATTTTCCATTCAGTTACACTAATTATATACTGGTGTAACCACCTGGAAATCAATGTAGTTCCTGGGGTAAAGCTGGTTTGATAGAGTGGGGAATCAGACCCTGTGAACATAAGAACAGCCATACTGGGTCAGACCAAAGGTCCATGTAGCCCAGTATCCTGTCTTCCGACAGTGGCCAATGCCCCAGAGGGAATGAACAGAACCGACAATCATCAAGTGATCCATCCCCTGTTGCCCATTCCCCGCTTCTGGCAAAACAGTACCTGGAAACCAAATAAGTAAAATTGAAACAGAACAAAACAGTTCTGATGTATTAAGGTAATTTATATCCTGTTAGCCAGAGAAACAGGTGCAAGAGACAACTGGAAGAGAAAATTAATTAAAAATAGACATAAACAAACAAGAGCAGTTAAAGAAATACAGGGCCTCAGCCTATACAGGAGGGTCTAGTGGATGTCACACAAGCTAGATTACTAATCTTTTCAAAAAATATAACAAATCAGAAAGGAAATTCTCCATTTAAACCATAACCACAAAATTCAGAAATGTGGAGGGAGATGTTAAAGCACAGAGTAAAAAAAAATAAGCTGCCAACAGCGCTGTACAAGGCGTCTTTGATGTGTGCTATGTTCATAACTGACTGAATAAGGAAAACAATTATTTGTGAATAGTTAATTGATGCCAAAATTCACAACCAGTTTTATTCACAGGATATTGCTTGACCTAATTTCCCTCTAAACTGCGTGGCTGCGCAGCAGGCTATCAAGGGTCGCACAGGCAAGGGGAGATGCCTCTCCCCCAGCCCCATCCTTGGAGCTGCTGTGGATGGGGAGACACACCTCTCCCCCAGCCCCAGAGCTTCCCTGGCAGGAAGAGGTGCCTCTCCCCTCAGGGGCGGCTCTAGTAATCCGGCCACCCCAAGCAGGGCGGCATGCCGCAGGGGGCGCGCTGCCGGGCGCCGGTCCCGCAGCTCCGGGGGACGGTTTTGTTCAATATCTTCATTAACGATCTGGAGGATGGTGTGGACTGCACCCTTAGCAAGTTTGCAGATGACACTAAACTGGGAGGAGTGGCTGATACGCTGGAGGGTAGGGATAGGATACAGCGGGACCTAGACAAATTAGAGGAATGGGCCAAAAGAAATATGATGAGGTTCAACAAGGACAAGTGCAGAGTCCTGCACTTAGGATGGAAGAATCCCATGCACTGCTACAGACTAGGGACCGAATGGCTGGGCAGCAGTTCTGCAGAAAAGGACCTAGGGGTTACGGTGGACGAAAAGCTGAATATGAGTCAACAGTGTGCCCTTGTTGCCAGGAAGGCTAATGGCATTTTGGGTTATATAAGTAGGGACATTTCCAGCAGATCGAGGGACGTGCTCATTCCCCTCTATTCAGCACTGGTGAGGCCTCATTTGGAGTACTGTGTCCAGTTTTGGGCCCCACACTACAAGAAGGATGTGGATAAATTGGAGAGAGTCCAGCGGAGGGCAACAAAAATGATTAGGGGGCTGGAGCACATGACTTATGAGGAGAGGCTGAGGGAACTGAGATTGTTTAGCCTGCAGAAGAGAAGAATGAGGGGGGATTTGATAGCTGCTTTCAACTACCTGAAAGGGGGTTCCAAAGAGGATGGATCTAGACTGTTCTCAGTGGTACCTGATGACAGAACAAGAAGTAATGGTCTCAAGTTGCAGTGGGGGAGGTTTAGGTTGGATATTAGGAAAAACTTTCTCACTCAGAGAGCACTGGAATGGGTTACCTAGGGAGGTGGTGGAATCTCCTTCCTTAGAGGTTTTTAAGGTCAGGCTTGTCAAAGCCCTGGCTGGGATAATTTAGTTGGGTTTGGTCCTGCTTTGAGCAGGGGGTTGGACTAGATGACCTCCTGAGGGCCCTTCCAACCCTGAGATTCTATGATTCTATGATTCTAGTACAAAGTGCAAAGTCATGCACTTAGTGTCTAATAATCAGAATTTCTGCTACTAGCTGGGGGCTCATCAGTTGGAAGCAACAGAGGAGGAGAGAGACCTAGGTGTATTGGTTGACAGGATGACTACGAGCCACCAATATGATGCAGCTTTGAAAAAGGCAAA
Organism: Mauremys reevesii; assembly: GCF_016161935.1. Lineage (NCBI taxonomy): Eukaryota > Metazoa > Chordata > Testudines > Geoemydidae > Mauremys > Mauremys reevesii. The sequence goes on from NC_052623.1 coordinate 154,731,055, forward strand.
TGAGAACCTAGGATGTGTTAGGTGAGATATTGCCAGCAGAGATTGAGAACTATCAATGTCATTTTACAAGGCACTGGTAAGAACTCATTTGGAATACTGTGTACGTTCCGGTCACCCATGTTCAAGAACGATTAATTTAAACTGGAACACTTGCAGAGAAGAGCTACTAGGATGATGGCAGGAACGAGGGCTTGTCTTGTGAGAGGAAAGTGTAAGAACGTGGCTTGTTTAATCTAGCAACAAGAAGGCTGAGAGGGGATATGATTGCTCTCTATTAATACATTCAGGGGCTAAACACCAGGGCGGGTGAAGAGCTATTTAAGCTAAAGGACAATGTCAGCACAAGAACAAATGGATATAAACAAAATCAGAATGGAAATTAGAAGACGGTTTCTAACCATCAGAGGGGTGAGGTTCTGGAACAGCCTCCCAATAGGAGTTGTGGGGCAAACAACTTAATTAGTTGTAAGAGAAAGCCGGACACATTTATGAGTGGAATTGTATGACACGGTTTCTTCTGATAGTAGGGGGCAGAGCTCAACAGTCTGGGGCTTACTTCCAGTTTATGTCTTATGATCTTATCATGCTTTGGGGTTTCAGCTGGATTCTGGCAGGGTTTAGAAAGAGATTCTCTCCCTCCACCCCCACTGTATTTTGGGAGGGTTTTTTATCTCCTTTGTCTGAAGCATCAGGGATGGCTATGGCTAAAGATATGACATTGGACAGAGAGAACCCAGGTTCTGAGGTGGCACCAAGCATTCTTTCTCTCAGGTGCTTAACTTGCTCACATGCTCAGCGTCTAACTGATCACCATATGTGGGGCTGGGAAGAAATTTTCCTCTATATCAGATTGGCAGTGACCTTGGGGTTTTTTGCCTTCCTCTGTAGTGTGTACATGTGGGTCTCTTGCCAGGATTATGTGGGTATATCACACATAATCATTTCCCAGCCATTGTGGGGGCCTCAAGCACTGGTGTGCCTCGGTCACGCCTGTGGCACACAATAGTTTAGTCTGCTGTGGGTTACACTACTTTGGTCTCATTTCAGTTGTTGGGTTTAGTGTGCAGACGTTGGGTGGTGTTGATGGACTGTGATATACAGGAGGTCAGACTAGATGATCTAGTGGTCCCTTCTGGCCTTAAACTCTATGACTCTATCATTCTATGACCCAATTTGATAGAAAAGCCAGTGAGAGGGAATAAATATAGAAACCTACAATTTCATTCTGTGTTACTTTTCTGACTACACCTATGCTCTAGCATGATTGTGTAAGGACTGAGAGCCAAACTCTGGCTTGGAAAATCTCCCAGAGGTCTCTGGCTGGTTCTCTCCTTTACTTCATGGAAGAGAGAAAGTATTGTGTCTGTGGCATCATCCCTTCCCTACCTGGCTTGTTGTGGATGCCCCTCCTGCAGTGTATAAGAATTGGGTAGTGTCTCTTTAAATAGTGACTCCTTTAGTCATGGCCCTCACTGTTTCTGAAGCACCTGAACTTTGCCAAAGCAACAGTAGATCTATGTAGCTAGACTTTGCATGTTCTGTAGGTGTAGTTAACATGATTATTTGGACTCCACTATGTCCAGGTTGTTCCTTCTACAGTATCATATATGTATAGAGCAAAAGCTAGGCTCTTTGTGATAAAGGGTTCAGCATATGTCTGAGGACTGGGATGAGGCCGGAGCTGGAACCAGAGAGTTTCTTGTGTAGAGAAAAACATATCACACTAACAACAACTAAAATAAGCAAATTATTCCTCTCAAAGAGAGGATGATGAAAGACAGAGAGATACCGTTATTTCATTTCCTAAGCTTTATACCAGTGATGAATGGGATATAAGAACCTAGATAAGGCCCCTCTGGAGCTGTAATAGAACTAGGAGCTGTTACCTCTTCCAGAGTTCTCTCCATGTTTGCTGCTGAGCAGCCACGGGCGAAACCTTCCCAAAATGGCCCCAGGCCCGTTCAGAAGCGAAAAATGGTGAGAAGTAAATGGTTGGTAGGATTATGATGCCCAGGCTTAGGAAGGGTGGAGTCTCCAAAATCCATGACCTGGGTAGCTTTCCCAGAAGAGATGGAAAGACAGTGCAAGGGGAGACGCACAAAGTTTTCTAGACCCTTTCCATAGATTTTCCTATAGGAGGAAGTGTTCCAATTCTTTGCCCTAAATAGGAACACACAATTCTTATTGACTTTATGAAATTTGTGCACAATTACATCAGGGTCAAACTTGACCCCAAGCGTTAAGTACCATAAAAAAGTGAAGAAACAAAATATATACTAGCAACATGATACACCAGTCTGAGTGAACTGGCAAATGCAGAGTGTTAATTATCTCGTTACTGATGAAGATGAAGATTATAAAATTGTATGGCCCTGTTGTCTTGACACGTATGATTAAAAGCTATACAATTTGTTGCACATAATTGTTGCTCCTAGAATAATATATATATCTTTTGCATTTCTTTCTGTGTTATTTCCTCCTGTGACAGATGACTTCTGAGCATCCAGTGTGACGTGTACTGTGTCTGGTGATTTTAATTCTTATCATTATGATAGTTATGCTTCATCACAGATGTATTTCTATTGGGCTACCTGCAAAGGGGATGCTTTCCATTAGCATGGTAATGAAACACTTTGTAAAAGTGTCACAGGCAATCAGAAAGGCTAATGAGACTTTATGCCAGTCTTTTAAGAAAACACTATGGACGTATCCCTTAAATCAAAGGAAATGGGGGGGGGAACATATTATTAAATGCACATAATTATCGATGTAACTGATAGGCTGAATGCTGTGTGGGTGCTTTGAAAGGAAATAATTCAAAGAGATCTTCTCACCCTTGTGCCTCCTGTGTAGCAGCTGGCTGCAGCTATGGCTGTTGTACTTACTTGAGCACAAAAGCTGCTTAGAGCTAGTGTCCATGAGGGCACTAAGATCTGCAAAAAAAGCAGAGAAGGCTGAGGAAAAGACAGGGCCCTGTCTCCAACTCTCTTCTGAACAGGAATGCAGTTGTGGGGAGGAGGGGGAGGAGCACGTACTCGACCGTCCTAAGGGATGGCATAGCAGTAGGCCAGGTGACCGTTTTTTGACCTGAACACCCAGTTGGAAAGGGACCCTGGCTGATCCGCTCCACACTGACTAGGCCGTTAAAAGTCTGGTTGGTGGCATAGGCAGGCTCCCTACCTGGCTTGCATGGCTCCAAGAAGCTGCCTCATGTCCGGTTCTGCAGCTCCCATTGGCCGGGAACTGCGGCCAATGGGAGCTGTGGGGGTAAGGCCTCCGGGGAGGGGCAGCACGCAGAGCCCCCTGGCCCCTCTGCTTAGGATCCGGACATCAGGCAGCTTCCTGCCACCTGAGGTCAGCACCACCTGGAGTCCACACCCCAAACCCCGTCCCGCACCCCAACCTCCTGTCCCAGCCCTGAGCCCCCTCCCACACCCAAACTCCCTCCTGGAGCCCACACCCCCTCCAGCACCCTAACCCCCTGTCACAGCCTGGAGCCCCTTTCCGCACCTTGAACCCCTCATTTCTGGCCCCACCCAGGAGCCTGCACCCCCAGCCAGAGCCCTCAGGCCATCCCGGACCACAATCCGCTGCCCCAGCCAAATGAAAATGGGTTAGTGAGTGATGGTGGGGGAGACTGAGCAAGGGGGGATGGAGTGAGCGGGAAGGAGCGGGGCTTGGGGAAGGAGCGGGGCAGGAGTGGGGCAAGGGTGTTTGTTTTTCTGCTCTTAGAAAGTTGGCAACCCTACATAGCGGCTATACTCACCAGGAGCTGTAGGAGGAATTGCAATGCGTTCCAGAGCCCTTCTCGGTGAGGCGTGCAGAGTTGCACCACCTCTTACTCAGATGCAATGTCGTGCTAACCAAGAAAAAGAAACAGAAATGCACTGCAACGGAGTTTAAGAAAGGAAAATGAATTGGAAGCTCTAGAAACAAAAGCTAACGTAACAGAAAGAAATGAACTGTGTCATAGTCTATTGATCCAAGAACAATGTCATCCCACAATAGTGCTGTGACCTGTGTAAATCTCACAGGCCAAAGGCAGTCCTAGTGTAACTTCACTGAAATCAACGAATTTGTACCAAGTCTAAATTTGCTTCCTCATCTCCATGCTACAGGACACAGGATAATGGGTCAAATTCAACCCTTGCTGTATATGGGTGCAACCCCTTTGATTTTGCTAGGGCTGTTTGGCTATTTTAAATAATTCTTTGAGATTTGCTGTGTAACCTTGGACTTCCTTAGGAACCTATGAAACCTGACACTTCCTTGTAACACAGACTTTGGGGTTTGGAGCTGAGAAAGTGATCTGCAACAAGGCAGCTGTGAGTCACATAAAGGACTGGCTGTTCTGCGAGGGCTCTTCTTTGATAAATAATAAATTACAGCTCACACGTGTGTGTGTTACTAAGATTTGGGGCTGGTTAGGCTTGTCCACGGACAAATTACTACAGCAAAACTGTTATCAACTTTTATTTCATGATTTGCTCTTTGTTTTCTGTGTCTTGCCAATAAAAATAACTTTTATTGGAGAGGCTGAAATAGGTCTTAGATACTGTTAGCTGGGGACAATCACTGGCAGGCAACATGGAGAGAAAGTGAACTCTGATCTCAGGGGAGACTGAGTCAGGAGTGGATTATAAACTTGAGTACCCTGTCAAGGACAATAGAGATTGCAATCTTTTACCATAAACAGTGCCACAGAGAAGCTGGAGAGGGCTAGCGTGGGCATGAGGAGAGGCAAGTGACCGGTAAGGTGCTAGGCTTTATTATGCCAGCTATAATTGGTGTTTACATCCACCCCTTTTGTCTAGCAAACTTTTATTTAATCCCACAAAAGATAGTGGTAGCCTCAAGCACAGAAGAAAGAGAAGGAATCATCCCTCCTTTAAACTACTCATCAGAGTTTTTAACTCGGGATGAAAGTTCCCTCTGGACTGAAACTAGTGATACAAAATCTTTTTTGTAAAAGTGACAGTTTTCTACACAATATGAAAAGTGAGCTCATGGGCATTGGAATTCTCAGCAGAACTCCCTGAAAATAGACATATTTTAAAGATGCACTTTTAAGATAATATAACTAAAAATGTATTCATTTTGTAAAAATGCTCTTTTAGTGACAATAGGTATATAAATAAGAGCAATTACTTTGCCTTACCCTGCCGGGGGGGGGGGGGGAGGAAGGGAGAATAGATTATAACATTCAAAATTTATTTTGCTTGAACAAAATGCCTACTGTGACTTCATTCAGCGAATGTTTTGCATTCCTAACCCTGCCAAAATAAGATCAAATAACTGCAGATATTTAGCATGAATCCTCAATGCATGCATGCCGTGGCTCCAGATTAGGACTCATACTCTTAGTTCTCTTTAAGCCTGAAAAGGTTTGCTGTATTGGCACACCTTCCATATTTTAATACATGAAATAGGCAGATTTATAGCTGCAGACTTTGTTACAGTTCCGGGGTTAACTGCTTCTCTGCCCCCTCTGTGATCTGCTCTTGGGCACCCTGTTAGGTGTCAGGCCTCCAGTCGTCACCTCTGTATGGGCAGGGATGTTCTCCCTCCAGACGGGGGACATAGGCTTGCTGTTTCCCTGAAAGTAACTGTGACTATGCCAGCAGGTCTGACCCAGCTTGCTGTTCTGTTTTCTCCCAGGGACTATGACAGTGACCAGCCAGCTTTCACAGAGCACGGTACATTTATTTTAGACAAAAGCATGACAGAGAAAACATATCATAAAACAACAAACAGTCTACATGCATGCCAAAGCTTACCAGGTGTTACCCATCCTCCACATGGAGGTTTTAAGTATCAGAGGGGTAGCCGTGTTAGTCTGGTTCTGTAGAAGCAGCAAAGAGTCCTGTGGCACCTTATAGACTAACAGACGTTTTGCAGCATGAGCTTTCGTGGGTGAATACCCACTTCTTCGGATGCAAGCAGTGGAAATTTCCAGGGGCAGGTGTGTATATATAAGCAAGCAAGAAGCAAGCTAGAGATAACGAGATTAGATCAATCAGGGAGGATGGGGCCCTGTTCCAGCAGCTGAGGTGTGAAAACCAAGGGAGGAGAAACTGGTTCTGTAATTGGCAAGCCATTCACAGTCTTTGTTTAGTCCTAAGGTGATGGTGTTAAATTTGCAGATGAACTGGAGCTCAGCAGTTTCTCTTTGGAGTCTGGTCCTAAAGTTTTTTAATACACTAAGAAACTGCACCATCTACTCAGGACACTCCCTACACTAACACCGGAACAAATCAACATACCCTTAGAACTCCGACCAGGGTTATTCTATCTACTACCCAAGATCCACAAACCCGGAAATCCTGGACGCCCCATCATCTCTGGCATTGGAACTCTCACTGAAGGACTGTCTGGATATGTGGACTCTTTACTCAGACCCTATGTTACCAGCACTCCCAGCTATCTCTGTGACACCACTGATTTCCTGAGGAAACTACAATGCATTGGTGACCTTCCAGAAAACACCATCCTAGCCACCATGGATGTAGAGGCTCTCTACACAAACATCCCACACACTGATGGAATACAAGCTGTCAGGAACAGTATCCCTGATGATGCCACAGCACAACTGGTTGCTGAGCTCTGTGCCTTTATCCTCACACACAACTATTTCAAATTTAATGACAATATATATCTCCAGATCAGTGGCACCGCTATGGGCACCCGCATGGCCCCACAATATGCCAATATTTTTATGGCCGACCTGGAACAATGCTTCCTCAGCTCCCGTCCACTCACGCCCCTTCTCTACCTACGCTACATTGATGACATCTTCATCATCTGGACCCATGGGAAGGAGACTCTGGAAAAATTCCACCATGATTTCAACAGCTTCCACCCCTCCATCAACCTCAGCCTGGACCTATCTACACGGGAGGTCCACTTCCTAGACACCACGGTGCAAATAAGTGGTGGTCACATTAACACCACCCTGTACCGAAAACCTACCGACCGCTATGCCTACCTTCATGCCTCCAGCTTCCATCCCGGGCACACCACAAGATCCATTGTCTACAGCCAAGCACTGAGGTACAACCGTATCTGCTCTAACCCCACAGACAGAGACCAACACCTAGAAAATCTCCACCAAGCATTCTCAAGACTACAGTACCCACACGAGGAAATAAGGAAACAGATCAACAGAGCCAGATGTGTACCCAGAAACCTCCTACTGCAAGACAAACCCAAGAAAGAAACCAACAGGACTCCACTGGCCATCACATACAGTCCCCAGCTCAAACCCCTCCAACGCATCATCAGGGATCTACAACCCATCTTGGACAATGATCCCACACTTTCACAGGCCTTGGGTGGCAGGCCAGTCCTCGCCCACAGACAACCTGCCAACCTGAAGCATATTCTCACCAACAACTGCACACCGCACCATAGTAACTCTAGCTCAGGAACCAACCCATGCAACAAACCTCGATGCCAACTCTGCCCACATATCTACACCAGCAACACCATCACAGGACCTAACCAGATCAGCCACACCATCACCGGTTCATTCACCTGCACGTCCACCAATGTAATATATGCCATCATATGCCAGCAATGCCCCTCTGCTATGTACATCGGCCAAACTGGACAGTCTCTAAGGAAAAGGATAAATGGACACAAATCAGACATTAGGAATGGCAATATACAAAAACCTGTAGGAGAACACTTCAACCTCCCTGGCCACACAATAGCAGATTTTAAGGTGGCCATCTTACAGCAAAAAAACTTTAGGACCAGACTCCAAAGAGAAACTGCTGAGCTCCAGTTCATCTGCAAATTTAACACCATCAGCTTAGGACTAAACAAAGACTGTGAATGGCTTGCCAATTACAGTACCAGTTTCTCCTCCCTTGGTTTTCACACCTCAGCTGCTGGAACAGGGCCCCATCCTCCCTGATTGATCTAACCTCGTTATCTCTAGCTTGCTTCTTGCTTGCTTATATATACACACCTGCCCCTGGAAATTTCCACTGCTTGCATCCGAAGAAGTGGGTATTCACCCATGAAAGCTCATGCTGCAAAACGTCTGTTAGTCTATAAGGTGCCACAGGACTCTTTGCTGCTTCTATGGAGGTTTTAGTAAGTCACAGCCTTCCAGCAGGGTTTCGCCCTCACGGTTACAATTTCATGTCAGTTTGAGGATCAAATGAGGGTCTCTCAGTTAGTTGAGGCTGACCCTTTGTACCACAAGCTCTTCCTTTGTCCACTGCGCCTCTTGAACCTGGTCTGAACCAATCTATGCAGTTCACCCCAGGGGTTGGTACTTCTCTGGATTTGTTTACTTGGCCCAGGGTCTGCAGTAATTACCATCCCCTCCCCCCACACACTAATTTTAGTTCCTGAAGGAAGCTCAGTAACTTTCCCTTTGGAGCCAGAATACAATGGCTAGCTCACAAAGATACATATAGCATTTATAGATCCCAGAGTCTATGGATATTGCATGTGTCCATAGCATCTGGCATATCTCAATATAATAATCTTTTGAAGTTTTCATGGTTCTAAGGTCTCACCTCTGTCACAGACTTCATTTTAATCCCGTGGATTATTTAAAAAACAAAATTTGAATTCGCACATGCAACCAACAAAATAAAAAAAATGCTTCAGTGTTATCCCTATGTCAGAAAGTAGCAAAAGCAAGTAGTCTAGTGTTCTTCAGAACATATTCTCAGCAGGGCTCTCCTAACTGTGGGCCAGATCGCCCACTTGCATGAAGAAACCCACAGGATGGGGATAAAATGTTATGTTTGCTTGCAGAATTTTCTGGACATCATCTCTGCTACTGAGTGGGAGGGAGCTGAGGTTTCCCATGCCTATGGATCCTGGGGACCCAAGGAAAGGCATGCTAGATCTGTGAAGGTAGGGGGCATGGATACCCTTCAGTGCAGCTTTGCTCTCCCTACTCCCTGCTGTAGTTGGATGAGTCCCCCTCTGACTGCTTAAGAACATTGAAGAAGAAGACTATGTAGGAGTTAATGACTCTTCCATCCCTCACAAATTTTTGTTTAGAAATTCAGGGGCTCATGTTTCTGTGAAGGGCAGCTGGAACCCTCAAAATTCTGCAATGGGAAATCCTATACGGAATCCCAGGGGGCAGGAGAAGGTGGCACTCTCTCTGTACCAGCAGCCACTTGACATAGTGTAGTTACTGAGCCCTGCCATGTGACTGGGGTTTGGGCCAAACTTTTCAAAAGTGGCCACTGAGTTGAGGTGTCTCAATTCTGGGTGCCTAGGTTGAGGCACTTAAAGAATCTCAAGTTGGGTCCCCCAAAACCGAGACACCACAAATCAATGGCTACTTTTTTAAATTTTGGCCATAACCTTTTGTATACCTGGCCACCACAGGAAACATCTCTATATGGGTTTTATTAACTGGCTGCCTTTTTTTTTCTAGCTTTGGTTGATATTATCTTTACTTTGCATTTGATTAGAAAAAAGAAGGTGTGTGTGTGTGGCTGTGTGTGTGTGTGAGAGAGAGATAATAATAGTCATTGGATTCAGGTAGGGTGACCAGACAGCAAGTGTGAAAAATTGGGACGGGGGTGAGGGGTAATAGGCACCTATGTAAGACAAAGCCCCAAATATCGGGACTGTCCCTATAAAATCGGGACATCTGGTCACCCTAGATTCAGTAGCTACTTACCCCTGCCATGTGACAGGAATATAAATCTTCTTCTTCGAGTGATTGCTCATATCCATTCCAGTTAGGTGTGTGCGCGCCGCGTGCACGTTCGTCAGAAGACTTTTACCATAGCAACCCCAGTGGATCGGCTGAGCGCCCCCTGGAGTGGCGCCATAATGGCACCGCATATATACCTCAGCCGACCCACCCGACCCTCAGTTCCTTCTTACCGCCCGTGTCGGTCATTGGAACAGTGGAGTGCAGCTTGTCTGACCTCCGCTTCCCTAGCTTCCTCATAGTTTTTCTCTGTACATAGTTAATATCTTAGCTTAGGTTTTCTTGTTTTTGATAGTTTAAATCAGTTTAGTGTTAGATAGTTAGCGGGTTCGGGGGTTAGCCCCACCCGCACCCGGGACCGGAGCGTATGCCCGGCTCCCCGGGTTTCAAGCCGTGCTCGGCCTGCCGCAGGCCTATGCCTACAGGAGATCCTCATAGCTCCTGTTTGAAGTGCTTAGGAGAGTCGCACTTATCTACTAAGTGCCCAATTTGCAAGGCTTTCAAGCCTCGCACAAAGAGGGAAAGAGACATTAGGCTTAAACAGCTCCTAATGGAGGCAGCCTTAACCCCTCCGGCCGCGGCACCGCCCGCTGTCCCTCTGGACTCTCGCAGCGCCGCCACGGCGCCGGGCCACTCTGCTGTGCCACCGAAAGCGCCATCGGCACCAAAACCGGCCCAAAGATGCTCTCTCTCGCCGAAGGCGAAGAAGGGAAAGGCTGCTGCCTCTACGGCACCGCCGGCTCCGAAGCACCAGAGTGCACCCCGTCCAGTCCGCCCGGCACCGAAACCTGCCACGGCACCGGTTGCTCCGCCGCAGACGCTTCTGCTGGCACCGGCGACTCTGGCCCCTCAAAGGCCGTCGAGCCCGGCAAACTGTGGCCTCCCCAGGTCCGGCCGCGGTAGAGATTCCACTGCCGTCAACTCCGGAGACCTTCGTGGCGGCACGGGACCTTATCGCCTTGACAGACCCAGCTGTACCACCGCCCCCGGCGCCGCCAGTGCGGGCGCCCCACTCTATGGGCAAGCCGTCAATGTTTAAGCCGCCTGCCGGCACCGACTCTGACTGGCACCGTTCCCGTTCCCGCCACCGCTCACGCTCTCGACGCCGATCTCAATCTGGGCGCCGATCGCAACGCCGATCGCAGTCCCGGCACCACTCCACTACGCGGCACCGGTCAGACTCGCGGCACCGGTCATTCTCCCGCTCTCCTACTCGTCATTCCCGGCACCGCTCAAGCTCTCGGTACCGATATGGCCGCCGCTACTCGCGGAGTCGCTCCCGGCACCGGTCATGGAGATCCCGGTCGACCTCCCGGCACCGTACCGGTCGCAGGTCCCATTCTCGCTCCTGCTCTCGATATCGGGATGCCTCCCAGCACCGGTCACCACAGAGGCGGGAAATGCGCTCCGTGGGCACTTCGGCGCAAGGGTTATCTGCTCCACCCTGGCCCTCTCGACACGCCTCGGCCTCTTCACACGCCGATAGCTACTACGTCGACGACCATGACCCTCAGGTCCCTTCGGGAGCTTTACATCACTCCCATTACGCGGACCAGGACCCTCATCGGTGGGGTTATTGGACCCCTTGGGCCTACCACCAAGACCAGGGTGCTCCTCTACCCACCACGCGTACCGTGCCACACGAGTCACGCATCCCGGAGGCTACTGTAAGCCGCCCCCCGGTTGACACTGAGACACCATTGGGCGCAGAGGAAGGTATTCAGCCTGTTCAGGAACCTCTGGAGCAGGAAGCATTGCAGGTTCCAGACACTGACCGGGACACCATCATGCTCGGAATTTCTTCTTCCTCCTCTTCCCCCGATGAGGCAGTGGCGGGGTCGTCATCGACAGGTCCCCCGCCAATTGACTTACGGGCGCACCAAGAGCTCCTTCGCAGGGTGGCACTGCGCATGGATCTCCAGGCTGAGGAGGTATCGGAAGTGAACGATCCGATAGTGACCATTTTGTCCACGGACGCTCCAACCCGCATAGCTCTCCCCTTCATAAAGACTATCCAGGCTAATGCTGATACCATATGGCAGACTCCGTCCTCTATTGCGCCCACAGCCCGAGGGGTGGAACGCAAGTACATGGTCCCTTCCAAGGGATATGAGCATTTGTATGTGCACCCTGTCCCCTCATCGTTGGTGGTGCAGTCTGTCAACGACAAAGAGCGACACGGCCAGCAAGGCCCGGCTCCTAAGTCGAAGGAAGCCAGGCGAATGGACTTGCTTGGTCGCAAGGTCTACTCTGCCAGTGCCCTGCAGATCCGAGTGGCTAACCAGCAGGCCTTGCTGAGCCGGTACGGGCATGACACTTGGGCTGAGGTAGAGAAATACAAAGAGCTCCTGCCTCAGGATTCCCGACAGGAGTTTGCAGCCTTCGTAGAGGAAGGTAAAAAGGTAGCACGCACCTCGTTACAGGCCTCCTTAGACACAGCTGACTCGGCGGCACATACTGTAGCCTTGGGCGTTACCATGCGCCGGATCTCTTGGCTCCAGAGTTCGACGCTCCCTCCTGAGGTTCAATATACCATTCAGGACCTTCCTTTTGATTCAAAGGCTCTCTTCTCGGAAAAGACGGACTCCAGACTTCAAAATCTAAAGGACAACAGGGTTATCATCTGTACTTTGGGGATGCATACCCCGGCTACCCAGAGGCGTCCGTTCCACCCCCAGTTTAACCGCCCTTACTATATGCCTCGCTACAGGCAGGACTCTGGTCGGCAACGGGGTCGCGGGGGACGTAGGAGACAGCCTGGCAACCAACCGTCCCAAGGGCGAACCCCCTCAAAACCACCGGGGCCTAAACCATCTTTTTGAAGATGCGCCAGGGGACGGCATACCAGCTCTTCCTTTTTCCAACCGCCTTTCCTATTTCCTCCCAGCGTGGGCCCGGCTGACCACCGATGCCTGGGTCCTACGCACTGTGGAACGTGGTTACCAACTCCAATTCGTTTCACCCCCACCTTCCCACCCTACTTCCCGGTCCCTCTTCAGGGACCCCTCTCACGAGCATCTCCTCTTACAAGAGGTGCACTCGCTCCTAGCCATCGGAGCAGTCGAGAAGGTTCCGGACGCGGAACGGGGCAAGGGGTTTTATTCCCGTTATTTTTTGATCTCCAAGTCCAAAGGAGGTCTTCGACCCATCCTCGACCTGCGAAACCTCAACGCATACATGCTGAAGGTGAAGTTCCACGTGGTATCCCTCGGGACCATTATCCCTTCTTTGGATCCGGGAGACTGGTATGCCGCCCTCGATACGAAGGACGCTTATTTTCATATCGCTATCTTCCCACCGCACAGACGCTTCCTCCGCTTCACAATCTCTCACCTACACTTCCAGTTTGCGGTACTCCCCTTCGGCCTCTCCACGGCCCCAAGGGTGTTCACGAAGTGCATGGCCGTTGTCGCCGCCCACCTCCGTCGGCACGGCATTTCCGTTTTTCCCTACCTGGACGACTGGCTCATCAGGGGGGACTCGCAGGCCACGGTCCAGCAACATGTTGCAGAGATCAAGGACTTATTCACGTGCCTAGGCCTAGTTCTCAATATAGAGAAGTCCACCTTAGTTCCAACTCAGAGGTTGGATTTTATTGGCGCGACCCTGGACTCATCCCTAGCCAGAGCCTACCTACCGCAGTTCCGGTTCCAGGCCCTTACGCAGCTAATCCGCGCCCTTCAGGCCTCTCGGATGTCCTCGGCCCGTGCTTGTCTCCGCCTCCTCGGTCATATGGCGGCTTGCATGCACGTCACTCCGTTTGCCAGGCTCCGCCTCTGCCCGCTTCAGCTGTGGCTCCACTCCAGATACCGCCCACACAGGGACCCTCTGGATACCCTACTCACCATTCCAGCGGGTGTCCTTCAATCCCTGGATTGGTGGCTGACCCCTTCCCACGTATGTGCGGGGGTCCCATTCCAGGCTCCTCATCCTACCCTGTCCCTGACAACGGACGCCTCGTCCCTTGGATGGGGAGCCCATCTCGGCGCTCTTCGTACTCAAGGCCTTTGGTCACTGCAGGAATTGAGCATGCACATCAACGTCAGGGAGCTCCGGGCAGTGCGCCTGGCATGCCAGGCATTCCAAACTCGCCTCCACGGCCATTGTGTCTCGGTCTTTACGGACAACACAACAGCAATGTACTATATCAACAAGCAAGGCGGGACCCGTTCTTCCCCCCTCTGCGACGAGGCGATGCTACTGTGGGAATTCTGCATAGCCCACTTGATACATCTAGTGGCGTCGTTCCTCCTCGGCGTCAAGAACACCATCGCCGATCGCCTGAGCAGGTCCTTTCTCTGCCACGAGTGGTCGTTGAGAGCAGACATTGCTCATGCTATTTTCCAACAGTGGGGATTTCCCCATGTAGACCTGTTTGCATCCCGATTGAACCGCAAATGCCAGGAGTTTTGCTCCTTTCAAGGCCTGGCACCGGGCTCTCTGTCGGACGCGTTTCTCCTTCCATGGACACGTCACCTGTTCTATGCCTTTCCTCCGTTTCCCCTCATACACAAGGTCCTGCTGAAGCTCCGACGGGACAAGGCACGTCTCATCTTAATTGCGCCAGCGTGGCCAAGGCAACACTGGTTCACCACGCTGCTCCGTCTGTCAGTAGCCAGCCCAATTCCTCTGCCACTTCACCCAGATCTTATAACACAAGATCACGGCACTCTCCGTCACCCAGACCTGCCGGCCCTCCACCTCACGGCGTGGCTCCTGAGTGGCTAGACCAGTCGGAATTGCGCTGCTCTGCTCCCGTGCAGCACGTTTTATTGAGCAGCAGAAAGCCTTCCACTCGCTCTACCTACGTGGCCAAGTGAAAGCGCTTCGCTTGCTGGGCTCAAGCGCACGACGCTATTCCTTCGGAGCTCCCGCTTCCAATGGTCCTTGACTATCTCTGGTCGCTGAAACAGCAAGGCCTTGCACTGTCCTCTATCAAGGTTCACTTAGCGGCTATCTCCACTTTCCACCCCAGTGAGGGAGGGTATACGCTGTTCTCTCACCCGCTGACTACTCGTTTCTGGAAGGGCCTTGATCATCTCTACCCCCAGGTGCGCCACCCGATTCCCACCTGGGACCTTAATCTCGTCCTCAGCAGGCTCATGTCCCCACCATTTGAGCCGCTGGCCACCTGCTCCTTGCTGTACCTGTCTTGGAAAACATTTTTTCTAGTGGCTATCACATCAGCCAGACGGGTCTCTGAGCTCAAGGCGCTCATGGTGGACCCATCGTACACCGTTTTTCATAAGCACAAGGTGCAGCTATGACCACATCCGGCATTTCTCCCGAAGGTAGCGTCCGCGTTCCTCAATAACCAGGACATCTTCCTTCCAGTTTTCTTTCCAAAGCCCCCCGAGAGCAACGACTTCATTCCCTCGATGTTCGCAGGGCGTTGGCTTTCTATGTGGATCGGACAAGACCGTTCCGCAAATCCCCGCAACTGTTTGTGGCGATTGCTGACCGGATGCGAGGTCTTCCTGTCTCGTCGCAGCGAATCTCCTCATGGCTCACAGAGTGCATACGCACCTGCTATAACTTGGCTAATGTCCCCTTGGGCCATCTCACCGCCCACTCTACCAGGGCCCAGGCGTCCTCCGCTGCCTTTCTGGCGCAAGTACCAATACAAGAGATATGCCGAGCGGTGACCTGGTCGTCCGTCCATACTTTTGCCTCGCACTACGCCCTGGTCCAACAGTCGAGAGATGACGCAGCCTTTGGCTCTGTGGTCCTGCATACCACCACATCTCACTCCGACCCCACCGCCTAGGTAAGGCTTGGGAATCACCTAACTGGAATGGATATGAGCAATCACTCGAAGAAGAAAAAACGGTTACTTACCTTTGTAACTGTTGTTCTTCGAGATGTGTTGCTCATATCCATTCCACACCCACCCTCCTTCCCCACTGTCGGAGTAGTCGGCAAGAAGGAACTGAGGGTCGGGTGGGTCGGCTGAGGTATATATGCGGTGCCGTTATGGCGCCACTCCAGGGGGCGCTCAGCCGACCCACTGGGGTTGCTAGGGTAAAAGTCTTCCGACGAACGTGCACGCGGCGCGCACACACCTAACTGGAATGGATATGAGCAACACATCTCGAAGAACAACAGTTACAAAGGTAAGTAACCGTTTTTTTTGTAGCCCTGACCCATGTCTGGGACCAGGAAATAAAGATAAGTCTTTCACTTCCTTGTTTCCCTATTTTCTGACAACTATCCTCTTTTTCTAATTTTTGTACAGTGAATACTTATAACAATTGTTAGCATCAGTATAATTTTTTATTTGCAGAAACTGCACTTATTTACGTTTTAATGGTCCAATTCAATAAAGATTTATGCACCTGTCATATCAGTTTGCCACAAAAGTGATAAAAACATCAAAAATCAGTAATTCATGCAGAACTCCCCCTCCAACCCTAGTTTAAATGCCTCCATTGTGTTCCGGGAGCAGTAGGCTATCCATTAAAATGAGCAGTTTCTAAAGTCATAAACTTAAACCCAGTAAAACTCTTGCTGCATCCTTCATTGCAAAATCTTTGTGTTTTACAAACATACACATATGGTGGCTGTTTTCTCTTTTTAACATTGTTCCCTGAACCAGGAAGTCTGAATTAACACCTTCCCATTGCATCTATTGCTGAACTACACCTGGAAGGTCTGGAAACAGGATGCTGCTTAAAAACCTGACTGTTTTATTTCTGTTTTAAGTTAGCCCATGGGTGGCAGGTATCAAAGGCTGGGAGAAGCTAAGCCTCCCCGAACAGTCTTGTGTGGCTCTGCCCACGCTCTGCCCCCAGCTCTCCCCCCCCCCGGGCACAGACTGCGTCTCTTCCCCCCGTGGCCGGGGCCCCAGGCTGGGGCTTGCCAGCCTGCGGCCAGGGACTCTGGGTGGCTGGAGTCGCTGGTTGCACTGCCCACTCGCCCAGCACTACAGGTTGCGGGCAGGACAGCTGAATCAGGGCAAAAGTTTGGGTTTGGATTCAACAACTCTCAGACTTCATGAGCTGCTTTTTAAAGATTTAATTCCAAAATGGGGAAAAACTTATTATATCAGCTGAACTGATAGATATCTGCCATCTTGAATTACAGAATCTTGTGAGATCATCTGTTTTTGCAAAATTTCTGCAATTTTAGGGCAAATTTGGGAGATTTTACCTGCATCCTCACCAGAACTGAAAAATAGGCCCCTTCTGGTTTTAGGGCCAAGTGGATAGAAAACACTAGGGACTAGGAATTTGAATAAATTTTCCTCCCCCACCCCCACATAGCTAAAGCAAAGAAGTTTAAATTTCAGGTTCTAGTTTTGGTCTATATCCACACAGGCCCATATGTTTGGGTGTTTGGTAGAAAGGAGGGATATTTTTGCTTATAGAATCAGTGACATTCAGGGCTGGAAGGGACCCCAAGAAGTTATCAAGTCCAGCCCTCTGGGCTGCGGCAGAACCAAGTAAACATAGACCGGGGGTCAGCAACCTTTCAGAAGTGGTGTGCTGAGTCTTCATTTATTCACTCTAATTTAAGGTTTTGTGTGCCAGTAATACATTTTAATGTTTTTAGAAGGTCTCTTTCTATAAGTCTATAATATAATTAAACTATTGTTGTATGTAAAGTAAATAAGGTTTTTAAAATGTTTAAGAAGCTTCATTTAAAATTAAATTAAAATGCAGAGACCTCCCAGACCGGTGGCCGGGAACCGGGCAGTGTGAGTGCCACTGAAAATCAGGTCATGTGCTGCCTTCGGCACGCATGCCATTGGTTGCCTACCCTTGACCTAGACCATCCCTGACAACTGTCCAACTGATTCAAAAAAACCTCCAGTGATGGGGATTCCATAACCTCCCTTGGAAGCCTATTCCAGAGTTTAACTGTCCTTATAGTTAGAAAGTTTTTCCTAATATCGAACCTAAATCTCCCTTGCTTCAGATTAAGCCAATAAATTCTTGTCCTACCTTCAGTAGACATGGAGAAAAATTGATCACAGTCCTTTTTATGACAGCCTTTCACACATTTGAAGACTGTGATAAGGTCCCCCCTCAGTCTTCTTTTCTCAAGACTAACAATGTCCAGTTTTTTTAGCCTTTACTCAAAGATCAGGTTTTCTAAATCTTTTATCATTTTTGTTGCTATCCTTGGGACTCTCTCCAATTTATCCTCATCTTTCCTATAGTGTGGTGCCCAAAATTGGACACAGTTTTCCTGCTGAGGCCTCACCAGTGCTGAGGAGACTGGGAAAAATATCTCCCTTGTCTTACATACAACAACTCATGTTAACACCCCCCAAAACATTAGCCTTTTGCAACTGCATCTCTTCATTGACTCATATTCAATTTGTGATCTACTAGAACTCCCAGATCCTTTTCAGCAGCACTACTGCCTCGCCAGTTATTCCCCATTTTGTAGTTGTGCATTTGATTTTTCCTGTCTAAGTGAAGTAGACTCACAGACTTTAAGGCCAGAATGGACCATTGTGATCATTTAGTCTGACCTTCTGAACATTGCAGGCCACAAGAACCACACACAGCCACTCCTGTAATAGGCCCATAATCTCTGGCTGAGTTACTGAAGTCCTTAAATCTTGATTTAAGGTAAGGCTGTCAAGTGATTAAAAAAATTAATTGTGATTAATCACACAATAAAAAAATTAATCACGATTAATCGTGTGATTAATTGCACTATTAAACAATAGTAGAATTCTATTAATATAAATATTTTGGATGTTTTCTACATTTTCAAATATATTGATTTTAATAACAATACAGAATACAAAATGTACAGTGCTCGTTATATTTATTTTTATTACAAATATTTTCACTGTAAAAATAAAATAAATAGTATTTTTCAATTCACTTAATACAAGTACTGTAGTGCAATCTCCTTATCATGAAAAAAGCGACAAAGAGTCCTGTGGCACCTTATAGACTAACAGAAATATTGGAGCATAAGCTTTCATGGGTGAATACCCACTTCTAGTTACAAAGAATCCATCATTTACTCTACTTCAAACCAGCAAGTGACCTATGCACCACACAGCAGCGGAAGGCAAAACCTCTCTCAGGGCCTGTGCCAATCTGACCTGGGGAAAGATTCCTTCTCAGATATGGTGATCAGTTAGACCCTGATCATGTGGCCAGACCCACTAGGCAGATACCTGGGAAAGAATTCTCTGTAGTAACTCAGAGCTGTCATAAATAAACAGATCAGGGTTAAGGTCTCTTTTCCCTGGAAAGGGTTAACAAGCTCAGTAACCTGAGAAACACCTGACCAGAGAACCAATCAAGGAACAGGATAATTTCAAATCTCTGTGGAGGGAAGCCTTTGTCTGTGTTCCTTATTTGCTCAGAGCTCTCTTTGGATCTAAGAGAGGTCAGTCATGTCTCCAAGTTCTCCTGGAGTAGTTTCTACTATTTAATAGTGAGTATTAATTAAAAAGGTGGATTAGTCTTTTGAGTTGCTTTCTATATTTGCAATTGTGTGTTTGCTAAAGGAAATTCTTTATTCCTGATTGCTGATATTGCTTTTACTGAGAAAGGGGGAGGGGGAATTCTCTCCAGAGATTAATAAGTTAGACCCTGTATTGTTCCATCTTGGTTACAGAGACAGTGACTTTTCTTTTTATTCTTTAATACATTCTTTTCTATTAAGGACTTGGTTGATCTTTCTTTGGGTGGATTCTCAGGGAAAGGGGAGGGGGAGGTATCCCTCTGTAGTTAAATCCCGGTGTCTCTCCTAGGAAAAGGGAGGGGGGAGGAAGCAGGGGGGAATGGTTTATTTCTCCTGGGTGTAAGAACTCCATGGATTTGGGGCTCTTGGAATCCCCTAGGATTTTGGGGAAGGACTGTGTCTCAATCCACGTACCTGATTGAGTGGTGGCAGCTTTTACTAGATCTAAACTAGGATTTTAGTTTAGAGGGAAACCAGTGCAGGTCCCCACATTGGAACCCAACAGCTCTAAGTGGGGGTGAGACCTATGACAAGAGCCCTCCCCATCTAGCATCCCATCTCCAGCCATTGGAGATATTTGTTAATCGTAGTCGTGTATGGGCCATATGCCATTGTATGGTCCCCTCCATAAATTTATCAAGTTCAGTCTTGAAGCCAGTTAGATTTTTAGCCCCTACTGCTCCCCTTGGAAGGCTGTTCCAGAGCTTCACTCCTCTGATGGTTAGAAACCTTCATCTAATTTCAAGCCTAAACTTGTTGATGGCCAGTTTATATCCATTTGTTTTTGGACCAACATTGACCCTTAGTTTAAATAACTCCTCTCTCTCCCAGGTGTTTAGCCCTCTGATGTATTTATAGAGAGCAAGCATATCTTCCCTCAGCCTTCATGTTGTTAGGTTAAACAAGCCAAGCTTCTTACATCTCCTCTTGTAAGGTAGGTTTTCCATTCCTCAGATCATCCTAGTAGCCCTTCTCTGCACCTGTTCCAGTTTGAATTAATCTTTCTTAAACATGGGAGACCAGAATTGCACACAGTATTCCAGATGGGTCTCACCAGTGCCTTGTATAATGGTGTGACAGGGCATGGCCCTCTGCTCCTGTCTTCCTGCAATAATGGCTCTGAGTGTCTGGTTTGTAGCCATTGGTGTGTGTGTACTTTATTTAAGTTATTTCAACCATCACCCTGCTGCACTCCCATGCAGCATTTCTATTTACAGTTTCATACAATCATCATCCTCTTTTGCTAGAGAGAAGAAAGGAAAGAGATCGCACCACATAGGGCTTGAACTTTCTCCCTTCTCTGCTCCCTTTCACTTCCTCCCTGTGCTCTTTTTCTACTCTTGCAGTTAATGGGCTAATTATCTCCTTAGCTTTCCCCAGCTCAGGCTGAGCTACTAATTAGCCACTCCTTCCCTCAATCAGACCTTCTTCAGCGGAACTAATTGGATTTATGGTGACCAGAATGCTTGTTCAGTTGCTGGTTCCCAGCAGTCTGTCACAAATGGTGCTAACACTTCCCTGTCTCCACTGAAAATACCTTGTCTGGTGCATCCTAGGACTGCATTAGTCTTTTTCACAGCTGCATCACATTGACAGCTCATAGTTCTCCTGTGATCAACCAATACACCCAAGTCTTTCTCCTCCTCTGTCACTTCCCACTGATACATCACCAACTCATAGCAAAAATTCTTGTTGTTAGTCCCTAAGTGCATGACTAATATTGTCCAAATATTCCTGTATCATATTCTGGTCCTCCTCCATATTGGCAATACCTCCCAACTTTGTGTCATCCACAAATTTTATTAGCACAGTCCCACCTTTGGTACCAATGTCATTAAGCAGGGGAGGGATAGCATTGGCCTGCTAAACCCAGGGTTGTGAGTTCAATCCTTGAGGGCCATTTAGGTATGTGGGGCAAAAATTGGTCCTGCTAGTGAAGGCAGGGGGCTGGACTCAATGACCTTTCAAGGTCCCTTCCAGTTCTAGGAGATTGGTATAACTCCAATTATTACTTTTTATTATTTAATGTTAAATAAGATTGGTTCCCAGAGTGATCCCCGAGGAACCCCACTAGTAACCACACTCCAGCCTGACGGTTCACCTTTCAGCATGACCTGTTGTAATCTCCTCTTTAACCAGTTCTTTATCCACCTTTCAATTCTCATATTAATCCCTATCGTCTCCAATTTAACTAATAATTTCCCACATGGAACTGTATCAAAAGATTTACTGAAATCCAGGTAGATTAGATCTACTGCATTACTTTTGTCTAGAAAATCAATCATCTTCTCAAAGAAAGAGTTCAGGTTGGTCTGGCATGATCTACATTAGTAAAACCATTTTGCATTTTATCCCAGTTACCGCTATGTCCTTAACTACTCTTTTTCAAAATTTGTTCTAAAACCTTGCATACAATTGAGGTTAACCTCATGGGGTTGTAGTTTCCTGCATAGGCACTGACTCAATGGGTGCGCTAGGGCTGGAGTACCCATGGAAAAAAGTTAGTGGGTGCTTAGCACCCCCTGGCAGCAAAGCTCTCACCTCCCTCCACTGCTCCTTCCCTTCCCCGCCCCAGCGCCTCCCACCGGTGGCCCCACTGGTCAACTCCCCCTCCCTCCCAGTGCCTCCCACCAGCCATGGATCAGTTGTTCCACGGCATGCAGGAGGCACTGGTAGAGAGGGGGAAGAATGGGGATGGAGCATGCTCGGGGCAGGGAGTGGAAGTCGGCAGGAAGAGGCGGGGCAGGGGTGGGGCTAGGGTTGCCAACTTTCTACTCACATAAAACCAAACACCCTTGCCCCGCCCCTCCTCCAAGACCCTGACCCTGCCCTGGCCCTTCTCTGAGGCCCCACTGCCACTCACTCATAGACTCATAGACTTTAAGGTCAGAAGGGACCATTATGATCATCTAGTCTGACCCTCCTGCACAATGCAGGCCACACAATCTCATCCATCCACTCCTGTAGCAAACCCAATCCATCCCTCCCGCTGCCGCTCATGCTTCCCACTCTCACTTGCTCATTTTCCCTGGGCTAGCTCAGGCAGTTGGGGTATGGGAGGCAGGGCCGGCTTTAGGGTGATTCCCATGATTCCCAGGAATTGGGCCCCGCACCCTCCGCTGAAGTGCCGCCGGAAACAGCGGCAACCGATTGAACTGCTGCCGAATTGCCACCGCTATCTTCGGCGGCAGCTCAATCACTGTTGCTGTCTTCGGTGGCATTTCAGCGGCAGCTCTTTAGAATCAGGCCCCGCATGTCCTAAAGCCCGCCCTGATGGGAAGGCTCCAGCTGTGGGTGCGGGGTTCAAGGTGGGGCCAGAAATGTGGAGTTCAGAGTGCGGGAGGGGGCTCTGAGCTGAGGCAGTGGGTTGGGAAACGGGACGGGGTGAGGGCTCCAGATGGGAAACCGGACACCCCGCAACCCTAGGTGGGGCCTTGGGGACGAAGCCTGGGATTGAGAACCCCCAGGGAAAGTTGGAAGCGGCACCTGTGGTTTCCTGAATCACGTTTTCCCCTTTCTTAAATACAGATGCTATATTTGCAATCCTGCAGTCAGAGGGCAGGAGCCCTGAGTATATGGATGCTGCCTTAGAAATCCTTGCTATTGGCCTTGCAATTTCATGCGCCAGTTCCTTTTAAAGGCTTGGCTGAGATTCCCCAGGTACTTGGCACTTGTCTGGGTGGAATTTCATCTTGCTGACTCCCGGGCCCCCGGCAGAGACACGGTCCCTTTCTCGGGGAGACCTGGCGCAGCGTTATCGTGCTGGGGCTGGAACCGCGGGGGAGCGGCGGGGGCCGGGCCCGGCAGCAGGGGGCGCGTGTGCGGCTCCCTGCTGGGCTGGGCCGGGCCGGGCAGGCAGCGCGCCGCGCTCCCGGGGCTGCTGTGACTCCACAATGCTGGGCTCGGGCAGGAGGCGGGGCGGGCGGCGGCGCCGCGAGTGAGCAGCGAGCGGGGCAGGCGGCGCGGATAAGCCGCAGGCTGGAGCGAGCCGAGCGCTGAGCCCCCCTCCCCTTCCCCAGCAGCCGGGCCCTCAGTAGTATGGCATCGAGGAGAATGGAGACCAAACCCGTGATAACGTGTCTGAAAACCCTGCTCATCATCTACTCCTTCGTCTTCTGGGTGAGTCAGGGCGGGCGGGAGCCCCCCGCGCCAGGGGCAGGGGGTTCTCTGGGCTGCGTTGCGCGGGGATCTGCAGCCGCAGCTGCCGCTCGGGTTTGCTGCGCAAACGCCCGGGTGCCTGCTGGGGGCTCTTCTCCTGCCAGGTGCCCGGCGCCTCCCTCGGCTCCCCGTCCTAGGGGGTCATTGATTTGCGTGTGGGGGGGCACATTCGGATTTGTCCCAGATTATTTATTTTTTTTGGTCTTAAAAAAAGCCCCCACCCACGGAAGCAAATGCAGCGAGCGAGCGAGTTACTGGGGCTGCTGCGTCTGCTTGTGTCTGTCTTTCTGTGGCTTGCTGGTTCCCTCTCTCGGTGTCCCTGTGTCTCAGGGCAGCAGGCTGCGCTGGTGGGGGAGCTGCATCTCTGATTTGAAGTTTGCTCCCACTGCCCTTAGAATTGTAGCCCTATGCCTTTCTGTAGCCTCTCCCAGGCTGCTGGCCACACGTTAATGACAGCCTCATCCCTCCCCCCCCCCCCGTTTGCCAAACATACACGGGGGGGGGGGACCCAGCTGCTGCCCTGATCAAAGGGAGCTGGGTATCCCTGCTTGTTACCAAAGGGGCTTCTGAATGGCAGCCTGGGGCCAAAAGCATGACATTGACTAGCAGGGCCCTTGTTGCCGACTAACCTGGTGTTTATACATGAGATGCTTGGTGTGTGATGCACCGGTACAGGGGGAATGGGATGCTTTAACCACAGCCCTGTTGGTTCTCCATCTCCCTTCTGAAGTATGCACAGCCCATTTGTGAAGGGGAAGGTAATATGAAATATCATGGGAAGGAGCACATAGGAATGCTATAAGGTTGGGTTTTGTTTGCTATTTTAAAGTCAGTAGCACGTTACGGGTTTCCGTGAAAAAGCTGTCAGCCCCTTTTTGGCTGCTCCTCAGTGTATTTTGGAGGCTGCTCACCGATCTTCCCTCTATTGCCCATCCCTCAAACCAGATTTTTGGTAAGTGCCGTGTGCATTTAGCATGATCAACTTTATTGCTGCACTCATTCACAGGAGTTGTTATCTCTGTGTTACAGAAAGCTTATGCCATGTAGAGAATAAATCATATTCGTACACTTGAGTTTTTTAGCAGTGCATGTCAGGTGAAGCTACTGCACTTCTCCATGGTTTGGCTTCAGATAAGGTACAATCTCCCTCTGTTGAAGCAGTGCAGCTAGGCACAGGGATAAGGCATTTCAACAACCATGTTTTCATTTTTATGACCATTGCGAATCTCTTGTGCTGATATTGCATAATTTGCAGTGCTGATATCGGTGGCAAGGAACTGCAAACCTGTTGGCTGTTGCTGGCCACCATGCCTCCATTGTGGAGTGTGTATAAAGTGGGGGAGAGAAAAGCATTTCTCTGTGATTTTACTCTGTGGGTTTTCTCTGATCCTTTTCCTTCAAGTCTGTGTTTCTGGCTTAGCTTGCAGCTACTCAGAAAAAACAGCATCTTGTGTGAAAATAAACTGGTAATTTAAAAATATTTGTTGAAATTAAAAACGCAGTGGATACTTGGTCGGGCTAGATTCCTAACAAAAGCCAGTGGCATATTTTCTGACTTTATCTGTGTCATGGTATCTGTCATGTGTTTATAACCAAATTCAGAATCTCGCAACTAATTCTTTGACCCAGATACATTAATGAGTTATAATGATTGAGTAATGGGGGCCCTGGATTTTCAAACATACTCAGGGGGTTGATATTTTCATGGCAACCTGATCTTTTACTCAGCAGATCGCTGACATGAGCAGCATATCCTGGCAATGATCTGCAGATTAAAGACTTTCTTTAATGGTACATGGTGATGATACAATATAATGGACCCACTGTGTACTATTAGAGATCTTAATCTGAGCTTCATTGACACAATACGCTGAAACAAGCTTGTCACTTCATACTAGTAAAAGCTTATTGTGTATTACCATTTTAATAACTGTAATATGCAATCTCTTTGACATACAGTAACTAGATGTTACATCATTCCACTTGCTATATTCTAAATAGAAATTGCCCTTTCAAAGTGCATGTCATTTTTCTTATATTAATTTATATGCTTCATTCAAAAGACCCCCCCACCCCCAAATTTAATCTGCTAACCCACTGTTATGGTAGTGTCCATGTTAAAAACCCACCACCTTTGTTAACATTGTTTGGCAATTTTGGTGTCACCCACAACCGAAGGGCCTGGTGATTTAAATAGGCAGTAAGACTGAATTATTCTCTCATGCCTACAAGTAGTTCCTCCTGCCCCAGGGCTCAGGCAAATAGATGAAGTTTGTTGTCACAAATGAAAAAGTTGTTCTTCCCAGCAATTATCACACAGTAGGATCTAAGAGAGTACCTTTCCCCCTATACAATTACTGAATAACTGCAAAAACCATGGTGAATACATCAAATGTTGCCTTTATAATGGTAACCACTGTGTCTCTGTTATCCATGTGCTCTGGATAAACAGAAGACTTAAATCTGCAGGCCTGTGGAGCCAGCACATTTCATGAGCACTAATCCCATTTAAAAAAATCTGCAAGCCTGTGATAGTGACCAGGCAACTGGGTTAGCTTGTAAAGAAAAACAGTGATCCAGGCAAGTCGGAGTTTAATAACAACAACAACAACAACAAACCAACATTAGTGCCCAAAATAAAAACAAACAAAACCAAACCCGGATATAACTACATTGGTGCAAACCTACAGAGTAGACTCATTGCAAGGGTGTTACAGCAGCCATGCAGCTACGTGAATTACCCCCAGTAAATATCTTTTTGGCACACGTCCTGCTGTTAAGCTCCATTTTGCACCATTACCGTGTGTCTACACTGGGGGAGGAGGGGAGGTTGTACCAAATTTCTCTCATCTAAACAAGTGCTTAGATTTCCGGTTGCTAACCAATAGCATCTCTGCCCCCAGCAGGGTTTGACTAATTTGGCTCTTCCCGGCATTAGAAACTGGACAGTCTCCAACATTTACACAAGAGTATGCATTTGCCTATTTTCCCTTCTTCCTTGTTTCTTGGGAAGGGTAGAAAGAATAAAGAAAGAGAGAATACTGCAACAATAAACCAAAATCTGCTACTCTTCCAGCTTACCTGGCATCACATTCACTTACACACACGCACAGCTCACACAAGACTAGAAAACTTGAGCTGGAGCAGAACTGAATCTCAAAGGGGAAAACAAACCCCAGACAGTCTATTAAAGAGACAGAGCACCCATCACAGAGCCTGATTCTTCATTGCTCTGCCCTTCACTTGGCCTAAGAACTAGGGGAGGTAAAAACTAAGCCATATCATCAGCATTGCTGGGGTTTGGTTTGGCTCCTGGTATAAATTAGAGCAGAGTTGGCCTATTGTCAAAATAGCAAGAAGATAGTGTGTTGTGGCCATATTCCCTTCTGCTCAACAGCATAGAGCAATATAGAGCCATTGGGACAACTTTGTGCATCCAGGGAACCATCTTATGTTGGAGTATTTCCTGGGGTACTATTTTCATCCCTTTATGCCAGTGGAGCAGCATAGAGGCCCATGTAGATTAGAGAACTGGCCCCTGTGTCAATCCACTGGTCTGAAAACATCAGAAATACGAAAAACAGCTACTTTTCCAAAGTGCATATCTGAGATTTTTATTTCACTGTCACAAGCAAATAGGCCAATGTTATGAATGAATGGTTTGCAAACTTTTATTTTAATAAAAGCCTCCTCCAGATGACTGGGAGGCAGGATGCTGCACTCATGAGGAGGAAAGTCCTGCATCACTCAACTGCAGTCAGTTCATCTAGCTTTTGAGGAGCTCTCTGGTCTATTGTAGCTATGAACATGGGGGTTGCAGTATAAACAGGGGCGGCTCTAGCCATTTCGCCGCCCCAAGCACGGCGGCACACCGCGGAGGCGCTCTGCCGGTCGCCGGTCCCGCTGCTCCGGTGGACCTCCCGCAGGCATGCCTGCGGAGGGTCCACCGGAGCCGCGGGAGCAGCGGACCCTCCGCAGGCACGCCTGTGGGAGGTCCACCGGAGCCGCCTGCCGCCCTCCCAGCAACCGTCAGAGCGCCCCCTGTTGCATGCCGCCCCAAGCACGCGCTTGGCGTGCTGGGGCCTGGAGCCGCCCCTGAGTGTGAACCTTGAAGAAGGGAGCAATGGAGAAAAGGGGAAATGGCTGAGGAACCCTTCAGATGACTGACAGGGATGTTACACATTGAGGGGCAAAGGGCAGAAGCCAATTGGCTAAAACCAATATGCTTTTTTTGATATTCGTATGAAGTACAACATTCAAAAAGTTCTCTTCATAGAATTTCCTTTTTTAAAGACATCAAATATCCAAAGTGTTCCCACTGTGAGTGATTTATTTTTCTAAATTTAATTCTAGAACAAGCTTTATTGATGGGATAGGTGCCTGAAAATCAGGGTTTCTAGGAGAAACACTGAGTGAGACTGCTATCTTAACAATAGCAGAGCTGCAGGGTGTTAATGAAGAGAGTTTCTTTACTCTGATTTCATACTGTATCTAGCCCACTCATTTCCAAATCGGTTTTATTTAATAACGTTGACTTTTTTGATAGCTTCCTCCCCCATCCCCTTTTTCTGTAAATATGTGCAAGAAAGCTTCCAAAGCAGAGATTAAAAAGCTTATGTATTCTTACTTATAGTACATTTTGAATGCCTAGGGTTACTGGTTTTAGTATGTAAGGGAAGTTGTAATAAAAATTCAGCAACCACATCTTTCCTAATCAGGATTCTACAGTGCAAGCACCAGTTTCAGAAAAAGCAGCAAAAAGCCATACTGTACTATTATCCACCTTTATTTTCCTCCTTTCATGTTTCTGTACAAATAGATTGCAAAGAAATTAGATATTTTCTGGTTTAAAAGGCTTTGGATTAGAATTCAAAATGGATTTTCTGTAGAGGAGAGAATTCTCTAGGTATCCATTTATTAACTTGTGTCTTAAATTATTGTATGTTTAAATATATGTTCCTAATATGATCGCATTCCAAAAGCTTTGCGGTGCATTTGGGCATCACCCAAATAAAACAATTACTGGTTTAGGTCTTTCTGTTGTCTTTGTCTTTTCGTAGGGAGTCTTAAGAAAATGGGCATTGGTTGTGTTCAGGTTACTTTGCTGTGAAAGAAAGGGGTTTGTCTTTTGCTCAAAGTTTATTACATTTTAAAGGTGCAAAATGAGTGACCCTTGAGTTAACACTTGAAACAAGCAAACTCATTTGATTCTGAAAAGAACACTACAGAAAAGTGGAAACTCTTGCATCTTGGATCCCGGGGGGCACCCCAAGCTTGAAGGCAAGCCCTGTTTTGGAAAAAAAAAATACAACAGGCAATAAATCCTTGCAGACCAGGTGCTCATAAAAGTATGTTTAAAATATGGACCATGGAATGGAAGAGCAGCAAACTTCAATGGATGAGATATTTCAAATAGATTAACATTTAGATTTACCATTCATAGAACTAAACCAGGTTTTATTACACTTTCAAAAATTGAGATGAAGAAACGGCACTTGCAGTGGTCCGATTTTTAAACTTTGGTTACTTGAAAAATCAACCTTCTCCCCACCCCAAGCATTAAGGGATCACAGTACAACAGTGTGTCTAAGGAATGATGATTGAGCAGATAGCTGCACTTGTGTTTAGGGCATAAGTCCTTAAACTGGTCACATGGTGCTGGCTGGCTTCTCCTTACTCCCAGTTGCTAAATTGCATTAAAAGACAGCTAAAAATACATTACTTTACTCATGTTAGTTTTCCATGTGGGCAAATGCTCTAGTTGCCACAGGAATGTTACATGATCTTGAATGGGAGGGGTAGGTGCTTACCAAGCAATCCTCTGTATTAAAATGTGGGCCATGCTATGAAAAGGTTTGAGCCTCTTTGGTGTAAGGGGAAGGAGGAGACAGGCTTCTATAAGATGAAGCAGGAGCGCATCCCCTAAGCTTCTTAGCAAATTAGGTCAGTGGATGGAGAAAGGGAGTGGTTTTGTAGCTTCATCTAGTATGGAAATTAGCAGAAGCAGTGAGCAGGGTTGGAGCCAAAGTCCCCTCCTTGTTCTGCCTTCAGAAAGGTGGCTAATGCAGCTAACACACAGCCACCATAAAGTACTAGAATCTTAATTATGTGAAAGCATTTTCTAAATTATTTTCTTTAAAACTACCTGAAGGATATTTTTAAAACTGCTGCATTAGCCACCTTTCTGGAAAGGAGTCATCAACTCACCCCGCTCCCTGTCCCCTGACTGCCCCGGCCCCATCCACCACCACCCTGACAGACCCCCAGAACTCCCATGCCTACCCAACCCCCCCGTCCCCTGACCACCCCCTCAGAACCTCTGCCCCCTCCAACCGCTCCCTGCCCCTTATCCAACCCTTCCTCCCAGCCCCGGCCTGGTCCCCTTACCACGCTGCTCAGGGCAGCGTGTAAGGATGCTGTGTGGCCCGCTGGCGCTTGCAGCCCCACCCCCTTATCATGCCGCTCAAAGAGGCAGGAGCTGCAGAGCTGCCCAGAGCGCTGGCGCCGGCGGCTCGGCACGCTGCAGCTCTGCGAGGGGGGAGAAGCGGGGGAGGGGCCGGGGGAGCCTCCCCAGCTGGGAGCTCAGGCGGGCTGGAGACAGGACGGTCCTTGCCGGAGTTGTTTGCCCGCCCGCCCCTTTAACAGCCGGTTCTTGTGAACCAGTGGAAACCGGCTCCAGCTCACCACTACCTCTGCTTCAGTCCACATTTGGCGCCATCTTTCAATGGTTTGTGTACTGCGCACTCTGCCTCTTCGGTCTGCAGGAATGGATCCCGCACTGTTGACCAATATGCTGCTCTCTCCCTCTAACACGTAGTGGAGTTATTCCTTAAATTCCAAAGGCAAGAGGAGTTCGACATTGATCTTGCCACGTGTAGTAGCTATGACATGAGATTGAATGTGGCATTCTCGAAGGTGCTGACCACAGTGGAATGGTGCTTTTGGGCTCGGGAAACAAGCATTGAGTGGTGGGATCACAGCATCATGCACGTCTGGGATGACAAGCAGTGGCTGCAGAGCTTTCGGATGAGGAAAGCCACATTCATGGGACTGTGATGAGCTTGCCCCAGCCCTGCGGCGCAAGGACACGAGAATGAGAACTGCCTTGTCACTAGAGAAGTGCAAGGCAATTGCACTGTGGAAGATGGCTACTCCAGATTGCTACCGATCAGTTGCTAACCAGTTCAGAGTAGGAAAGTCGACCGGTGGACTCATCTTGATGGAAGTGTGCAGGGCCGTTAATCGTATCCTGCTCCGAAAGACCGTGACTCTGAACAACGTGCGTGACATTGCGAATGGCTTTGCACAAATGGGCTTCCCTTACTACGGAGGGAAAGCAATAGATGGCATGCATATTCCAATTCTGGCACCAGACCACCTAGCCACCAAGTATGTTAATCGGAAGGGGTATTTCTCCATGGTTCTCCAGGCGCTTATGGATCACTGTGGGCGTTTCACAGACATTAACACAGGCTGCTCTGTAAAGGTGCATGATGCACGCATCTTTCAGAACACTGGCCTGTTCAGGAAGCTGCAAGCCAGGACTTTCTTCCTGGACCAGAAGATCACCGTAAGGGAAGTTGAAATGCCCATTGTGATCCGGGGGGGACCCTACCTACCCCTTAATGCTGTGGCTTATGAAGCCATACATGGGAAACCTTGATAGCAGCAAGGAGTGGTTCGACAACAGACTGAGCAAGTGTAAAATGACTGAGTGTGCTTTTGGCCATTTAAAGGCCCATTGGTGCTGCCTATATGGGAGTCTAGATCTGGCCGATGACATTATTCCTATGCTTATAGCTGTGTGCTGTACGCCCCATAATATTTGTGAAGGGTAGAGTGAAAGCTTCACTCAGAGTTGGACCAGCCTCCAGGCACTGAGCCTCGGTGAATATGAACAGCCAGAGACCTGAGCTATTAGAGGGGTGCAGTGCGGAACCATAAGGATCAGGGATGCCTTGAGGCAGCAATTTGAAGCTGCAATTTTGAAAGCTGCTAATATTTGTTGCTATGCTCGAGAATGCAGTGCTTGTAATGCTAGGAGGTGATTGTGATTGGTGCAGACGATGCACTATGAAGGTTTAAGAAAAGTTCCTTTTGCTCACAGGGCTCTGTTTGCTTTCAATTAATGGAATAAAGATTGTTTCAAACCAAAACAATTCTTTTATTAAAAAAACAACAACTGGAGGAGAGAGACGAACAAAAAAACACATAATCACTGAGGGGAATGGGGGAAGGGAGGGTCCTAGGAGGAGGTGGGGTCCCGGGACGGTTAAAGATTTGTATATGTCCAGGGATCATACCCAACCTTCTCCTTTGGAGTACAGTGCAGTGGGTACTGTACTTCAGCAGGGCTAAACTGCAGAGGTACGGGTGTTGAGTGTAGTGGGTACTGGGAGTCCGCAGAGCTGGCCTGTGGTGGGGGAGGAGTGGAATGCAGCAGGTACAGACTGGAGCCAGGATGTTGATAAGAGTGTGTTGGCGATGTCTGAGGGGCACATGGGAAAGAGTTTTGCGGCTGCAGGGGAGGACAGGTGCGGAGCTGCTTGGTTTTCAGTGCTAGTAGCGCCTGGAGCATGTCCACTTGGCGCTCCATAAACTTGGAGTCGCTTTGTTCTGGCGCGCTGCATTCTCCTTTTGGTCCCTCTTCTTGTTGTCCTGCCACTCCTTCAGTTCTTGTTTTTCAGCTGCAGAGTGCATCATGTCATCACACAGAAAGTCCTCTTTAGTTCTTCATGGCCGCTTTCTAATTCAGCACAGCCGTTCAGCCGGTGATAACAATGAGGGAGGCTGGGCTCCCAAGGTCATATTTGTGAAGCCAAAATGTAACATTTTACAGAAGCAGTATTGTTTGCAACACACAGACCACTGATTCGGTGATTTAAAACACAACCACTGTTCACATACCTGTCACTAACTGGCTGACCCCAGGCAAGCACACATGAGCCACAAGATCCCCAGAATGTTGAGTAGCCCCAGGGGCCGGGGAAATCAGTGTCCCAGGACCGTACTGTCCACTGGGCATGTGGCTCTTGGGGAGAGCCAGCACTGTGGGTGGGGGGGGGCTTATAATCATTGCTGACCCCACATTTTCCACAGGCTGTGTTCATTCTGGAAGGTATCTCGCTGCTGAGGGTGAGCAGGGAATAAAAGGAGGGTCTTGTCCAAGACTGTGGCTTCTGCCCTGGCTCTTATGCAGCTCGCCTGTGTGCAGCAATGCGCCCTCTCCCCCCTGCTTTCCCCCCCTCCAGTGACAGCAGACTGGCACAAGAAAGTTACCCTTAATGGGGCAAGAAACAAAGCAACTCTGCCAAAGAACCTGCGTCAGTGGATTGCTCAGTATCTCCATGAGAGTTTCATGGAGATCTCTGAGGCAGATTCCCGTGAAATGAGGGAGTCAATCAAAACCTTGTTCTGCTGCTCAGAGTAGACATGTGATGGTACGTGCATCATACAGACACAAGCCTGTTTTCTGCAACCCTCTTGCCCCCAACAACTTGCTTCAGCGATTCCCAAAATCAAAGCCACTTAACAGGGGCCTCCTCTCCTGTTTGCACGTCGCCAAGTTTCTACAGCTGTGGCTGGCTAGCCTCCTCCAGTGTAGAACATAAGAACGGCCGTACCGGGTCAGACCAAAGGTCCATCTAGCCCAGTATCTGTCTACCGACAGTGGCCAATGCCAGGTGCCCCAGAGGGAGTGAACCTAACAGGCAATGATCAAGGGATCACTCTCCTGCCATCCATCTCCATCCTCATACAAACAGAGGCTAGCAGCACCATTCCTTACCGATCCTGGCTAATAGCCATTTATGGACTTAACCACCATGAATTTATCCAGTTCACTTTTAAACGCTATTATAGTCCTAGCCTTCACAGCCTCCTCAGGAGAGGAGTTCCACAAGTTGTCTGTGCGCTGCGTGAAGAAGAACTTCCTTTTATTTGTTTTAAACTTGCTGCCTATTAATTTAATTTAATGACCCCTAGTTCTTGTATTATGGGAATAAGTAAATAATTTTTCCTTATCCGCTTTCTCCACATCACTCATGATTTTATATACCTCTATCATGTCCCCCCTTAGTCTCCTCTTTTCCAAGCTGAAGAGTCCTAGCCTCTTTAATCTCTCCTCATATGGGACCCTCTCCAAACCCCTAATCATTTTAGTTGCCCTTTTCTGAACCTTTTCTAGTTCCAGTAGAGAAGAGCTCTTGGCTGCATGCATCTCTGACCTCCGAGTCATCCTCTGCCTCTGGGTCCCCCTCCCTCGCCACATCCTCGTCCAAGATTTCCTCCTCCTGGCTCAGTTCACTCTCAACTGGCACGCGAGCCACCGAAGTATCTACAGTGGCCTTTGCAGTGGAGGTGGGGTCGCCACCGAGTATCGCGTCCAGCTCTTTGTAGAACTGGCAGGTCGTGGGCGCAGCACTGGAAAGGTGGTTTGCCTCCCGTGCCTTGTGGTAGGCGTTCCGCAGCTCCTTCACTTTGACCCTGCACTGCAGTGTGTCCCGGTCATGGTCCTTTTCTGTCATGCATCCTGAAATCTGTCCTTAGGTATCATAATTCCTACAGCTGGAGCACGGCTGGGATTGGACAGCCTCCTCTCTCCAAATGCTGATGAGGTCCAGCAGCTTGTCATTGTTCCAAGCGGGAGATCACCTGGTGCGTGGAGCAGGCGTGATCACCTGGAAAGATGCGCTGAGACCACTGCATGCGTTACCGGGCAAACAGGAAGGGGACTTTCAAAATTCCCTAGGAATTTAAGGAGTAAGGCTCACGATTTGGTCACCTGACGGCAGGGTAGTAGAGTTCAAACCGATGACCAGAGAGGCGAGAGCAAGCATTTTGGGACACCTCCCGGAGGCCAGTCG
Organism: Mauremys reevesii; assembly: GCF_016161935.1. NCBI lineage: Eukaryota > Metazoa > Chordata > Testudines > Geoemydidae > Mauremys > Mauremys reevesii. Next base: position 154,765,210 of record NC_052623.1, read on the forward strand.
CAGTGCTGTAATCTACCAGGGTGTGTACACTGGCACCGCGGTGTTGTACCCCTGGTGCAGAAAGCTGTACGCCTCTTATTGGGGTGGGTTTTTTACAGCGCTGCAACTGTGCAGTTTCTGTGCACTAAGTGGTTTGGCAGCGTGTACACCTTGGGAGTTACACCGCAGAAAGTGGCTTTACTGCGCAGAAACTTGTCAGTGTAGACAAGGCCTCAGTTGGTTATTTGAATTCTGAAGAAATTACAGCTAAAAACAAAACAAAACCCAAACAAACATCCCCACCCCCGTCAAACTCAGTTTTTGTCTTTGAACACTTTCACGGCTGGTTTAAAGTGTCCATATAGTTGCTAACATATATGAAAGATTAAAGATAATGGTGTTTTCTTGTGAGTGCAGCCTAGGGGGAATTCTACTGATTAAATAAATATTTTTAAATGTTTAGTTGTTTAAAAACATAACCCCAGAGCTTGCTTTTTAAATTCATTACTATGTGGTATTCATTCAACTTTGCTTGATACTGCTGTTATTAAATGTATGGTCTCAAAATTTTAATTATAGTTCTAGCACAGGGGTCCCCAACACGGTGCCCTCGGGCGCCATGGCGCCTGCAGGGGCATCTGTGTGTGCCAACGTAGTGGCCGGCGGACAAGCATCCTCTGAAATGCCGCCGAAAAGCAGCGTCATCAAGAGGCGCTGCTGCCGAAATGCTGCCGAGAAGCGGCAACGTCAAGAGGCACCGCTGCTTCTCGGCGGCATTTCGGTGGATGCTTGTCCGCTGGCCACGGTCCTTGGTGGCTCGTTGTCTGGTGCCCGCCACCCGGAAAAGGTTGGGGACCACCGTTCTAGCAAAAGGGAAGTATCCCAGCGTAACATCTTTGATGGAATGTGTTAATAGAAAAGATGAAGGTGTTATTTAAGAGAGCTGTGTTGTTTAACAAATACTAACATTATTTCAAACAAATATATCCGTAGTTAATTACTAAAAAACTATTGAACTAAAACATGGAGACTGACTTAAACATAACGAAGATGTTACAGACATAAGCCAGGTGCTCACTTTCTTTCTACCCTGTTGTACCTTCTTACATGAGATCCTATGGTTCTCTTCCTTGGCAGGGAAGTGGTCTCAGAAGATCGATTAACTTGCCTAATATGGGGTAGATACAGATTTGCCTTTGAATAGCTTTCACACTAGTGACATCCATTCAAATTCTGAAAATGATGATATAAGCATGATAAAATATGAATATAATAACAGAAGTAAGTCTAATTTGAAATGTTCCAAGGTACTTATTGGCTGAGTTAATAGTCTAATACGTAGTCTCTATTTGTCATTTAACTATGGTTACTAATTGATTGGGTATTTACTGCACCTGTTGCCTCAGAGATGGAATGGAAACCCATCCACTTATCCCACTCCCCACTTATTTTTTAAATGACAAATTCCCCTCTTCCTGAAGTTGGACAATGCTACATGGACCTGTTTGACAGTGATGACTTTTCTTGAGTGACGCATGGATGTTAGATGGAGCAGAGGGGTGAATGAGTGACAGCTCAGGCCCATGCTTTTACAGGGTGTTAATTTGTATTTGGGAAGAGTTTGAGACCTTTGGTTGTACAGGAGTTGGGATAGATGAGAAAGAGACTGCTGGTTTGCTGAAGGATTGAACACAGCTGCTTTCTGGAGCACAGTTGTACATTTAGCTGGTGCTTTTACAGTTAAACATTAATTCCTGTCAAAGCAATAATGAGCTCTGTTTATACTGTAAATAATACAAAAAACAAGTCTAGGAAAGAAAAGTCTGTATCTACTTTGTTCTTTTCCAAGAAGGAAACAGTCCACTCCTTGAGTCCAGATTTTTCCTGACCACTTGGAAGCCATAGGCATTGTTTGGCAAGCAAATAGGAGGCAAAACAGGGTGAAATTAAAAACAGATTGTCAGACTTAATGCTGAGTATTCTTTTTTATGTAGGGCTTAAAGGTTATCAGTAAAACTTAAAGACAGACAAACATGAACAATTTTAGATGCTAACTCCTAGTCAACCCCCGTTCCCACTCTAAAGAGCCAATTTTTTTAAATCTCTTGTGGGGGGGAAATGGAATGTGGGTAAAACGGTTTTATTCATATCCTCATACTCCAAGGTCCAGAACCCTTCAGTGGTACAAGGAGAAGGTACTGGTAATTGCAAGAGTATAGCATTGCATTGACCTTCAGTAGCAGGGGATGGAGAGAGAAGTAGCTTTAAAATGATGCATGTGCTGAGGCCTTTATTTTGTGTATGTTATTCAGCACCTAAAACTGGAAACTGGTTTCCACTTTTTTAATAAATGAAAATTCACTGGTTGCCTATAAAGTGTTTCCCAATTGTCTAACTCCTTTAATTATTTGTCTTAAGACTAGTATATAAATCTGTTGAAAAGCTATGTATTTAAAAGCATTTTTCTGAGGAAGATAGTTGCATTTTGTGACTCTTCCCTTTATCCTGTGAAATGTTACAGTACTTCATGAATAAATAATATGGAGGGAAGGGTGAAAGAACCCATCAGCTTTTGATCCCCTAGGCTAACTTCAGAAGCTTATACAAATGTACTCATAAGATATAATTACATTTTAGATGCACAGAATTCTTGGTTTTATTCCATAGTCTCTTGTGTGAAACTATATTCAAAAACAACAACAACAAAACTTCAACAGTGTGTGCCAAGAAATCTTCTCTCTGGAGAATTATAAATTCTTGCAATGCCTCTGTGGCCCTAACCCTTCACTTATGCACATGAGTAGTCCTGTTGAACTCTGTGAGACTGCTTTCATCTAAATGTTTGCAGGATTGCAGGTCATGTGACTGGATTACCTAATGCTGTTAAGTCTTTTCTTCTGCTGTAGGTAAGGATGGATGTCTGTGTGCTGCCATCATGGGTTCTGTGTCTTTTTAACTTTGAAAAATGCCCATGACTTCTAGTGTCTGGATTTTTGCATTGAAATGAATGAGTAGTGAGTAAGTAGAAGGGTTGGTTAGGCAGGTACAGTTGTACAAACCATGCCCTCAATCATGCAGGGATGTTCTTTGTTAGCGTAGAGGTTTGTCCATGCAGAACTCGTTGAAGGCTTGGGGCCCAAGATCCCAGTTCTGCATCAATTGAAGTTAATGGCAAAACTCCCATTGACTTTAGTGGGTGGCAGGCCTGACTGCTGGAACCTTAAGAGAACACCCAACCTGTAGGACCACACAGGAGGCTACAAGTGGTCAGGGGTCAGTGACAACATTGCAGGAACATTTGTATTTAATTACAGGTGCTCATTACTACACTATGTGAGCACCTCACAAGATTAAAGAAATCTCCTATACATCCTTCTACAGAGTAGATCTTTCTTCCTTTTTAACCTTGCATTTTATGGTGATGAGTTGATGGCTGATTCTTGCACCAGTTAGTGGATGCTTTCATGAGAATTTTGGGGCTATGGGAAGAAAGCACTTACATTTATCTTATAGCAAATTCAGAGGCAAAGTAGGAAGCATAGCATATTCGTGATTTACCAGATTACAGTTATTTCATAGCGGAGCTATTTTTTGAGTTCTGGGAATAGAGTAGAAGGTTTATAGAAGCTACAATAAAAAAAAATACAGATGATGCTGTTAATGTGAATTTTGCTGTAATCTCCTTTTAGTGTTCTGCAAGAGGTTTTTTCAAATGCTCTGTCTTGTAGTTTTTTGGAACAAATTTTAAATCCTAAAACCCCCTGAAATTGCTGGACTGAATTGTAATAATTGAAGAAATAATTAATCCATCTGTTTTGGTTTGTATTGAGCAGGTATTGCTCATACAGGGAAAGGGCTAAAATGTGTTCTGCTGACCTGATGAGGCTGGTGGCTTGTTACTCCACAGAGATGTAAAGGAGGTGTGGGTGTCTCTCTCTAGAAAAGAGCATCTAAATTGTTGGTTGAGCAGTCTGGAGGGAAGATCCCTAGGAGAAGCCAAGCGTGGGTGTGAGTTGAACTTTGCTGCTGTTAGTAAAGCTAAACCCCAGGGAAGGGGTGATGAGTTTTGACTCTACACAGTGTATGCGTTTGGTTCTAGATTGGGTTGAAAAAGTCACTGGCTAACAAAAACGGGATTTTAAGCTTCTATAAATGAGAGAGTGGAACACACCCATTGCTGGAGAGCGAGCATCTGAATAGTGAGGTGATGGGCTTAATCAGCAAATGAATCTTGGGAAGCTGTCCAAAGAAGCCATGATGGAGCTAATGGAAAGGATGGGGTGGGGTGGGGGTGCATGTATGCATTTTTACTGGAGCTGAGGGAGAAAGAGAGAGAGGAATGCTGTCAATATAAAAAATAGGGAAACTACCTCTGCCTAAAGCTGGAAAGTGGTTGGTTCTGTGCTGACTTCACAGTCACACAGTTCTTAACCACTGCTGTGCATATAAAAGGGGGGCCTATGTACGCCCATGTCTTGGGACTGTGTGCAAAGGAAAGTTCAGGCACCTGTTCCCGACTGGGGCTTCTGGGCGCTACCACAGTACAAATAACAGTATGGGGGTAAAAAATTGTACGCAACTCCTCCAGGAGGGTATACATACAATTGCTCACCGAGAGAGATGGGCTAGAGTATCCCTTTAGCACACTAGATATCCTTCTTATAGCAAGTACCTGTCACTCACTAGAGTTAGAGTTTCAGAAGTTTCCATTTAATGCTTCAGTTTCATGCACTGATAGTTTTCAAGAATGTTAGGGTTGGGGCAGAGTTTTCCATACTTGATCTCTGCCTGAAATAAGGTGACCAGACAGCAAATTTGAAAAATCAGGACAGGGAGTGGGGAGTAATAGGAGCCTATATAAGGAGAAGACCCAAAAATCGGGACCGTCCTTATAAAATCGGGTCATCTGGTCACCCTAGCCTGAAAACAACCTTGAAGCTTAGAGAAGCCCTTTTTGGGCTACAGGAGAGTGAAAGAGTGCTCTTCCCTGTGTAGATACATAAATAGAGAGGGCAGGAGGGAATTTTAAACAAACTTGTGGATACAGGGCTACATCAAAAACTGAAGAAGTCAGAAACCTGGTATGGATGTAGTCCTCTTGGGGACTAGAACCTTTGCTGGGTTTGTTGGAATATAGTCAAAATGAAATTGATAAGCAATTGAAAATTTCTTGAGTAGATGGAGTGCTGTTTATGATAGTTTTTTAGCAATCCTTGCCCACTTTGTAATATCCCATTGCACATTCTCCCTGTTCTATATGACCTGTCCTATATGGCCCTGTCCCAGACCTTCTCTACACTAAGTTGCATGGATGGACAACGTGCATTAGCTAACACCTTCCAAATCTTAGTCTAGAAAAGGCCTTGGGGTTGCAGTGTCAGGAAGGGAGAGTTTATGTGAAGGACATTATAAATACGTTATTGAAACACACACAGCCCAGTCTGAAAAACTACTTTAACATCGAGGATAAAAATAAATTTCAGATGCAGAGAAAAAAATTCAGCTCTTGCAATTTCAGAGGGATATTCCACACTTTCTGCATTCCATAATATTCTGTCAAGTCTGAATATTTTCTAAACAGCAAAAATCAAACAAAGCCAAAATGTCAAATATTATCAGTGAAACAAGAAGATAAACAGTCATAATGAAAAAGAATAGAAAACTTTTTCTGTTATTGTTTGGCTGGAAACAACGTGGAACTTAACCTTCTTGTTTGCAATTCACTTTAGTGGCACCTAACGTTCAGCGCCTAATTAGGGCCATTTAGAAGCTAACGTTATTAAGTGCAAGTCACTTTTTTCTTCCTATAAAAGTAAATAAGGAATTTAAATGCCAATGAAGAACCCCCAAAATTATATATTGAATGTGACAAACAATCCTACATCCCTCGGAAGTTACTTAGCCAAGGAAGTGAAGCTTCAGTTAGAATCATCTTCGTTGTAGATTTAAAATAAAAATAAAATATGTCCAGCTTCTGTAAGTCAATAGGCGAGCTCAACAGACTTTATTTTGTGTGGTGAGAAGAAAGTGGAGCAAAGGGAAAAAATGGGTATTCTGTGGCATGCAGGACAAATGTACTCTTTGTTTAAATTAAATCTGAAGATTGCAAAAAACCAAACCCACATTATGATATTTGAATTCACAACGTGTGAGGAAAAGTATGAGGAAACTAGATTAGACTGTATTTTGGTATGTCTGCCTGACAGCCAACAGGAGCAGTACAGGAAGAACAGAATGAATGTTTTCAGGTATTCAGCAGTTTCAGATGGGGAAGGATTGGTCTACCCACATATCTTCATCATCAGTCTCAGATGGTTTATCCTTCTTAAGATGTAATTTCATATTATACCCATTTTGTTCACCAATATTTTATAGACACGTAATACGGAGCAAATGTGCTTTCAGAAAGTAAATTTTATTGCTGCAGAGGCTCAAGTTTGGGTGCACAACTGATCTCATGTTGAAACGGTGATACAACAGTGAGAAAAACGGGTCAACAATGCCTAATTTCCACTGTTGACATAGCCAGTATTTTAATATTGTTAATGGCTTGAAAGTGTGCAGAAGAGTAAAGATTTAATGCTGAATTTTAAAATTCTTCTCAATTATAGTGGTTCCTGGTAAATGCCCTTTAAATTTAGAGGTATTCCATTGTATAAGTTATACTCAGTAAAAAAAAGAAAAGAAAATCACAGTGGGCTGAAGCCCTGGCATGAAAGTTGTGAGGCCTTTTTTAAGTTAAATGACTAAATTAACTAAGTAACTGTGTTAGCTATATTTTTAGACATTTCTAGAATATATTATTCTAGGAAACAACTTTGATCTTTATTTCAAGATTTGGTAGTCTCCAAGGTATACGGATGTATGCCAGTGGTCTGAATGGACTTTCTCCTGACATCTGTTGGTGAATTGAAGGAAAAGACTTCATGAGCAGACCTTATTTGCATAGACACACCTACTTTGCCAAAAATGATCAATTTTGGCTTGTTTGGGTTAAAAATGCAGTTAAGTTTTGAGTGCAGGGGTAAAGAAATGTCATTATCTTTAGTGTATGACTAAAGGACAGCAGAGCTTTACTTAATATGCCCCAATTGTTGACCAATATTTTATAGACGACTAATAGGTTTAAGTTATGGTAACCATAACTTGCTATGTGGGGACAGTAGTAGCCAGGGTAGGGGAAACAGATGATGAGGACTCTGTTTAAGGATCTTAAATGCTATTTGACCCTCCCGCGCCAATGTTTAAAGATGCAACTAAATGGACTCAATTGAAATCCCTTGCTGCCACTTAGTGACCACTGCATCTGAAGTCATTGAAAAATGTTGCTAAAGGTGAGAGCTAGTCCCAGAAAATATGCAGGTGATCTCTCCAACAATCATTCGTTGTATATTCTACTTGTGTTACTGAGCCTATTAAAACAATATAAAAAGAAGCTATATTATATGTGAAAATTTTGTTAATGGCATGTAAAGGATGCAGAGAATAAGCCTTCCAAAGTTAGAAAATAACATATCTGTAGGAATTCTTGTAACCGAACCGCAATGCACAACATGCATGTTTTACAGTGTAGATTTCATAAAGTATATTAGACTACACATGTAATAAAAACAAAAAATACCATATCAGGTACAAAACAGGCTGACATTGCTGAAACTTTCACTTTTGCACTTCAGTACTTCTGATGACTTTTAGTATAAATAAATCTGTAATTATAAATAATTGTCTGGTAAGAATTAATTGTTCTCTATGTTCAGAAGTCTAAATCATACACTTAGTGGCAACAAATTGCATTTTCATTTAGTCATCTTAGGGAATGTTTGTAGAAAGTGTAGGGAGAAGAGGGCGATGCTCTTGAAATATGAGAAGGGTGGGTGTTTTGTTGCATTAGAAGAATTTAGTATTGGTTAAAGCAGTGACACTGAAGTGTAAGCTTCTTTTTATTTTTAACATTATTAGTATTTCTTAATTTACGGAGAGTTTGTCTATACTAGTGGTTTCCAAACTTGTTCCGCCGCTTGCGCAGGGAAAGCCCCTGGCGGGCCGGGCCGGTTTGTGTACCTGTCGCGTCCACAGGTTCGGCAGATCGTGGCTCCCAGTGGCCGCGGTTTGCTGCTCCAGGCCAATGGGAGCTGCTGGAAGTGGCATGGGCCGAGGGACATACTGGCTGCCACTTCCAGCAGCTCCCATTGGCCTGAAGCAGCGAACCGCGGCCACTGGGAGCCGCGATCTGCCGAACCTGCGGATGCGGCAGGTAAACAAACTGGCCTGGCCCACCAGGGGCTTTCCCTGAGCAAGCGGTGGAACAAGTTTGAGAACCACTGGTCTACACACTGGGCTACTGTGATGTATGTGGGAGTGATTTCTATAGTGCACTAAAGTCCTGCACATTAATTGGTCTGGTGACCCTGCAGGTTTGCACTAAAGATTCCCGAGTGTGCTTTAATGTAGTGCTCCTTCAGACAGCACTACATTAATGTGCACTAGGGAACCTTTAGTGCACAGCAGCAAGACATGGACCAATTAATCTGCAGTGTTTTAGTGAGTTTTAGAAATCATGCCCCTTAATGAACATTGCCCCACCATGTACTCTGAGTCTTGTTATATCAAGATTCTCTTTCACATGCCAAATGTTTAGTTACTCGTATGCTTAACTCATGGTAAATTGAATCAGGAAGGTTGTGACTTGCATATGGACTCACAATAGTTAGTGGCAGTTAAAAAGGGGATTGAGAGCCTTGATTCCCAGTTCCCTGCTCTAGTCATCAGGCTATACTACGTATGTTGAATGTTTCAGCATGGTTGAAATAGTTTATTCTTCCCCTATGGAGGCTGAGAAGAATATTAACTTCTGTCCCCTGCCTATATATTGTTTTTGGCTGCACCTAAGTCTCCTGATTCACAGCATGGTGTCGTTCTGCAAGAAGATGTGCAATTTTCTAGAGTGGCAGTTCCGCTTCAGCTTAAATAGACCCTGAAAAAAGTAAAATCACTTTTAAGATAATGTCACACTTTTAGAAAAATATCTGATTCAGACTAAATGAAACTTCAAATCAGAAACATCAGCGTGGAAATGCTTACAGTCTATAGCTCTCTGATGAGGCACTGTGATAGCACCTGTATGACTCAACAGGGGAGTGAATAAATGCTGAATATTATGATCAGCCAAGATTTTTAATGTGAGCACGTGGTGGAGTGAACATTCTGCGATTAACTCAGTTGGGGAGGCTGGAGGTAGGACGCTACTGTGTATGTGGGTGAAAGCTTTACCAAATGACATTGAGTATCAAACAGAACTCTTTTTCTGTTTAATCATTTTGTTCTTTAAGTAGCATTGTGTACTGAAGGAGCAAAGTACTTAATCTTCATACTACTCATCATCATCATCATGTTCCTATTATGCCTCTGGTGTTTAGGGCAGTGCTGGAGCTCCTCCACTCCTGTCTATTTCTGGCAAGTCTTTCAGTGGTTCCCCAGCGGTTTCCCAGGTTTTTCAGCTTGGTTTCCATAGCTCTTCACCATGTGGTTTTTGGGCAGCCTCGTTTACGCTTGCCTTCAGGTGTCCATCCTATTGCTACTCTGGAGATGGAATCAGTTTCCATCCAAAGCACATGACCGATCCATCTCCACCGCCTCTGGACAGTGATGGTGCTCAGATTCTCTTGGCTGCACTGTGTCAATAGAGCGTGATTTGAGAGATTGTTCTGGGCCAAAAGATACGGAGGATTTTTCTGAGGCAGGTTGTTTGGACGTGTCATACTTTCTCACTCCCCAGCATTCTGCACTATAAAGTAGTGTTGAATTCATACTACTCAGCCAACATTAATTCCCAAATCAGCCTGGTGAGATAATCAAATACTATCTTCGTTTTACAGCAGAGGAAAACACGGCAGAGGGGTTAAATAAGGTGCCCAATGCCACAGAACAAGTCAGTGGCAGAGCTTGGAACAGGAGTCAAATTTGTCTTTCAAGTCCCCTGCTTTAACCATTGTTAGCTATGCCATCTATCTTGATGGAGTTTGATGGGGATCTTATTTAACTTGCTGAACTAGTTGAAATAAAGTTTATATTTCAACTGTTGTATAATGTAATCCAAGCTTTGGAGGTGGGGTGGGGTGGGGCAAGTGGGAGGTGTAACAAATGCTGTGTCTGGAAGGAGGCTTCCAGGCACAGAGTTTGGTTGCATCTACTCTGTGAAAATTGGGGTCCGTAATTCCTCTTTGTACTGAGGTCCACAGATTTGCTACAATGGTTACGTCCGCCTGCTTGCAGCTTGGGGACAGACCCAGGCTTGTCAGTCACTGGGAGCAGGGAAATGCCTGCCTCTGGAAGTTCAGACAGTTGAGAGCGCTCCCATAGCCAAGAACATTCGATGATCTGTTTGTCTTTAGGAGGCCACATCCGTGGACCTTATTACTCAAAGTCAGGAAACTTTCAAATAAGCAATGGTAAACTTTCCTGTTCTTCGTCATGCTAAGGTCCAGAGATCCCTTACAAAAGGATTTTCATAGCAGTGTGCTTCTTGGGCAGGAAGCAAATCCTCTTTAAATATGGGCAACTAAAATGAGGTATGTTTAATGTATCCTCCGTTTTCCCCTGGGCATCAAGGCGTAGAGAAGGCTTCTGCCCCACTCCCCCCTCCAAAAAAAAAAAAAGAGAGAGAGAAAATGGCATTGGCTAAAGACTGGATGGCCAGTATATAGAATCTGGTGAATTTATATACTGATGGCCATGTGGCTGCCTAGTTGACCTCATTACAAAAGCTCTCCCCTGAGTCCATCAGTGCTCCTAAGGAATATACTCTCATGCTTGTCAGAAGGGAGAATATTTCTTGAATTTACTTGGGGAATGAGTACTCTGACTGTTGTGAAGACCATTTGTCTAAATTAAAAATACAATAGGGGGTCTCATCCAAGAAAGCTACCAGCCTCAGAAACTCTTCTGACTGGAGAGAGTTGCTTGCAGGAAGTCTACTCTAATGGATAGGAAGTATAATGACCCTGCCTGTAGGGGTTCAATCTGGGTAGTGCTGTAAGGAGCAGAACGAGATTCCATGGTTGTGTTCTGTGACCTTGTGGCATTAAAAATAAATGATTGGAATAAGAGTTTAGATTAAATTAAGTGATTTTCCAGAGGAAGGATTTCATGTTGAGATTTGTACAAAACTTTCTTTTAGTGTATATATGCTGAGAATGTTAGACTCCAGAGATTTGACCTTTTTGCTTGTACGATCTTATAGATTTGCAAGAGAGCAGAACTCAAGGCTATGGTTCGCTGATTTCACCTAGTAGTTAAGCTATGAAGTTTGCAGCAGCCAGCAGGGTATGTTCTACTTGTTGACTTCTTCCTAGGATCCATGATACCAATAATTGCTTCATCCAAGCATCTATTTTGGACCTGTCTGGTCGTGGATGGAAGATTCTTTTTTGTAATAGCAGGCCACATCTGTGAGGTAGAGATCTTAAAAGGTCCAGTGCTAAGTTAATCAGGTCTCCGAGCCATAGCTTTTTCATCTGCAAAGGCATAAACCTTTATTACTGGCATTCTCTTCTCCCTATCTTTGTTTGGTCCTGGGGAGCAATGGAAAAGGTGGGAAGGCAGAGATGTTGTCCAGTTTTGTGAGAGGTGGTTCCCCACTTCATGCTTGTGGACCGTATTACATGAAGAAAGAAAACTTTCAGGTAAGCACAGATAAATGTTCCTGCTGCCCATAGATGCAGCACAATGGTATTGGGTTGTAGTGTAGCCAATATAGGAATATTTTTACCACTGTGTCAAGCCCAGTTTAAATTGCAGCCTTCGCATTGCTATCGGGAGAACTCTGGGTCCTGGTTTTCCTAATGTAGATGAGACCTTTTAGTGCCTTTTGCCAGCAGTTTTCCTCCTCTTCCCAGAAGTGATATCAGCCTTGTATCAAGGAAGGGCTGCTTGCTAGTCTCAGCCATCTATTACTACTTAGCAAGGACAGTGAGGATCATGAAAGGAGGAACCAGTGTTATCTAGGAAGTGTTTGGAGTCTTAGTGTTATCAAGCAGAATATGGATGCATGTTTCACAGCAGGAAACCTGGCTGGCACCGAAGCCCTGGAACATTATTTAGAAATATGCTTTTTAGCATTCTGCATTCTGAGTCTCAGCGTAACCTTAAAAATAAAATTATGCTGGTTTTATATGTGGTTTATGCTCAGCTGTATCACTAGTATTAAAATTATACCCCTTCTTGTTCAAAACTGCTGTATTTGCTGTTTTCCCCCTCCTTGCTTTATCCTGTAATCAAAGTACTGCTTTGAGAAACTAACTATATAGAACATTCAGTTCCATTATGTAATCTTGCTTTCATTTATGCTACACCACACGATAACCTTAAAATATTACAGCTAATGCAAAGCTGAAGAAGGAAAAATAGAAGTATTAGTCACAGAAATTTTCTGATAATTTTTTTTCTCTCTACTAACCATGGGCATATACTAAGGTACTTTATGTGCTAGAGAAGGACACAAGCTAAACAGGGTTGCTGCATCAGGTAATTGATATTCTCTAGAAATCCAATCTGTGTGGGATTCTTATTCCTGGGCCTTGCCTCTTTTAACAGAAGGCAGACAAGACTCTCCAGTCCCTTAGGGTATGTCCACATTGCAATTAAAATACTGTGGCTGGCCTGGGTCAGCTGACTTGGGCTTATGGAACTCAGACTAAGAGACTGTTTAATTGCGGTGTAGACATTTGCGCTCGGGTTAGAGCCTGAGCTCTGGGCCCTTCCCCCCTCACAGGGTCCTAGAGCCTGGGCTCCAGCCTGAGCCCGGATGTCTACACTGCAATTAAACAACCGCTTGGTCTGAGCTCTGTGCAGGGCCGGCTCTGACTTTTTTGCTGCCCCAAGCAAGAAAAAACAAACAAACAAAAATAGGGTAGCCGTGCCACCCTCAGATTGGACGGAAGCCGCCCCGTAGAATCTCCTGCCCCAAGCACGAGCTTGCTCAGCTGGTGCCTGGAGCCGGCCCTGGCTCTGTGAGGACAAGTCAACTGGCAAGGGCCAGCCATGGGCTTTTAATTGCAGTGTAGCCGGACATACCCATAAGGTTTCATGTTCCTAACTGGCAGCATTAGGCCATGCCCACATTAGGGAAAATGAATCTTTAACACGTTAGCTAATAAGTGTTCATGTCTAGTGTAGAAGAGGCAAGTTGTAGTTTTAATTTGCTAGTTGGTTGAGGAAACGGTAGGTGGAGCCCAAGAAGTTATCTCAAGCAACTAAAATGTGTTGAAACTACAACTTGCTTTGTTCATGCTATGATATCACTTTTACAAATACAAGATGTATTTGTTTCATAGTGCAGATAAGGCGTTAATGGGCAGGTGCTGATAGACTTTGACAACTGATCTCTGATTTGGCTCTGATGGATCAGACCTCCTCCTGCTGAGGGCTCTGGAGATGGGTATCTTAGGTACCCATCTGAACAGCGAGCTACTGGCTGTCTGCTCATGACACCAAAAACTTACCATGTTGGTGCCATTTCCTTCCACTAGTGAATGGAGCTGGTCAAAATTTTTCAACCAAAATTTTTACTGACAAAAAATGGGAAAAATTTCCCACAAAACTTTTTTTTCTTTTGTCATTTAGAAATTTCCCATGCAAAATCAAATTTCAGAGTAAAAACTTGAAATGAAAATTTCTTGTACAAAATTATTTGTAGGGAGGAAACTTTTTGTTATTAACTGGCCCTACTAGTGAGGGGGACATGTGACTGGCCTTACTGGGTCAGACCAGTGGTCCATTTAGCCCAGTGTCCTGTCTTCTTTGCCAAATGCTTCAGAGGGAAGGAATGGAACCTGACAATTTAAAGACTGATCCATCTCTTGTGTTCCAGTCCCAGCTTCTGTCAGTCAGAGATTTAGAGACACCCAGAACATGGGGTTGTGTCCCTGACCATCTTGGATAATAGCCATTAATGGACATATCGTCCCTGAACTTATCTAATTCTTTTTTGAATCCAATTATACTTTTGGCCTTCACCGCATTCCCTGGCAATGTGTTCCACAGGCTGACTGTGTGTTGTGCGAAGAAGTACATCCTTATGTTTGTTTTAAACCTGTATGATCTTCTGTTTGTCTTTCGGTTCTCAGAAGTCTTGGCAAAGCTCAGGGGAGACAAGATTCATTGCTCCAAATGAGTCTGCAGAGGCCCAGAGAAGTACAATTCCTGGCTGTGTTTCAGAGGGCCAAAGCTGGTCCAATCCGGCTGAGAGCCTGGCCTTGGATAATCACTCAGAATAAAAGTCCCTTGCTCCATCCCAGTCCAGGAGCGCCTCTCCCTGGAAGCTTAGCTCCTGAGAGCATAGAGCAGCATAGTTATGGTGTTACCAAGCATGTGATTAATGCTGTTGTGGGCTCTTCAAAGACAGAGGGACTTACAACTGTAAGCAAAAAACGTTTGCAGTGTTATGTGAACCGGCCGATGTGGACTCTTTTACTTGCTTTAGGAGAGCTAAAGAAAAGTCACCCAAAAACTGCTTGGCTACTTTTTCTATGTGTTTGAGTCAAGTTTAAAGCTAAACTCCACGTTGGTTCACCTGGAAGCTATATTGGCCGATCAAAAGCTACACCTCTACCCAGTATAACGCAACCCAATATAACACGAATTTGGATATAACGCAGTAAAGCGGTGCACCGGGTGGGGGTGGAGGGGCTGCACACTCCGGCGGATCAAAGCAAGTTCAATATAATGAGGTTTCACCAATAACACGGTAAGATTTTTTGGCTCTTGAGGACAGCATTATATCAGGGTAGAGGTGTAGTTGAATGTAAATCACTGCTTCTACAACCTCTTATCAAATTAACTGGGACTAGATGCTCTTGAAACCACCCTATCTGCATTAAAAAAGAAACCCTGCATCATAGGATTAATGTTGTCCTAAAGCTGATGAAAGCTCTCTTTGAGCCATCTGTGAGCTCAGCTCTCTTACATGGAAGGTCATTTTCCTTGTGGCAATAACTTCAGCTTGTAGAATGAGTGACTTTCAGGCTCCATTGACCTTCTAAAAGGTTTTACAAGGACAAAGTAGAGCTGAGAATTCTCAGTATTTCCTTTCCAGGGTGATTTCAGAATTGCAGTATAACGAGCCTGTTGTTCTGCCAACATTCTTCCCATGTTCACCTGCCCACTCTGGTGAAGCTCTTTCCCACAGGTTTGACATTAGAAGGTCCTTGGGGTTCTCCTTGGAGCAGACTAAAGCCCTTGTTCATATGACACCAATTCCCTGGGCAATGCTGTCATTAAGAGGGCCAGGTCTAAATGGTTGGTTGCATCTCTTGCTGCTGTAACTCAATGGTTTTCAACCTTTTTTCATTTGCAGAGCCCTTTGGAAATCTTAGACATAGTCTGTGGCCCCTCGGGTTGAAGACCATTGCTCTAACCTAACTGGCCTGAAGCTTGAAGGCTACTTCAAGGCTCTTTTGATCTGAGGCACTGTGGCTTCTGCTGCTTGCCTCAGGGAGTTTTCCACTTCAGACATCTGCAAGGCAGTTCTATGGTTCTTGTTCCATATATTTGCAAAGCAGTATTGCTTGGACTCAGTCTCTAGGGAGGAATTCTACTTCAGTCTCTCAATTCTAAGAACACCATTTTTGAAACAGGGAAGTCCACATTTGGTATGTCCGTTTATTTAAGATGGGCAAATGTTTGAGCTGCTTGTTTTTGTGGCTGCGTCTTACAGACTATTGAAGTGTGTTGTACTGTACTGAAATATTTACATGTTGGAAGGTATCTTATTCATGTATTAATGTTGATTGTTTAGATTATTACACTTGCTCTCGCTGTGTATTGCATATGTGATTGTTGCACTGTTTCTTCTGTGACTGCTCTCAATCATAAAATAGAATATTATGGTTGGAAGGGACCTCAGGAGGTCATCTAGTCCAACCCCCTGCTCAAAGCAGGACCAATCCCCAGACAGATTTTACCCCTGTTCCCTAAATGGCCCCCTCAAGGACTGAACTCACAATCCTGGGTTTAGCAGGCCAATGCTCAACCCACTGAGCTATCCCTCCCAGTTAGCTTGCTCTGTCCTGCACTGAAGGTACCTTTAGAGAACGGAGCTGCTTATTTAACAATATCGTGTCACAGGATCTAACTAACCTCCTCTGTTTGGAGGGGAACTTTTTTGAGGTGGTGTCTAATTCACAGTTCAATGTTATTGTCACAGTCAGTTGCACCTGTACTCCCCAACTATGCTAGGCTTCAGGCTCTCCTGGCCATCCACTCTCTTAAACGGAGACACACGTCTGACTCCCTTCTGATCAAGGTTTCTAGGTTGCACAGTCCCCTGACTATATTTTGGTATCCCAGCAAGAGACTTTGCCTAAGCAGGCCAGCTTACTTCCTCTTCAGAGACCAATATAAGGTACCACAAAGCGCTTCCCAATCAAGCTTATTTTATTCTTAATGTAAAAGCACTACAGAGGAAGTGTTTAAAGCAATAAAAGAACCCTCATGCATGCTGCTAAGCTTTCCAGCGATCACCCCAGCCCTAATGTGGGCTCTGGCAGGAGCAGTCCTTCAAAACTCCACCCAAGGAGTTTCCTTGTGGTTTCATGTTCATCACAATTTCAGCTCATAGCTAGGACAGTCTTAGGGGGCCTCAGTAGGCCAAGTCCTTCCGACCCTTCCCTAAGACATGGGGCCATGGGTGAGCCAGGGGTCTTGCCTGTTTGCTGCATCAGGAAGAAGGCTCTGAGCCTGTTAAAAACCAGGCTGTTTATCCAAAAATCCTTTCTTTGTTTGTTGGTCCCTGGAGAATCCAGTTTGAACTAGACAGCCTCTCCGGGATTGCTTCAAAGAGCTGATAACCAGAGGAATTTCATTAGCATCCCTGAAGTTACATACAGTCTCACAAAAACACACAAACAATTGCAGGTTTAATACAATGGACCCCTAAGGCATTGAACGTAATTCAGTAATGCTTATCTTAATTCCATAAAGTTTGTCCAAGATATTGTTATATCTGTCACAGTTATTGCTCTGCCTTCTTGAGACATTAATTTTTTTCATTCATTTTGTGATTGGCTATCTTTTCTTTGGGGGCCTCTGGCTTCCTCCTCATCAGCGAATGAGAAGGCGGCTCTCAGGAGTGGCACATAGCCACAAATAGAGTAGGCTAGGGGTGGGGTAGCTTGCCTTCATCTGCTGCCCTTCTTGCCATAAGATGTTATTCAGAACAACTCATCAGGATTCAGAAATGAGTGGACATTTTATTTGGATAATAACATAGTTACAGAAATGAGAATTTAAAAATAAATTACAACAGCAGCAAGAATATGGTGTTGCATCCCTGCCCATCATGGCGAATAGCCATTGATGGATCTATCCTCCATAAAGTTACTTAATTTTTTTTAACCCAGTTATAGTTTTGGCCTTCACAAAATCCCCTGGCAATGAGTTCCACAGGTTGACTGTGCACTGTGTATAGAAGTGCTTCCTTTTGTTTATTTTAAGCCATCTGCCTATTAATATCATAGGGTGACCCCTGATTCTTGCGTTATGTGAAAGAGTGAGTAACATTTTCTTTTTCACTTTCTCCACACCAGTCAAAATTTTATAGACCTCTATCATATCCCCCCTTAGTTGTCTCTTTTCCAAGCTGAAAAACCCACACACAAGTTTGGAAGGGAGCGGTTCTCACCAAGGAGTAAGTGTACCCTTGGGAGTACACAGAGGTCTTCCGGGGGGTACATCAACTCATCTAGATATTTGCCCAGTTTTACAACAGGCTACATAAAAAGCACTGTGAAGTCAGTACAAACTAAAATTTCATACAGACAATGACTTGTTTATGCTGCTCTATATACCATAAACATACAATATTTTTATTCCAATCAATTTATTTTATGATTATATGGTAAAAATGAGAACATGAGCAATTTGTCAGTACTAGTGTGCTGTGACACTTCTTTGTGTTTTTTTAATTTCTGATTTTGTAAGCAAGTAGTTTTAAGTGAGGTGAAACTTGGGGGTATGCAAGACAGTGGACTTCTGAAAGGGGTATGGTAGTTTGGAAAGGTTGAGGATTACTTTCTAAACCAGGGGTGGGCAAACTATGGCCCGGGGGCCGCATCTGGCCATCCAGACATTTTAATCCAGCCCTCGACCTCCCGCTGGGGAGTGGGGTCTGTGGCTTGCCCTGCTCCGTTGCTCCAGCCGGGGAGTGGGGTCTGGGGCTTGCCTCGCTCTGCGAGGCTCTCAGAAGCAGTGGCACGTCCTCCCTCTGGCTCCTACGCATAGGGGCTGCCAAGGGGTTCCACATGCTGCCCCTGCCCCTGCAGCTTCCATTGACCAGGAACTGCAGCCAATGGGAGCTGCAGGGGTGGCGCCTGTGGACAAGGCAGTGTGCAGAGCTGCCTGGCTGAGCCTCCGCATAGGAGCTGGAGTGGGGACATGCCGCTGCTTCTGGGAGGTGCCACCCAGAGCCTGCACCCCTGACCCCCTCCTGCCCTCTGAACCCCTTGGTCCCAGCCTGGAGCACCCTCTTCATCCCCAGCCCCACCCCAGAGCCTGTACCCCTAGCTGTAGCTCTCACCCTGCCCTGCACTCCTGCCCCAGCCCGGAGCCCCCTCCCGCATCCTTAAAACCACATGTCTGGCCTCACCGCAGAGCCCACACCCCCCCAGCTGGAGTCCTCACCCCCTACTGCACCCCAACCCCCAATTTCGTGAGCATTCATGGCCCGCCATACAATTTTCAAACCCAGATAGATGAGCCACTGCTCTGCTTTGCTCTGGTATGGCAATTCCTGTGTTTTCTTAGGTACAACATCACTGTAATAGCTCCAGGGGATCTCTCTCTCTCTCTCTCACTCGGGAGCTGAGAACCAGGAATGAAATCCTTCAGGATGCTATTTTCAGATAAGTAATTGAATTACATTCAATTACTCTCTACCACCTTTTTCCCACTCTCTACCACCTCCTGGAATGGTGTAGCTCAGGGGTCAGCAACCTCTGGCACGCGGCTCGCCAGGGTAAGCACCCTGGTGGGCCAGGCCAGTTTGTTTATCTGCCGCGTCCACAGGTTCTGCCAATCGCGGCTCCCACTGGCCGTGGTTCGCTGTCCCAGGCCAATGGGGGCTGCAGGAAGCGGCGCGGGTGAGGGATGTGCTGTCCGTGGCTTTCTGCCGCCCCCATTGGCCTGGAGCAGTGAACCGCAGCCAGTGGGAGCCGCGATCGGCCGAACCTGCGGGCGCAGCAGATAAACAAACCGGCCCAGGCCGCCAGGGTGCTTACCCTGGCGAGCCGCGTGCCAGAGGTTGCCGACTCCTGGTCTAGGTTGTGAAGTTAGAGGTGAGACTAGAGTCATATAGTTGAGGTTTGAGTGGAAGAGTGAGGTAGGGATGTGTGTGTGTGTGCGGGGGTGATCCAAGTCACCCTTGAATGTATATGAAGTTATAAATTGTTTCTGTGCCAAGTGGCAAGAGCCTGCTCTCTGCTGGCTTTCTTACTCCTCTTGAGACACCTAAGGCCTGCTGGGCATGCTTCTGCCAGCTCCTCTGGGGAGGTAGGCAGAGGAAGGAGCCATCTCCTGCTGGTGTTCCAGGCCAGGCTGCTCATGGCATTGAAAGCTACTTCCTGTTTTTCGTTTTTTGTTTCTGCAGTCCTGTGTTCAGCCCTGTTCCTGAGAAGTAGCCACTTAAGTTGTTAGGGGCCTTCTGCTCCTCTCCTTCAACTTGAAACTTTCTCCCAGGAGCCAGTGTGTTGGGTCCTCGCTTTCTCACCGCATCCCCTCTCCAGTCAGCTGCAGGATTCTGGTCTCTTTCTCCTGTTACAAGATGGCTCTTCAGCATACAACAAGGTCTCCCACTCAAAGCAGTGTACTAGCTTGCACTCTTCTGAGACACTCTGTATGATGCCTATTCTGGATTACCTCACACATCAATCAAGATGTGGGGGGGAAAGGCTGTAAACCAAACGTAGCTTCCTAAAGCTAAAATTTTCTAGCTTTTCATTAAAACATATGATTAAAAATCCATTCTGAGTTTAATTTTTTTTAACATTCACTTTCAAAGATCTGCCTGTGTATCATATCTTAAAGTGTGGCTGGCGTTAGATCAAAAGGGAGTCTCTCTATGACAATTTTCAACCATTCATAGGCTAGCCTTCCAGGTACATAGAAATTAAAGAAGTGATTCCTCTTAGAGTCATACACTTTAAGCCCAGAAGGGACCATCCTGGGGGGGTCCCAGAAGGGACTAATCTAGTATGACCTCCTGCACATTGCAGGCCACAGAACCTCACCATCTCACTCCTACAGTAGGCTCCTTTGGCTGAGATACTGAAGTCCTCAAGTCTTGATTTAAAGACTTCAAGTTACAGAGAATCCACCATTTACTCTAATTCAAATCAGCAAGTGACTTATGCCCCATGCTGAAGAGGAAGGTGAAAACTCCCTCAGGGTCTGTGCCAATCTGACTTGGGGTAAAATTCCTTCCTGAATATGGTGACCAGTTAGACCCTGAGCATGTGAGCAAAACCCACCAGCCAGGCGTATGAGAGAGGTGGGATCTGAATACTGAATAGATGATGGGCCTGTCTACCAAGAAGAAAAGCATATTGGAGAGTTGTTGAGGAATTTCACTGCTGATGGAAGTAGGGCTTTACATTCCAGTTACTTCAACACCATAAGACTGATCTTTTTCTCTTGTCAGTGGCCAGGCTCATCACCACTGGTCCATGAATTTCTCCTCAGACACCTTCTCACTAATTTTGAAGCTGGCAACGGAATCATGGGATTATTCTAGGAGAACATTGTAAACATTTGGACTTTAAAATAGTTTTACATAGTGGATACTTACCCAACTTGTAACTTCAGATATGCAGTACGTACTTGGATTTCACTGGAACTGTTAATGGACAATGGGACTTGAACACACTCCATTAAATTCTTCAGAACAGCTAGAGATTTTAACATGAATTAACATTAATTTTTAATACAGTAGAACTTTGGAGGGAGAGAACAAAATAAAAACAGCAAAATCAACTAAGCGTTGCATTCCAGTAATCAAGGCATGAAAGATTATTGATCTAGAAAAATGGGAAGAATTCCCCCTCATGTAACTTTCTTTGCTGATGCAGTAAGTTTTTTTGATAGAGAAAACCTCCAGCATTGCATGCTTCAGATGCTGTTATTGAGACGCATTTAAACTATGAAATAGCATATTACCTGTGTCATAGACATCCTTGTATTCTAGTGGTAACTGGCAGTGCTTCTGTAGCAAAGCCTCTCTTCATTTCCACTGCAGAGCTGAGAGCAGCCAGGCAACACTCACAAGAGAAGAGGAGTTGATAAGTCACTGTCTCTCTTTTTGAGCACATTTTTGGATTGATTCTGGGGGAATCTGAAGTGCTTGTGAATTTGTGCGTGTCCTTGAACACAATCAACAAGCATTGGTTATCAGAATAAAGCGGCTGTGGCTCCTGGCTCAGCACTTTTGCTATTGCATTGAAAGGAGGCATGTTGGAGAAGAATGTGTTTACCCCAATGCTCAAAGTCTCCTCTCTTGAGTCAAATTAGTTAGCATGTGTAGAGAGTTGCCTACTGTTTCCTATTTCAGCCCTGCAGGAGAGAAGGAGCTACTATTTATATACCTGGCCACATCTTTGGATGGCCCTTATGACTCTGCTGGCTAATGAGGAGTCTCTTATGCATCCGAAGAAGTGAGCTGTAGCCCATGGAAGCTTATGCTGAAATAAATTTGTTAGTCTCTAAGGTGCCACAAGTACTCCTGTTCTTTTTGCGGATACAGACTAACACAGCTGCTACTCTGAATCCATTCATACTGTTAGTGATCTCCCGTATGAACCACAATGAGTGCAACTCGGCTATAGAAGGGGCATTAAGCATGAAGTCCTATCATTTGCTCTTCCGGGGCTATCTTATTCTGTCTCAGTGCTTTGGATGCAGATTCTCCCCATGATGTTACTCCTTTTAACATCTAAGGGGAGTCACTAGCACTTGTCTAGGGGAGAATCAGACTCCTGAAGTTACTGAAGCATTGTGTGTTTATATGTTGGATTTGTCTGTTTCAGCACTGACAAGAAGTGGGAAGCTCTATATGTTTGACAGAAGAGCAGTCTGCATCTATAGAAACCAGTGGGAATTGTGTTGAGGTCTGTGCTGTGGAGATTGATAAAAGTGCTGAATAAGGCAGCCATGCTAAATCCATTCTTTGCCAGCCATAGCGTGGCCTTATAGTGCGTTTATAATGAGGCCCTGGTTATTTACTTTGCCTTTTAAGTATGACAGACTATCCCTCCTACACACCTGTGATTGGATGGCAGCTGTGTGATGTACTCAGCATGCAGAGTCAGAAAGGCTCTGCAGTCCGGAAAGTCCTGCAGATCATTTTTTTGATCTAATCTGTTTTCCGTTGCCCTTGCAATGCATTTGTCCTAATTACATCCAGCAGTTATCTGGGAAAAGAATTACACAGCGTTAAAAAGAAAATTAAAGAGTGGAGGGGAAGTAGCCATTTCATAGAACTTGCTGCTGGAACTATGCAGGAATGTAAACGGTGGTGCAGTGGATGCAGATCAAATCAGTATGACATTGGGCAAACACAGGAATAGCTGTTAGAGTAGAAATTTGGCTGTAATCCAAAGCATAAAAAGCTCTTCTGCCCTTTGGTCATCAAATGACCTTCTGTAGAGAGTATTATCTCTTTCTGGGTAGATGAGCGGTCTCTTAACATGGGAATGTCCAGCAGTCTTGTATATACATTACATAGACATGGGTTGGTGAGTGAGAAATCTGCTTGTGGTAACACTGAATGAGTGGCTACTGCTATAACCAGCAAACCTAAATGCCATTTGAAAAACAAAACACCAAGCCACAGAGAGGTATTATGTCATGCTCATGCAATATTACCCATCAATCCCTTTGGGATCTGAATTTCCTGTTTTTGATTTCAAACCTTTAACATTCCTTTGTAGATTTTGTGTGTATTACCCATATTCGCACCATCTCTGTATACAGTAACTCCTCACTTAACGTTGTAGTTATGTTCCTGAAAAATGTGACTTTAAGTGAAATGATGTCAAGTGAATTCAGTTTCCCCATAAGAATGAATGTAAATGGGGGGCTTAGGTTCCAGGGAAATTGTTTTTTTCCAGACATTACAGTACAGTACTGTAGTTGGGAGGTGCCCCTGCCTTACCCCACACAGGCACAGCCCACTGGCACTGGAGACAAGGAGGCTGAAGGTGCTATAGGCTAGGCGAAGCACGTTGCGCAGAAGCAGCGGCAGCTTCCCCTACTCTGCAAGAATCAGGGATGGTTGGGGGGGGCTCAACCCTTGGCCTGCCCAAGCCACCCCTTCCCCCAAGCCCCTACCCTTAACCTGCCTCTTCTTCCCCCCGATCACCTTTACTCCGCATGCCACGTCCTCGCTCCTCCCTCCCCTGCCTCCTGCCTGTGGCAATCAGCTGGCTTGCAGCATTCAGGGAGCAGGAGGGAAGGAGGAGCGAGGACACGGAGCGCAGGCTTCCCCTCCCTCCCCTGCCTCCTGAACATCGCAAGCCAGCTGATTGCCGCGGGCAGGAGGTAGGGGAGGGAGGGAGGGGGGAGGTGTGCCGCATCCTCGCTCCTCTCCCCCTCCTGCCCGTGGCAATTAGCTGGCTTATGACGTTCAGGGGGCAGGAGGGAAGGGGCAAGGACTCGGCATGCAGGTTCCCCCCTCCCTCCCCTGCCTCCTGTCCATGGCAATCAGCTGGTTTGCGGCTTTTGGGAGGCAGGAGAGGGAGGGGGAGCCTGTACGCCGAGTCCGCGCTCTTCCCCCTCCCTCCTGAACGCTGCAAGCCAGCTGATTGCCGCGGGCAGGAGGTGGCGGGATGAGGGGGAAGGCGCTGATCCGTGGGGTCTGCTGGTGAGCGGGAGGTGCTGTGTGGGGGGGGGCATAAGGGAGCTGATAGAGGGGCTGCCAGCTGTGGACAAAGCAGGCAGCCAAAGGGTGTTATAGTGAAGCATTTCACAACTATAAATGGAGCGTGTTTTGTAATTGAGCAGGGATGTAAGAGTGAAACAACATTAAGCGAGAGGACATTAAGTGGGGAGTTACTGTATAACGTAATAGTATAGAAACTGTGCACAAATCAGCACCCTGCATTTCTGGAGGCAGAGAATGATGTGTTCTTACATTCTGTGTCCCCCAGGTTCTAGACAAGGGGCAACAACTCCTTTGGGGCCACAACAGCTGGGGGAAGCAGAGTAGGAGCACTTGTGATTGGGGAGAGGCCCCTCTGGGCCCCATGTCCCTCTTCCTTTCTTCCCCTCCCAGATGATCATCAGGGATGGAAACCCCTATCTGGAGGGCAAGGCAAACGGCCCAGTGATCCCACTTGTGTAGCCAGGTGGACTAAGGAAAGCAAAGGACCTCCCAGAGGTAGAGGATGCTGCTGGAAGCATCAGCCCCTGGTGGGTGCGAGACACCTTTGCAGCCCCAATGCCAGTGATGGCAGACTTTTACAGTTTGAAACCTCGATGTTATTTTATTGTTTCCTGACTGCTTGTTTCCCTCAGCGTAGTCCAACCCATCACATTCCTTCTGTCTCATCCTCTCTTCTGTCTCCTCCTCTCAATCATCCCTTTTCTCCTTCCTTCCTCCCCCTCTTCCTTGCTTTGATTTATTCATCCCTTCCTTCCATTACATCTTCCCTCATCCCTGTGCCAAAATAAAGGGGTAAATAAAAGAATTGGAAATAACTAGGGTCTTATCCCCCCAATCACTTGGCTTCTATGTTATATCACTTTTCTCCATCTTTTGTTGTTGTCTTTTGGATTGTAAGCTTTTCTAGACAGGGAGCAAACTTGTTCGTGTGAGACTGTGCCTGGCACAAAGGAGACCATGATTCTAATTAGGGCCTTTGGGCACTACAATAATATCATTCCAAATGTAAATAAATGATGATATTCTGACTGCATAGGAGAAAGAAGTGTGTCAGGGAGATACAGAAAACCTCTTGGATTGGAAGTACTTATGTCACCTTCTGGATGACTTGTTACAAAGCCAATTATAGAACATCTTTGGTTGTCAGTCACTGGGAAAGCAGGTCATGTTGCCGTTTATATAACCTCTTAAAACCAAAACACACCGAGCAGTTTACTAGCTGAACTGCAGGCTTCTGTTTAATATGCTGCTTCTAAACGTGTGCATGCTGAGGGGGTGGAGGGTTTATATAATCCTAAAGCTGAAGGACCCCAAATTTCCAATTAATGCTGTGGCTCACTAGGCTCCAGATGTTTTGGTTTTCACCTTGTTCCTGTTATCACCCCTTTCCTCCCATTGTTTCCCTTTGATTTGTAAGCCAAAGTCCACTCTAATGATATTAAGTACTAGTTTTCAGAATTTCATGAATTGCCAGCAGGGACATGGATCCTTTTTGTCCGCAGTAGTAAATAATTGGATCAGTGCCAGAGTGTGCTTGTTGCAGGGTGGCTTGAAGAGGCTTTTCTGGAAACTGAGAAAGGAAGAGTATTTTGAGGATGTCCCAGAATTGTGTGAAATGCTGCTGCTTTACATACGGATCATCTGGTCTGTGTCTGAGAAGCAGAATACTGTCTTTCAGAATTCAATGCTTTCTACTGATATACTTCCCTCTGTGTGCACTGTTTAGCACTGTACTATTGTTTATTAACTGCTTTGTCCCCCAGATGATGATGCATCTGTAGATAATTCCAACCCACCAGAAACCTCTCCCCTTTCCAGTATATAATTGTCAGTTTTTAAAATGCAAGCTATCATTAAAAAAAAAGCCACTGCTGAGGTACCATTGCTTGCAATGCATTATTCAAAGTCCTTTTTAGACTGTCACATAAAGAGCTTAATTAATATTTCATCAGTCACTGTGATTCTTACCAAAGGGAACTCCTTTCCTTTCATCACTTGACACCCCTATATTTCTGTATGTAGCAAAGATGCTTAGACTCTCATAGAACAAACTCATCACTTTCCAAATAAATTGATTCTTGAAAGAAGCCCTGACCTTGAGATTGGTTCCACGCAGATATCTGGTATCTTTGGGTTCTGACTGTACACTTTAAAAAGAAAGCCAAAAAAAAAAAATGGGAGAGAGGGTTGTTCGATTCTTGTGTATTGAACTCAAACGATTGACTGATGGTGTTCCAATACAAAAGTAAATCTTTCCAGTTGGTTTTGAATAGAGCCTCTGCTGGCTCATGGTGGGAGCTTGAAAAGGGGAATCAAAATAGGTTGTTTTTATTTACTTACTGTAAAAATTAGCTGTGTTTTCATTCTGGGTGCAATGTTGAAGGGTTCCATTCCTATATCAAAAGCAAGGCCTGTGGTAAGGCTGGGGTTTTTGAGAATTAACTAAGTGATTCTCCCCCTCCTTTTCTCCCCCGCCCCCCCAGTGAAATTTAAGTTGAAAATTAAATTCCAAGCAGGGCTGGCCACATCTGTTTTGGTTTTTAAAATGGGAGGTCAAGAGAGAGACACTACAATTATTTGATATGTACTATGTAACAAAGAGAAACTAGTTTTCTTAAACCACAGGGGCCCTATTTTTTCCCATCAGATGGTAAGATAAAAATCTCCATGACTAGATTGTGCATGACATGTTCTGGGGTTGGGAGATGAGTCCAATGATAGGGCTGTGTAATAATTTTAACATGTAATTTCTCAATACATCAGGTGGCTATAGCATTTTAAGGGTAGACTGGTGTTCAAAGCTGTTGCTTGCCAGTGAAATGAGAGAGAAGGTAGCAAAAAAAGCACAGTGTCCCAATCTCCTGGAGTCACTGAGAGCTATTGGCTAGATTCTGCTCCGCGAATGGAAGCAGTGATAAAATAGATGCTGAGGAGATGGATCTCAAAGGGTGGATGGAATAATACATCAGCTGAGGAATAACCAGAGCAAGTGTTCCAGGAGGGCATAACATGCAGATTTGCAGTGGTAATGTAGTGCAGTGTAGCACTATTCAGGTAGACTATCTGATTCTTGCAGTATGCTCAGTCCATATGATAGGCTTTTTTTCTTTTTCTTTTTTTTGCATTAGAAGGACAGCGCTTAATGCATGCAAATGAAGGTTTCACTCTTTATTCTAAAATAGTAAAAAAAATATGGTGGTGCATCGTAATGATTGGCGTTTCAAGAGAATAAATATATATTTCTGAGTCTTCACTGGAAGAATATTCTGGCCACATTTAGGTAATAGTTTGTGTCTTTTAGAGCAATCATGAGATGAAATTACAGACAAGTGGTTTTTTCCTTTCGATGCTGTTGTGCTTTAAAATATTCACATTTACTTTTCTCATTTGGTTTGAATATTACTTGGTGACATCTTTAGTTTCCCAGAGTTGATGGTTTTATTAAGTCTTGGTCCATCTAATCCTACCATCCCAAATGTATTGAGGGCTTTTTTTTTCCCCTAAGAGGGAAGTAACATAAGTTGCTGTCAAAAAATAGACATTTTTTCCACTTCTTTGATTTGTTGAATATTAAAGGAAAGCTTGGCTCACAAGCTTTTCAAAGGGGAGAGAAGACCATACTGGAGGGTGGTGTGAAAAAAGAGGGAGTGCTGAAATAATGCTAAAATGTCTTGATAGAAGTATTTTCTGTCTGTAATGTGGTCTGGTGAGAGGGGACCCAGGTGGCCAGTCGGGCCTGAAGTCCATTGATGGCACAATCATACTGCAATACTGTGTTGGCAGCGTTTAATGACGAGGATACTCTGCCAGGCAGAATTTTGCATTGTACTGCAAAACTCTCTAGGGCTTTGGTAACACAGCTTGACGTGAGTCTAGCAAGCCCCCTTGTCTCAGCGCTTCTTAATAGTGGTTGAAAAATGGTGAAGCACCCCTGTCTCTCAAACCAGCTTTTCAGTAAAGTCCATTTGGTATCTACAGTATCAATGTGTCACATGTTCCTTTGCTGATTCTTAATCTTTACAATGTACAATCGTTGCTAGTGAGAAGGACAATGATGTTAAGCTCCTTGGGGCAAAGACTGTCTTTTGGTTCTGTGTTTGTACATCACCTAGTACAAGAGAGATTTTGGTCCATGACTGGGACTCCTAGGTGCTACAGTAACACAAATAACACAGAGTTCTCAGAAATGTCCTTATGGTGATATTGCTTTAAGTAACCCGTGAAAGGGTGGTCGTTCCTTGGGATAAAATATCATTTTTCTTCTCCAAGCCTATGTGGTTCTGAGCATAGGAAGGATGCAGTAGGGTAAGATGTGGAGGTTCTTGTTTCTGTGTATCTTGAAGGACCTGTGGGAATGGAGTTCCTGAAGGAGGAGGATGGGAACTTCATTCTTTCTCCTCCTCTCTCGGTGGGTTCTTCTGCTCTGGGAATCTTTTCCAGTTATGACTGTGCATCGGAAGGTGATTGGGTGAACAGGACTTAGCTGTCCTTAGTCTTCTCTAAATCCCTGCAACATTCTACTGTCTGTCCCTTATCCCAGAGCAGAGTGGAAGCCATCCCTTTTTATGTTTTTGCTTTTACCCCTGGGGCAAAAGTGTTAGTGACACGCATATTATCAATTAATGATATAAGTACTCAGTATGAAATTCCCCATTGAAAGGGGTAAACAGAGGGCTCCTGGCCCAAGGGACCTCTGTGTGGACTTGATAGAGCACCTGCACCCAGCTGCTTGTGGAGTGGATTGTGTAGCTTACACACACACACTCGTCTGCATGGAGACTAGTAGAGAAGTTGGCTCTATTTGCTATAGCAGGGGTGGCCAACCAGAGCCTGAGAAGGAACCAGAATTTACCCAACATATATTGCCAAAGAGCCACAGTAAGACATCAGAAGCCCCCCATCAACTCTCTCCCCCAACTCCCAGTTCTGCTCACCCACCAGCAGCCCTGCCAATCAGTGCCTCTCCCTCCCTCCTGCACGTCTGGATCAGCTGTTTCCTGGCGTGCAGAAGGCTCGGGGGGAAGAGTGAGGGCACAGCAGGCTCAGGGAAGGGGGCAGGAAGGAATGGAGTGGGGGCAGGGCCTGTGGCAGAGCCAGGGGTTGAGCAGTGAGCACCCTCCGGCACATTGGAAAGTTGGTGCCTGTAGCTCCAGCCCCAGAGTTGGTGCCTCTACAAGGAGCCACATATTAACCCCTAAAGAGGTTGGCCACCCCTGGGCTATAGTATGTTTGAGGTTCCTATGTGCTGAAGAGCAGATGCACAAAGGAGGATGAATGCTCAAATGCACCTCATCTTGCCCATGCCTGGTTTGGGTAACAGGAGCTCCATATGGTCAGGCCTGCTGACAGAAATTCAGGCCCCAGGGCCAGGGCTATCTCTTCTGGGGGGGGCCCGAGGCGGAAGTGACGGCTGTTACCACCCGCGCTGGCCAATCGCACCGGCCTGTGGGACCCCCCAAAGCACAGGGCCTGGAGCACTCGCACAGGCCTAGGAGCCCTGAGGCCCGCTGTGACAGAGCGATTCTGGCGGGACCCAACTGAGAGTGCCAAATCAGGACCAATTGCTTAAACAGGGCAGTCACAGCCCTAGGCTGGGGTTTTTCCACCTCTAAGGCAAACCAAACCAGCCAGACAAAAAGGACTTTGGTCTCACCCCACTGGCTAACCACAAGTCACACAAGCAATTTCCTTAGACACTCCAGTCTCCCAGTATCACCACCAGTGCACTCGTCCTGGGGATAAATGGTTATGAAAACCAACACCCCAATAAAAGAAAAAGGTTCCCTCGATCCCAAAGGACCAAGCCCCAGACCCAGGTCAATATACACATCAGATCTTACCCACAAATCACGCTGTTGCCAATCCTTTAGAATCTAAAATCTAAAGGTTTATTTACAAAGGGAAAAAGGTAGAGAAGAGAGCTAGAATTGGTTAAATGGAATCAATTACATACAGTAATGGCAAAGTTCTTAGTTCAGGCTTGCAGCAGTGATGGAGTAAACTGCAGGTTTAGATTAAGTCTCTGGAACATCCCCCGCTGGGATGGGTCCTCAGTCCCTGGTGTAGAGCTTCAGTTTGTGGCAAAGTCCCTCCAGAGGTCAGAAGCAGGATTGAAGACAAGATGGAGATGAGGCATTAGCCTTATATAGGCTTTTCCAGGTGTAAGAATCCCTTTGTCTTCACTGTGGAAATTTACAGCAAAATGGAGCCTGGAGTCACATGGGCCAGTCCCTGCATACTTTGCTGAGTCACAAGGCGTGTCTGCCTTCTCTCCATGGGTCAATTGTGTAGCTGATGGCCCTTTAATGGGCCATCAAGCCAGCTAGGCAGGGCTGACATCAGCTTGTCTGGGACACTTCCCAGAGGCAGAGCATAATACAAAATTACAGACATTACAGAGCCAATACTTATAACTTCAACTACAAAATGATACACAGACATACAGACAGCATAATCATAACCAGCAACCCAGAACCTGGTCTTAGACACCTTATATGACCCCCTTTACTTAGGATTTGGTGCCACTACGGGACCTTGGTTGCAACCCATGTTCTATATGGTCCCCATTTATATCAATAACGTCACACCCGCCCAGGTGATTTAAAAGGGCCCTGGGTTCTCGGCCGCTGCTGCTACCGTGGCAAAGGCCAGGAGACCTGGGCCCTTTTAAATTGCTTGGGCCCCCCTTTCTCATCCCCCCCCTCCCCGTCGGTTGGCCTGCGTATAGCTAAGGGCTTCCGACTACTTGCTAAATGGTTTCCAAGGTAAAAAGTGGAGGGAGGAACAGAGGAGCTGAAAGCAGAGAGACAGAGATCAGGCATGAGAAAGAAGGGAATGTTTTATTGGTAATAGTGCTTAACTCCATGTTTTAGCTGAGGTTTTGGCAAATGGAGTTGGCTATGTGCAGCTGTTGCCACATCTGTGCAAGGTAAGTAGGGCCTTGAGACCAAGGGCCACTGATTTCTCTCCCAAGGGGAAACTGACTAATTGCAAACTCCCAAAATCTGTTACTAGATGCAATCAGAAGAATTTGTTCTGCTGCCTCTTTTGTAAATCACAGCTGCTGAATAGAGACAAGCACCCTTAGAAGTGACCGAAAGGGGAACAAACTCAGCAGCTACTGAGAAGTATGTCACAGGATCCAGCTGGTAAAAAAGACCTGAGCAGTGGAGTCAATAGAGCTCACTTCTGACGGAAACCTGGAGTAAGAGAGGAAAAAGCTCTAATGCTGTGACCTCAGATATTTGGGGAATTGTTAAGTCCACTTGAGAGATTGTAAAGTGTGGTTGTTAATTGTGACTGTCTGCTTGTTCTTCAGTGCCAGCTTGTCCAAGTCACCACTTATCTGTCGAGCATTGCCAATTGGTGAGGTATCACAGCCTTCATTTTTTTTAATTGTCTAAGTCCGTACACAACTGTGTATGTTAAAACTGAGTTTAAATGTAGTTGGTAGATGAATTTTGGCATGGTTTCCCTGACCAGTGTTGCGGAGGTTGTATTTGTGGGCAAGAGCCATGTTAGAACTGTATCAATTTCTCTTTCCCAGTCTTAGTTTATTGGCATGATCTCTTGGCTCACAGAGGGCATGTTTGCCCTGGAGAATTGAACTGTTGCTATTTGAACAAGTTGGATGGTGGTGTTATAATCACCAATAATGTAGGGTCTATACTGGACCTGAGGGTTTGGATTTTGCACTGTGTCCACACTAGAGTTGTTCTATGTGGTTCCAGTCTCGCAACTCTCTGAACACGTATCCTGCAGTTCTTGACACAAGTCCCAGCAGCAGTGAGTCCTGGGAGATTTCGAAAAACAGCCAGGAAGACCGGGTGAATTGTTGGAGAAATGCCAATAGCTACCTAGTAGACTTCCCTAATTCACTTGGAGAACTGCCTGCCCCTTAGTCAGTGATGAGCTGCCAAAATTTTAACAACCGGTTCCCTATAAAAAGTTCTGATTTAAGGGGGGGGAGCGGAAGAGGGGCCGGGGTAGGCGGAGACATACTTGTGGGGCCAGAGGTCCCTGCAGGGCCTGGGGCAAATTGCCCCACTTGCCCCCCCAGCAGCCCTAGAGCTTGCGGCACCCTCCCCCCTTACCTTGCTGGCAGCTCAAAGCAACTCCGGAGCTCAGCTGAGCTGCCCAGCTGATGCCGGTGGCTGGCCACGCTGCTGCTGGGGGGAAGCAGGGGAAGGGCTGGGGGAGCCTCAGCCTCCCCAGCTGGGAATCCTGGGAGCAACAGGATGGTCCGGCTCACGGACCGGAGTTCTTTGCCCACCCCCTGGCCCTTTAACAACCGGTTCTCCACGGAGGTCTAGTTTTAGCAACCGGTTCTTGGGAACCTGTGGGAACCTGCTCCAGCTCACCACTGCCCTTAGTGCTGGTGCCATTCCCAGTGTGTTCTCTCAAAATGGAGTCTAGCCAGGGTGGATTTGATTTAAAGGAAGACTCAATTTAATCATGGTTTTCTACATAAAAGTGCATTCTTGTTGGTTGTTATAACCTTAATAGATATTCTTCACAACTCTAAGATGGATCAGACCCAAACTGGGTCTCTTTTACAGCCTGCTGCCATTATAAGTCTTCTCTTCTAGTGAGAGAATGGTATGTAGATCTCAAATCAATGTAGGCTACACTCAGAAAGACCTCAAGACTTCTGGAATATGCTGCTCAAACAGTTTCACTTTTATTTCTACTGCCTGTCCCTCCCTTCTCACATTTATCTCCAGACTTCTTCTCCTTGTCCAGATCTATTCCACCCTCAACAATCTTCTATTAATTGAACTTTTTGAAACTTTGCACTTTTACAGGAAGGTAAGAGATTGTCTCTGTGTACACAAATATGCAGAGGGACAGTCGGGTTGATGTCTGTTATTTCTGCCTGTATATATTATTTATTTATTTTAAAACATTTTTGCTGTTAACAAGCATGTTATCTCTGGAGACAAATTAACAGTTTGAGAACTGCAAAACTAAGCATCTCTGAGGGTATCTTCTAGACTGAGCACTGAGTCCCATTAGGTATAGAAAGATTAACCTAAATAATCTATACAGTAGTCCCTGGAACCCCATAAAATTGGGTCTTTAATCCATGAACTATTGAAACTCATTCACAAAACTTTTCTTAAACATTACATGTCTCATACTATAGAATTAGAATTTATAATCCCTATTCCATGATGAGATATCTTTGAGCTATAATGTATCTTAATTTTAATTATCTTTAGATAAGCTATTTCCCTCAGAGAGCATTTTATCAAAAAAATAAGTTTTGGTTTTTTTTTTTAATCATTGATTTTTATCCACCCTGAGTCTAGCTTGAAGGCTCCACTTGGACTCCTTTCTCAGCAAGAAAGGCATCTGCTGGAGCTTTTCGTATGCCATTAGGAAGGTGATGCAGTAAGGTAATGGACTGTGTTCCAGACGTACCTGTGGCATCACTGGATAAACCCTAGTAGAACTATGGTAGGAACAACTGCATCTGAATAAAACTGTTTGTAGAAAGATGCTAATGGGTGAGTCTGTTCCTGCCAGTGATCTCTGTAGGGAAAGGGAGCACTCAGCATCCTGCAGGGTCTGGGCAGTGGTTTCAAAGGTCACTGTAGACAGGATCTTGCTCCACTGCCTGCCTCTGTGTGTGGCTTTCAGACTTTCCCAGACTCTCCAAAACTGAGCCCTGCAAAGTTGCCTTTCCAACATTGGGTGAGGTGTTTGACAAGTGTTTGCACACCCAACTCTTGCTCCCTATATGGTAGAATAAGCACAATATACTTGTGTAGAATTTTCTCTAACATCCAAGTAGCTCCCTCAATATGGCCATTAACTATTAAAGTTTTCTTTACTTTAAAAAAAATAAAAGTGGGTTTTTCTGCTAGAATTTTTCTAGCCTCTATGAAAGGAGGATCTCACCAGTTTAAAAGGAAATGATCCAATTTATTGAATGTACTGGCCGTATTCATAACAGTAATTTACAACTTGAGGCAGAAACTAAGCAAACTACTCGCGGATTGGAGCAGTGCTGTTAGGCCTCTTGCTCCTCTCCTACCATGTGCGCACACCTACCCACTTCCCTCCTCTTCCAGCTTTTAGGTATGAAGTGATTTTAAAAATTGCCGCAAATGAGTCTTTTGGGCAGACTTTCTGAATTATCCACCAATATCCTAGTCTGGACACCATGAAGGACATTTTCAAGGCGCTGCCTGTGGTGTCGCCTCACAACTTCCATTAGACTCTGTGGGAATTGTGGGATAAAACCATCAGCAGAACTTTGAAAACATAACCCCTGCATGTCTCTATGCAGCACACATTAGTGGCTTTACCTTTCGCGTGCACAGTTTGTCTGCCAAGAGGCAGCTCACTGATTCTGCTGCGCTGCATGCTACCATACTCGCAGTGCAGGAGGGACAACTAATTTGGCCAGCAGAGGCCCAGCACAAAATACTCCCCGACTTTGCTGTTGAAATGCAAAGCACTCCTGAATGAGCCATATTGTACCTTCTCTCAGTAATGTCTTTCAACCCAAGATATCCAGAGAATGGTGTAAACTGGGATGTTCTGGCTGGAAGACTGGTGTTTCATAGCGGAATGAGAGGCTGTTTTTTCCTCCCCTTCTCCCAATGGAGGAATGTTGCCAATTCTTAAATGAATGGAACGTCTTTCCCTCCACTCCAGCCTGAATACTGTTCTGTACAGTTTTTAAAAAGTACAATGTCAACCTCAGCGGGGCTGGGGAGAATTTCTGTCGCTTTATTCTGTTACTAATTGTTTTCCGTTCCAAAAGGGTGTATTGCTTCATAAATATTGTTGCTGACTTACAAGGTCTGAGATACTGATGATGTAGCTGTTAGAGTTGCACCATTTGAATGGTTCTCTGTTGAGCCAGTTATATTGTAGCTCCATGTTATAAACTGTTACAAGGCATTGGACTTCTGCTAGCCAGATGCTGCTGCAGAATCTGTTTGCTGATGGCATCCAATGTCACATGCTTTTTGGCATGTTTGATGCCCCGATTTAAAAAAGATATCAGCCTTGAAAACACACACATTTAGTTGGGGAACACAGGCTATCCTTAACGTAGTGCACTATGCTGCAAAGCCTTACTCGCTGAAGGAATCCTTCCTCGTGTGATTAGTCCCCTCGACTTTAATGATACTACTTTTAAGGTTTGCTTAATCTAGCTTTTATACCTTTCTGTGATGGAGGCACCCCCGTATTCACAGCCTACATACTACTGTAATCTTTGTACAAGGCATGCCTTGTTGAGGTATCATTTGAAAACTCATGACTTGCTGATCAGTAATATGGTAAAATGCATGTAGCAACATTATATGTAAAGTTATGAACGTAAGCTGAAATCATGACTGAAGTGTGCTTCCCAGATAAGTCTGAGTAGTGGCTAAACCAGTTTCTCAAACACAAAGCGCAAGCTGAGGCCCCAGCCAGGTGTCAGCAAAGCTGATGGGGCATCACCTATCCAGTAGCCATTTGTTGGCTAGAAGGGGGAGCTGGGACAAAGAGATCTGCATCTTAGCAAAGAAACGACGAGAAGTCTCCTTCCTCTACCAGACCCCGTGTCTCTTGGTTTTGAGCTAGAAATGCTTTTCCAAGAGGGATTGAAACTATAAAAAGGAGGGGCAAACACCCCGAGACACCCCTGCCTGCCGGGCCTCTCTCATTTCTCGGAACCTGAGAAGACAAAGGAAACAGCTGTTGGACTCTGGGGGAAGGGTCCTAATCTGAAAGTTCAGGCAGTAATTAGGGTTGCCAACTTTCTGATGGCAGAAAACTGAATGCCCCTGCCCCTCCCCTTCTCCAAGGCTCCACCCATCACTCCATCTCCCCTCCCTCCGTTACTTCCTCATTTTTACCAGACTGGGGAAGGTTGTTAGGGTGCAGGCTGAGGGGGGAATTTTCGGTGCAGGAGGGGGCTCAGGGCTGGGGCAGGGAGTTAGGATGTGGGAGGGGGTGCCGGGTGCAGGCTCCAGGAGGGAGTTTGGGTGCAGGAGGGGGCTCAGGGCTGAGGCAGAGGGTAGGAGTGTGGGAGAGGCTGCAGGGTGCGCACTCCAGGCAGTGCTGACATCAAGTGGCTCCTGAGAAGGGGCCAGCATGTCCCTCTGGCTCCTAGGTGCAGGGGTGGCCAGGGGGGCTCCATGGTATGCCCTTCCTGCAAGCACCAGCTCTGCAGCTCCCATTGGCCAGGAACCTGTCAGTGTCTGGTCAGATCTACTGACCGAACACCCAAAGTCCAGTTACTGTGGGCAGGGGAGGTGGGCAGGTGCTGGGTCATCACCTGTGTCAGCCCCTACTCAGCTGGGGCCGCCTCCTACCTGCATTGGGCGGCTGCAGTTCCCAACCCCAGTTCTGCAGGCGAGTCCCTCCCGACTTGGGCGGGGAGGTGGGAGAGGGAAAAGCAGCGAGCGACAGGGAGAGGGGGCAAGAGGGAGTGGATGGGGGGCCTTGGGGGAAGAGGCGGGGCAGAGGAGCTTCTGGCACTCCTGCTGGAGTGTCTGGTTTTTAAATATTACCAAGCTGACAACCCTACTTGTAACCATTTCTGATTTTTGTGTCTCACCTAAAATTTTGTGCTTGTACTCACCTAAAATTTATTTTTTTTGTAATTAATAAACTTGTTTTATTATTTTATCTAATCCAATGTGTTTAAATTAGTGTCTGGGTAACTCCATTTAAGGTGGTAAACTGGTGTATATTATTTCCTTAAAAGAATAATAGACTTAATATATTTGGACTGTCCAGGAGAGGGCTGGGCAGTACAAGACTTACATTTCTGGGTGGAAAAGTCTGGGTCTGGGACTGTATTGAGGTCACTGTTCAGTATAACCAAGGCAGTTGAGAGCCACGGTGTAATTCAAGTGTTGCTGGCACGCTGCAGTTACACACAGACACTCGGGATATGATTTGCATGCTGGAAGGTTGGTTGTGATTGGCCCAGGTGCAAGCTACTACCAGCAAGGTATTGCAAGACACCCAAGGTTGCAGGGCAGGGGTGACATAGCCTGTCACTGGTGTGGATTGCACCCCGGTATGTGTCACCTTCCTGCACTTTACTACTTTTCCCCTGCTTCCTGAACCTTCCAGGTAAAAATGTGTGTTGTTTTGGGTGTTGTTTTGGCTTGTCGATGCTAGAGAAGAGGCTCTCCTTCTCTGCTCCTTTCAGCCCTTCAAGGAACGAGGCCAGCACTGTTTCATTGTGTGCCCTAAGAAATCTCTTCAGACATATTTTATGCCAGATATTAAAAAATGTCACAGTTCATGTTTTAATTTTCAGGCACCACCACCATTCGTTAAAAAGAGAGGACTAAGACCAGTGAGAGGCTGGTACTATGCACATCCAGTATTGGCAAATAATGGGAATTCTGGCCTTGGTCCAGGAGAAATGTGACCCAGTAAACTCCAGTTACTCACTTTATTATGCAGGAGCCATGCACAGGATAAATAGTGTCTTCTTAACTAGTGCCAAAGGAAACATTTCATATGCTATATATAATCACTTTCTCTGTCTTGGCTTGCAGCAGGAAAGAACTGCCACCCAACTTTTCACAGAGATAATTTCTAATGTAAAATCTTGGACTAAGTTAAGGTACACAGTTGACCCTTTGTGTATGTTTTTGCCCTATGCGAGTCCAATAAAAACTGTTCAGGATATATTATTGTGCAATTGGACTCTCTTTTAGTAGCTGTGCAGCTCTGGAGCAAAATATTATTTGTAAAAACCTGTGTGTGTGTGTTGTGTGTGTATTTGCAAAGCAGTGTAGAGAACTATAGTTGGATAGGGAGAAGTGAGGGGAGAGAGAGAGAGAGAGAGAGAGAGAGAGGTAAGAATAATTCTTTTCTGCCTCCCTCCTCACAATCCAAATAGATGATTATTATTTAACCTTTTATATTGTGATAGTGCCAAGAAGCCTCAGTCAGGTTTGGGTCCCATTGTGCTAGGCACTGTGCGAATATATAGAAGATGACAGCCTCTGCCCCCAGTGAGTTCTCAGTCTCAGAGTCATGTGAATTGAAAGCTGACTGAAGGACGTAGGGCTCTGTGTTTGTTTTAATGTTGAAGCTGATTAGTGCTTCTCGTTCTAGGAATTATAATTAGGCACTTAAATACATATTTCAGTACCTAAATAGAATGGTGTATTCTCCTGCATCTCCAGTTGATTTCAGTGGAAGCTTGGTGCTACTGTAATCAGGCCTCCTAGGTAGATCCTTAAATAAGTATTTAGGGGGTAGATCCTCAACTGGTATAAATAGTCATTACTCTAACAAAGTCAACGGCCCAATGATAATTTACACAAGCTGAAGATATGCTCTGAGATGCCCGATTTTAGGCACTCAAAGGCACTTAACCATCTTTCCCCAACTGTTGTTAACAATGGTCTTAATATATTTGCCCTCGGGCCATCGGCTCCAATCATAAGCCTTTGTGTAATTGTCTAAGAACTGTCTGCATTTGACAAAAGCAATGGCAGCACAGCTAACCAAAAAGGTGCCTTTTTTCTGTTGACGTTTATGTATATATATTTATTGGTAAGTTTACAACTTTATTTCAGCAGCAGCTTTTACCAAAAAAAAATAGTGTTTTAAATGTAGAACAGGAAGCCACATTTTGATAGTGTCCAAAAATATTTTTCTAAGGTTTTTTCCAGTGGCGTTTAACTTTCTCAAAGTAACTGTCCTGGGAAGACTTGTTTCCAAGGATTGCTCTAAAGCCAGAGTTAGTGGTTATTTATTTTGCTTGGAAAGTCAAGTAAAACTGTTCAGCTTTTTACTTTTAAGTAATTTCAACCCAGAAAAAGCCCGCTTTTACCAGAGATTTTTTAATGCTCTATCATTTTTATTTAAATATCAAACTTACTCAGGAATACCTTCCTCAGTAAAGTCTATATAAATGCAGAGTCTGAAGAAAATTAGACTTAAGAAAAGTTTATTGTGCATGTGCAGCCTATTATTTTCTTCATAGAAAATAACTCCTGCACACAGTTTGGTTATCTGCATATGAATCTTCTGGATTCTCCTTGTATCCTGACAAGCCATTCTTCTCCTGTAGATACTCCACGGGCAGCTTTTTTATTTTCTGCTTCAGAAATGGTATCTCAAGGGTTTCTTCTCCGGTGCCTCCAGTCTCAGATTTGTCACGCTTCACAGGCAACAGTGCACTCTTGGGCACATAGTCCTACTGCATGCAAAACAAGAATCAAATATTCACCGTTCAAATAGATACTTTGTATGAGCTGAAATGCTTTATTACACTAAAAAGCAAAACTGGTAGATATTGTGCTCACAGAATGAGATAGGTTGGAA
Organism: Mauremys reevesii; assembly: GCF_016161935.1. Classification (NCBI taxonomy): domain Eukaryota; kingdom Metazoa; phylum Chordata; order Testudines; family Geoemydidae; genus Mauremys; species Mauremys reevesii. Next base: position 154,804,421 of record NC_052623.1, read on the forward strand.
TTAATTTTTACAAACAATCAAAAATTTAAAGTTCTTGTGTCAAGTCAGAGCCAGCTTCTATTGAAGTCTACGTACAAGGAATCAGAGCTATGGGATATGAGAACCATACCCTTTATATTTCTTAAGAAGTTCTGCTGGTCTTTTGCATTAACAGCTTTTGTGCTCATATGGTAGTTTTAGATCTGCCTATTTTTTTTTCAATTTATAACATGCGTTTAAAGAGAAATTACAAATGCAAACATTTTGCAAAAACAATTACATTTCCTCACCCCAGAACTGAAACAATAAACAACAAAATTCGTCCCCGCTTAACTCGATTTCTCCAAAATGTCCTGTGTTGTAAATAGTCAAATCAGGATAATTTCCTAGTAGCAGGCCTATTAAATCAGTACTTGCAATAGATTTTATTGTTTTTAAACAGGAAAAAATGAACTCTATTAGGGTCATTGCTTTTGTCAAACTACTGAATATTTTTGAACACCTCATGACTATGGATGACTCTCTTACAGTGCGGAAGTTGAAGAGAATGGAGGCAATCTCAGACAATTCTAGAATGACGTTATAGCTGAGAGTGGTGATTAGAGCATGAAGAAATGCTTTTTTGAGCAGGAAATCAGTGATACTCTATTTTATGCACATGTGTAATATCTATATCTACTGCTCTAGGCAAGAAACTGTCAGTCTCCAAGATCTGCTGTTTTTCTGTGGGCCTCCCTCTCATTGGGTTTGTGATCAGTGTGTTCTGATATCTACAACAATGAATGCACTGTCTCTATGCTGTGAACCGACTAGATGACTACAAAGGGGACTGACCAGAGTGAGACGTTGTGCTGGTTTGAGAATGATCATCTTCATTTGTATTCTGATCAGGTGGCTGAGTTACTGTGGAAAAGCTAGAGCCAGACTGCACTCCTTACAAGATCTTTTATCCCCTTTATCAGTACTGCGGCTGGTTTGCTGCAGTGAACTCCCAGGCCTGTCTGTTTGTAATACAGCTGTTGCTGTCGCATGTACGTTTGGGTGTGAACAACTGCAGATGTGATTTAAAAACTAACAACTGTATTGGATATGAAATACAATATTAGGAATGAGAAGTCTGCATATTAAAAATTGACAGGATCCGTACGATAATTCTTACTATTGTGATGGCTCTTACTGTGCAGGCACAGGGATCCTCCTAAGTGAAGTTTATTGTGGGGATATAGGGCCTAATGTAGTTACTTAAAATAAAGAAATAGCTGTTTCAGTTATTTTGGAAAATATGGTCCTTTTGGAAGTGTTGTTTCTAGATACTGTTGTACTAAGCTGAAAGAGCAGTTCCTAAGCCAGGATCTTATCTGGAAGACTCTACATTTGGGACTTGGTGTTGTTGGTCCTTTAATGTCTTCCTGTGATAGCTTTGTCCATATTAGACTTTTTCCCTTAGCATTACCTACCAGATTGTATCTTAATCATAGACTATCAGGGTTGGAAGGGACCTCAGGACGTCATCTAGTCCAACCCCCTGCTCAAAGCAGGACCAATCCCCAGACAGATTTTTGCCCCAGATCCTTAAGTGGACCCCTCAAGGATTGAACTCACAACCCTGGGTTTAGCAGGCTAATGCTCAAACTACTGAGCTATCCCTCCCCATGAGGGAGGTGGCAACAATGGGATCACTGGTGTAGATAATGCAAAGGCAGCCAACATCATTTATACCTTCATGACCTCACTTACCCTGCACTCAGAGGACAGTGGTGAACTTCAGAGAGGGAGAGAAATTTCCAGGATATTAAGTTTGCCTTCAAATTGTTCGACTCCTGCTTCTTTTGCATTTTGTATTGATAATCAAAGGGTGCTGAAATTGTAAAATGGTATTCCCTGCATTTGCTTTAAATGCAGCAGTCCCCCATGTGTATTTTGTGATGGTTGATAGTTCCACTTTCCTGAATGCTGACACGGCATTGCATGTGCTGGAACATCACTCCTGGAACATATGGCCTTTTGAAACTGATACAGAACATCCTGGAATGATACCCAAAAGCCCTGTGTATTGAGGCAGTACTGCAGGAAGCCCAGGCAATATCTTTTGAGCAAACTACAAAATACTTAGCAATTTGCTTGGAGGAGGGGAGAGCGGGGAGGGAAAGGAAAGAAAAGAATCCAGGCCTGATTCTGTTCCCCTCCACCTTATACAGTTACTTACATCAATGGAAAGCGGTTGTAAAGTGGTACCGATCTGATTTAGTAGCATCTTACCCTCACTTTGCATTGGTTTAATTGACTACATAAGGTGCTGTGCATGGAAAGTCAGGCGCATATTTTCTTTGAAGTATGAGAGGAAGGGGAAGATGTGCAAAGTTATTCTCTGTCAGAGAAATCTTGTGAAAATACCAGCCCACTGGCACATTCCAAAGGTGGAACAAGAAATCCTCTCTGAAGTATGTTTTGTGAGCTAAGAACAAAAATCATCACCTGCCTGGGGTAGCTTATAAATATCGATAGATGGGATTGAATTCCATCAGGGACAAGGTAATTCCACGTTCAATTCACAACAATAAATGTATTTTTGTGTACATCGGTATGTGTCTATAACACTTGCCCGTTGTCCCTCATTCCTCCAGCTGACAGGTCTCCTCTCCTGTGAAACTCCGAAGGCCCTCTGTAGTAGAGCTGTACAAATAACAGAATTTTTGGTTTGCTGGTAATTCCAAAAAATCGGGGGATGGGGGAGGGAGTTGTTTTGGCTTAAACCAAAAATGAATTTGATTGAAATGTTCAGCAACTTGAAATTGGAAAAAGAATTAATTTCAGGTCAAACTAAATGTTTCATTTAAGTTCTGACCATTTTAAAACGTTTTTGATTGTTTTTTTATAAAAAGTAATTTTGGACCAGAAATTTGAAATGTTTCATTTGGAAAATGTCTAAATGAAGCATTTTGATTTAAAAAAAAATTTTTTTTTGAGGGGGAGGGGGTCCTGGTCGGCACAATTTGGCGAAACTGACATGAATTTGTGAAATGTTATCAGTGTTGCCAAATCTGCATTTTTATTTTTTTTGCTGAAAAAAAGCTTCAGCTGAAAAACTTCCCCCAACTTTACTTAGCCTTGAAGCGGCTTAAATTGCTGCTCCCCTCCCATCACAACATTACTGGTAGTGAAACTTACCAGAACCAATTTCATTTCCCCAACACTCATACCCATGCACATGCCTGTACCTGAGAGAAAAGGAGTGAGTGTGCTGGTGATAGCTCTTTGTCTTTGCTGGTGTCCTTGACATTTCCTTCTGCTCTTCTTTCCCCTTCCCCTGGCTCTCCCCGCCATTTATGCAATTGTGTAAACCCATTTTACACTAAGCTTTATCTGAGATACATAATCGAATAGATGTGTACTTGCTGTGCACTAACTCTCTGTGTAGATAACCCTTTAGACCCCCGCCCAGGGCCGGTGCAAGGATTTTTCACGCTCTGGGCGAAACTTCCATTTTGCGCCTCCCCCTCCGCGCCCCCGCCCTGAGGCACCTCCTCTCGCCCCCGTGGCAGCTCCCCCACTCCGCTCTGAGGCGCCTCCTTGTGGCAGCTCCCCACACCCCCCACCCTCTGCCCTGAGGCACCCCTCCCACCCCACCTCACCCCTGCTCCGCGCACGAGCACCCCAAGCACACCATCGCTGCTTCACTTCTCCTGCCTCCCAGGCTTGCAGCGCCTAAGCTGATTGGCGCTGCAAGCCTGGGAGGCGGGAGAAGTGAAGCAGCCATGGCCTTCTCGGGGAGGAGGCGGGGCAGGGATGAGCTGGGGCAAGGAGTTCGCCTGCGTGCTCCCCCCTACTTGCTGCAGGCGGTCCTCCCTACGCTCCCCTTCCCCAGCTCCCTCTGCCTAAATGCCAGAGGTGACCGGGGCGGCTGAAGATCCAGCTGCCGCGGTCGCTGAAGAAAATGGCGCCCCCCCAAATCCCAATGCCCTAGGCGGCCGCCTAGGTCACCTAAATGGTTGCACCAGCCCTGCCCCCGCCCCCATTGCTGCTGTTTAAACTTTGCTTCCCTTCTTTCATTTCCCTCAACTCTTTCTATCTCGTTCTAACCCTTGCTGTAACTTTTCCTTTGGCTTTTTTTCCATGAAAACCAAGTAACTGCAATAATCTCATACAACCTCAGTCTTAGCAGGTACTCTGATACTGTTAGCCCAGCCTCCATATCCAAAGTGGGTGGCGAGAGACCATCAGAGAAATCAACTAAAATGCCTCACACAAATAAGAAAAGTCAAATTTCAGTGTGTACATTCACAAGAAATGTATTTTCTATAATATCACTTTGTCACAAGTTTTACCAGTTTCTGTTAAAAGTGAACTACAAAGTGAATGTGAAAATGGAGAAAAGCGTAGATTTCTGTGCTTAATGTCTCCCTGTCTGTCAGTTAACCCAGGTTTAAAGTTGTTAAACTGCATCTACACTAAGACCTAAGTGGTGATGGTTCAGATGGAGTTAGTTAACATGACTTATGAAAAACAGAACTGAACCAAAATAAATGCATTAGATGCAACTGCACATTGGAAATTCTGCAAAATCCGTTACTAAATGCATCCCTTTACCCCATGTGTGTATTGTGGCACCTTTGCAAATGTCCTATGATAACAGCAGAAAAATACTCCAGTGACGGAGTTGGTCAATGCTGTTTTCACTCCTTAGTGGAAAGAGCTACTTTAGACGTAGTCATGTTGCATTCACAACCCCTTGATAGTGACTGACTCACCTCCTAATTCTCTCATGTCTAAAGGTATACTGTATAATGTAGAAGTCAAGAAGCTAAGATATAAAATGAAACCGCCCTTGAAATGTAATAAAAATGCCATTGTACCTAGATGTGTGTGTGGGTCTTAAACACCAGATTTTTTTTAAACCATGACTCAACATATGTAGACTGATGCAGGACTGCTGAACTGCAGTGAGTATAGAAGGAGAATCCTAAACAACAGGATGGGATTAAGGGTACAGAGATGGAGCAAGTGGGGATAAGCTACTTATAAAATGGGTTTGAAAAATCCTGTTTTAATATATTTGAAGCTCTGTGATTGTTTGTTTCAAATAGTTGGTTTATGGATGCATGGTGTAGACAGTATTTGTGGTGATTTGGGGGAATCTGTCTATACAATTTATGAATTCTGTGTGAGATTATGAGCTGTGTTTGTTTCTTTACCAAGATGTAAACTTCGTTTTTAATATTGTCTTCTCCGTTGTGCTTTTATCTCCATGTTGGACTGAAATTCTAAGGAGGGCTGCTAATAGAGGGTTACTAGCTCAAGATGGTCCTCTTTTCTAATACAAACACTTTAGACACCCTTTGGGCTCCCACCCAGGAGAACTGGTTTGTCAGGGGAAGGGATCGCCTGGCAATGAAGTCACCTGATACAGGTCCCTGGAATCACAATGGGGAGGCGGATATAGAAGTCACCTGACAGGGGACTGGAAGGTTATAAAAGGGCAGGATCTGTTCTGTTCAGGGTCTTTAATCATTGTCACCATCTCAAGATGAGGGAAGCTGCTGCAGAAGCTTGGTGAGGCTGGGTTCCCCCTGACTACCTGCACTCAGACAGTCCCCCAAGGGAAGGGTGAGCTAGAGAGAGAGCCATTGCATTCGGGGTGCCTGTTTTCTATATGATCTGTACTCTGCATTTCTAGTGCTTAAGTGAAGTGCAATGTTGTGTTTAAAATTTTATGCAAAGTGTTGCTGCATTATATGCTGTACCTAACATGGCCCCTTTAAGAGGTAAAGCAGAAGGCTCACGGCTATGGGTAGAGTTCTGGGAGAGAGGGTATTTAAGCTACAGAGGGAGTCAAAGGAGTCAGAAGTGGCCCTGGGGACTGGGCAGAGGGACCATGTTGTCTAAGCTCTCAGGAAGGGGTGCTAGACAAAGAGTCTGTGTACTCTGAGAATGGGCCGAGGGGCCCCACCAGGGACAGTGCCAGGACTCCATGCAGAGTAGGAGGCTAAAAACACCTGCAAATCCAGAGCTGGGTCCCCTCAGAACAGTCAGGTGAGTGGCTAAGACCTAAACACTATCTAAACACTAGACCATGCTTGACTGGACCTGTGACAGCATGGTCTAGTGTTTAGATAACATGGGGGACAAAGTGATTGAGCCCTGTCTACAATAGATCTTCCACCAGTGGAGCTGCCCTAGTGGGTCCTGGCAGTGAATTATGGGTCCTGTTTTCTTGCCACTGTAGCTGCATCCTCTGTGCAGCGTTTCCTGTACTACTGACCCCTACTTGATTTGAGCTGCTTCATCTTCTGTAATTTTATGCACAGAGGTTATCTGCATGTAGTCTAAAGCCTTTTTCTGCAAAATAAAAGAATACTTTTTATGTGATAATACACCTCTACCTCGATATAATGCTGTTCTCTGGAGCCAAAAAATCTTACAGCATTACAGGTGAAAGCACGTTATATCAAACTTGCTTTGATCCACCGGAGTGCACAGCTCTGCCCTCCCTGGAGAGCTGCTTTACCATGTTATATCCAAATTCGTGTTATATCGGGTTACAAGTGTAGTACTATTTTAGTTTTACAAAACATGGGATTTTTATACATTAGAAAAATACTAATTCTTCATCATACCAAATCCATTATAATAGGTATTTCAGCCTGCTTGCAGCTTGGGGACAGAACCAGATCTGTCAGTCACTGGAAGCAGGGGAATGTCCTCTCCCCATGAAGTTCCCTCCAGTTTTTTATATGCCTCTACAGTGGCCGATGGCTCAGCCAGACCTGCCTGCTTGAAGAGCTTTTCTGGGGAAAGTTCCAAATTTTATTTCACGTGTTATCTATCAGTTTGGCTCAGAATGTGTCTGTCTAACTCCCTGCTGTGTCCCTAGGCTCCATTGCATTTTGGGGGAGTTTGTCCCCTGTGTTCCATGTCCCTTCTGAAGCATTTATAGCAGAGATGGGCAAACCACGGTCCACGGGCCACATCCAGCCCACAGGACCCTCCAGCCTAGCCCCTGAGCTCCTGCCCCGGGAGGCTGGCCCCCGGCCCCTCCCCTGCTGTTCCCCCTCCCCCGCAGCCTCAGCTTGCCCCACCATTGGTGCAGTGTTCTGGGCGGCTGGGCAGCGCAGCTGCAGAGCTACGGCCTGGCCCGGTGCTCTGTGCTGCATGGTGGGCTCCAGCTGGGTGGCGTGGCTGTAGCACTGCCAGCCACCAGTGTCCCAGGCAGCGTGGTAAGGGGGCAGGGAGCAGGTGGGGTTGGATAGAGGGCAGGGGAGTTTGGGGGGGTGCCAGGGGGTAGCGGTATGTATAGGAGTCGGGGCAGTCAGAGGACGGGGAATGGGGGGGTTGAATGGGTACAGGAGTCCCGAGGGGCAGTCAGAAAAGAGAGGGGGATTGGATGGGGCAGTGGGGGTCAGTCAGGGGCAGGGGTTCCATGGGCGGTCAGGGAGAAGTGGGTGGTTGGATGGGGCAGGGGTCTGGGGCGGAAGAGGGGGGAGACGGGGGGGGGCAGGCCATTCCTGGCAGGTTGGGGGGGGATGGGGAGGGGCGGGCCATGCCTGGCGGTTTGGGGAGGCACAGCCTCCCCTAACCGGTCCTCCATACAATTTCTGAAACCTGATGCGACCCTCAGGCCAAAAAGTTTGCCCACCCCTGATTTAGAGAGCTGGGCTAAGAAAAGACAGGGGCAAGCAATTTCCATACCCCAATCTCCGTAGGAGTCCTGCAGCTGCCCTAGTCAAGCTATGTAGCTGTACATCCCTGTGAAGATACAGTAGAAGGATGAGGATTTCTTGCCACACCTAAAGGTTTGAGAGAGTCTTGGGCTGTTGTTCCAGCTGCTGCTGTGGGTTGTCAGGCCCAAATGTAGAGGCTATTGTTCCCATTTTGTTGTAGGTTGCCATGGCTGGCCTCCAACATCACTTCCTTCATTCCCCCCACAGCTGTCCATGGAGCGATGAGAGGGGCAGCAGTTCTGATGTAAGAGGACAGTCAAACAGGTTGTGAGTTCAATCCTTCAGGGGGCCATTTAGGGATCTGGGGCAAAATCAGTATTTGGTCCTGCTAGTGAAGGCAGGGGGCTGGACTTGATGACCTTTCAAGGTCCCTTCCAGTTCTAGGAGATAGGATATCTTTATTTATTTATAATAAGGAGCCTCTGGGCCCACCACTTACTACTTTCTAGTTCCCCAGGCATCCATTTTGTAGGGCCAGAGGGTTCCTCAGTGTGCATCAGTCCAAATTCAAACTGGTATCGCTACCGACAGTCAGTGAGGTGTATCTTCCCTGATAGTAAAGAAGTCAATTCAAACAGTGTGGGAGGATGCGGGGGAGGAAGAAGGAAGAGGTTTTTACTCCTCCCCTTCATACCTAGCCCAGTCCAGGCAGACATCACCTTAGCTCTCCCTCTTTTAGGGAAAATGCGGGTGGCATCTGACCCACCAAAAATAAAATAAATACCTCCCCCATCATCTGACCCCCTAAGTGCTTCCGCACACTGTCGCAAGGAGTGCTAACATGGGTGGTCACTGCTGCAAGTGTGGTCCCTCTCAACCTAAAGTCCCATGGCCTAAGGGCTTCTCCCTACAAACAAACAAACAAAAAATAGAATAAGGTAGTGGGATACTAAGCTGGTTCATGCATTTATATAGGGCTTTGGTCCTTGACATCAGTCAGGCAGATCATTTCCCAACTATCTTAATGATTCAATGTGAAACTTTATGGAAAGCTGAGAGTCTTTGGTGTCATTGGGAAAGTGGGTTTACCATCCTGACTCTTGCCTGACATTATAGAAAGGAATACAGGTCATATGGCATGTTGGGATTGGCCCTGATGTACAGTAGGAGAAAATACAACTTTGCACATGGTAGGTAGAACAAGTGCATGGTGCTGAGGCATTAGGTCAGTAGCTGTTCTCTGTGGCCTCAGAGCTATATGCAAGACTCCCAAATAGCCCTGTCTGGAGTTAGATTGCTGGCTGGTTCTAGGTTCTTTCAGTTTGGGAACAAATAGCTACCTACAGCTTTGGTCAAGATGAGATTACTGGGCGTTGTCCAGGAGGAGTACCCTATGAACTGTGCAGGCATCATAGGATGGCCTTGTCCCAATCTCAAGCAACCCATGGAATGCCAGACAGGGCTGGTTTTAGGGCTGGGCAAGCCGGGTGGTTGCCCGTGGTTCCAACTTCCAGGGGACACCGTGGTGCTGTGGCACTTTTTATTTTTCTCTCCACGCTCTGATTGGCTGGCCCCTTTTTTAAAATTATTTATTTATTTATTGGTTGCTCAGCTGCATGGTGCTGGGGGTTGGGACACTGAAAACATTTTGCACCCTGGCTGGCAAAATTGCTAAGGCTGCTCCTGTTGATAGGACAGGAATGAAATTGTCCATCTTTTACTTCAGACTGGAGAAATACTACCTGCTCCCCGTCCTATTTCTAGCCTCAGAAAATAGCGAACAGAGTATGACTCCACTTGAAACATCTGAATAAATTCCTAAAGGAGGTATATCTTCTCTTTCCCATTTTACTGAATTACAGATGATAATTTGCCCATTATGCATATGAATGGCAACTTTATTTTTATTTTCATTTTTTGCATTTTCAGCCATCACCATTTGAAATGGCTAGGCCACCCAGGATCTCTTCCAGGGCCGTGGTAATATTAAATATTGATTTTTAGGGAAAAAGAAATTCACTTTTTCTCTCTTCCTGGACAGTTTTTCTGATCAAGGCTCTGTATGGAGAAAGTTGAAACAAGCACGCATAGTGATATGGTTGTGGAGTATGGTAGGTTCATGAGAAACACAGACACATGGTGTGAGGGAAATCCACCATAAATTTGACCTGAGGATGAATACTATCAGATACAAGGTCTCATCTCAGGAGAATGTTAACAGAAGATGAAGAAGCTATAAAAAAAATGATGTCAGAGAAATAAAAATCAGGTTCTTGCTGGAGCTTTTTTGGAAATGGTGATCTCATGTACAGATGTGTTTTGATGAATGAGTCCTATCCAGTAACTCCTGTAGTCCTCTCCATATCTCACTCTGTCACATCTGTTGGCAGAGGTCCAAAGTCCCATTGTCTATTCTTTGCCTCTTCAGTTGGTGAAGGCAGAGAATCAGATTTTTTCAAAGAGATCCACCCATTATTGGGCTAAGCAGAGTAGTCAGATGCCAGCTGGGGATAATAGAGATGGCTCACAGGGGTCCCAATTCAATCCAGGGAATAGGTACCAGAAGGAAAGAGATCACAGCATCCATTGGCTAGAACACAATTATTTTTTTTTGAAGTCTTGGAGCACTGCTCCTTCCAGGCTTGTATTAGTCATGATGGTCAATGTGTCTGATGGGATTTTCATAAATAAATTAGGAAAAACATGATCAGTCCTTCCTCAGAGAGACAATCAACAACTCCTGGCCTGGGCAGAGCAGAGTTTCCTATCTCTATATGCACTGCCCACCAAGGGGAAGATCAGTATCAAGGCTTACATGACAGAAGTTGGATTACACAGCATAGACCCTTAAATAGCCTCACTCATTGTAAGACAATTTGATAGCCTGGTGATTTGACCTCTTTGCACCTGGAAATAGCAATAAAGTCCCCGGTGACCCATCTGTATGTCAGGACCTGGAATGCAAATTGATGGAGGAGATCTCTCTCAAAGCTGGGCAATCTCTTTGTATGCCTTCCCACTGGTCCTCAGAATCATACAGATGATTTAAAGGATAGCATGGCAGTGATACTATTTATGCATTTCTGGCTGAAAAGATTAAGATTCTCAGGTCTGATTAATCTAGTGTCAGAGCTTCTGATGTCTCTCCTACAGATGAGGGGTCTGCTTTTGCAAAGCCATTTCTCCAGCCAGAATCAGATAGGTTCAAAATGGATACTTGCATGAAGTGATTATTGCTCTCATGGACCCTAGAAAGAAGTCAACAAATAGTACTTATTCTGCTAACTGGGGCAAAGTCCATAGCTTCACTATCATATTAAACAAGTGAAACATGGCTTGATAACATATGGAGATGTCCAAGCTAAAGGTCAAGTCTCTAATGTTCTCAGCATGTTCAAGGAAAGGAAGTTTTGTATAAAGCCCAACATTAAATACCTCCTTAGGGCAGCAGTCCTGATTTGAGCTCCACAAGGTCATAGACCACAGCCTTGGAACATCATTCTGGTCATTGCAACACTATCCAGATTGAACTTCTGTGGCGAGTGTTGTCATTCTTCTGATCTATTAAAGTAAACCTCACTATATCAGCCCATCAGATGACTATATGAATTTGGCAGCTTTCTCAGGTGATTTCTGGTATTTTACTTTTTAATTCAGACAAGTGGTCCTTGCCACTGTCATAGTTCTCATTCCCAAAGTAAATTGAAGAAATATCCTTTCTTCTGACTAGCATCAAAATCCAGTCCTTAGGAGCACTGACAGTCTCATGGCAGAGAAGTCTTGTCTCCTGCAATGAGATCTGCTGTGTAGCCACATGTCCATACATAAATTCAGTAAAGCAACACACAAATTCACCAAGTTTTATATATAGGACATCCGGGCTTTAGCTAGTGCCATATTTGGCAGAAGCTTTCTCCTTATCTCAGTGCCCAGGGGAAGATAGAGGATGTATAATTTAGCTAATTGTGTATGTCCATGTTGAAAGGATTGCCTGGAGTAGCACACTGCTCCGAGAATCCCATTTTATTGGCTCTGTGGACCTTAACTTAATAAGGAATAGGAAAATTCATCTGTGCTTACTTGAAAATTTTCTTTCTTTAAGTAATAAGGTCCACAGTCCGGCCTATCCTGGAAACAAGTGAATCATCCAGAATAGAGATGGAAATTGACGGAGAAATTATCCCCATGCCCTGTAGTAGGAGAAATTGTTGTGCCTTTTCTTCAAAGTATAGTTAATGCAATATGTCATTTAGGAAAGTACAGTGGAATTTTCCTGGCTATGGAAGCTGCATTAATTAGAGGAAACTTCAGGAGGCAGGGCATTCCCCTGCTACCAGTGGCTCTTGGGCCTGGTTCTGCCCCTAAGCTGATTGTAACAGATCTGTGGATGTTATTACTCACAGGAAAGTTTCAGGTAAGCACAGATAAATTTTTCCTATTATACAGTTCACATTTGAGACAGGTATTAGTACAGCATTGCTCTAGTTGTGGATTGCTTCTTCCACAAACACCTGCTTCCGTTATCTTTGCTGTCAATTATGATTCAGGCACCTATTTTTAAATTGGAGATAACACCACCATATTCACAAGGGCATTTCACTGGTAAATCAGTTCGTGTGATTCTTTGAACACAGCATATAAAGGATCCTGTAAATGCTAAGTAGAAGTACTATTTATGATTGTTTATGATTGTGAGGAAGTAACTGATAAAGTCTGAACTATGCAGAAAGCTAATTAACCATATTAATTAACCCAAACCACCAAGAAATCTTATCTACAGCCAGGTCCTCAGCACAGAATATGCTCTGAGGAGACAATTGGGGATACACACCTTAACACACTTAATACTGTCTTCATCAAACAAGGACAATCTACCAGAGAAGTAAATTGCCTCATGGAACAGGTCCAAATACCTTGAGAAAACCTGCTTCAACACAGGAAAAAACCTGCTCCGACCGCACACCCTTAGTTGTCACCCACCACCCCACACTGGAACCCAGATGGGGTATTGTTAAACAATTACATCTTATACTCAATGGGGACCACATTCTGAAAGAAATCTTTCCCAAACCCTGTCTTCTAGCTTTCAAGCACCACCCTCCCCACCCTCGCCAAGCTCATCATCAGAAGCTAACTTCCCACGGACCAGGGCCCATTTATTCAGTAGCACCAGATCCTGCCAGAACAACAGATGCAAAACCTGCAGACATATCGCCACTGCTGCAATGGTCAGTGCCCCTCCCTCCCACCCCCCAAAAAATCTTTCAGGATCCATGGGTTCTACACCTGTCAATCACAACATATGGTGGACCTCATCCAGTGCACTAGATGCCTCAATAACAACATTACGCTCTCAAATGAACTCACAGAAAGATGATAAAATATAAACACCACATCACCTGTGAGTGAACACTTCTTACAAAACGGTCATTCTATACCTGACCTATCAGTCCTCAGCCTCAAAGGAAACCTGCACAACTCCTTCAAAAGATGAGCCTGGGAGTTTAAATTCATAACTTTGCTAGACACTAAAAATGATGGTCTTCATAAAGATACTGGATTTAGGTCTTATTGCAACAATCTGTAAACAATTAACCTCCCCCCTCCTTTTTTTTTTTTTTTTTTTTTTGGTCCTATACCTGCTGGGTGTTAATGGGCCACTTAACTGCTTTTGCTAAATGATCTATTCCACCTTGTATTTAGCTGTGACACTCTGGGGATGTCTACATTGCAGTAAAATACCAGCAGCTGGCCCATGTCAGCTGACTTGAGCTTGTGGGGCTTGTGCTGCGTGGCAATAAAATTGCAATGTAGATGTTCAGATTTGAGCTGGAGCCTGGGCTCTGGGACCCTCCCCAATCTTGAGATCCCAGAGCCTGTGCTCCAGCCCAAGCCCAGACATCTGCATTGCAGTTTAATAGCCTGAGCCCCATGAGCCTGAGCATGGGTCATGGGTGTGTCATCGCAGCGTAGAGTTGGGAGTTTCAGCCTTAATTCTGAATTTTGAATCTATCTTTCTTTCACATTTTTTATATACAACCATTGTAGTGCATTCACATCGGTGAAGTGCTGAGCTAAAACTAAAATATATCCTGAAACATACACCACTCCTACTCATAATAAACTAGGCAGATTTAATGTTTCAGTAAGAACATAACATGCACTACTCCCCAGTGTCAGTGTCCTTAATTGTGTTAGGGAAACAGTTCCAGAGGTATGGGCTCTAGTTTGACTATTAAAAAATGTGCGGATATCCCTTTTGTGTAAACTCAGTAAGGACCCTGGAGCATGTTGGAAGGTTATGCCTCTAGTTAAGGTAGGGACACATCCACCACCTCATATATTAGGGGAATTTTTAAATTCAGCTGAAACCTCACGTGACTGATGTAAAGATTTCCCCTGGTGACCTGAACTATTGATCTGGAGTGAGTTAGTGCTGTAGCTGCCCATTTCTGGATGAGTTGTATTTTAAGCAATTAAATGTTCTAATAAATTGCACGAATCCTGCCAATATGTAACAAAGGCACAAATTAAGGACTGCATATTCTTACAACTGCCTTGGTTGCACCTCTGCTTCGTTCTGTGAGGGAGGTTTCTGTAAAGTAACAATCCAATTGAAAAGAGACTTAAGAATCAAAGTTTACCCCAAGGTTGTACATTTTAGTAGCTGACTATATAATATGCGCCTTCAAAATCTGTAAAGGATTCTGCACCTTTCAAAAAGCAGTGGGGTCTGACCAAAATTGTGTGTGGCTTCTCAGAATTTAACTCTACAGCTGTCCATAATGGAATTTGCTTCCCTGGGCTTAACTGAAACCGAAAATTAAACTGGTGCATTATTAGCATAGTAATGACAACTGAAATTTTGCCTAAAGAGCTGGTAGCCGCACTGCATACTTCCATCTCTTAGACTTACCAGAGTCCTAATAAAATGGTGCTTCCCACTCAGCACATTAACTGACCAAAAAGCTAAATGGCAACAGAATCTGTTGACTTAATTTACAGGCAAACAGTGGTTGGTGCTACAAAGGTATTAATTGTTGTATGCAATCTTATTGCCTAATGTTGAACCTATATCTTTAAAATTTAGTTTGCTATAGTTGAGTGCTCTCAAACTTAATGCATGCAACAGAACTATAAGATTAGTTAATCTTTTTAAGTGTTTACCTTTTGAGAGGCCTGTTTCCTCCAAACTGTCTAATCTAGTCCTACTCAGTGTCTACAGTCTTGTCTACACTAGTATTTTGCAGTAATTCTCCCATGGTTGCATTATCATCTGTGCAGCTGTACTAGTAGTAGCAGTGGTAGGAGCACTTTTGTACACAGGGTACAAGAGATTTATTTTTTTAACACTATGTCCTCTCACCCTGCTTGGATCTGATCTAGATGACACTGTGCCATGTTAATACTGGCACTTCTACTGTTATTACTAGGGTGGACATATAACAGTGAGAGATTTCCCACAGAGTGCTCATGTAGAGAGCCTTTGTGTCTGGAAATCTTACTTCCAGGCAACCCTCATCCAGAGAAGTAAGTCATTCATAAACCTAAAGATGCCAATAACTGATAGAAACTAAATCTGAATATGGCCCATTGTCTTGGTTTGAAATTTTAAGTAGTTTAGATACTGAGTGCCAGCTAACCCCCTCCCCTCCCCTCCAAACTCTAAAGGGTGAGACAATGGAATTTGGAAATCTCTGATATCCAAAGGCCCTGTTAGAAATGGACCTGTGTTAAGGGGGGCACGATCTACTTGAAAGCTAGACTTTTCCAAAGTGAGTTCACAGTAGTTTTGGGTGCTTCATCTGCCTCTGTCCTTTGCCAATGTTTGTGCTTTTTAGAATAGAACTTTCCCATTATTTTAAAATAAATCTTCCTTTGCTCTTTATGCTACGGGTCTTTGATGCGGCAGAAGGGGAAAGAGGGAACCTGAGTGTGTGCACGGTGCTGTCCAATGCACAAAGTAAAAATAATCCCTGAAAAATAGATTATCTAATCTTAGGTGTCACTTGTAACAGCAGTAGATGTCTGCAGTGATGCAACAGTTAGACCCCTGTGGTGAAGACTGTAATGAGGAGTGTGGCATATGGGATGGCTGTGTTTTTACTCTTAATGACCGTGATACTTACAGTACACAAGTAGTTACAGCGACTTTGATCACATTGGCTTTAGGTGCCATTGCCATCCCTAATGCTAGGTAGAGATGTGGCTTGCATTAAATGGGAAGTCGATTGGAAAGTAGCTAAGTCCATGATATGACTGGGTACTTTATACAGAGCTGTATTTTTTTCTCTTTTTTCCTCCCATTTCCCTCCCATATGGCCTTCTGAAATTGACTTAGCACTGCCTAGATTTGGTTTGAGTTTAGTCTCTACCTCCATCTAAGCTTTCTATCATCCTGACGTAGTATTGCTCACATAACCATTAGAAATATTGGTGGAGCAATCCTGCCCCAGTATTAGTTTTGTGATATGGTCCTGATATACTTGGATTGGAAGACTGCCCTCCCATTTCTACACACCCTGTATGCAGTGTCAAATAAGACTAAAACCTTGCTAAGACTGTACCTGGGAAACATAAGAAACTCTTAATGGATAGGAACTCACTAGCTACACACCACACTTTGTAGTAAATCATTTCATAGTTCAGGCTAGTGGGCTGGAATATTTCCAATAAAAAGTGAACCGTTATCAGAACATCTCCATAAATCACTGCTAATCATGAGAAGGAAAGTCTCTGGGAAGGATAAAATGCCAATAAACATATTTTAAGAGGTGAAAATTGGTATTATTGCTTCTTTCAATGATCTTGACTCACTGTAGACCAGTACTCTGTCTGCGGGAAGTCCTTACTTCCTTCAGATTAGAGATAACAGTTTGAGTAGGTAATAATTTCACTGTACTCTCTTATGATTGTAATCAATCCTGCATTTTGGTCGAATATCAGCAATGGCAAATAGAGAGGAGTAATATATTTATAACCTGCTTTCCCCTCACCCCCAAAATAACACATGTAAAGGGTTTAGGACCTTGAAATTCAACAACTAAACTAGGTGCCAGCTGTCTTATGTAAAATCATGTACAACTGCTGCCCTTTACAGCAAGGGCTTCACAGAAGTGCCCTGCCAACTTCAACAGCTGTGGACGTGCTTTCTCTGGCAAATGCACTTCAAACAGGTTCATTTCAAGGATAGACAAGTACTGTTACAGCAAGATGTACTAACTCGGTGCTTCATGGAAAACCTGCAGTCTTGTTTGTCAATATCCACTGACAGAGAAGTTCAATTACTAAGACCTGGGACTAGAAGAAGTAGAAATCGGCTGCTGTTTTTGGATATGTGTGACGTATACCTGGAGAGAGAGAGAGAGGTTGTCAGTCTGATTTATTTCCTGCACAGCCTTCAGTAATTAAGTAGTGATTATGAAATTTTAAGCAGATGAAAGCTTGTCATTTTTAGAATCCCATTGGTGAATTTGTGGTAGAACTGTCTCTCTTCACACAGGCCCTTCAGCAGGGTCATGATAATGAAACCAGTTCTATAATTAGCTGGGTGGCAGTGTATAACTCTTTACTTCTGTCTGGGAGATGGAATACTTAAAGTAGCCACATGCAAGTAGAGGTGAGGCGTGTGAGGGTTTTTTTTTTAAATTACTTCAATATTTTCATTGTGACAGATATTGCAATTGCATGTTGTGTCTCTGTGGGGAACATATTGTATTAAGTTTATGTGTAGGCTTGGCAGAATTTTATTTTGTCTTTTATAGTTTCATTGGTTGTATCTATTTATTTTTAAGAAACTTTTCCCCCCATTTTTTGTCCATTTAAAATTTTCCTGGTTGTGGGAAATTCTGCGGGGGGTCAGACAATTATTTAATAATAGTAGACATTGAGATTCAAAAAATTAAAGCTTTATCACTATTCTTCTTCTTTTACCATTTTCAGTCCTTGCTGAGCCACCTGACAGCAGCTTCATCAGCAGACTGAAGGGCCCCAAGGCCACCATGAAATCTAGTCAGTTTAATGATTTATAACCATTAAAACAGGAGCTGTCAACATCAGATGTCAAAATAAACAAAGCAAATATCTTTAAATCAAATTCTGTTAAGTTCTAGGGCAGCATTTTTCTTTCTTTTCCCATCTGTAAATTTAGATTATTATTAATGGGAATATTTTTTTCATTGGTTTCTGTGTATACTGAAATTAACATTTACTGATATTTACAAATAAAAATCAAATTCTTCCAAGACTATTTATGTATCACTGCGCGCCAGGGATGGGTGTGTGTGTGTGTGTGTGTGTGCGCGCGCCAGGGATGGGTGTGTGTGTGTGTGTGTGTGTGTGTTCTAGTCCATTGGGGGAGGGTTACCACAGCTCCTCCGGGAACTAAAACTAGTGGGAGGTTTGAAGGTGAATCACTCACCTTGTAAACACCTACAGAGAGGTTACATCCCTGGGGAGGTTTTCACATTCTGGTTCAAACTGGGTCTCCAAAGTCTAGGAAAACAAAGAAAGGGCTTTTGGTTTATAAAAGCTGTGTTTTTAAACTGACTCAGTGCCACCTTCCAATCCAGCAAACAGACAGGACCTTTTACCCAAAGGGGGGCCCCAATCCTTGTGGAAGGGTTGGAAGGTCAAGTCTTTGGCCTACCAAGGCCCAGTAAGATGGTGGATGACCTCTGGTAAGCTTTTAGCCTGTGTATAGGAACTTTTATTGTTTTTATGTTTATTCTGTAATGGTTTAACCTTAAGAATAAACTTGCTTGCTCAGAAGGAGCTGTGTCGTAACTTGTAACTACTGACAGCACACTGTTCATAGCTCTCCCAGAGAAAGCACAGTACAGGCGCTGGCCTCAAGGCAGAGTGGCTAGCTGGGCATATTCCAGCATAAAGCAGGGAGCTGTGCAGTCATAAAACTCTGGTCAGGAGGGAGAGAGATATGGGTCTCCAGTGTTCCACCCAAGAAGGTGACAGCTGGGAGCTGGAAACCTTATGTGGTTGCCCTCCTGGGACCACAGAGTGGGGACGTAGGTGCAGTCACCCTGAAACTGTGACGTTCCTGTTACTGTTTACAAAAGCATTTGGAAAAAATGATCCAATAGTCTTTTAATTCAGAGATCCTTTTTTAAATGGATTTAGGTTGATTTTGTATTTTTAATTTTGTAATCCTATAGTGAATTGATCTTATAGCTCCCTGGGTTCTGTAAGTGTGATTAAAACATTAAGCTGTCTTATTTTGTTGTTCATATGCACTCCCGCCCATTTTACAATAATTCATGTATTTAATAATAAAACTTAGACTGATACAAAATCCTTTGGAGACTCTAGCCATATACTATATCACTGTGTCCCTTTAACCACTTCTAGGGGATGCCAGAACTCAAAGGGCTAAAATGTTATCAAATAAACCTTAATTCTGAATGTTTCTAGGGGCCACTGTTGAGGCTGGAAGGTCCATAATGAAAATGATTTTGAGGACTCTCTGCGGTATGCGATTAGATTGTGGGCTGCTCCTAGGTACCCAAGTAACAGTTGTGGCCAAGAGCACTTCTCTTCCGCCCCTCCCCCCGCCCCAATCTGCCTGATTGGAAGAATGTGACCCTCTCTGTACAACATTGACCTTGACATGCTTATCTGTGCCTTCCACTTTAAAATTAAATGGCTATAACATACTCTGCTTAGAGCTACACCTGCAGAAACTGATGCTGATGCCATATATGGTGTCCTTTTTACTACGCCTCTTTTATAGACAGATGAATACCAACACTGAGAGTCAGTACCTAAATCAGATTACTGTGTTTAAGTACCTTGGGGGGCTGGTTAGCAGCAAATGGAGAAATCAACAGAGAACAACACACAAGGTTGCTGAGCATTGGAGAAGTCTGGAACAAGATGAGTGGAGGGATTTATGATAAAATGGATGTCTTGACTATTTAGGGATAACTATACAAAACTGTGGTAAGACTGTACAGATCAGAGACATGGGTCACCAAAAGGTGCACTTGAGAAGATTTGAAGCCATTGAAATTAGGTGTTTGAGGGAAGAGAGAGGGGAGACATTAATGGACCATATGTAGAATGATGTCATTGGAGTGAGATCAAGGTCCACAGTATCAGAAGCGGCAAGAGAGGAGACTGAGATGGTATGGGCAGGTATGAAGGATGGATGAAGGGAATCCTGTTAGGAAGGCATTTGAGACTGGAGTTCATAGGTGGAGAAAAAAAGAATGGCCAAGAAAATGGTGGATAGACTGTGTATGGGAGGATGGAATGGATATAGCAAGCCTGGAAAAGACTGATCCAGTGACCTGACTCCAGCAAGCCGGGAGAATTGATAGAAGAAGTTGTTTATTAAGCATGTTTTATGCCACTATGCCTGCGGTCCAGGTTCTACACTGGCTTCCAGTAGACTTCTGGGAAGAATACACAGGGTTGAAATTACTCTGTAAGGCACCTGGTTACCTGAGAGATTGCTCTCACCTCGTTCCATACTGCTGCAGTTGAGATCTGAGGAGATGCCCTCTTTAACAGGAGTGAGTTGCTGGCTCCGCTAAGGCTCCTTGACTTTGAAACTCTCTTTGTACTTGTTCTATTAGAGGCCAGATCTGTTAACTTTCCTGGAATGTTGCAAAGCCCGATCAGCTGCAGGTGGAGATTGGGTTTATTTTATCATCTTTGTTATGTGGGCTGGTGAATATTTATCTGTCAAGGTCAAGTGAGATGTCCTCCGTATTATGGTGGTGGTTTCTGTATTTTATGGTATGGGAGCCCAGAAGCATTTATATATCAAACAAAGATTCAGATGTTTGTAGTTTGCCTGTTTTAAAAATAGGTGACTAGCTTTTCTTTGGAACTAGGAGGCAAATGTTCCTATTTGGAGTGGTGAATTACAGGTCATCGGCCACTCCCTCTCATCTCATCTCCATGTCACTCTTCCCTCCTCCCTCATTAGATCTATCTCCTGTGTAAGTGCTCTGGGGCAGGGAATGTCTCTATTCTGTGTACAGTGCCTAGCACAACCGGGCTCTGGTCCGCAACTTGGCTTTCTACATGCTATGATAATACAGATAATAAATATGGAAAGTCAGTAACACACTGTTTCCAATTTATGGAATGGAGAGGCCAAGAGCTGGCTAAATCTTCCTGTCCCCCCCAATGTTTCTACACCTTGTACATCCTTCTTCTCTTTAAGTAAGGGTAAGGCCATTCATATGAAAAAGGGAATGATAAGCTCAACAGGTCTGTGACCCCAGTGGTTAGTGCTGTTGCTTCAAGATCTTAAACTCTTCCACAAAAAGCTGTTCATTGAAACCCTTTGGGAAGCATGCAATAACAAGATTAGGTTATAAAAACTACACAGTAAAATAACGTTGCTACAGTATCTCTGAAAGAAAAATGAGTTTTTGGAAAGTACATCTGTGTATTAATACTATGGGGTTTGTTTTTGTTTCTGTTGTACTGCCCTCCAGGCAGTCACTGTCTTGTACTCAAACAAGGAACCAGATAGAGTTCAGAGAGGATTTTGCAAATGTTATTCATAGAGGGGACAACATGACTGGCACAAGACAATGGCCGTAGGAAGAAATGGGCATCAAATAATGAAACCACAATACTAGCATCTGCTACATATCTGGAAGAGTATCACAGAAGGGCCAAAGGCTAACTATGAAATTTGAGCACAAATGTTGCTCAATATTGTACTGTAGTGAAAATATACCTGGCATATTATTGTACTACTCTACTGTAAATTCGTTGCAGTATTCATAACACGTAACGGTCAGGTACATCACTTCATGGAGAATTTCATTTTGCAGGAGTTACCTGTGGTTTTGGCTGTGGTTGTTTTATTTAGGGGAATATTAAAAAAGATGTGGCTGTCTCATTTATGGACGCCTTTGATTCTGAAGTCTTTCAATATACTTGACTGTACTGTGCTGTGTACTTTATGTAACGTTCCGTACATAGTGTCTTGCTCATCCAATAGTGCTTCTGAAGCATTGGTTACCACACAGAATCCCTGTTTTACTAACTAATTGGGGAGTGAGGAGTTGTTTAAAATAAAAAAAGTTCATAAAATTGAACATCTCATAATTGCAGCAGATACTTCAATTTATGCATTGTATGGAGCATGGCATGGCTTTCTTCTAGTCCTTCAAACCATTCAAAGCAATTTCCAATGCACTGAAGGCATCAGAATATGAAGGGATGTCAACTTGTTCTTCAGCATCACTTTCGTTGTATGGGTCCTCACTGGGGAAAAATGGCTTGACTAACTGGTCAGTAACAAGATTGCTATTCATAAAATCAAGGTTCTTCTGTAAATGCTTTTGTGGTCTGTACTGCAGGCAGCACCACGAAGCATCACATCTCCTGTCGTCATTGCCAGAGAGAGGGGTTAGGATGAAAACTGTAGCTCTACTTTAACTGTAGTTGGCACCCAGGTCTGTTACTCACGTAACTGCTGATCTCTTGTATTCAACACACGTGCTCGGGGTAGAAAAGTTTGTTCCGTTCAGTTGAATTACTGATATCCATTGTTCGAACTTCTGACTCACAATTGGGCTTTCCAGGACAACAGCTATATTTCCAACCCATATTTCTCTTCCATCAGATGCTGGTACAGTGGTATGAGGAATTTTGTACTGTCTGTGCTGAAGCGTGCATGCTGACAATTGATATTTCTAGTACAACTTGTAAATTCTAATAAACAATAAAAAGTGTGTGTGCGCATTTGTATATGCACATAAAATCGCACACCATGTGGAACTTATATTTGTGATAATTAGTCACACATCACTGACCACGTAACCTGCCCTTTGCCTGCTAATATACCTCTCCTGGGCTCATTTCAACACCCTGCAGAGCTTCAAACATCAGCCATTTTTTTGTATCAACCTCCCAGATAAATGTTTCTTCTCCTTGACTTCCAAATGCCAATACCCAAGGCCTATGATGGGCAAGATTCAGTCCTCAGCCTATGACAGGTTCTCTAGATACAGTTATGTAACAACTTAGAAGTATGTTATCAGGATGCTTCCTGTATGTTAGAAATGTACTAAATGACCGTTATACTGTTGGAAAAGGGAGATTCCGAGCTTCTCAATGTGACCTGATGCACTTACCTCTAACTTTTGTCAGAACCTGAAATATCTGACTTTAAGGTCATTACATTTTCATGTGAAGAAAAGCTATTTAGGTCATTCTGAGAGAGTTTTCTAGCATCCACTGCACTCTGTACAGTAGAAATCATGGGGAAGGATAAAAATTCCCAGTAATGCTTTTTTTTTTTTTAAGATCTCTAAAACATTCCTAAAATATTTGTTTTTCAATGTATGTGGCACACATAACACATGGTGGCATGTTGTTGCATAAAAAATGTATTGGCATTTGGCTGAGATTGACCTACATAATCCAATCGTGGCCTCGCCACTTGGGAGTAATGTTGCATTTCAAACTGTGAAGAAAATACTTTTAATAGGCAGCCAGTTTAAAGCAAACTAAGGAAGTACTTCACACAACACACAGTCAATTTGTGGAAGTTGTTGCCAGGGGATGTTGTAAAGGCCAAAAGTATAACTGGGTTCAAAAAAGAATTAGATAAATTGATGGAAGATAGGCCCATCAATGGCTTTAGCCAAGATTGTCAGGGACACAACCCCCATGCTTTGAGTGTCCCTAAACCTCTGACTGCCAGAAGCTGGGACTGTATGATGGGATGGATCACTTGATACTTGCCCTGATCTGTTCATTCCCTCTGAAGCATGTGGCACTGACCACTGTCAGAAAACAGGGTATGGGGCTAGATGGACCATTGGTCTGACCCAGTATGGCCAGTCTTATATTCTTCGCTGTCATGTATTTCCTGTCTATATAATATAATCACAAACCATTCTGTAGTTCTTTGTTATCTCTTAAACTGAACAGGAGAGAAATAGTTGGGTGGGTAAACAGTCATTTGTCCCATCACTTTGTCCATCATTAGCATGGGATTTGGAGAGAGAAAGATGTTGTGTTTGCTGTCAGCAAAAATTATAATTAAGGAGTATAAGTTAATGGCATATGTAGTGATAGTGATGGATCTGCACAAGGCAGGGTTGAACTTGGACATTTCTGAGCAGTTCCTTTTAAGATGTTGTATTAACATGGGATTTTTCTTCTAAATATCCAGCTTCAGAAAGACAGGGTGGGTGAGGTCATATCTTTTATTGGACCAACTTCTGTTGATGAGAGGGAGACAAGCTTTCAAGTCACACAGAGCTTGTCTTCACAGCTAAAGGCACGGTGGAACAGATTGTTTGGTTTGTAAGCATGTCTCTTTCACCAACAGAAGTTATCACCTCATCCACCTTGTCTTTCTAATATCCTGGGACTGGCACGCCTACAGTGACACTGCATACAGCTTCAGAAAAGCATGCTGGTTTTTTCTGCATATTTTCAAATATGAATTTTAATAAAATCTGTTGCTTCTTTGAGGGTGCATGTAACAGAGCATGTCAGCTATTTGTGCTGTGATAAGTTGTGCAATATGCAGCATATAGAGTTGGTAGTTCAGGCTTCGCCTCCATAGAGATGGCGTTCATTAATATTGATATGCTATCTACCCCTAGTAATAGCATCTTTTGAGTTAAGACAACTGCAACAAAATTTTCTCAATTGCCATCTGACATCTGCTGGCAGAACAGGGTAACATGTTGCCTGTGATTAAGGATCTTACCAAGGGAATTTACAGGCACCCAATTTTGAAGCTTGAGTGACTTAGGATCAAAACCAGCTTGGCTCATAGCACAATATCTTGGAATGGCCTTGCTCCTGAAACAAAGCCACTACCCCACAGAGAGAGGGTCTAAACAGGCCACAGCTCTCCTACCACCCTTTGTTCATGAATTTAACTCTAGGAATTAAATGTTTGGCTTGGATTACACAGCTTGTGTGCATCTCACATTGAACATGCTGTCAGTGAAATTTCATTAGGACTTTCTTGGCTTGTAGGAAAATCAGTCTGATGATATGTTTCAGAATGGGTGAGGGCAAGGTTGTTTTTCTTCAGAGATTTCCTACCCCCAACCAATTAAAGTCCCAGAGGTTTGCTAGTCAGTGCTGACAAAATGGCTGTTGCAGTAAGTCTGGAAACAAGATTACACGGTCACCGTTCTCTGTAAAAGGAATTATTTGCCTTTGCTATGAAGAGCTGACTCTTTTCCATTCCAGTCCTCTGCCCTGCTGGCTTGCCCTCGCTGAATAAAATCAGACTGGGAGCAATACATATAAAATAGATATTAAAGGCACCTGTTTGTGTCACAGCTGCAGCAGCACAAGAGCACATTGCAATTCTAGCTCAGAGGCTGGAGCGTTGTGTGGCTGCTGAACATGTAAACAAAGTCCCATTGATATTCAAGGCATCCTAGTGCAGGGTCTCTAACAAATGAGGCTGTTCTTCAGTGAAGAACAACTCTGCACTGCCTGTGTAATAACAAACATAGATAGCTTCTAGGCTGTTAACGGACATGCACATCAGAGGGGAGTTTGCCTCTAAATTATTTGTTTTCTATTGTCTGCTTCCCCCTGGAATTTACAATGAGAAGATATCAACTAATGAAAATAATGAGGCATCAGTGGGACTGTTAAAGTAGTGCTTATTTTGTGTGAATGTACATTCCTATTTCAGTTGGTTTCTTTAAGCAATGCACTTGAAACTAAAAACTTATCTTTCCAAAGCTAAAGATACTAACCCAACATCCCATCTGGTGAAAATGAAGTAACTAGACCCTCTCAGGTGGTTTGCTGTGGTCAAGGGTTAAAGTAACTGATTTTTTTTTTCAGGAATATTGGTAGATTACTTCAGTATTATTTCCCTCCCTAATCTCCAACAGTAGAATAAAGATCCTGCCATATGACATCTACAACTGTGATTTTGTAGCTTGTTAGTGGCATAGTTAAACTGACTGGGTTCAAGAAAGAGAGTTTGATTTGTGTCCTTGTGGGAGTATTTCTGCCATAGCAACTGTGTTCTTGCATCTGCATCTACCACACTGCCTAACCAGTTTTTATGAATGCGTTGTTGGATGTTCTCAGCAGCTGTATTCACCAAGCTCTATGGGTATCTTTATTTTATTTTTTTCTCAGATCCCATTCCCTTTCTGCCTAGGAGTGTAGGAGTTCTTACACAGATCCCATAGTTCTCAGACACAGTTGCCATTTATGTATCACAGTGACTTTCCAGGCACGGCAGATTGCTGCATCCTCCAGCTTATGAAGTTTGCAGCTTGACAGCCTGGAAGCAGGGCAGGGCAGAAATGGTAACAGTTCCCAGAGATCCTGAAAAAGAAGCAGAGGCAAATGCAAAGGTTTCTCTCCATCTGTACTGCAGAACTGAACTGCAAATAAAGCAGACTGTGGGCCCATGCCAGGCTCAGCTGGTGGAACAACATTGTGGCTATCGGGACTGGCAGGGTCTGGCTGAGACACTTACAGAGGCCTACGCCTACATTTTGTTTTTGGTGTGTGGAGCTGGCAGCTGGCTTGCAGCAGAAAACAAGCCCTTGGAGAGCTGCTGTCTCTGTGGATGAGAGCATTGCCATGGCGCTCTGGAAAGTGGCCATGAATACAGACTGCTCCTCCTGACAGCTTTCTTGTGTGGGGAAGATCATAGCAGGGGATGCTCAGCTTCACTGCTGTGCTCAGCTCCAGTGATTGCTGCTGACCCATGGGATCAAAGTTACCTGTGTCCCTGAAATAACGGAGAACTCTGCATTCTGCTGAGGTTCCTCAAGAGTGCTGGGGCTATTGCTAGGAGACATCTCAATTCTTTACTCCCTCTAAATAGGCCAGAAAGTACTGTCACCATAAGTAGGGCCCTACAACATTCACAGCCATGAAAAACATGTCACAGACCATGAAATCTGGTCTCCTGCTGTGAAATCTGGTCTTTTGTGTACTTTTACCCTCTACAATACAGATTTCACAGGAGAGATCAGCGTTTCTCAAGCTGGGGGTCCTGACCCAAAAGGGAGTTGCAAGGGGGGGCATCACAAGGTTATTTTAGGGAGGATCGTGGTATTGCTACCTTTACTTCTGCGCTGCCATCAGAGCTGGGTGGCCAGAGAGTGGCAGCTGTTGTCTGGGTGCCCAGCTCTGAAGGCAGCGCCACCACCAGCAGCAGCACAGAAGTAAGGGTAGCAGTGTGGCAACCCCCCCGCCAACAATAACCTTGTGACCACCCCACAATTCCTTTTTGGGTCAGGACCCCTACAATTACAACACCCTGACATTTCGGATTTAAATAGCTGAAATCATGAAATTTATGACTTTTAAAATCCTATGACTGTGAAATTATTCAAAATGGACTGTGAATTTTGGTAGGGCACTAAATAGATGTGAACATGGACTCGCACCTGGCAAGGTTCATGATGTCAACATACTTTTAAAAAAACTCCTGCTCGTGCAGGGACAGATGAGGATACAGTTCTCCAACACTGCAGGAATGGCAGTAGCGTTTCTGTGCCAGTTGTTTTATCTCAGAGAACAGCCCTTCCTCTTTTTGCTGCTCCGGCTGATGACGCCATGCCCTGACTATGCGGGCAAGACTCTTCCGGTGGAGCTGTTGGGGCAGGCAGAGAAAGAAGCAGCAAGGGAGCTTGAGCTCGTTAGAATGCCGTTTGCCTTGAAAGTGCTTTGGAAAGATATATAAAAGAAATCATTTGATGGAGATGTGCACAACCATCCCATGCCATAATCAGCCTGTCCTACCACTTCTGGCACCATCGAAGGAAAAATTATTTGAATCTAGATCTATTTAAAATTTCCTCTCAAATATATTATTTTATATCTTGAGCTTACCTAGGCTGTCACTCTCTGTGTATTTAACAAATAATACCCCCTCCCCTCTGGTGTTTGCTGCCCAAACACTCCAGCAAACAGCATGCACTTTAGTGTGCTTTCTTGCATACCTGAAAGGTGGTGCATGTGGATTGCCACCTAAGAAGCCTGACATACGTGGATCTACCAGCCATTCAGGACTGCCCATGCAAGGGAGCCCACTAGGTCTGAGGACATTGCAGCCTGAGGGAAAAGAGCCTTCCCTTCTCCTTGCCTCCCCCAACCTCTGCTTATCTCCCCTGATTAGCTGTGACAGATTTAGAAAGTTTAGGTTATGTGAATTTTTAGTCAGCAGGACCAAAACACCTGGGTCAGCCAGTTTGAAGTTAGCAGACTGGCAAAATGAATGGTTTCATTGTACCCACTAACATCCTCTATTACTGTCCCTTGTGAACATCTGTGCTGATGGTGCCACAACCTCCTCTCTTGGCAGTCTTTTCCAGTGCCCATTGGTTTTACTATTTGAAGACTATTTTCTAGATTTAAGCAAAACTTTACCTTGCTTTAGTTTGACTATCCCACCACATCCTATCGTATGACAAGACTGGGAAGTAATTCCCTTTCTTCTTATAATGTTATCTTGCAAATATTGGCAGACTCTGATTTCTGTCCTCCCCTGAGCCTACTCTTTTTAGACCACTGGCTTTCGATCTTTCCAGACTACTGTACCCCTTTCAGGAGTCTGATTTGTCTTGCATGCCCCCAGGTTACACCTCACTTAAAAACTACTTGCTTACACAACCAGACATAAAAGTACACAAGTGTCACAGCACACTATTGCTGAAAAATTGCTTGCTTTCTCATTTTTACCATATAATTATAAAATAAATCAATTGGAATATAAATATTGTACTTACATTTTAGGGTATGGTATATAGAGCAGGATAAACAAGTCATTGTATGAAAGTTTAGTTTGAACTGACTTCGCTAGTGCTTTTTATGTATCTTGTTGTAAAACTAGACAAATAGCTAGCTGAGTTGATGTACCCCTTGGAAGATCTCTGCATACCTCCCGGGGGCATGAATACCCCTGGTTGAGAACTACTGTTTTGGACTACTCTGTAGATGTTCCTGACTAATTCTCTCTCCTGTCTTATCCTCATCGTTTTCTTACTGTTCAATAGGTTGTCTGTTTTTTAAACCAAATTTGAAAGAATTTGGAGTCTGTCTGTGGTGTGGAGGCAGGCAGCCTGGATTCCACATGAGGAGTCCATTATAGCTTATTGTGTAAAGAAAGATTGCCTGAACTATACATTTTCATGCATGTTTTTTCCTTGTAAAAGGAAACTCAATCTGGTTTTTGTTGTTTTTTTTTTTTAACAAAAGCTTAGATTCCGAAGCACAAAATGGAGCTCTCCGAAGGCAGAGGCAGCGTATGAACTTGCTGAGCTGCCACTGCCCTCTTCCTTTCCTGGCCCTTATGTGAGATGTGACCTGCCCCATTTAATCTCAGTGGAGCATTAACTCGAAAGCCCAATCAGGATGACTTAATCTCAACACAGATGACTATAGTTTACTGCTCATCACGGCACAGGCAATCATATTATAAAGCTCTGCACAGCCTGTGATGAGGGGCATTGTCAGTGAGAGGAGTTTGGGTCATGGCCCGAGCTTGGGAAGAATCCCATCACTGATTTCTTCCCCCCCCCTTAATTTAGCCCCTGTCCAGGCTAATAATGTCTCTTTCCATTTAGAGACCAGTCAGCTCTCTGATAACCATCAGTGGTGCACAGAACATGATTTGAGACTCACTAACAGAGCAAAATTGCCCAAAGTGAGCCAGCATTGATTGCTTTTCGCGTAGCTCTGGGGAAGTGAGTTTGTTGACTGCTGCTGCAGAGCCAGGATGTGTTTTGTGGCTTATGCAAGCTGTGCTTTTTATTGTCTCTGTAAGGGAGAAGTAGGTTGTGTCTAAATCCTTCATTCAGGACCCAATTAAATTAGAATTGCTAAAGAAGGTCAAGTTTGGGATCTTGGTCTTCACCATCCTTTTGAAGGCAGACATTTCACTGAGCACATGCTAGGAAGGCCTGAATTCTAGTCTTAGCTTTGCTGTTGACTTGCAGTGTGAACTTCGTGTCTCTGTCAGTTTCCCCATCTGGAAAACGGGGCTAATAATACTTAGTTCACAAAGCAGTTGTGAGGATTAATCAATGTTGTACAGAGCTTTCAATATGTAAATACTGCACACTGTCACATACCTGACTTAGGCTTTTGTACTGCCTCCCCTAACCATAGTATCTGAGTGCCTTCTATGTAAAACAGGTTGGCATTGTGGCCTTCTGTGGACTCATGGAGTCTCTGGCTCTTCTCCCTTTTTGGTTTATAGAAATTCTGTTTGGTATAGGGATTGTTAGAGGTCCTTGCCCCACCGCTGGAACACCTGTGATATGCCCCGTCCAGTGGGTCTCCTTTTTCTGGGGAAAGGTGGGTGGTGCAGGGAGCTGGCTATGTTAGTATAGAGTTCCCCTGAAGAGAAGAAATTTGCTATTCACCATCTCTGGATAAATTCCTGGAGGTTAAGTCCATTAATGGCTATTAGCCAGGATGGGTAAGGAATGGTGTCCCTAGCCTCTGTTTGTCAGAGGATGGAGATGGATGGCAGGAGAGAGATCACTTGATCGTTACCTGTTAGGTTCACTCCCTCTGGGGCACCTGGCATTGGCCTCTGTCGGTAGACAGGATGCTGGGCTAGATAGACCTTTGGTCTGACCCAGTACAGCCATTCTTATGTTCTTATGTGCTGCTTTAAGGCTATTTTGTGCATTATAGCAGTCTGGAGAATCTAAACCTAAATGTAAGCGGTCTTATTATGTTAAGTCACTCTTTGTGCTTACACACCACAGCGGAGCTGGCTTTCAATCAGAGGATGTCAGACCAGTGGGTGGCTCATGTTCTGCAATACATACAGAGAGTTTAGAGGACAAAATGGTGACGTGGTTTAAAGGTGGATTACCAACTTTATCTCTAATCTGCCAGGCTTTCATGGCCTACAAACCAGACCCCAATCTTTATAGGCAGCAGGTTTTGTATGTATGAATACAGGTGGGGTTTGTTTTGTTTTGTTTTTTACAAAAGTCTGATTTTTATTTTATTGTTTGAAAGGGGAAGGTTACCTTATCCATTCATGCTCTCGCCACCTTGAATTTTGTATTGTCAAATAATTAAAAAGGCCATAAATGTCTCTTAGGCTTCAGTTTGTATTATGACAGTAGTAATTGAGGACTTAGGTACGTCAGTGTGTGTGTGTGTGTGTAGTGGGAGTGCAGATATGGTTGTAGTTCGGTGCCATAAAGTAAAGATTGTAACTGCAGAAGCAAATATAGGTCTTAACAGAAAAAATATTTAATACTATGTAACTCTGTAATACTTGATTGTATTTGTTATAAATTTGCAAGACCATTTCTCTCCACTTTGAGATTTTAAGGAAGGGTAGAGGTAAATATAATCTCTGTGCCAATAGAACTCTCTCTTTATTAAAAAAAATGCAGAATTAAATAACTAAATTTAGAGCTGTTGCGAAAGGCTATGAAAATTTGGCTAGAAAAATTGTAGGGTATTTTGTTAGGATTTTCAGCTGTTGTTTCCTATCCCTTCTGTTTTCCTATCTATCTTCCTTGCTTTATCACACTTCATTTTCTGTGTTCTTGTGCCTCTTTTCTCTCTCTGCCTTTTCCCCTTGCTAATGCAGAAGTTCTTTCCAAGTGGGACTGGCAGCAGACAGAATTGATGAGGATGGGGCAGTTGGACTCTTTCATTCTGTAGTTATTCTAACTTGTCTAGTTTTCTATGCTTCTTCCTCTTTGCTGCTGCCAACACTTCTTTTGGTTGGGTGGCAGTGGGGTAGCTGCAGGAGACTTGTCTGTCAGAGGCCTCTCTAGAGTATTTCTCCATGGCGGATGAGGATTGGAGAACAGGGTGACCAAATATAAGCCTTGTCTACATGGGGAGTATTCAGAAATCACTGTTCCTGATTAACTCCTGGTTTGGACACATAAGGCTTGTCTTCAATACTGGGGTAAGGCAACCTAAGTTATATTACTCCAGCTATGTGAATAATGTAACTGGAGCTGGTATAGATTAGGTCGACTTACCGCAGCGTCTTCACAGGTGTGGTCAAGGCAGTATAAGGTCTGGTCTACACTGGGGGTAGGGTGGGGGATCAGTCTAAGTTACACATCTTCAGCTATGTGAATAACGTAGCTGAAGTCGACATACACCTCTACCCCACTATAACGCGACCCAATATAACATGGGTTCACGTATAGCGCGGTAGCACCGGGGCTCGCCGGCAATTTAAAGGGTCTGGGGCTCCGGCTGCTCTGGGGAGCCTGGGGCCCTTTAAATCCTGCCGGAGTCCTGCTGCCCCCACCCTGGGGCTGTGGTAGTGGGGCTCGCCGACGATTTAAAGGGCCCGGGGCTCTGGCTGCTGCAGGGAGCGCAGGGCCCTTTAAATCCCGCTGGAGCCCTGACGCCGCTACCCCGGGGCTGTGGCAGCGGGCTCCACCGGCGATTTAAGGGTCCGGGGGCTCCCTACAGCGGCCGGAGCCTGGAGCTCTTTAAATCACCGCTGGAGCCCTGTCGCCCCTACCCTGCTATAATGGGGTTTCAGCTACAATGTGGTAGGGATTTTTGGCTCCCCATGACCACGTTATAGCGGAGTAGAGGTGTACTCAGATCTACTCACCGTGGTGTCTTCACTGCAGTGAGTCGACTGCTGACACTCCCCTGTCGACTCCGCCTGTGCCTCTTGCTCCGGTGGAGTACCAGAGTCTACGAGAGAGTGCTTGGCGGTCGATTTATCGCGTCTGGATCAATTGCTGCAGGTAATGTAGACAAGCCTTCAGAAACTACATAGAAGAAAGTTCTGCAGAAGTATTCAAGCTGTTGTTCTTGTGCCAAGGAACAAATGTAGGATCACAGCCTAGACCAGGGGTAGGCAACCTATGGCAGGCGTGCCAAAAAAAACCCTAAACAACAAAAAAAAACACATTTCTTTTTGTCATTGGTTGGACATTGTGTCCTGCTTGTACATGTTTCTGACATGAATCACACCCTGGCAGCTCATCATGCTACCCCAATAGCTCTTTTGCCTGCGAAGATACATTCTGACCTCAAAACCATTGCATTTCTGCATCAGGTTTTAGCTTGACAAGAGGTGTACTGCATTAAGCACGCTTGTTAAACTAAAGATTTGATTTAATTCAGGGCCTTAATACTGTGATCTTAGAACTGAACTTTTAGTGGAAAGGTACAATTGAGATCTGATGAAGTCAGACAGAACCTGTTGTTTGGCATAACAACATGATGTCCTATATGAATTGGTATATTGGTTTTCTCCAAACACTTTACCACAATGCAAAATGGCCCATAGACCATCCGATATAAAATGCCGGTTTTAAGAGGATCAAGGAGATTGATTGATTGGTGATGCAAATGATTGTATGGTGACATGTCATTTTAACATGCTCTGACCTGCTCTCTTACCTGTACAGCTAGAGAGGAAGCTTTCTTGCTCTACTCTGCCATCAGGTGCTGTTTCCCAGTAAGGCCTGCAGTCCTCGGTGGGGCAGGGCCTGAGTATTCTGGTTGCTTTCTGTCAGCCCAGAGCTATTTTATAACTGTTTGACTGTGCCCCCCAAGCTAGTGACTCTGATGCAGACTGCTCTTAAAAGATACAGTTGCCTTGGGTGATGTTCATTCGGCTAATGTGCTTTGCTGTGATAAGAGGAAAAACTGTCACTTAGGATGGCTGGAAAGGGAAATGAGGAATTTATTCAGTGGTATACAAATCATATTGCTCTCTTCTGTAAGGAGCCAGCAAGTCCCAGCAGCTTGAGTGAGGCAGGGGGGTGGAATGGTGCCTGAGAAAGGATCCTGTTCCAAAGCCACTGTTCTAGCATTCCCTGCTAACCATGGACACTTCCCCCTTAGTTACGTCTTTTTTTCCCCCCATCCTTCCCAGCTGGTGAGAGGGTTTTGTCTTTCCTTCTTCCTTTGATTGTTGGTAGAAGGAGGGAGCTTTTCCTTCGCACACTCTTGCCCCTTTCAACCTTGTGAATTGCATCACCACTGCTACGAGACTGTGCGTGTGTGTTGGGGTGGGAGGAGGTTGTTTCTTTTGTCCAGTTTTTCCACCCTTTCTGCTGACCTTCCCTGAGTTGGAGGAGAGAGAGGTTGGAATCTCTTTCCTGTTCTCAGGGAGGGAAGATTCTGTGTGTGGGCAGACTTTGAGACCCGATGGAAATGCAGATGATGCAGATTTACTCCCCATAATGTTCCAGTTTAGCTTGAGCAGAGGGGATGCATGGAGGGGAGGGAGAGGGCAGGGTTCTCCCCCAACCCCCCGATTTGCTGCTTGGCTTGTACTGAGCATGCTCACACAGACTGAGCATGCTCAGTAACACTGCTGAAGCCTGCTGTCCTCACTCCACCCCCGCACTATTGGCAGGCCTGGGTCGCCTCTGAACTTGAGTATCAGCAGGCCACCACCAAGTGCTCACCTAACTCACAGAACACTGCTACAGGACCTCACTCGGCAGCACCCTATTCAGTTTTTAAGAGACAAGGCCAAAACACTGACCTTTGTCAGTCCAGTAAGGATGAGTAGGGATAGTGCCATGTGCTTGAGGGGAAACCGATGGCATTTGATGGCTTACTGGTGTTCAGACTCCACTCATAAGGCCAGAACTTACTGCTATTGTGAAATACTTTTTCACCTTAATGATGGGGAAAGTTGGGGTTGAAGTGGGTTTTCCATTTTTTTTCTTCAGATTTTTGGGAGCCAGCATCCACAGCAAAAACACTGATGTCACTGACGTGGCACCTGCACTTTGGGTCTCTCTGCCATTCTCTTTGGTGATTGGAAACAGAGGTCAAGAGATCTGCTGGAGCTGTAGGCAGGCCCCTCTTCTTCAGCCATTGCTCTGTGTGGAACTGGCTCACGCCCCTCTCCTGCCACCCCATTCCTCCTCTGGCCCAGTTATCAAAGTGAGGAACTCCAAGAGGACTGGGAAGGGTGCTAGACTTAGATGTTCTAAAACTTGTTTGTTTGTTTTGTTTTTAGAATTGATGTGTTTCTAACAGGTGGGGGGAGAGAAGAAAGAGGAGGCAGAGAATGGAGAGAACAGACTCAATGGCTCCCAAATAATCTATTGTCAAAACTTGTAATTTGCTCTGCAAACCCCTTTGGCTGTTTCCTGTTACAGCCCTGAGGTGCTTAGAACAAAGCAATCTACTTGAAAGCTAAGGCAGGAGTGAAGGATGAAAATGTGCACATTTTCAAAACAGGAGGTAGAGACCAGGCAGGAAATTAAGACCTTTTAATATGTTAAGACCTAAACTTGATTATCATTCGGTAAAAACAACCGGACAAAACATTTAGATTTAGTGGGCTTTTTTTTTATTTTGGGTAAAACTGTTTCTCAGCTTTTAAATGGATTAGCTGGGATGTTGTACTTCTGAGTTTCTGTGGGGCTGCTATGGGTGTCAGATGCCAATAGAACTTTAGAAATGCTGTCTTTTACTTTTGCACTGAAGTAATGGAGGAAAATTCTGTCCAGACTACTTTTAATCAAGTATAAATTTTATTTGCTATAGTATGTATATTAAATAGTTAAACTTGGTTCAGACTTGCATGTAATAATTGCATTGTATTCAGTTCTTATTAAGAACATAAGAACATAAGAAAGGCCGTACCGGGTCAGACCAAAGGTCCATCTAGCCCAGTATCTGACTACCGACAGTGGCCAATGCCAGATGCCCCAGAGAGAGTGAACCTAACAGGCAATGATCAAGTGATCTCTCTCCTGCCATCCATCTCCATCCTCTGACGAACAGAGGCTAGGGACACCATTCTTACCCATCCTGGCTAATAGCCATTTATGGACTTAGCCACCATGAATTTATCCAGTCCCCTTTTAAACATTGTTATAGTCCTAGCCTTCACAATCTCCTCAGGTAAGGAGTTCCACAAGTTGACTGTGCGCTGCGTGAAGAACAACTTCCTTTTATTTGTTTTAAACCTGCTGCCTATTAATTTCATTTGGTGACCCCTAGTTCTTGTATTATGGGAATAAGTAAATAACTTTTCCTTATCCACTTTCTCAACATCACTCATGATTTTATATACCTCTATCATGTCCCCCCTTAGTCTTCTCTTTTCCAAGCTGAAGAGTCCTAGCCTCTTTAATCTTTCCTCGTATGGGACCCTCTCCAAACCCCATATCATTTTAGTTGCCCTTTTCTGAACCTTTTCTAGCGCTAGAATATCTTTTTTGAGGTGAGGAGACCACATCTGTACACAGTATTCGAGATGTGGGCGTACCATGGATTTATATAAGGGCAATAATATATTCTCAGTCCTATTCTCTATCCCCTTTTTAATGATTCCTAACATCCTGTTTGCTTTTTTGACCGCCTCTGCACACTGCGTGGACATCTTCAGAGAACTATCCACGATGACGCCAAGATCTTTTTCCTGACTCATTGTAGCTAAATTAGCCCCCTTCATGTTGTATGTATAGTTGGGGTTATTTTTTCCAATGTGCATTACTTTACATTTATCCACATTAAATTTCATTTGCCATTTTGTTGCCCAGTCACTTAGTTTTGTGAGATCTTTTTGAAGTTCTTCACAATCTGCTTTGGTCTTAACTATCTTGAGTAGTTTAGTGTCATCTGCAAACTTCGCCACCTCACTGTTTACCCCTTTCTCCAGATCATTTATGAATAAATTGAATAGGATTGGTCCGAGGACTGACCCTTGGGGAACACCACTAGTTACCCCTCTCCATTCTGAGAATTTACCATTAATTCCTACCCTTTGTTCCCTGTCCTTTAACCAGTTCTCAATCCATGAAAGGACCTTCCCTTTTATCCCATGACAGCTTAATTTACGTAAGAGCCTTTGGTGAGGGACCTTGTCAAAGGCTTTCTGGAAATCTAAGTACACTATGTCCACCGGATCCCCCTTGTCCACATGTTTGTTGACCCCTTCAAAGAACTCTAATAGATTAGTAAGACACGATTTCCCTTTACAGAAATCATGTTGACTATTGCTCATGAGTTTATGTTTTTCTATGTGTCTGACAATTTTATTCTTTACTATTGTTTCAACTAATTTGCCTGGTACCGACGTTAGACTTACCGGTCTGTAATTGCCGGGATCACCCCTAGAGCCCTTTTTAAATATTGGCGTCACATTAGCTAACTGCCAGTCATTGGGTACCGAAGCAGATTTAAAGGACAGGTTACAAACCTTAGTTAATAGTTCCGCAATTTCACATTTGAGTTCTTTCAGAACTCTTGGGTGAATGTCATCTGGTCCCGGTGACTTGTTAATGTTGAGTTTATCAATTAATTCCAAAACCTCCTCTAGTGACACTTCAATCTGTGACAGTTCCTCAGATTTGTCACCTACAAAAGCCAGCTAAGGTTTGGGAATCTTCCTAACATCCTCAGCCGTGAAGGCTGAAGCAAAGAATCCATTTAGTTTCTCCGCAATGACTTTATCGTCTTTAAGTGCTCCTTTTGTATTTTGATCATCAAGGGGCCCCACTGGTTATTTAGCAGGCTTCCTGCTTCTGATGTACCTAAAAAACATTTTGTTATTACCTTTGGAGTTTTTGGCTAGCCGTTCTTCAAACTCCTCTTTGGCTTTTCTTATTACACTCTTGCACTTAAGTTGGCAGTGTTTGTGCTCCTTTCTATTTGCCTCACTAGGATTTGACTTCCACTTTTTAAAGGAAGTCTTTTTATCTCTCACTGCTTCTTTTACATGGTTGTTAAGCCACGGTGGCTCTTTTTTAGTTCTTTTACTGTTTTTCTTAAATTGGGGTATACATTGAAGTTGGGCCTCTATTATGGTGTCTTTAAAAAGGGCCCATGCAACTTGCAGGGATTTCATTTTAGTCACTGTACCTTTTAACTTTTGTCTAACTAACCCCCTCATTTTTGTATAGTTCCCCCTTTTGAAATTAAATGCCACAGTGTTGGGCAGTTGAGGTGTTCTTCCCACCACAGGGATGTTGAATGCTATTGTATTATGGTCACTATTTCCAAGTGGTCCCGCTATAGTTACCTCTTGGACCAGCTCCTGCGCTCCACTCAGGATTAAATCTAGAGTTGCCTCTCCTCTTGTGGGTTCCCGTACCAGCTGCTCCATGAAGCAGTCATTTAAAGTATCGAGAAATTTTATCTCTGCATTTCGTCCTGAAGTGAAATGTTCCCAGTCAATATGGGGATAATTGAAATCCCCCGCTATTATTGTGTTCTGAATTTTGATAGCCTCTCTAATTTCCCTTAGCATTTCATCATCACTATTACTGTCCTGGTCAGGTGGTCGATAATAGATCCCTAATGTTATATTTTTACTAGAGCATGAAATTTCTATCCATAGAGACTCTATGAAACATGTGGATTCGCTTAAGATTTTTACTTCATTTGAATCTACACTTTCTTTCACATATAGTGCCACTCCTCCCCTGCACGACCTGTTCTGTCCTTCCGATATATTTTGTACCCCGGAATAATTGTGTCCCATTGATTGCTCTCGGTCCACCAGGTTTCTGTGATGCCTATTATATCAATATCCTCCTTTATCACAAGGCACTCTAGTTCACCCATCTTATTATTTAGACTTCTGGCATTTGTGTACAAGCACTTTAAAAACTTGTCCCTGTTTATTAGCCTGCCTTTTTCTGATGTGCCAGATTCTTTTTTATGTGACTGTTTATCATCTGATCCGGCCCTTACATTATCCTCTTCCGTCCTCTGCTCCTGACTATAACCTGGACATTCTCTATCATCAGACTCTCCCCTAAGAGAAGTCGGTGTCCGATCCACACGCTCCTCTGCAGCATTGAATTTAAGCCTAAAACCAACCAGGCAAAAGATATTTAATAATTGAGAAACTTAGAACAGTACACTGAGCCCAATGAAATAAGCATTCATCAGCAAAAGAGATTAAATGCTACTGCCATCAGTTAAGCTTTTGGGGGAAGGGAGATGTCTGATCCTGTTAATGCAAAGTATGAATTGATGTAGTTTTAATTTTCTTCCTATAAGGATTTACTGCTTTACATGTAAATACCAGCCAGTGATTTGGCTATGTTGGATTTTCCATTCTATGGAGAATGTGTTCATGTACTGGAACTTAACTGATCACACTGAGTTAAGGGGAGGATAATGAAAAGCTATGGAGTGAATAATAGAAGGCTTTAAAAATGAGGCAAGGGGACTAGATGATAGAATACTGTACAGTAGCAGTGGTTTAGCCAGATTTAGAGATTAAATGTACATTTCTGGACATCTGGCTGCTCTAATGTCTGTATAGACCTTATATATAGAATTAGATCTATTAAAATCTATGTGCTAACTTACAATAATCGACTCTCTTAGAGTATGCCTACACTGCAGCAAAACACCCGCCGCTGACTTCGGCTCACGGGCCTTGGGTTGCATGGCTATACAATTGCAGTGTAGACATTTCGGGTGAGGGCTGGAGCCTGAGCTCAGGAGCCCTCCCCTCTTGCAGAGTCCCAGAGCCCAGGCTCCAGCCTGATCCCAAACATCTACACCGCAATTTTATAGCCCCACAGCTAGAAAATACATGTTAATATTAGCTCTCATAGAAACACGCAACGTGTATTTTTTGGATATTACATCATAGAAAACCATATCTCAAGCCTCTTGTTAGCAGTAGTAATCTAGTGGGACAAAGGGGAATGTTTCATTGGCCCATGAGTGGTAAATGGAACACTGACAAGACAAAACGAAGTTAGCTGCTGTGATAAAGAATGACCTCTCATGACTGTAATGTCATTCTTATTTTTATTTATGTGTTTGAGTTTCCAGCAAGCACGGATTATAAGTCTCTAAGCACATGTAAAAAATTTAAAAACAACAGTTAGAAAACAATATGATGGCTCAGTGCCAAAAAGGATGCTCCCCAGCCATCTGGTCAAAATCTGCTCAACACCCACCCAGTGTTTTGTGAGCAGGAAGTACAGATTATTCCTGAAGGCCCGGTGGTCAAAATGTCACTGATTTTATGTTCTTTGCAGTGTATTTTTAATGGGTACATTTGGTCCAGTAAAAGTCCACTCTGGTGTTTCCCATAATACATCTGTACTAAAAATCCATCTTAAGTTAATTATCTATTTGTTGCAAGAATGGAGACTTGAAAGATTA
The DNA here is from genome assembly GCF_016161935.1 of Mauremys reevesii. Lineage (NCBI taxonomy): Eukaryota > Metazoa > Chordata > Testudines > Geoemydidae > Mauremys > Mauremys reevesii. The sequence goes on from NC_052623.1 coordinate 154,844,122, forward strand.
AATACTTTGATATATTATCCTAAAATAATTAAATGAAATATGAAGACAGGCCGGTGGATGTGAGGAAAGGGATTGCTAGTATTTTCCAAAGGAAAAAAAACACATAAAAACTAATATAGGTTTGAGAATATTCAGATATGTGTAATGTTGATGTGGGACTAGATTTTTAAAGATATTTAGACACCTAGGTACTTTTGAAAATCCCCTTAGATATATAAACTCCTTTACATAACCACCATGGTAAGATTATTAAAGTGTCACCTGGTGGCTAGTATTTCGTAAATGCATATTTACAGTACGCATGGCATTCTGGGAGTTCTGAAGTAAGAAGCAGAAGTCTGGTTGAGGTAGGCCTGCTGAACTCAATAGGAGCTCAGGGGAGAATATGACCTTTATGCAGTAACTAAACATCTAGTTATTATTTGTTCAGTGCCTCAGTGTTGCATGGCCTACTCAAGGGAACTGGATTTTCCCGCTGAGGCCCACCACTATTTCTGCCCTTTGTTTCACTTCCTTCCCCATCCTCCTCCAGCGAGATTAATAGGGAACATAGGAATTCATATTTCTGAGTCGTCGTTTGTCTGTTTGTAAACTCAGAGAGACATCATAACATAGGTTTACACTGATTACATTTGGAAGATTATATCGGCAGCTAGTATATCGGCAGCTAGTAAGTTTCTATAGAAAAAATAAAAACTTAGATTCTGAAGAATCTGTTCATGTCATACACATTGGATTCAGCCCCTGGGCTTGTATGCTTTAGATCCCTGTGCCAGAAGTTGGAAATTTATCAGATATCTACGAGGTAGAGTACTAATTTATAAGCCAGAAGTAGACAGAAAAGAAGTGGAGAGGGGAGACAAGGCATTAGTTGAGGTCCAGTGCAATGTTGGAATAGAAAACCCTGCTTCCTATCATTCCCCAGGTGCTGAGCATGAAGGAGGGTGCGGGGATTTCTACCAAAGTGCTGTCTTCGAATCATGCTTGGGGGCTCCATCTTTCATATTTGATTATTGCTAATAAGTATATAATAAATAGGAAGTTGGTTTATATTTAATCCACATTTGGAGAGTTTTCTTTGCAGACAGAAGGGCTAGAAACTCAATTTTTTTTTAAAGTATAAAAGTTTAAGTTTGGCAGAAAATGATGTCTTTCCACAAAGTGCTTTCCACTCACCATGGTGGAAAATAACTTTTGCAGGTCAGTTTTTTCAACCTGTCTTCTGTGTACTGATCTAGCTACAGTTTATTAATATATACCTGAATGGTACCATAATATGAAAAGAAATTTGTTTGCTAAACTGTAGTGAAAAAAACCTATAAAGGAATACCTTGGTATTATCTTTTACCATCAAATAGTTGTTCTGTATTTTTTTAAAAGTATTCAACTTCACTTATTCTACAGATTTCTTATGCCAGGGGTTCTCAAACTGGGGGTCAGGACCCCTCAGGGGGTCGTGAGGTTACTATGTGGGGGGTCGCAAGTTGTCAGCTTCCACCCCAAACCCCGCTTTGCCTCCAGCATTTAGAATGGTGTTAAATATATTAAAAAGTGTTTTTAATTCATAAAGGGGGGGTCACACTCAGAGACTTGCTGTGTGAAAGGGTCACCAGTACAAAAGTTTGAGAATCACTGCCTTAAGCAAAGTAAGCATGCAACTTAGATACCAATGTAATAAGTTGCAACAATGTTTTGAGAGTATTGTTGCATGGTAGCATATGAGCCTGTTGAACTCTGCCAGTACAACTATAAATATATTTTAACTAGACCTGGGCAACATTTTTTGATAATAAAGGTATTTTTAGTTGAAAAATATAGTTGCATGAACAATGTTGTTTTTTTTTTGTTTTCAAAAATATTTCAAAACAATTCAGAGGAAAACTTCTGAGATATTTTTATATTTTCAAAAATGTTTAGTTTCAAATTTGTGGGAAAATGCCCTCCTTTTCTGACTTTAATTCTTTTCTCCAAAAGTGTGTGTCGGGAGAAAAAGGATGTAATACTTTCAGTTTTTAGCGCTCTCTCTGTTTAGGTGAGTAAAAGTAACACTTTGACTTTTTCTGATGGAAAACCCCACTTTATACACTTCCTTAATTTTTAACATTTTCTTATAGGAAAACAATTATTTCCTGGTGGCAAAATTTCATTTTCGTACTAGCTCTAATTTTCATCCTGGTTATTCCTCAGAGCCACATGAGGAATCAAGATTAGGAAAGAGGAGTTGGAGCAGGACTGGTAAATGACCTTTGACCTTCCTTGCTCCGGTGTGTGTATGAACCATTTTGAGGCTAAGGAAGGCCTAATGTAGGCTGCCATGACCCTAAACAGAAGAGGCTGTGATTCCAACTGAGGAGGTCCTTAGTTTAGTCTGAGCAGTATCATCTGGTGAGGGCCACAAGTCTATGGTTGCCAACTCTCTGATTGCAGAAAACCAAACACCCTAGCCCTGCTCCTTCCCTGAGCCCTGCCCTCCACTCACTCCACCCCCCCCAGTCACTTACTCTCCCCCACACTTGCTCACTCATTCATTTGGGGTGCAAGAGGAGGTGAAGGCTCAAGCTGGGTGTGTGAGCTCTGGGGTGGGGCCATGGATGAGGGGTTTGGGGTGTGGGCTGGGGCAGGGAATTGGGCTGCAGGGCAGGGATGAGGGCTCCAGCTGGAGGTGCGGGCTCTGAGGTGGGGCCAGAAATAAGGGGTTCAGGATGTGGGTGGGGGCTGGGGATGCGGGCCCTGAGGTGGGGCTGGGGATGAGAGGGTTGTGCAGGAGAGGGAACAGGGCTGGGGATGGGGTGTGGCAGGGGTTTGGGGTGCATGCCACAGGCAGTGCTTACCTCCGGCATCTCTCGGAAGCACCTGGCATGTCTCTGTGGCCCCTAGGTCGTGGGGGGGGAGGCTCCACACGCTGCCTCTGTCCGCAGGCACCACCCCTATCCACAGGCACCACCCCCACAGCTCCCATTGGCCAAGGTTCTTGGCTAATGGGAGCTGCGGTGCCAGCGCTTGGGGCCTGGGCAGCAGGTGAAGCCTCCCTGGCCCCTTCTCTGCCTAGGGGCCACAGGGACATACTGACTGCTTCTGGGAGCCATGTGGAGCCAGGGAGCCTGACTTAGCCCCACTACGCCGCCGGCCAGACTTTTAACAGCCCGGTCAGCAGTGCTGACCAGAGCTACCAGGGTCCTTTTTCGACTGGACGTTCCAGTCGAAAACCGGACACCTGGCAATCCTACACAGGTCCCCCAGGAACAAGACTGAAAAGTTTAGAGCTTGCTGTCTTAATGCATGTTCAATAGTATTGTTGACTGCAAGGATTCAGAGGACTAGAACTTGGGTTTGCGGGATCTAGGTGAATAATTTGTCCACACTGCGACCTGGCAGAGCTGTCATCAATGCAGTATGAACCATAGGGGGGACTAAGCAACACAGGAAGTGAAAACCTGATTGGCATCAACGCCTGTGGACCTCTGATTGGTGTAGGCATGCTATTTAAGCATGGAGGGAATTCCAGGAAGCTGGCAGAATTTGGCCTGGTGCTACAACAGATACTGCTCTTGTTCCCTGCTTCAGACTCCATTTCTGATTCCTGGCTTAACTCCTGATTCCTGACTCTAGTTCCAGTTTTAGGCCTAACTTCTGGTTTCTAGCTCTGACTCGGACTCCTGGCCTGACTCCCAACTCTGACTCCTCCTCCAACCATCAGGCCCTACTCCTGCTCCTACCAGTAGGCCTGACTCCTGATCCTACCTGCTAGGTCAACCTGCCCATGTCCGGGTTGTGACAGCTGACTCTAGCACCATACCATGGGAATCCTTCTTCTACAACTTTGATGTCTAAAAGTTGTTATAGATACTCAAAGCTGTGTAATCTGAGCACAATTTACAAGAGTACTAAACTTGGTGGCTAATAGTTAATAAAGCCTGAATCTGTGTGTATCAAATCCTTTGTTGAACTCACGTCTGGGAAGGCACAAGTATACAGGCAAGTCTCATCTTAGGTGGGGTTCCGTTCCGCGGTTAGCGCGTAAAGCGAAAACCGCGTAAAGTGAAACACTCATTTTGTTGAATGGGGGGCGGAATCGCCCACACTACAGATGCAGTTTTTATATTGTTTTTCTTTTTTCCCCCTGTTTTTGTCGACCGCGCAAAGCTGAATTCGCGCATGTTAAATTCGCCTAAGATGCGACTTGCCTGTATTGCACAGTTTACTGTAATTATTGTAAAAGTGCCCAGAGCTAGGGTAGCTGATTTAAAGAAGTCCGTATAGAAAAAGTGTTTTATCCTTATCTCTAACAATACTGAAAAGGATTAATATTGATTTTAAAGTATAAAAATTGATGGTAATTGAAGCTAAACTGAAAAATCGCTTCTATTTTTAAAAAAACCTACTTCTGTTTCAACTAATAAACACTTTTTTGTCACCACTGAAAGGTGATGTAGCTGCAGATGCACACAGTTGACCATTCCCTGAAAGTTAATGCTCATCATCTTGAGTATTTGTTTTAAAATATTTGGCTTGTAATTTTGATAGACAAATTTTTACTATTAATTTTTTTTTAATGGGACACCATTAGGTTAAAAATAACACATTATGGATAGATCCTTGCTAAGGGCCTGATTTTTGCCATTCATGTTCTAAAGCAACAGGCATTAGTGCATAGCTGGTGACACTCTAGATTGAGACTGAACCAATTTTAAGAATCTAATTCATTTTGTCTGCATTTTGTCAGCATGGACAGTGAAAATAGGCTCATCAGTTTCTAATCAGTTACACTTTCCGCTTTGTTCTGCTAATAATGCAAAAACTGTAATGTTTGAGTTGCTGACACTGCAGGGGAATGTGTTTTTAAATTTATTTGAATTAGAAAAAAATGATCTTGGCATCTGTCAGAATTTGTTTCTTAGTACCCGTAAAGACCTAAATTTGGGGGCAAAATTGACCAGGCCGTATTCTTTAAAACCATCAGCCACATTTTGTTCTGGCTTAACACACTTTATAGTTCCACTGACTGCAGTGGATTTTGCACAGGGCAGAATGTATCAGGGTATAATTTGGGTATAATTTGGCCCTTCATGTGCAGTCCCTACAGCATATGAGAAAGCATCTTAACACTATTCCTATGAGAGGGACAATATTTCAGTGGAGGGCTAAGATGGAACATGGCTTCAGACCATTTTAATACCTCTAAAGTGATGAGGGAAAAAAGTAGTAATGCACTGTGGCCAGGAGGTACAGTACCTGATCTTGGATATATATTATTCTTGGTTTTATAAGCATGTGCTGTGAAGTCTGTGTTTAAAGCCAGACAATGACATAAACAGGATTATAAAATTCATCCTGGCTAGTGCTTTTTGACCTAGTCCTTCAGTGTTTCACCTTACGTTAAACTTTTGTAGTGGAGTCGTATATCAAATGCTTTCATTCTTGCAAACAGCTATCTAAATATTTTTCTCAAAACATTTGTGCCCTTTTAACCAGGATCACCTAGATTTCTGAAACTGATGTGTTTTGAAGACTTATTTTCCCATTTAATAGCTGCAGTCTAATTTCATATGTACAGTATTTATTGCTAGAAGGTCAAACTTACCAAATACCTTAGAAGTAACTCCGAAAAAGGGGGTTGAGTTGCAGAGAACAGTTAGGATACAGCTTTGCAAGACAGCAGTTAGAACTAGAGCTGGTCAAAAAGAGGGAGATTTTTTGGTAAGGTTTTGTTATTGTTAAGAAAAAAATGTTTTTGTCAAAATTTGAAATTTTCGAAGCATTTAGAGCTGTGAATGTGTCATGAGTTAAATCCACTGGGCCAATTTCTTCTGGGTCACATCAGTGCACCCCCGTGAAATCAATAAGCTAAATACAGTGATTCTTCAATGAAGCACAATTTATACTCTTTTAGTTTAAAGAAAACTAAGTTGTCTCAATCAGTGTGTTTTAAATATAAACCCTTTTGGTGATGGTGAGGAGGACTGGAGGAAGGGCATGAAGTATATTTAGGAAAATATGTTTTAATAAGGAAAAATGTGAGCAATCTTTTTTATGAAATGAGGAAGTTATCCAAATCTCAGAAGCCCGAGGAAGCCATTATTTTGTAAGCAAATTCTAAAACAATGTAGTGCTGTGAGGTGGCTTTCCAAATGATGCCAGATCATTTTCCAGTAATCTAAACTGCTAATTGAATTGGCTTCCAGCTGTTGGAACACCTTCTCCCTATTTCACGGAGTAATAATAGGTAGTAGAAGAGTTTAACAGTATATAAAAGCCGAGCAGAGAACTCTGGCATTAATTTGTCAGGCAGAGTTGAACTGTGGGGGACTGTACTGGGACTCCAAATTCCTAGGAGCTTCTCAGTGGAAGTAGGGCTAACAGAGGGGGTAGTTTTCCTCCTTGGAAGGCATGAGGGCCTCTCCATCAATGTCCATAGAATGCCCCTGTGTTATGGGCCAGCATTAGAACTTTTAGCCAGAGGACCCAAATGTCCAGCAGACATGCCCTGAGAAGATTACTAACTACCTGCAAAGAAAAGAATATGGGGATGGAGAGGCGCAGCAGCCCAGCCCAGAGATGAGAGAGAGAAAGATGACAGGGATTGTCCAAAATGCTTCCCTTTGTCTCTCTGAGTGTTTAAAAAAAATCAAAAAGTTACTCCCATAAAATGATACATTTTAGTCATTGTTCTTCAGTAAAACATTTTTTCTGATATTTTCTTGCCCCTTCCCCCCCTTTTGTTGCTCATTTAAAATTGTTTTCCATGTCCCTCCTTCATTCAGCCTTTCTGTCCTTCACATTCCTATTCTTTCAGTATTTGCGTGTGCAAAAGCCCACGTCTCTGCAAAAGCCCATAGTGCACATTCAACTTTGATCTGCATTTACCTGTAGCTAATAACCCAATGTATTTGTACAATATTGACTATGAGAACTCTTAACTTTCTCATTTCCCAGTTTATGTGCATTTAAATTCTTAATGGGGCGTTACAATTAATGGATGGTATTTTTGGATCCCACTACCTATTATATGTGTTGAATAATATAAACACATAATGTTGCATAACCAAATAGGTCATTCAGCTTGGCCTTACTTAAGGCATACTGCTGGGTTTCTGCACTTGTCCCTTTTACAGAAAAGGAATGACTGCTCTAGCTAGGTTTAGTTCCCATTTTGTCATACAGGCTGTGTTAAAAGGTTTTACTGATGACTAATCATTTTGGTTTCCTGGACCTCTTTTGAGTTTTCAAAGCCGAACGTTTTTTGTGACCCTTATGATTGGGGCTCACTGAACCAGAGAAACTGTTCTGTGACAAAAGACAACGCATCTTCTGTGGGAGAAATTAACAAAACTGCTACATTAAACTCAACCTACTTTTTCTGGCCGCCTCAGAATTGATGCTTGTGCCTCCTCTGAGACAGTTTTGAGCCCAAGATTCCGAGTGTAGCAGTCCAAACTCTCAGTTAATGTGTCCATAGCATTTTACAGTGTTGATTTTTCTGTGTGTGTTTATGTTGCTTAGACGCCAGTTTTCACAGATGACATTTTTTTAATGGCCCCATCTGTCCAAAATGGTGGAGCTGTGGGACAAGTTTTCTTACCCTGGCATTTGGTTGTTCATCTGGATCTAGCTCCCATCCATAGTTTTTCTTTTTATTAGTGGGAAGAGATGGGCATCGAACAGTCTCTTTACTCTAGTTTAAATTTATCATGGGTGCAATGAGAAGAATTGAATGCAGAACTTTAGAAATAACGTGATTGAATAGGACATGCATGTGGGAGAGGAGGCGGGAAAATGTAGAGAGGGTGATATGGCTGAGAGTAGAAGAAAATCACACTTCCAAAAATTATAGTGAAATTAATCCTTGTGAAAGGTACTGGGCTGACAGCTGTGAAGACTAAAGTCTTCTCCTTTGGCACAGAACAGGTATAGCACAAGCATTAGCAATGTGAAAGTGTAGCCTAGAGGAATAAGCACTGAGCTGGGAATCAGGAGAGCCTGAGTTCTGATCTCACGTCTGTTGCTGGCTCACTCTGTGCCTCAGGTGAGTTGTTTCACCTTTCTGTATCAGTTTACCTGTTTATTAAATGGGGATACCTCCCAGAAGTGATGCGGTGATTAATTTGTTAATGTCTGTGGAATGCTGTAAACATGAAATGCTATAAAAATATAAAATCATTCCACTGCAATAAATGCCCCATCATTAAGGTTGTTTACAGAGTTCAGTTTTAGCAGGTGCTTTAAACCTTCATTTTGTAGTAATCTCATTGAAATGGAAAGAAACAAAATATATGAGATTCCAGGAATGTCACTCAGTGTGTCACTCTGAAGGGCTTAGAATATCTGAGTCAGAGTGAAGCGATGGAAACAACTACAAAAATGGTTGAGGTCTCTCTTTGTTCAGAATATCACCAGGTTCAGTCACCACTGGGATTCACAGTCTGTTACCGTCCAGTTTTTCAGTTCTCAGCCATTTTGATTTTACAGATTGCACCCGTGTGACACTAAGGCATGTATCTGTGCTACGCCAAGAGTCCTGGATCATTGGGCCAATCACAACTCTTACTCTGCAGCTAATTTGCATCCAACAATTTCATTGGTTGTATGAGGGAGCCTGCACAGATGGTGAATTATTTGGCCCAACTGCCACAGTTCTTCAGACCACCCATGTAACAACCCAACCAGCGCCCAAAGTAACCCCAAATACATCCAGCCCCTGACTGCAGCACACAACTCTCATCTGCCACATGGACAAATTGACAAAAATCTATCCGCACAACACACACGCTTGCCCACCCTCACTCAGACGTTGCATAAAATCATAAACTTGAGTGGCAAAGCTGCAGGTCATCACTACAGGAAAATCAATCCTGAGCACTATTTGAATTTTTATGGTGGTTTGATGAAAAATGGGTTGATACAGAGAGAGGAACAAGAGTTTAAAAATCACCCCTTTTGGTAGTTTTTCACTGGATTGTCTGACTCTTCTTTGTAACCCTTTTGCAAGAAATCAAATACATTCTGGGACCTGTTCTTTGGCCTCGTTATTGCTCCTGGTGTGCTGATTCCTAGCGTACCAATTATACACCAGGAGTGTTCATCCAGAAAGTGTTTTATAACTTTTCAGCCATAATGGTAAGTTTGTGTACCAAGATGAAGCCACTGAATTTTAAGTTGAGATTTGATGAGCTGTGGTGAGAATGTCTTCACCTACTCCTTAGGGGAAGAGGGCGAAGCATAGGTGCCAACTTCCTCTGTTCCCAGGGGGGTGCTCAACCTCCGCTCCACCCCAATTGTGTAATACAATCCCTCCTCCAGTGGCTGGTACAGCAGGGAGTTAGTAATTGTTCCCGTGGCTCCAATAGTAAAGACCGCAACTAGGAAGCTGGAGATCAAGGGGTTCTCAAACCCTGCTCCTGATGTGTGTGGGGAGTGGTGTGGTAACATGAAGTTCATAAATTAGAAATACTTCTTCAAACAGATTTTGTACTTTACTTTCAGTCATGTCACATTGTGCTTGTGTAACCCACTGACCAGTGAGTTATGCTTCCCCCTGTGTGCCTGATTCACAAAGGATCTGTCTGTGTGTTTGTGACAGCTGTAAGGTTGTGAGCCTGGCTCTTTAGCACAAGCTGTCAAAACTCATGCTCTTAGCTCATTAAGTCATCGGTTCAATCCCTGGTGTTGGCCAAGGTGATAGCAGTCATGCTAACAATGTGGCGTGTTTGTAGCTTGAGAGGTCTGCTTCATATTGGCAGTGAAGAGAGAGGGCAATAGGCACATCTGCTCGCTGTGACACCCTGTACCCCATGTTCACCACTTTTATATGGTTATGATATATTTCGTACAAAGTATGCCATGTTGAGATATCACTTGAAAACATATAATCTACTGAACCTCATTGCCGTGTTAAAATGTGTGTATCAATATTGTATGTGGAGCTATGAGATGTTACTTGTTACTGAGATGTACTGTAGTACTAGGTAACGCTCTCAGACCATTTTCTCAAAGATAGAGGAACACTGACATGCCCCCTAGGTGCTAAAAGGTTGTTTCCTGTTTAATTGGAGATTCACCAGCAGGGGAGCTGTAAACAAGAAATTTACAATTCACCTGAAGAACAGTTGGTAGCTCATGCACACCGTGGAACTGCCTGACCTCATGACTCAACAAGGACTTTTCCAGTGAAAAGGGTCAGGACAAAAGAAGGGAGGGAAAGGCCCCTGATCACCCTTTTCTCCCCCGTCTCAACTCACGGCAGCAAGATCACTTGAAACTGAAAAGGAAGCTTTTGGAACTGGGGGAAGTGGTCCTGGCCTGGAGGATTTTTGAGCCTGTACAGACTGTTGAAAGCTTTTGGTTGAGATAACCTGTTTTGCTTTTAGAACTATTAGCCTTGGAAATAGCTTGCGTGTTTATCTTTTATTTCTTTTGTGACCAATTCTGATTTTTATGACTTATCACTTATAATCACTTGAAAATCTATCTTTCTCTAATTAATACACTTGTTTTACTGTTTTGGGTTGAAGTGTTTGGAGACTCTCTACTCAGATTAATAAAGACTGGTGCATAATCATTTCCTTTGATGAAATGACAAACTATTAATGAGCTTGCATTGACAGTACAACACGCACATTTCTCAGGGCGCAAGGCTGGGGCTAAGAATTTACAGGTGTCATCCTATATGTAGTTCATAAGGGGCTGGGCGAGTATTCATTTAACTTTGCTTGGAAGGGACTTTGCGTACTAATGGCTGTGTGTGAGCAGAGGCTGGAGAGGCTGCTTGTCACTAGCAAAGCCGTGTACCAGGCACCCTGGGCTAGAGAGTTAAAGGGACACAGCGGTTCAACAGTCCGGATTATACCCCGTGGGATGTCACAGTGGTGTAGTGCAGGGGTTCTCAAACTGGGGGTTGGGACCCCTCAGGGGGTTGCGAAGTTATTACCTGGGGGGTTGCGAGCTGTCAGCCTCCACCCCAAACCCTGCTTTGCCTCCAGCATTTATAATGGTGTTAAATATATAAAAAGGTGTTTTTAATTTATTAGGGGGGTGTCGCACTCAGAGGCTTGGTATGTGAAAGGGGTCACCAGTACAAAAGTTTGAGAACCACTGGTAATGCGTTATGTGCACTCTCCTGCTGCAGCTTCTCCTGGTTGTATCCAGTATCTGGAAGTCTATGGGACTAAAGAGCAGTTTCAAGAAGGGAGTGATGACAGATTCCTTCACAGAAGCGCCCTCCAGTTGACAGGTTGTGTCATCTCTGCTACATGCAGAGGGTTGATCTCCTTCAGTAACTTTTAAATGGAGATAAAATGTTATTGGCCCAAGAATTTACTGAGGCATGCCAGGCCTCTCTTGCTCATTAGGAGCACCTTCAGCTATGCAGTTTCTCCCCTTAATCCCCAGAAAGGTGCATCTCCTCTTCTCCCTGACTGACCTTACCAGCGTTAACACAGAATAACGTCCCAAATACATGGAAAATGAGAGTCAGATTTGTGGATCTGTTGATATAGTTGATATAAAAGCATGAGGTCACTGTTGAGGTTTTGTATTAGCATTTGATGCATTGGGGTATGTATTACTTCTGAGTATCTACTAGAGATGGAAGTGAAAGTCTTACAGGGAATGGCACTGTGTTATTGACTGTGTTGGAGGCAGCATGAAGGTGGAAAGAAATTCACAAGGCTGTTTCCTTAATCCCCCCCACCCCCCAAGCCTAAAAGGTTTTAGGTGAATGGGATGTGTTGTGCTGCAGCTTTAACTGCTACTAAACATAGGTTTTGTTTGCAAATAATATTCTGTATAATCCCCAGGCTTCCATGCCGTTGTGCTGCAGTCTTGAATAGTTAATTCTCTGTGCCTGCCATTCAGTCTCTGGTGTGTCTTCCAAGACTAACAATGAGTATCAGCTAGTGCCAGCTGTGATGGCAGCTTTGGGAGCCAGGCATAAGTCCAACTTGAAACTAGACTTAGCGCTCTTGCTCTTTGTGCAACCCATCACTGGCATGTGATAAAAGCTGAAGAGGTAACATAGCACATTATTAGTGTGGTGTGAACGTGACAATCCCCAGGAATGAACGTTGCTGATGCGCAGCTTTTAATACATTCATTTGATACATTCATACATTTCCTTGCATTGACCAGGAAAGATTGTGCCCAAAATTAGCCTCTCTTAAGATCATAGATGCAGCTTTCAGCAAGAATAACAGGCAACAGTACTAGAAACTTGAATTTCACAATATATATCAAACTGAGTAAAACTTTATTTGTATAATGCTTCCATTATTACATTGCCTTAAAGTGAATGCGAAGGGTAGTAGGTAAATATTTGAATGCCCAGTAAATAGACTAATATTAGATTATCCACTGAGCAATCTCCCCTTCAAAATTGAATCTTGTTTTTTGAGGGAGAGAGGATTCTTTTCTCTAATCTTTAAACAGGAGACATGGTTTAAAACATTAGTATTCATTGCTGTTCTAAAATACATTCTATGTTTTTTTAATGCCTACTTTTTATACTTATCTTTTACTCCATTAATTGCAGCATTTCTGTGGAAGCTTGAAAACAAAATTGCTTCCTTGGCATATTTCTCTTCTGCTGTAGTGCAAATATGGGCTTTTTTATTATTCCTGTTTCCAGTGAAGCTGAAAGTACGGTAACATAGTGCTCAGTTTTCTTGCTTTGTGTACTAGCACTGGGTGCTGGGATTTTGCCTTAGTCATGTTAGTTACAGAGCTGCCATATAGGACATCCCTAATCGGATTTACCAAGCCTTGCAAGGTACAGCCTGTTCCCTGCTCTCCTTTTTTCTAGTTGAGGAGAGCTGCATCAGATATTTGGGCCTTGATCCTGCAAAGACTCCATGCATGTACAGTACTTATCTTTAAGCACATAGGTATTTCCCTTCAGTTGAGTGGCATCTACTCGGGTGTTTAACTTCAAGTGTGTATGTAAGTCTTTGCAGGATTGGGGCTTTGAATGCGTCAGCCTCAGACTGCTCTGTTTTTAGCAGATTTCACAGCTGCAGGATAAGGATGGTAAACGCAGCCAAGCACCAACATGGTGACTACCCAGTTGTGGATTTCCAGTTGCAAAAGAGCAGGGGGTTAGGTATGAAGTAGACCAGGATGGCCCTCTAGTACCTATTTGAAAAGTCATTTATTGTGTGACACACACACACACCAGGGCACTGTCATTTCTAATGATGATCTGGTAGAGGACTGTGAAAAATGTTTTAGATCCTATTGAGTTGACTACTACTGTGATTATACTTGTCTTCAATCTGGTTGTGTAGAATAGGTGTAAATGAAGGCTGAATTTGTCCCAGTGCATTTAGGTGGGTCCTGTGAAAGCTGTAGCTGATTTTTTGGGTGTATCTTTGTTTTTGTTTTTTTTAATTAATTTTAGCACTGTTGCTGCAAAAGTAAGGATACTCAGCATTGAGAGGGCATTCTCCAGCAGATGAATTCCAAAATATGTCCATCTTAATTGGTATAATCTGCATAACTTGACAGCTTGCTTTTAGCTGTGTTAATTCCCTTTGAGTTTCAGCAGTACATAGACTACATATTCTGCATACATTCTATCATACACATACACATGTGAGAACAATTACTAAAGTCTTCAGGTTATTTTGTAGGAGATGTGATATTATAAACATTTTCTTCCTTGTATGAACACAGGGCTTTTTTTCCTCCTGGTTCATCCTTTTAAAGTATTTTTTTTTTTACATGCAGCCCTGTGCTATATTTGCTAAAGAAGTGCAGACCTTTTGGGAAAACATGATCTATTTTAGAGATATGTTATATTGGTTTGTATTAAAGAATTGTAAGAAGAAAAAATATTAGCAAATTTAAACTTGAAGAAAAATCTAAATTGGAACAAGAAGTGAGGTATCCCCTAGCAGAACTATAGTTCATTCTTAGTTCTAGTTTAAAAAGAGAAGGAAATCCATTTGATGGTTTGTCTGCTTTTTTTCATAGAACCACAGGGTTAGAAGGGAGCGCAAGGATCATCTAGTCTAACCCCCTGCCAAGATGCAGGATTTGTTGTGCCTAAACCATCCAGGACCATGGGCGGTGGGTGAACCCCTGGTTTGGGGAGGCTAGCCCCTGAGCCCTGCCCCTTTCACCCAAGGCCCCGCCTCTTCCATGCCCACCGGAGCCCAGCCCCCACTGTGCCCGCTGGCCCCTGCCCAGCGCCCTCAGCCCCCCCCTCCACTATGGCCACTGGCCCAGGCTAGCACCCCCAGCCTCCTGGAGCGCCAGGGAGCCGGGCAGTGTAGCCCCAGCCTCCCCGGGCGGCGCTGGCTGGCATGCCTCAGCCTCCTCAGGCCGTGCCACTGGGCCCAACCCCAATGCTGGGCAGGCAGCGCGGCCGGAGCGGCCCCAGCACTGGGCAGGTGGCACAGCCCTGGCCTCAGTGCCAGGAGAAGGGGTGGCGTGGTGCGGCACGGCCCCAGGGATGCATTGTGGCCCCCAGCCTGCCTGCTCCAGGGAACAGCAAGCAGGATGGGGCCTGGGGATGGAGCATGGGCGGGGGGAGGGGCGTCAGGCTGTTCAGGAAGGCAACGTCTTTCCGTGCCTAGGATACCCGCCGCCCATGTCCAGGACAAATGGTGATCTAGCCTCCTCTTGAAAACCACCAGTGAAGGAGATTCCACAACCTTCCTAGGCAGTCTGTTCCGGTGTCCTACTGTTCTTACAGTTAGGAAGTTTTTCCTGTGATTCTGTCTAAATCTGCTATGTGTAGTTTGAACCCACTGCCTCTTGTCCTGCCCTCTGTGGCAAGAGAGAACAACTTTTCTCCATCTTTTTTATGGCAGCCTTTCAAGTATCTGAAGACCACTATCACGTCCCCCCCCTTAAATCTCCTCTTTTCCAAACTAAACATACCCTGTTCCTTCAGCCTTTGCTCATATGGCTTGTGTTCCATCCCTTTGATCATCTTTGTTGCTTGCCTATGGATCCTTTCCATGATCTCTACAGCCTTTCTATACATTGGTGACCAAAATTGGACACAGCTCTTCAGCTGAGGCCTAACCAGTGCTGAGTAGAGCTGTACAATCACCTCCCAGGACTTGCATGCTATGCCTCTGTTAATGCAACCCAAAATTGCATTTGCTTTTTTTGCAACAGCAAAATAAACAGCATTGTTTATATTGATTGAAAATGTATTTGGTTAACTAGTATGACAATTTTATTTTAAGAACCAGTTGATTCTAATAAGCTAATCAAAAAAAATTGAAATGAGTAATAGTCTAATATCATGACATGCCAGGCCTAGTACAAGTGCAATGATTCTCAAACCTTTAGTGCAAAGAGTGAATTACTCTTTTGGGTTGATAACTCTTTCTGAGTCATCCTTTTCAGTCCGACATCTTGCCTGCAGCAATTTACAGTGTTTGGTTCCATGGAAGAGGACAATACTAAGGAGGCAAAATGAAAATAAGTTTGGTAAGGTTGTTTGAAGATGATCCTCATACCCAAAATCCATTTTTAATATGTCTGCTGTTAAAGAACTTATAGCACATTTACCTTGAATGAAAGTAGGACAAGTCCACGAGGACTGCACACGGGAGTTTGTAGAGGGCAGATCCTGAACTGGGCTACAACTAGCAGGAAGTATTATTTCTTGAAAGATGATAAATCCTTCTGTGCTGTGACAGAAGCAGCTTCCTGGACCTCTTGATGGTTCTTCAGGGAATATTAGTGGTCTACAGGTGATAGTGAAACTGCTCCATCCATAGACTGGTGGAGTGCTTTGCAGGTGATTGAAAGCAGCTTGGTTGAGATTTTCAAAACTGACTAGGTGATTTAATTAATTTCAAGGGGAGCTGTGTGGCTAAATCCAGGAGCAGAATTGCAAAATCACAAATCTTGCTTTTTATTCTTATGCCTCACAACACACCCAAGTATGCATCAGCAGACTACTGATGCACACCCTATCTGAGATATTGCAGTATTCCCTTTGCTTAGAATAGGAAATACCTTGTGGAATATTGGAGACTATTAGGTGGCAAGTGTTTTGAAATGTAGACTTTTTAATGCAGCCATATTGTGTGTGTAAAGGGTGAAACTTTCAAAAGAACCAAGTGATTTGGGCATCTAAGTCCCATTAAAGGCAAATGGGGTTTAGGCACAAAAGTCGCTTGTGAACTTCAGAAATTTTTAGCCATAATTTGTACAGCCAAAAACAGTAGGCTGTGTAACAGTTAAAGCTGCTCAAGATAAGCAGCCAAGATCACAAACATAAAAATCCAGGAATTAACAGTTAAATCCTGTTGAATATACAACTGACAGCCAACAATAAATGGAATACACAATGTTTATTCAAACCTTTTAATAAGTGTCATGATCAGATAGAAATGCAACACACAAACAACCTTAACTTTGCCCTTGTAATGCATACCATGTTCCCTGTTTTGTCTTTCAATGCTTTGAGAATGATCCTTCCTACCTTTTTCCCAACACAATTAAGGGTTTCCATAATAATCCCCTTTACTTGGTAATGTAATGTTTTTATTCATGGACTTTTCCTAAGGGCTTTTCAAATGACTTAGAGTAATGGCTGTTGTCATAATTATTTCTGATAAATTAGTGTAATTTTACAGAGTCAGTATTACTTCTATCCCCCATCTTTCCTTTGTCCTAAGAAATTTCTATTCTATTAGAAAAATCTTTAAATACCGCGAAGACTATGTAGTTGGACAGCTTTTTCTACACCTGCACATATACTTACTTGATTGAACTATGTCTAAAATTAAAACAGAATATTTTGCATAGCTGTTAATTTGAAAGTGTGAGTTTTAGAGTTGGTGTGGATTCTTAGAGGTCTAACCTGGGAACTTGTGTAAGTAGCATCCCAGATGAATTTATGTTGTAATGAGCTACACAGGCACTGACTTTCATTTTTCTGGGTGGATGCTCTGCCCCTTCCCCCGAGGTCCCACCCTCGCTCCACCTCTTCCCATCCCTGCTCCACCCCTCCCCCAGCACCTGCCACCGAACAGCTGGTGGGTGCTGAGCACCCACTATTTTTTTTCAGGGGAGCTCCAGCCCTGGAGCACCCACGGAGTCAGCGCCTATGATGAGCCATAAGGTGTGAATTGGTCTCTTTGATAACACTCACCATTTGCTGATGGAGAATGTCAGATGTTGAGAGGGCTTGTCCTGTTGGAGAGGGTTTTTTAAATAAAATGGGATGCTATTGGGCCATTATCCCAGTAGCACTGCGATCCCATACCAAACTCTGCAGGGCTAGGATAATGTGATCCCTTGTCTGTACCTGCCCCGCCATTACCTACCCCTCTAACTTGGAGTCCAGCCACCTTTTCACCCTGAGAGTAACTGCCTGCTGATTGCTTCATATGCAAATACAGCTATTTGTTTGCCGATGCGGACAGTTGACAATGTTTTTCTCTTAGACTGGCAAGAAGAGGAAGGAGCGTTCTCAGGCAGACTGTCAGCCATTCTGTATAGAAGCACTGAAAGTGTGAAATACACAACCGTGTAGGGTCCATTCTCTCACTGACATGTTTGCAAATCCCATTAACATTTCTGGGACTTTAATACATAGATAGCAGTTCAGCTAAACTACTGAAACCGAACTTTCCTGCCTGCAGGTCCTCCTAGGCCCTGTCTACATTAGCACTTGTTGTGGTGTAATTTGTGTCACTCGGGGATATGAAAAAGCTGAATGACTTAAGTTACACCAACCTAAGCGCTGATGGAGAGCGTCTCCCGCCAACATAGCTACTGACGCTCGCAGGGGCTGGCGTAGTTAAGCCGACAGGAGAGCTGTCTCCCATTGGCTTGGAAGCGGCTACATCAGAGAGCTTATAGAGGCCCAGCTGCAGCTCTGCTGCTGTAAGCTTTCTAGTGTTGTCGTAGCCTTAGTCTCTCTGCTCTCCTCGCCTTTTCTCTAGTCCTAACCCTGCCTCTCCAGCACCAGTTCCTTATTTCTTTGAGTTAACCCCCAATTCCTACAGTACTTACTTTGTAGGTGTGTACGTCTGTTTGAGTTGTGTTTAGTTGCAGTTCTTAAAGAACAATTAAAAATAAATGTAAAATGTATACGTATAATAGGAGTAATCAAATTCTTAAAATGTTAAATAGATAAATGGCTACATACAGGGCATGCTCTGGCTCCTTCCTGGAGCAAACGGGTGGAAGAGGCCATAAAACCAGAGAATCTGAGTTTGAGCTGCTTTCTTCCCCCTCCCTTTAATTCCTGGAGGTGTCTGCCTTTCTGAGATTGTGGGCAGGTGTTAGCTCTGTCGGTCTACAAGTGCAATTGGGTATTAAAAAAAGCAGTGTCTGGCTGACCTCTGTAATCTCAAGGGCAGTAGGGATTGTCTGGGGAAAGAGCAACGTGACAGGCAGCTATTTCTGCAGAGCCACAGTGACAGAATCTTTGTGGGACAGAGATGGTTTCTTGTGAGGCGGGAACAAATAAATTAGTCAGTCCAAAGCGCCTCCTCAGCATTTGATTTGTGAATTCAGTGTTCTTCCTCAAACGCTTTGCTGCCAGTGTTTGGAAGCTGTAGTTGTGGAGGTGGTGTATGTGTTTGTGGGGGTGGGGAGCGCATTGTTCAACTGAAACGATTCATCAGAAGAAATCAAATGTGCTGGACTTAAAGTGTAGAGTCCAATCCATAATGCAAAGCGATGTAGCTCACTACAGCACGGTGTGCAAAATAAATGGGGAGGAAAAAAAGATCAGGAGTTTAGACAGGAAAGAAATGTGACCTTTCCAAAAGAAAAGCCCAGTATAATAGAACCTATTGTTCACAACCAAGCCTGAAGGGGGGACACAGGCATTTCAGATAAAATGGAGTTAATAAAATTGGGACTCAATTGTAATAAAATACATTTTTTAAATTAAGACGTTCTCAAATTAGCATGTGGTCTCACTCCATTTCCCAGTGGCTGCCCACTGCCATTGCACAGCTTTGTTGTCAATCTCAGCAGAAAAGGACAAATATGGAATGAATGGAGCCTCTGAACTATCTTTTCTTTCCTAAAGATGATTCCAACCAATCAGGATGGAGCTAGTTCCCAAGGCCTTAACTGCCTTGCACTACTGCTGCTGCCCAGGCGGCTGCATCTGTTCTGTGGATTAATGGAAGACTTCATAGTCTCCTGGGCTGGCGATCTGTCACCTTTCATGAGCCGTGAATTCACACACCAAAAATAAAACACCCCACTGCTGGACAGGAACTCATGGAATTGCATCCTCTTGGAAGGACCCTATCTGGGGTCCTGGTGTAAAGTGATAGATTGTATTGTAGAAATGCTGTGACTGTTTTATTAAAGTCATAAAACAGAACTACATTTTCATTTTATAGCACCTCTCTGATAATGGCCTTAGCCACCTCAACAAAACACCAACATCCACAAAGCAATAAAACACACGGATTAAAAGACTGAAAATTCTTAAAAGATTAAAACCTAAATTAAAATCTTTCCACTGGGGCTGATGGCTTTTTGCAATAAATGTGATATAAAAAGTGGTTCTTTCTGTGGTTGCTCTATGGCCAGACACCACCATAGGAAAATGAGGTTTGTTTAGCAAACGTGTTGGCTAATGTGCATACTAAGACATTTTAAAAACTCCTTTAGCGCCTAATGGAGACAAAACAGTGGCATTTAAAAATGTGTTACCGGGTCATTGTTAACCCTAGGTGAGACCATGCATTTTTAAACATCACTTTGTCTGCAGTAGATGCTAAGAGGTGTTTTAAAATGTGTTAAGGTGTTTTGAAAAACAACCTCTAGCCATGGGCATAATGGTGGAGAGAAGAATAAAAATCTGACAGGAAGAATAAAATGAAATCCTTAAGAGGAAAAGAGAAAACATATATGGGAATGCATCTGCTGTAACTATTTAGGAATTTAGATTGCACCCATCACCATGGAGTTTAAGTACCTTACAGAATTACATAAATTTCCTGGAGTAGTCAAGTACCTTTTCTGCCACACAAGGTTTGAGCTACTATTTGTACTCACTGTCGTTCCTTGATTTTGCTTTCTTAAAAGAGACGCACGTTGTGGGGGAGGGAGGCGAGTGTGAGGCTGCCATGTTGATACAAATTTTGAAGTGAAAAGGGTCCATGAAACTTCCCTAAAAAAATGATGAAGGATTGTTGAAATCTACATTTTTATTCTGTATTACTGTTAATAGCACACACAGTGCCATCATGCTGTAATTTGATTCTGGTGACACTTAAGTTGGAAGGCAATTTGGGTGAAAGTGAATATGAAATGATGGATTTCATGATTCTAAGGAAAGGAAGGCGTGAGCGCAGCAGAATAAGGACAATGGACTTCAAAAAAGCAGATTTTTAACAAACTCAGAAAACTGGTAGGTAAGGTCTCAGGGGAAGAAAATCTAAGGAACAAAGGAGTACAGGAGAGTTGGCAGTTTCTCAAGAAGACAGTATTAAACGCACAACTGCAACTGTTTTGATGTGAAAGAAAGATAGAAAGGATGTAGGGTTGCCAACATTGTATTTCAAAAATAAGGGACTGTTTTCTTAGCACTCCTTCCCACCCCTCCTCCTATTATG
This sequence comes from Mauremys reevesii, assembly GCF_016161935.1. Lineage (NCBI taxonomy): Eukaryota > Metazoa > Chordata > Testudines > Geoemydidae > Mauremys > Mauremys reevesii. Next base: position 154,864,671 of record NC_052623.1, read on the forward strand.
ATCATTATTATTGTGACATGTTGCCCCCCTTTGAGATGCTGACCGATGTGCTGGGATACCACTGAGTCTGCCTGTTCTACCAGCCTGGGCACCCTTTTTACCTGTCTTCCTGAGCCAGGCTATCAAGCCTCCTCCAGCACACACACAGGCAGGGCCACACCCAACTGCAGAACCACACAGACACTGAGATCAGCTCTGGGAAGACTCCACTTAAGGGGCTTGTCCCAGCACTCGGGTGTCCACCTCACTTGGAGTGCAGATCAAAAGGTATATTATGAAATCAGCCTCCTCCCTCACTGTGGAGGAAGGTATGCACACCCTCTTATTCCCCCTCCCCCAATTATGAAATGTACGAACGGTGTTATGTTATAAACAAGAAATAAGTTTATTAACTACAAACGGTTAATTTTAAGTGGTTAAAGGGATAGCAAACAGAACAAAGCAGATTACTAAGCAAATAAAACAAAACACTCAAACTAAGCTTGATTCACTAAAGAAATTGGTTACAAAATGTAATTTCTCACCCTAAATACTGTTGCAGGCAGATTACAGAAAGTCCTGAAAGGCAGCTGCACTGATCTGCAGCTTGAGACCTCAGGTATTATTACTCACAAGCTAGATGCCCTTCCAGTTTGGGCTCAACCCATCTGCCCCCAGTTCAGTTCTTGCTTCCAGGTGTGTTTCAGTGTCTCTTTGGGTGGGGAGGCAGAGGAGAACCATGATGATGTCACTCCGCTGCCTTATATTGCTCTTGTGTATGGCCGGAACCCTTTGTCTTCTAGTGGAAAGCCACTGGCATTTCAAAAGGGGAGGAGGGGTATCCAGTACCAGGTTACTCAGAGCCATGTCTCTGCAGGGCTGTGGCAGCCATTACTTGTAGGCTGTCACCAGTGTCCACAGGAAGACTAAGCTCTTTTATAGTCCACTGTCCCTGCTAGTGGCCCATTAGCCCTGTCTGGCTTTTCCATTGTCGTACCTGAAGGGCTGGTTGGGGGTGACACCCAAAGTAACACAATTGAAATACAGATACATAGTCAATATTCCTAACTTCAGAAACAGACATGATACAGGCATATAAATTGGATAATCATGTCGAAGAAAAACTCAGTTCTCACTTTTTGTTTGGATGCAGCAAAATCAAATACTTTATTATTTCTCCAGTAATTACCATGGAGGGAGAGAGTGCCATAGGACACAGGGTCCTGGACAGGTCTCTCAAATGGTAAACAATCACAGCAAGCCTTTATACCTTTTACAGACAATTTCTAGCAATAATACACACAGTAAAAAGCAACAAATACATTTTGTTTATACATAAGCTTTTCTGCTATCTCACTAGAAAAACAAGACTGCAAGACTGCACATTGCAAGGTCGTAATAACTTTCACACAATTCACTCTGTCTTACATTATCTTGCTTCCTCACGTCACCAGGGTCACAGTTAACCTAACTCATGCTAACTAACATTCATTAAGATCTCTTCAAAACCTTGTTAATTATTTACTGGCTTCCACATCACATTCAGTAAATCATAATCTTTCTAATGATATTTTACCTGAGCCATCTTGTATAAAGTACATCTTACTTATCCTTATAATATGGATATGACATATTTCCATAAACATATGGAGTGTAACGTCACACCTCCCCTCTGAGATTGCTGCCAGAGGATAGTCAATGACCAATGTGGAGGCAGTATGCCCAATTTCCTCTTTTCTAGGTAGGGCATCTGCTTCCATTTTTTCCTTCCCTTTAGTGTGCACAAGCTCCAAGTATTATCAAGCACTCTAATGTCATCCATAGGTGCTTTTGCAAAGTTCTGGGTTTCTGTTCCCAGGTTGTCTGAAAACATTTTGGTATGTAGCAGTGTGAACACAATGCAGATATGAATATCTTTTAAAGTGTAAGTGTCTTGGCATTTAGCCACCAAAGCCATGAGGCAATGTGCCTCAGTTTCCCCTTCCACACATTAGTCTAGATTGATCATGCATTTTCCGCAGTGCCACGCTCTAAGCCTGTTTACAGGTACTAGCTGAGAAGCAGTATTCTTATAGGATTTTTTGTTACCACTTCTCATCTGTACCAAAGATTTTCCCCCAAATCATGCATGTTACATATTTTTAAAGTATATACCACCAGTATCAAATTCTTTGCTTTAACCCACAGAGAGTATAGTAAGAGACATAAAATTACCAGCAAATTCATGACAGAGGTGCTTCCAAGTATAATTATCATACCACGTCTTCTGTCTAAACAGATCTGTTTGTTCAGCATCTATTGTATTTCTTATCCCCTCAGTAAAGGTTCTTACTTCAGGTATGGCTTTGGGGTTCTAGCAAGGAAAGAGTATATGGGGGCCTTGTATGTCACTGTCCTACCCCCTGTGGATTTGCATTTTCTGTTCAGGAGTAATCCCAGGCGAAGAATCCCGTCCCCCCTACCCCCAGGATTCCTTTGAGATGCCCACCCCCATCACCCAGTGGTTGATGCTTAGCTGTTGGGAGGGGTTACCTGCCCGGGATGTGGTTGTTTCCGCCCTTTTGTCAGATGGTTCATTAGCATATTCACAGACACTGGAATGCTTGGAAGACACCCCCCATGCCGCCTTAAAGGAACAGAGTCAGTTTTCACAAGTACAACAGGAAAACCATTTTTGCAATAGTGGAACCTGGATTGGGGTACTCTGTCACCCCCTCTTAATTTCCCAGAGGTCAGCTGTATGGCTGCTCCCCTCTGGGAGGTCAGTTACCCCTCTTAAAACCTGAGCCACAGGTGAGGTGCCTGAGAGTGCAGATGCAAATTTCTCCTGGGCAAATGTAATAAGTGGGGAGACATGCCTGTACTCCCACACATTCCTTCTTAACTCCTTTCTCCTGGCCCCCCTCTAAAGCGCACACTCCTTTGTTCTTTAGAGCAGAATCTGCCCCCTGTTCAGCCATGGACTCACGGCTAATAGCCAGAACAGACCCTTAACTGGATGGGGGGAAGCAACCAATGAGAGAGTTTGCAGGGAGCAGCCAGTTAGGCTCCTTTAAAAGGAGCTGCAGAGCTAGAGACAATCAGTTGCCTGGAGCTGGAGAAGTGAGGACTGTGTTCCTGGCTGTCTGAAGGAGCAGCAGGATCATGGACAGATCAGTTGTTGGCTGGGACCAGGGGAGCAAGAGGGAGCTCCTGGCTGGCTGCTGGCACTGAAAAGAAAAGCTGAAGCCAGAAAGGGTGAAGAGTCTCCAGAGAGGAAGCCCTGGGGGCACAGCCCCATTCTAGGATTGAAGGACTATTTGAAGCCTAGCCCAAAAGGGGTTGTGGGACTGAATTAGGACTGAGCCCAAGGAGGGCTGCAGGAAGACAATATCTCCAGGGAGGAAGCCCTGGGAGTATGGCCCCATACCAGGGCCAGAGCTATTTAAAGACTGAGCCTGGGGTGGGCTACAGATATGCCAACAGAGGGGCACTGGAATAGGCCCATGGTGAACTGCATACCCCAGAAGGGGGATGTTTGTTTCACATACTGTCTGTGTGAGAGACTCGGCCGGAAGTCCTGCCTGAGAAACCACTGACAGGGTCACCACAAACTGAGAGAGTGCATATCCATATCATAAGCATATTTCCATAAACCTATGGAGTGTAATGTCACACCTCCCCTCTGAGATTGCTGCCAGAGGATGGTCACTGACCAGTGTGGAGGCAGTATGCCCAATTTCCTCTTTTCTAGATAGGGCATCTGCTTCCTATTATCCCCCACCCCCGTCCTGATTTTTCATACTTGCTGTCTGGTCACCCTATATTTTCCTCACCTTAAAGACCACAGGGGCCCCTGCCTCTGGTTATTCACTACCTATTTAAGGTTTCTACCACCTGTTATTGTGGGTGGCAGTTTGAGAAATGTGTACAGTTTTCTTGGGTGTAAGAAACTGTCTCCTACTGTTCAGTTGTTTGCTCTTCCATGATTGAAGGATCTTTGTGTTTGTGGAGCTTTTTAATTTCCAGGAGCTAGAATCCCATCAATATGATAGCTTTCCAGAAGGGATCATTGCTGGTGTATTGTTTTGCTTCTCTGTAGATATCATTTGATGGGGACCCCACTAATCCTCCTCTCAGCGTTGAAAGGTGTGCGAGGTGGGAGTTGAGGGAATCAACATTTTTAATGACTTTTTTCCTGATGGTCTTGTCCTATCATGTGAAGATTCTTTGGGCATCTGTTACACTTAGAATTTGGGGAGCCCTTTTCTCCCTGCTCATTAAAGAATTGAACTGGAATGAGGAGTTGGAAGGGACAGTACTGAGGTACAGGCCTATTGATCACCAAACAGACTTGCCTGCTTGTGCCTTTAAAGGGGCAATAATCTTTGAAAGCCAGGTGAGTTCTCACCTGTCTCATGCTGGAGAGCTGAGACCCCAGCATAGGAACTCTGGAAGCATGTTATCTTTAGAGAAACAGAATTACAGCTGAATAGTTACCCACCTTGTCACACACACCCCACTCCAGGCTCCCCAACACCCCCTCCCCAAATAATCTGTTGAATCTATCAAAAGCCTCAGCACTGGACTAGACTGTCTCTCCCCTCCCAGTTCAGCCCCAGTGTGAGTATAACACCACTACAGGCAGCGGCAGCTCCAGGCACCAGCACGCCAAGCGCATGCTTGGGGCGACAAGCCACGGGGGGGCGCTCTGCTGGTCGCTGCAAGGGCTGCAGGCAGGCTGCCTTTGGCAGCATGCCTGTGGAGGGTCCGCTGGTCCCGCAGCTTCAGCGGAGGTCCGCCGAAGCCGCGGGACCAGCAGAACCTCCGCAGGCAAGCTGCAGAAGACAGCCTGCCTGCCGTGCTTGGGGTGGCAAAATACCTAGAGCCGCCCCTGACTGCAGTCCCTAGAGTTGCATTTGTTGAGACAGAACTGAATCTAGCTTGTGATCCTGCTCAGATGCTGGATGGATTTATACTTTTTTTTCCCCCTTGGGTGTTTTCACTCCTTCCTCCACAAAGGAAGTACTAATGTTAATAACTTTTATTTAGGTTTTTGTGTGCAAGTATCAAGATGCTTTACCAAAGCAAATACTGAATCAGCAAAAATACTTAAAAAATATTTATATGGGTGGCACCCCTTTTTTCACATCATATTATCCTGATTGTCTTGCATTTTTTTTCTATTTGAATTCCCATGTGATTTTATAGTGGCTGATATCACAACAGAATTAGAAGCGTACATCTTTAAACTATTTGAAAGTTGGGATTCAAAGGTTACCTTATGGTATAAACCACGTGTGACAAAGTGGGGATATTTTGGAGGCCTGTTTGTGCCTCAGTTTCCCCTCGGTGCTGCATTATTACCCTGTAGGGGTGGAAAGGAACTGTCTGCTCACAGGGTAAGCTAAGAGACATGGGTGCAGGTGTCACTTTTCTGTCTGGGGCTTGGTCTCCATATCAATGGAGCATTTGAAAAGAGAGTAGCAAATCCAGTTGCCAGGACATTGCCACCTAGCCGCCAACAACCCAGAGGGATTTGGATTTCCCTACCTCTTAGCAGGGAGACTGAGCAGCATTCCCAAGTGGAGAAGAAAGGACTAGACAGTGTGAGGAAGGGGGATAAGAGATGGCTGCTGGAAGAAGTCAGGGCTCTCACCTGGAATCTGACAAAGAGGTCAGATGGAGAGACAGACAGAGCTTGAACCAAGGGGTTGACTACAGCGTGGCTGGTCTCTGAGCTAACCAGAATGAGACATGCTTTGTATGGTCCATTCTCTATACTACCCTAAGGACTTCCTATGCTGTGGTCCAGTGAACTAACAAACCAACTGTTCTGACAGTGCTGTGTGAGTGTCACTGCAAATGCTTGGTTGGTGCATTAATCCCTGAAGAGTGTATAATTCTCCATCAGGAATCTGTCTCAGCTGAATTCACTGGACAGAGCTCATGGTGTGAAGCAGGAGTGCTTGAAGGTCCAGAGGTCCAGTCTAGGGGTATGTCCAGACTACCCGCCGTATCGGGGGGTAGCGATCGATTTATTGGGGATCGATATATCCCATCGAGACGGGATATATCGATCCCCGAACGCACTCCCCGTCGACTCTGGAACTCCACCAGAGTGAGCAGTGGTAGCGGAGTCGACGGGGGAGCCGTGGCCGTTGATCCTGCGCCGTGAGGACGGGAGGTTTGTCGGAATAAGATACTTCGACTTCAGCTACGGTATTCCCATAGCTGAAGTTACGTATCTTACATCGACACCCCCCTGTAGTGTAGACCAGGCCTAAGGAGGTAGTGAAGCCCCAGGGCTTACCATGGAGGAAGAGTGAGATCTGCAGCGGGTCAGGGACACCAAAGGGTCTCTAGCACCGATCCTGTGGATCCATGACACCGTACTACTATAATCGTGGGAATTCAAAGGGTGTGTTTGAAGGAGGTGCAGCATGAGTGCAAGAATGTTAATTTAAGGCCCAATGACTTGTGACTTCCTAGGGTAAGTAGAGAAAAGCTTTTTATACCATGGGAATATCAGTTTACAAATGGTATGCAGAATTGGTTTGTATTCCTCTTGTTTCATGCGATACAGTATTACACCTTCAGAATGATCACTGCTCCTTTGGTCTAGCAGCACTGCTTCATACTGGTCTTGAACTGAATATACATATGTTGAAAGTTACACTGGTCTAAGGTCTAGTATAACTTTCAGTTCCTTATTAAGCAACTACAAATTCCATTTTTTAATTTTAAAAAAGCCCTAGGGAAGTTAGGAAGAGGAGGGAAGGATGAATCTAGGTGAGTTGGACAGCTGGAGATGGTATGTCTAGGCTCGCCTAAATATTTGGTTTAAAAAAAAACCCAAAATGTTAAATTAAATTTAATCTTCTCTAGGAAAGCCTTTGGTGTTTTGTAGTCAATAAATCCAGAGGTTAAACCTGTCCAAAAGACAGAGGTTTGTTTGTCTTTGAGTTGTGGCTGTCGCCAACTTGATAAGCTGCAGGTGTCCGTGACATTCTTGGAAAGTATGGACGAGGCAGTGTCATCCTTCCAGAGCCATCAGCTTCTAGGGTGGAATGAGTTACAAATACTGAATGTAGCATACAGTACAGCACACTGAGGAGCTGCAGATGCCACAGTATGTTCTTAAAACTCTGGTCGACAGCTATGTGCTATGGGAAAGACACACAGCTGTTGATGAACCAGATACAATCTATGGACATACGATTGACATACTAGCAAGCAAAGTTTATTCTCTGCCTGCTTTTTATTTAAGGAACAGTTTCTTATGGAGCTTCTTACTTGAGTATATGAAGATCAGTAACACGTGTAAACACTAAATCTAAACAAGGTATTAGGGCTCTGTGCTGCCCGCAAACATTCTGTGTCCTGCCACAAGTTAGGTATTGAGCCTGAGATAGGCATGGGTGAAATGGTGCTATCTCCTAACTGAAGCCCTGTGATAAGCAGCAGGAGGAAAGAGTCTGAGCAGAGCAATAGCTCTGTTTCTCTTTCTAGGAATGGCTTGCACAAAATGAAGCACTGAATTGTTTAAGATGGTAGTTCGTGTCTCGTCTATTTTCCTGCAAGCAGTTTGCAATCTTATCCTGTGAAACAGACCGTGAGGCTAACTCACAGTGGTGAACTACTGACTTAGATGCTCTTTTCTCTTTCTGTGCGTATATAACTTGCGTGTTTGTTCTATCTTTATCTAAAATATAGTAGCTGGAATCTTTGTAATGTTGTCCATACGTGCACATACACTGCACTTTGATTCATATCTCAAATTGTCTTTCAAACCTAAACAGGTGACTTCTGGCATTCCATGGTTAACTAGTCCCCCAGATGGCAGATGAACTATTAAGTCTGTTATAACTACATGTAGGCTAAGCACCAGAATTGTTAGGGGGTTTTTTCCCCTCCTTTTGTCGCTTATGGAAATTTTGTTTCTGCACTTCTCATGCTTACCAATCTATTGCTATGCTGAATGTGTGAGGCATAATATATTGTGCTGGATTTAATGAACATCCGCTGAATACTAATAGTGTAGATGCTGGTTATGGACAATAAGTCTATCCCATCTTTGATAGAAACATGAGCTCCTTTGCACAGTGTAGTGCAGAACTGGGGTTTCTTTCTGCTTTCTTTCAGTATTTGCAATTTAGGGTAGTGCGTGTAAAGTTTCATGGAGGTCTGAAGGTGAAACTAGAGGCTACTACTGGAGGAGATGTGGTGAAGAGGGAGAAAAATACTCAAGAGAGTAGTGGAGGAGAGGACAACTTTAACATATGTCAGGCAATGTACTCCCTAAGGTTTCAGTTGTACAGAACAGTACAGCTGGTATCATTCACAGATAGTATGATAGATCTGCTAAGCAGACTCTCATCAGTCCCCTCCCCCACTGGATATCCCTTTCCTCTTGGCCAGGAAAGAGGAAAGCTCCTGAACCTGGAAGTGACTGCCTACCAGGCTCTGTTGGGGAGCAGCAGTTGCATGGCTAGCCAGAAATTGCAGAGAAGCTGGATGCAGAGAGGAATCCCTGGGAACTGTACACCAAGCCGCCTGCGGAACAGGCCTCTGAGGGTGCTGGATTCTACAGCCTAGGTGTAGGTCTGCCTGGGACTTACCGGGGAGCAGAAATGACTGGTCAGGGAGCAGGTGCAGAGCAGCCCCCAGGAGAGAACCTAGCCTGACTTGGAACCCTGCAAGATCCTATGTGCAAGAATAGAGACTGGACTGGAGAGGTCATCCCAGGCACTTGGCCTGAAGAGCCCTGACTCTTGATTGGTCTGCTCCTGGGGCCCAATAAACGTTTGCCACTATTGCTCACTTTAAAATGTAACCATTTAAGGCTCTGTGCCTCTTGTATCTCCACCCTTTCCCTTTCCTGCCAACCCTAGTAAAATACCCTTTCCCCTAGGGAAAAAAGTAACTAGCAGGAAGATGATATTGAGGGCTGTGCGTAGTAAATGCTTAACAGCCTTAAAGACTTACACCTAACCCACATCTTTTACATTCTCTTCACTAATACTGTGCATTGATATATTTGGCTAAATTCAACTGCTTAATATCACCACCATTTTATAGCACATTTTCCTCACCAATTAATCTCTGAATCCAAGAGATTTAAAACGACAGGGCCTTCCCTATAAGTGACACTTAAAGGTATAATGTCAGATCAAATTTGACTCCATATTCAGATTTGGTAAAAATATTTTTTTACAAAAAACACAAGTTCATTTTCAAAAATTCCAGTGGACGCGTTTTGTTTCCCAACAAACATCTCCCTGAATGTCTGCAATCCAAAGATTGAAGGATTATGTTAGAGCAGGGATCGGAAACCTTTCAGAAGTGCTGTGCCGAGTCTTCATTTATTCACTCTAATTTAAGGTTTCATGTGCCAGTAATACATTTAAATGTTTTTAGAAGGTCTCTTTCTATATGTCTATAATATATAACTAAACTATTGTTGTATGTAAAGTAAATAAGGTTTTTTAAATGTTTTAGAAGATTAATTTAAAATTAAATTAAAATGCAGAGCCCCCCAGATCGGTGTCCAGGACCCAGGCAGTGTGAATGCCACTGAAAATCAGCTCGCATGCCGTCTTTGGCACGCGTGCTATAAGTTGCCTACCCCTGTGTTAGAGTGTGAGTTTGAAATTTGAAAACTGACTACAGAATTTGAAACTGACTACAGCAACTCCTCACTTAACCTTGTAGTTATGTTCCTGAAAAATGCAACTTTAAGTGAAACAATGTTAAATGAATCCAGTTTTCCCATAGGATTTAATGTAAATGTGGGGGGCTAGGTTCCAAGGAAATTTTTGGGGGGCAGACAAAAGGCATTATATACTGTACAGCACTGTAATGTACTGTGGTTGGGAAGTGCCCCAGCTTACCTCACACAGGCACAGCCCATGCAGGCAAAGACACTAGGAAGCACCTTCGCAGCAGCAGCTTCCCCAGAGAAGAACAGGTGCCGACTTTGCTGGGGGATGCTCCAGGCCCACCTCTTCCCATCCCTGCTCCACCTCCTCTCTGGAGCACACCACATCCCCACTCCTTCCCCCCTGCCCCAGAAAGTCCTATGTGCCAGTGGGGGAAGCGCTGGGAGGGATGGGGAGGAGGCGGAGAACAGGAACTTGTGCAATGCTTCCTTGTAAAGTCACTGTTCTTCCACAGAATCTTACAAGCAGTGGACAGAGCAGGCAGTCAAACGATGTTATAAGGGAGCATTGCACAACTTTAAATGAGCATGTTCCCTAATTGAGCAGGGTTGTAACTATGAAACAATGTTAAGCGGGAGGACGTTAAGTGAGGAGTTACTGTACATATAGACAATAAACAAAACTGAAAGTGACTTCTCTTTTCCTTGTCCCAGCTGAGAGAAAAGCAAAACATAAATGGTATGAGAGATTAAAAGTAAGCTAGACTGTTGCAATTATTTGTTTTAATAATCTAAAATGAAGTTTATAGCAAATGCAATTAAAGCTGTTTAAAATGTTTATTTTTAACCAGACTGCCTCTTTGAGAGTTTGAGGGCTTGGCTACAGAGGGGACGAAGAGGGTTCATGCTAACTTTTGGAGCGGGATTTGAATTAAAATACCCTGCGTCCACATGACAAAATTCTTACTCCAAATTAACTGGCCACTTCTTGCAAATTGGGTAACCCACTTTCAAAGTGGATTAAGTTCATTTCAGGATGAATCTGTATGGAAGAAAGTTTGTATGGATGGATGTATTTGTATTTCAGATTAACTTTGTTGCTGCTAGCAGTTCTTTTGCATTGCTTGACACCTGGATTGACCTGCCTGTTTACCTGTGCGCCCTCTACTGCTCTGGGGTCATGTTGATTGGATGTCATTTCCCCTATTTAAGTGATGGCACACAGCCAGGAGTACTCCATTTGTGTTGATACACTCCTAAAGTTGCATGCTCTTCTCAGCATTACAGCAGCCAAGGTTCGTACATCGATGTGGATCCATGCAGAATTTATGGATTTCCTTGAGATCTGGGGAGAGGAGTCGCTCCAGTCCTGCCTTAACAGCAGCCACAAGAGCCAAGATATATGAGTGTTATAGCTAAGCAACTTGATGGAGAGGACAAGTCTCAGTGCCACAACAAAGCAAAGATGCTTCAGCAGAGTTATCCAGTTTTTCCAGCTCCAGTGAACAAAGCTCTGGACAGCACCTGGACCTCTGGCAATGCTCCAAATATCCCTGTGTGACCAGGAGTTGGGCTGGATGCTTGCCAAGGAAGTCACTACTGAACTCCAGTTTGTTGTGGACTGTAATTCTCATGTGGGGTTCTGATAAGCTTATCAAAGCCCTTTGCCTTTGTTTTTATGGTTTGCTTCATCAGGACCCCATTAGCATTAATCTTGTACTGTGCTGTGTATGCATTCAGTCCGGTGCATCGTTTTTCCACAGAGGCTATATAAGTGTCTGTCTTGAAAGGGCTGAGTGAGGGGGAAGAGGTGTGCAGGACATGTTTCCTTCCTTTAGGCTCTCATTTGGCAGACCATCGCTATTCAACAAAGCATTAGGCATGTGCTTATGTCCTATTGAAGTCAATGGGACTTAATGTGCTTACCGTTAAGCATATGCTTAAGTGGTCTGCTATTTAAAGATGAATTTAAGCATGTGCTTAAATACTGTGCTGAATTAGTCTGTATAAAGATTTGCTTGGATTTGCATTTGATATGTTCAGAAACGTAATTATTTTCATTAATGTTTATATTTGTATGTGCCTTCCAATATCTAAAATGTTCATGTTGTAACATGAATGAAAATATCCAGCCTACACTTTAAAATAGTGGAGCAGGGCTGGAAACACCAGTGACAAGGACTGTGAAAAGAAAAAGGCAGCAGGTGTTTTCTGTCTTAGTCTTCCTTGAGGGGCCTTAGTGATGGCACTAGAAAGAGGCAGTTCCAAGCATCAGAAGATTACTCTCTGCCATCAGTGTACATCTGTTCCATGAGTTGTTTTATTATATTTCAAACAATGAAGAATATTGGATGAAGGCAGGAGAAAGATGAACTTTTTTTAAAATAGCTTGAAGTCTGAAAAATACATAAACAGCCTGTGATGGCAAAATTGTTTTTGTGCCATAAGCCATTCCACAAGCCATGTATTATTTGAATGCAGGAGTTACGTGAACATGATATCTGATTCCTACAAGGGAAGAATACAATCATGTGCTGCTTCGAACTATAGCTGGGCAAATGAGTTACGGGCAGGGGGAAGGTGGGGCCAGGTTCCATTTTTATTGTTGTTTAGACAAACAGGTGACATGTGGCTAACAGCTGGTTTGAAGTAGGTGTTCTTGGTTGTCATGGATTTAAGCATAGTAAGGACACTGTCTTCTGGCCAAATTTAATCATAAATGGCTTAATTGCCAGTTGGAAGCAAGCATCCATCCCCACAAACACAATCTGAGGGCTGGTCTACACTGCGGGAGGGGGTGGGGGGGGGTTGAACTAAGATACACAACTTCAGCTACGCTATTTGCATGACTGAAGTTGAAGTATATTAGTTCGACTTACCTGGCTGTTCTTACGGCGGCAAGTCAACTGCTGCGGCCCCCCCCGTCAACTGTGCTTGCTCCTCCTGCCAAGGTGGAGTACGGGCGTCGATTAGAGGATCGATTTATCACGTCCAGACGAGACACGATAAATCGATCCCCGATACATCGAACACTACCTGCCAATCCAGAGGGTAGTATAGATGTACCCTGAAACTGGCTGTTGACTGCTCTGGTTTTAATTCAGGTAGATGCAAACTACTGTACAACTTCTTCACAAATAGCTATTAGACTGTAATTTGCATGCACACTGGTGTTTTATGTGATGGATCAGTATTCAGAAAGCACTATTGACTTCAGGGTTCTACATTGTGCTTCACAAACTAATGATGCTAAAGGCACCTTATCTCTCTAATTACCCATTTTTGTTTACAGATCTGGAATATGCCCTTTGATATTTCCAAACTGAGAGTTCTTTTCCTTAGACATTTGTTTATACATATTAAAGCAAAAAAGTTTCATGAAATTAGTATGAAAATCCCCACAAGAAATATATTTTTGCATATCATTTGTGACTAAAATGCTCCTGTTTTTGTTTTCAGCTGGCTTAAAAAGTGGTGACTAGCACATACATCAGTACATTTTCTCAAATTTAATGGAATATTTTATGTGTAAACCTCAATATGAAGAACTTAATTTTAGCAAGATTTGCAGTGATTTATCTTCAGAATGCCAGTTGAAATAGCCTGAAACTGATTTTTGTCATAAGAAAATTACCATTTACTATTATGTTTTGTATTATGTTGGTGCCTAGAGGCCCAACTGAGATCAAAGTCTGAATCTCTCTTCTATATGAATCTTCCTTTAAGAGTAATGTATTTAATTAATGTATTGTGATTCTCTGTAGAAGAAGCTTATTTCACCAGGTCTACAATTACAGTATGTCTTCACTGCCTGGTTAACTTGGGTGATCAGCACCTGGGTTTGAGCACCCAGGTTAGCCTACCCCAGATGTGAGCAGCCACCCTGCCAAGTCCTGTTCAAGTTACTCTATTCTCACTGGTGCTGCACTCACCCTGAGTGCAAAGGTCAGACCTACAGTAGATATTGTGTAGTATAGCAGTTTGTTTTCTCAGTGGCAGTTTTTCTAATATTCATTCCCATCACGTGGCTGAAAGACTGTATTAGTTTTGTTTCCGTTTCATATTTTTAACCAGAACCATGTTTTAACCCCATAGAATATTAATATTCTTCTAAGTGACATATTACAGATCTTGTTAATTACTGAAAAGAATACCAGTAAGAAAGAATAGCATATTTCAAAACATAATGTTTAAAGAATTAGTGGAGAACTGGACGGCTAAGAGGAGCAGTAATGGAAGATGTTGTTTCCCCTCATCATCACTCTTTCTATTCCAGATTTGATCACTAGTGTCCAAGAGCCATCCTATTTGAGAGCTGTTTGCTGACATAGATAAAATGAATCGATGGTCTCAGCCTCTTTCCTTGTGGACATATGACCACATAACTAAAATCCCCATCACAGTTTGCACTAGTTGACATCCTTGTTGGCAGTTTCAACAGAGAGGCTGAAGTCCAAGGATAGAGATGCACAAACTGCCATATTGAATGAGACTAGTGGTCCATGCAGCTCAATGGGGCCACTACCAGATGAGGCTGAGGAATGTGCAAGATAAGCCAAATAGACTTCTTATTACAGTAGTGTCTAGGAACAAACCAAGAACTGGGCCCCATTGTGCTTAGCATTGTACAAACATCAAATAAGAGACAGTCCTTACCCCAAAGAGATCACAGTCTAAAAGACATGACAGATAAGTGTAGAGGAATAATATATAACATTCACGCAGAGAGAACGTGATGTCTTGCAAACATTGTGTTAGTGTCGCCAACTTGCTTTTGTTATTTCAGCCTTTTGGGTAGGGTTTATGTAGGAGGGGATTAGTTAGAAACACAAAGGAAGAGGGGCTATTGTAGGGCGGGGAGTAAGGGGAGCAGGGAGAAAAGGGAGGGAAGCAAGGAAGAGAGCATGTAGGGGAGGTGGAGTGAGGCTGAGGATAAGAGATCGTGCGGGTAGGAGTTGGAGGGGACTGGAGCAATTAGGTAATACTGTGCTTATGGAGGAGCTTTTCCTGACTCCTTGACTTCCATCTAGAAATGAATTGGGATGACACATTCTGCACTAGCTGACGTTTCCACGTGGTCCTCAGCTGTAGTCCCAAATAGAGTAATCTATCTGGATATGATAAAGGCATGGATAACTTTGATGAGATCTACAACTGAATGAAAGTTGACGTAATCTGTTGACAGCTAAAAGGTTGTCATCTGCACTCTATGTGCTGAACATATTATACTCAGTACATGTATTGCAATACATTCCCCAGATCTTTAGCCTTCTGTGACCAATTACAGCCATCTAGCTATACTAAGTGTTGTTCTGGTATTAAAAGTATAAGGGCCAGACAGGCCTGATATATTGACAGAATCCAGAAATGTGTAATAACTTACAAAGGTTAACTTTCAACTCCTGTCTTAGCATCTCAGTTAGGTACAGTATGATTACAGTGGGTGGGAAAAGGATGGGAAGGATATTTGCAAAAGCATTTGTTTGTTTTTCATTGTAGGTTTGCTTTTATCAAGAATTTCTGGCCAGTTTTTGGTATGATTATGGTGAGAAAAAAAGTGCTGGCTTATGTAAGGAAAACTTTACTTTCACTTCATATTAACATTGTTAACTCTTCCTTAAGGCAAAGACGGTTTTCTGCAATGTGCATTGTCTGTCTTTGGTTTATGCTCTGCAGTTATTTTCTTCAAAACCAACATTCTAAATAAAGTCTCTTCAAAAACAGAAGCATAATGGGCATTCTGACATGGAGCTGCAGCTATTGGCATGGCTGCATTCAGAATTCTACATAGTTACACTTCAGTTTAATTTTGTGCACTTCCATACTTACTGTAATAGTGACCTTACCACTTCTACATGGCAGAGGAGGGGAATGGTCTTCAGGTGAGGAATCTTTGTCATAAGAGGAAAGGCATGAAAATGGTGCCCTCTTCCACGTGAAGAAAGAATGCCATTTTTGTTTTCTCACTAGCCTGCTAATTAATTCCAGCAGCTGTTAATGCCTAAGGAAGGGTGACTGAGGTCATACTTTAAATCTAGGGAAGTCCACTAGACCTAATATTAGAACCAACAACTGTGTTTTGGTTTGCATGCATCTCCAGGTTGCAACATCCCTCTCCTACCCATCTGCTTTCCTTGCACATGCGAATAGGCCAGGGCACTGAAGTTCAGAGAAAGAGGATTGTTGTTAATTTCAGTACTTTGCTCACTCTCAGGAGTGGAGCAGACAGGCTAACAATAGAGTGTATAGAGCCAGCACCATCAGTTGTTTGGTAGATTGCACAGCAGAGACATTTGGAATTGGATCATTGTTATTTTGGGAGGAGGATAAACTTTTCAGGAGCAGGAGGACAGTTATTTTTAATTGTCTCTATATTTTTAAGATGGGTTACATTTGTGGGACTGTCATGCTTGACAATGATATTTTCAAATAAAGTTTCCCTCCTTTGAGAAATGACTAGTACATCTAATTATCTGGGTCGTCTTTTCTTCAGCTCCCCCTCCCCCCAGCTACTAAACCCATATGACGACATCACTAGACAGTTGAAATTGAGCAAAGATGGATGGCATTATTTCAAGTGCCATTTTCCTGATTTTCTGTGTTCTATTTGAGGAGGAAAAATTCAAGTGAACTGTGCTGTGACAGCAAACCTAAAAGCCTCCAAGACACCAGAATTGAGGAAAGGTCGTGCTCTGGAGAAGTGCAGCAAGCAGTGAGCTAAAGGGGCCAGAAACAGACACCTTTTTCTTGCTGTAGCCCTTATCTACAAATGCAGGTCTCTTGAAACTGATGGGTTTTGTGTCCGTTCCACAATGTAACAGAGGCACAATAAAGTTTGACGATATGAAATCAAGCAGAAACATTAATCGTAGAATGAGATTCTGATTGATGAATTTGACCTCTCTCACTCCTAAGTCCTGCAGATGAAGGGCCTGGTCCTGAGCGATGCTGAGCACTCGCAACTGCTGTTGAAGTCACGGTGTGTTGTATGCACTCAGCGCCTCTCAGGTAGAGGCTTTTTGCCAGGGCTTGGGGAGAACTGGAGCAGAATTAAGTCGTTCTCATCTGTAACAAACAAGAGGACATGAATTATGTAGGGAAATAAACTAGCAGTTACTGTTGTACTTCTGTCTTCGCCGTTGTAAATGATCAACTTTAAGTGTTCCATATGTAAGACATCCTATATCCATTAGTTTGCATTTGGCCCAAATTAAATCTCAGTGGATGTGAGATGCATCAAGCTTTTATTTCTCTTGACCAGTTTAAGGCAGTAATTCCTTTTCTCCTTAGCAACAAATGTTCTGCCCGTGACTTTTTTTAAATACAAAGAATAATCTCATTTAGAGCTGTATTTTATTTTTAAAGCAGTGTATAGTCTTTTGCTTTCCAATGATTGCACCAGTGAATCTTATAGCTAACAACCACACACACTTTCAAAATGTACCCCTTTCTTCTTCTTTTACATTTATTTTTACTAATGGACTTCCTCAGCCCAGAACTGAGGGATTCTGATCATTTAATAACTGGTGGTTTGTGGTGCTTTTAAAATAAATAGATATTGCTCAGGCATCTTTCTCTTCTCATCCATTTGGAAACTGAATATCTTGCATATTTCAGTGCATATTGGTTTCAGTTGATTAGAATTCAAAGCCTAGTTGAAAGTTTCTCCTTACTGGTGCTGGAATACAATTCTGTCTGGATCCTATAAAGCTAAAGCACAATGCCTTTTTGTTAGTTATTGCTATTCTTTGTGTGTGTCTTTAAAAAATCTAAATAGTTTTACTCAACACTCTCTGGCATTTCTGTTTGTCTGTCTGTAATGTGATAACTTTTGAAGACTGCATCTAATCAATTCAAAATTTCAGGTAATGTTCCAAGTATCAATGGGAAGAATTCTGTTGATTTTGATGCCAATCAGAAAGTTGGAAAAGCCTGATTTCCACTAAAATCAGGTATTTGGCTGATTTACCTCTTAGCTCACAATCACATTAGGGAAGTGGGGCAAGAGAAGTGGGGATGATCGGCTGATTTTCTACTGATGTCACAATCCCACTGAGGAGCTGCGGTGTGCTGAGGAGGGAGCAATGGGAGGCATGCGGAGCCCCTGGAGTGGTGAGGGGGACACAGTTCGAGGTAGAATGGCTGGAAATTTTCTGATGGAATATTTTCCATGGGACAGCGCTGATTGGTCAGAATCTCAATGTTCCACATGAGCGTGTCGTGAAGTGTTCCGCATGAACGTGTCAATTTAGACAAAATTTTTGTTGAAAGCCAGGCAGGTGGGCCAGCTGGCTAGCCTGCCTGCCTGACTTCCTGCCAGCCAGCCAACCAGGAGCCCCTGGTGTGCACAGTGAGCTCAGCAACAGGAGCAATGGAATTGTGACCCTGTAGTTATTAATAAATACCCATCCGTGTATATTGTTTTGAATTCTTGACGAACTTAGATTACTAATGTGTTTCCCCATGAAAAAGGCTACCTCAAAATGAGGGCCAAATCTAATATCTGGTTTCTGTGCTGAGGAAGTCTTGGGGTGTCCACAGATGTTAACAAACTTCTATGGTATGGAAAGGGGACACTAGTATTTACATAGAATATGGCTCTGAGACTTGTCAGATACTAGAAATCCAGAATAAAAATCCATTAATTATGATAATAAGCCCAGTGAAACAAGACCCAAGAAAACAATTTGCTAACGGAGTTCCTTAGGGATCCTGAAAGAGACTGTTCAGTGATTCCATGGTATTTTTAGATACTGGATTGTTTAAGAGGTAGAGACTTTCTATGCTATACTGCTGCAGAAACAAAGGTTTTTAATATTTGTGTGACTGTCTCTGTTCCATAGATCTCAATCTAGGGGTTGTGAAGAGGTGGCAGGGGATTGCAACTATCCTGCCCAGCTACATGGGAAGAGTCCTAGGGCTTGGCTACACTTACAAGTTGCAGCGCTGGTGGAGGCTTTCCAGCGCTGCAATTAACACCCCGTCCACACTTGCAGGGCACAACCAGCGCTGCAACTCCCTGGTTGCAGCGCTGGCTGAAAACCCATCCGGGTTGGGGTATAAGGAGTGCAGCGCTGGTGACACCAGCGCTGCTCAGCAGGTGTGGACACTCACCAGCGCTTTACCTGTCCTCCAGGGAATAAGGAGCTATCCCAGAATTCCTGTTCAGCCACTCTGCACATCAGTTTGCACTCTACTGCTCTTGCCTCAGGTGACCCGCCCTTTAAATGCCCCGGGAAATTTAAAAATCTCCTTCCTGTTTGCTGCAGCCAGGTGTGGAGTGCAATCAGTTAATCAGTTACAGGTTACAGGTAACCATGCCTCCACGCGGCAAACGAGCCCCAGCATGGAGCACAGGTGAATTGCAGGACCTCATCAGTGTTTGGGGTGAGGCGTCTGTTCAGGCACAGCTGCGCTCGGCCGTAGGAATTACGATATCTTTGAGCAGATAGCAAGGGACATGCTGGATAGGGGCCATCAACGGACGCACTACAATGCAGGGTGAAAGTTAAAGAGCTGGAGTGCCTATTACAAAGCCCGCGAGGGTAATCGCAGATCCGGATCCGCCCCCACGACCTGCCGTTTTTACTTGGAGATGGACAACATACTTGGGGGTGACCCCACTGCCAATCCCAGGGTAACGATGGACACTTCTGAGCAGGCTGGGGGACAGGAGGAGGAGGAGGCTGCGGGGGGGGGAGAGGAAACCGCGAGTGAAGCTCCTGGGATGGGGGAAGAAACCGCAGATTCCCTGGAGGCATGCAGCCAGGAGCTCTTCTCAAGCCAGGAGGAAAGTACCCAATCGCAGCAGCCAGCAGTTGCAGAAGGACAAGCAGAGGAGCGGGGTACCGGTAAGCGGCTTTTATTTTCTGGGTGGAAATGTTTCTGGAGAGGAAGGGGGGTTATGGATGCATGCATGGCAGCGTCTAGATGTGGAATAGCCCGTTGATGTGGTCTATCACGTCGCGTAATCTGCTTCAGTTATCTCAGCAAAGCTTCATCCAGAGCGTGGGCAATATGCCTGCGCAGGTTTATAGGCAGAGCCACTGTGTCCCTTGTCCCAGTGACGGTGACGCGTCCGCGCCACTCTTCGGCCGGGGACCATTTCTGAACACAGGCACGCCGCATAGGGTCCCGGCGGAATCCACATTGCTCTAAAAGAGCCCCCGCTGTTCCCTAGTGACTGCAGTAGGGAAACATCTTCCAGGATTAAGTCCTGTGAAAAATGTTGGGAGACTCTTTAGTGAAGAGATAGGAGATAAGATCACCCCTGCATCTGCATCTTCACTCAACCCCTCTAGCACTCCAGATTACCCGAAGCAACCAGCTCCTCTCACTCAAGCCCCTCTTCTCCTATATAAGTAAACACTCCTCACTCACCATTTCGTGGCTTCTGTTGTGTTTTCCTTTTGGGATAAAGAATGCAAGTGAGAACTTGCAAGTGAGAACTCCTCAGTGTAACAATTCATGTCTGGAGATAGTGGATACAATGCTGCCCGTGTTAAATGTTGTCATTTCTGTGTGTACAGTGACCTTGACTGGACTGCCCAGATGTTCAACATCACAGAGGCTTCAAAAGTTGAGAAAAATCCCGAAAGAGCAAAGAGGACATGCTGAAAACTGTTCTTCAGCACTCTGCTACAGAGAGAAAAGAATTGAAGGAGTGGCGAGAGAAAGAAAGCAGGACCCGCAAGAGAAATGCAGTGGCCAAGAGGAAAAGCACGGAGCGGCTGCTAAGCATCCTGGAGCGCCAAGCGGAGTCTATAGAGTCACTCGTTGCCATGCAAGCAGAGCACTACCGTGCTACTCCCCCACCCGCCCCGTCCTTTGTGCCTTGTGCCCCAATGTCAGCTCCAACCACCTTTCCCCAGCATCCAGGCTCTTACCACCACCAGCTGCCTCCAACACCTGTAATTCCCCAACCAGCCCTGATACCTACCACCACCCTTACCCTCTGCATTCAACCCCCATCACCATGCAGTATATGAACCCTGAAGTGCAGGATTCATTAAACAGCAATCCAGACATGGCATATGCAAACTTGTGACTGTACAGTTCACCAACCCACACCCTTGCCCTCTTGTGTTAATGAAATGTTGTGTGTCTGTCTGTCTGTCAAGGAAGTTTTTTTCTTTTCAATAAAACAATTCTTGGCTTTGAAAACAGTCTTTATTATAGCAGATAGTGAAAGATACCTTAGCCCAGTAAAGAAAGAGGCACTGCAAATGATATTATTATTATGGATAATAGAATAACAGTGTAAGCAGTGCAATTCACTCCCATGCAAGGCAGCAAACATTACTGTTGGCTTTCAGCCTCAAATTCTTCCCTCAAGGCATCCCTAATCCTTGAAGCCCTGTGCTGGGCCTCTCTATTAGCCCTGCTCTCTGGCTGTGCATATTCAGCCTCCAGGACTTGAACCTCGGTGGTCCATGCCTCACTGAATGTTTCACCCTTCCCTTCACAAATATTATGGAGGGTACAGCAAGCGCTTATAACCGCTGGGATGCTGCTTTCCCCCAAGTCTAGCTTCCCATACAAACATCTCCAGCGAGCCTTTAAACGCCCAAAAGCACACTCCACAGTCATTCTGCACCGGCTCAGCCTGTAGTTGAACCGGTCCTTGCTCCTGTCAAGCTTCCCTGTATAGGGTTTCATGAGCCAAGGCAGTAACGGGTATGCGGGGTCTCCAAGGATCACAGTGGGCATTTCGACATCCCCTACTGTGATCTTCCTGTCTGGGAAAAAAGTCCCTGCCTGCATCTTCCTGAACAGGCCACTGTTCCGAAAGATGCGTGCATCATGCACCTTTCCAGGCCAGCCTGTGTAAATGTCAATGAAACGCCCGCGGTGATCCACAAGCGCCTGGAGAACCATAGAGAAATACCCCTTACGATTAACGTACTCTGATGCCAGGTGGGGGGGGGCCAGAATAGGAATATGCGTCCCATCTATCGCCCCTCCACAGTTAGGGAAACCCATTTGTGCAAAGCCATCCACAATGTCCTACACGCTCCCCGGAGTCACGGTCTTTCTTAGCAGGATGCGATTAATTGCCTTGCAAACCTGCATCAAAACGATTCCCACGGTCGACTTTCCCACACCAAACTGGTTCCCGACCGACCGGTAGCTGTCTGGATTTGCCATCTTCCAGATTGCAATAGCCACCCGCTTTTCCACCGTCAGGGCAGCTCTCAATCTTGTGTCCTTGCGCTGCAGAGTGGGGGCGAGCTCAGCACACAGTCCCATGAAAGTGGCTTTTCTCATACGAAAGTTCTGCAGCCACTGCTCGTCATCCCAGACTTCCATGACGATGTGATCCCACCACTCAGTGCTTGTTTCCCGAGCCCAAAAGCGGCGTTCAACGGTGCTGAGCATTTCCGTGAATGCCGCAAGCACTGTAGTGTCACACGCGGCAGACAAATCCATATTGATATCATCGTCGGACTCCTCACTGTCACTTTGGAGCTGAAGGAATAGCTCGACTGCCAAACGTGTTGTGCTGGTGACACTCATCAGCAGAGTCCTCAGCAGATCGGGCTCCATTTGCCACAGAAATCGCGATTCACAGAGAGTAACAGAAAGACACTCACAATGGCGCCAAACGCTGCCGGAATGAATGCTGGGATGTGAAGCGATGCACCACGGGGCGCTGGCAAACAGGAAGCGGAATGACCCGCACACTTCCTTCCCCTTCCCACAATACTCAGCGCCAAAACGGCGCCAAAACGGGACGAGGTGTTCTGTGGGATAGCTGCCCACAATGCACCTCTCAATACAGCGCTGGAAAGTGCTGCAAGTGTGGCCACACTGCAGCGCTGGTAGCTGTCAGTGTGGCCACACTCCAGCGCTGGCCCTTACACAGCTGCATGAGCAGCGCTGTAACTCCCAGCGCTGCAACTTGTAAGTGTAGCCAAGCCCCTAGATAGGTCCCAGCTACATGGGAGGGGTGAGTCACAGGCTGGTTAAGCACAGTGATGCATTTTGGTTTCCTTTCTATGAAATAGTTTATTCAGGTGCTGTCTGTAACAGTGACTGCCACAGAACGTTGGACAAATCTCATCAGCTCTGTACTTTGTGATGCGTTGGGGGTGCGGGGGAGTTCTGGTGCGGAGCAGGTTAGAGAGGGAAGAAATTGCTTTTCAATTTAAAACCATCTAACCGATTCCTTCAAAAGGCATCAAGCTTATTTTATTTACGATGAAATTTTAGGTATGGAGAAACGTTCTCGCTTTAGATCGTTTTCATGCAGTTTATGTGCTTTAATGGACTGTTGGTGAAAGCGGTGCCAGTTTTGACAGATTGTTGATTAAGCAATTTAGGGGCCTCCCATGCTTTTAATGAAGCCTGGCACAGTCCTTGAAGTCTAAATTTTCACACATGCAGCTCTGGGCAAAAAAAGACAGGCCCAGGGCACATCAGGAATAATGGAGTGTATCAGCCCACAAAGGAGTGTGAGGTAAGAACTTCAATGAGCAGGCCAGCAAAGGGTCAGTGCCTGAAGCAACATGGTATGTTGACAGGCAAAAAGGAGCAGCCTTGGGGGAGCGATGGCTCAGGGTCTCAATCTGTAAGCACCGTGTGACCCACGTGTCCAAAAGGGTTTATGGCTGCCCTTGTGTTAAAGCAAGATTGAAAGAATGATTGTTGCTTGGCAGCTGCCAAAAGAAGTGTATAAAAACAAACAAAACTACCTTCTCTTGCTGCAGTGCTTTTTGTGGGAATTAGTGGTCTTTGCCCTTATTTTTAATAGATCTTTAACTCCTTTTCTTCTTTCTCCACTGTTAATTAGCATCAAGGGTTACCTTTTCTGAGGAGGAGGAAGTATTTGAGCCTCACAGTTGTTAGTGTGGAACACAGCATCACAGAGATGGCAACTCACAAGCTTGCCCTCTGTGTATATCTCAATGGGTTTGATATCTTCCCTATTGAGCAATTATTTAAAATAAACTGTTACAACTGCTTAGAAAAATCTTCACCTAGCATGAAGATGGAAAAATGCTTTTACAGTCCCAATGCTTCATTAGCTGCTGCTGTAGTTTGAGCTGCCACAGATTTCACGCCCAAGAGAAGATAGTGTAGGTGGCTTTAGGTAAGAGTGAAGCTTTATTTCTGGTTCTGTTCAGGCTCCTAACGCTTTACAAGCGTCTTGCACAGCAGCTACATATAAGGGCAGGGGGGTAAATAGAGTGTTGTACATTTAAGTGGCCAAATGAACTCCTCTTCCTGAAAATATATCCAGAAAGCCTATTCCTCAAAATAGATTACATGGAACTCTGTGGTGAAGGCAGGGCAATTTTCGAGCGTTGGAAAGAGCTGGAACAAACAAACAATTAGCACTAAAAAAACAAAACAAAAACCTATCGTTTCCGAAAGGTTGGCTGTATAAACTAGCCTCGCTCTGAACACAGATAAATCAGGCTTCCCCTGACACGTTGTGAAAGTTATACCAGTAATGACACATATTTTTCTCCTATGTATTGGGTATAAACATGGTTTCTGTCTAATTCTTATTCATCTATTTTAAATCCAGATAGGAGATTGTTGTGGCAGGTACAAATAGTTTTATTCTGTAACAATCACGGTGCTAATTCAGGACCATGTGGAATTTCAATATTTATCTTAGCCAAGCTTGCTGCTGCCAATGTATCAAATGCATAGCTGCCCAGGAACTCTGGTCATTTTTCAGGTCCACCGTCTTCTTAGGGGGAGAAGAGTTGTTCATCCCAGGGTAATTATTCACAGCAATCAACCTACAGGATGTGTGTGTATTCAACCTTCTGGTAAAATTAACATGCAATAAAGTTCTTTGCTTTGCAGTGACGTCTATTCTCTGCTAATATGTTGCACTCTCCTGTTGCCTAGCATCAGCCTCAGAGGCCTTTAGAAAGGTGTTGGTAATGTTAATGGCTCATATTTGTGAGCAGGAAGTAGGTTTATTCTACTGTTCACACAACAGATTTGTTAGGGTGGTGTGTGAGGAGATGGCAACAGAACTGGAAACTGATTGCGGTCTCAATAGAAGTATGTGGTACGGAGTGAACCAAAAAAAAAACCCCAAACCAAACTTCACTTGGGAGTGTGAACTTTGTAGCTCATGTCAGAGTACCCTGAAACAGAAGGCTTGAGTGACTGAGATTTGGCCAGGTTTTCCTAGCAGTCACATAAATGCCACCCATGAGGAGGGTGAGAATGGACTTCATTAGGCATTAGAAGTTATTGCATAGTAAGTGGATATGGTGCCTGGATCAATGTTACACATCCATATTTCAGAAAGTTGATGCTAGCTGCATGGAAGAAGGGTCAGTGGGGCTGGATTATGCTGGTCCTGATCTCTACAAAAGTCAAAGCATTATCCTCCTTTAAATCTCTCCTTAAAACCCTCCGCGGCCCTGAAGCCTACAAAAAACTTGACAGCAGTTAGACTGTTGGTGTGCTGAGACCAGCACGTTATTATGCTGCCCAGTATTGTCTCATTGTACTCCCCCATTGGTCGGTCTGTCTGCCCATCTGTTGTCTCTTGCCTAGAACGTAAGCTCTCTGGTGCAAGGACTGTCTTTTTGTTCTGAGTTTGTACAGCACCTAGCACAATAGGGCCATGACTAGGGCTCCTAGGCGCTATGATAATACAAATAGTAAATAATAATAGTATAGGAGTGCTGTGGTTCTCGCAACAGCAAATTATAGTTTACTCCTGGACTTAACAGGCTGATTGAACATCTGTATGAATGCCCAGGTGTCTTGTGAGGAATCACAGTACTAAAGGGAAAATGGTCTGCTTAAATGAAACTTGGCTATCAATCAATTTCTAGACACTGATGCGGTTTTCTTGGTACTGTGGAGCACACAAGATTCATTGAGAGAAAAAGAAGCTTTAATTCATTGTGATGTGTGAGCAGTGACCAATAGGAAGAACCAAAGAATCTCCTGAAGGAATTGTAACTTCCAATGTTCCAGGGCAGAATGGTCTTTCCAAACCATTTCTCTGGAGGGCGACCATAGACATGTGGAAGAGGATAGGTGAATACCCAGTTTGTTCTACTTAATGCAGTTAATAGTGTTTTGTATCTGCTAAACTAGCCCTTTCCTCTCATGTTAATTGACATTGTCTTTTCTCTTCGCTTTGATGAACTGCCATCTGAAAGGTGGTGCTTTCACTGGTCAACCAGAAATGTGTATTGACATTAGTAGCTGTTATTGATGCAATAAGGATTCTAGGTCATCGGCAGCGCTCTCATGAACAGACGTGATCCGTGGAGTGCCATAAATCCAAGCCATGTCTGCCATAAAAGATACGGGTTTCCACATTGCTTTAGGAATTGCTATATGTATGTGGCTGGCCTCGTAAAAGTTATCTGATGTGGTCAAAGGGGATTCTCCCTGTGTTCCTCTTGAAACCTTCCATTTGTGGTTTATAAGATCCAGCTAATCTCAGTACTTGGCTGAATATTTCTAAGTCTTAAAATTGCCCACTACAATATTTGAGTTTTGAATTTCTCAAGTGGTTCTTAACTCTGAAATCTCTAACTAGGAATACCTCTTTCCAGCTCTGAAATGTTTGAATTTTGCCAAAAAAAAGAAAGACAGTATAGTCATAAATATGAGCAAAATTTCCTTCAAGATCGACACTTATGTATACATCCTCCCCCACTCACCCTCATATATACAGTCTTTTAAAAATACACTTCTCATCTGAGTTACGACTTGGATAAGCTAAACCTGTATTTTCCATTGCTTTATAGTCTAAAGATTAATTATGCATTTTATCACTTGGTTCTTAGATCAAAAGGAATGAAACGCCAGACTCAGGGGTGATTTTTTTTCCCCATGTAGTTGCAGTGTTCCCAGAGCTCTAGTCATTTGCATAAGGAAATCCCTCGTCCTACTGGTCAAACAGTGATCGGAACTTCTTTCCAAAACTGAAGGCAACACTTTACGTATGTCAAGTTAGGGGTTCTCAGATTCTTTATTAATGTGGACTACATCTTAACAGAAAGATTGCCCTGGGGATTTTTCCTCTCCCATTCATGATCACATGAACTACCTCCTCTTCCTTTGACTGTATTATTTATTATTTGTACTACTGTAGCACTGACGAGTCCTAGTCATTGACCAAGACCCCGTTGTGCTAGGTGCTGTACAAACAGTGAACAAAAGACACTGCGTGCCCTAAAGAGCTTACAGTCTCTGGCAAGAACAGCAATTGCTTACATGGAAAAGTAATTTTAGGAAAATATTAAAATATACTTTTAACTTTTCACTGTGACTTAGCAACTGGAAACAAGGAGGAGGGTTAGTACCATTGGCCTAATCCAAAACTCAGTGAAGTCAGAGGGAATCTTTGCATTTACTTGAGTGGGCTGTTGATCAGGCCTATTGGACCAGCTAGCTCTCTGCAGATTACCAGCAAATGCTCCAGGGAGTACTTTCCCTGTTGTCTCTTTTTAAAAGGCAGTCTGAAGCAAACTCTTGTTTTCTGAATGATTTCAGGATCTCAGATAGAGGGCAATACAGGATCTTTCCTTTCCTGCTAGTTTCTTCTGCATCCATTCAAAATCATGGATTTGTTTGTGTTCTGAAGGCAGGGGTGATGGATGATACTTTATTTGTTTTAGCAAAGCTGCCACAGTAAATACAAATTGACAGAAGCTTTTTTTTGGTTCCGGACATCTGAGTTCTTTATTACATGGATGAAAGGCACAGACCTGGTTTTTATCACCCTACTGCTAATTATGTCACCTTATTAATACTGGGCTGTAGTCATCATGCTATCTCCAGAGCAAATCTTAAAACTCTTAGCAGGGCCGTGAGGAAACCAATTTATGCTTTTAGTAGTTAGCTGATAAAGTGAATGTAGCTTTGTTGCTCTGTGTATATAGACTTTTAAAAGATGTTTAAATATAACTATTCTGGGAAGCAGATCTTGGCTCAGCTTGAAAGTTGGTAGGAGGTGGATTCTAAAACCCGAAAGGTTAGTACTACTTGCCCTGTATCTGTCCTGACACATCAGTCCTACAACATTTGTCTCTGTGATGGGGGCACACCTACCCTTAGTGTGCCCCCTTGCATCAGCGCACAGTGTTACCATTATCCTCTGCTCCGGCGCCTCCTGCTGGCCATCTGCCTCTTGCTGGCTCTTCTGTGGCTCAGCCCTCTGGCTGTGTCACAAAGTCCAGACCCCTTCTGGGGTAATGAAGTGTCCAGCTGTAAGTCCAACCAAAAGAACTCCAAATAATAGCTGCTTCTGCCCCTCTGGGGACAAACTAATAGCTTCTCCCCAAGCAGCATTCTCCACACTGCCTCCCTTCACCCAGGATGCTAGCAGCTTACCTCTGGGGTCTCCCTACTCTCATTTGCAAGCCTTATCTCAATACCACCTCCCGCTGCTGGAGCCTAACCTGCTCCCTGTGCGTTTTCCCCAGTCTGCTGTAAGCTCTAGTTTACAACTCCCCCAGTTATCACTGTGCCCTAACTCAGGGCTTCCCCCATACAGGAGCCTGCACTGCTTCCCATGGGTTCCCCCAGCCTGTAGTCCCAGGGTGCCCCCGGTGAGAGAACTCTCCTCCTTCCTCTCATGTGGAATCTCTCCCTCAATGCTCTTCACCTTCCTGCTCACTTCTCAGGAGCCAGTTTCAAAACTGTAGGACTCTCTGGTCTGGAGGCCTCTGTCAGCTCTCTTCCCTGTGCCTAATCACAGGAGCTACCCATTGTCTCCCTTCCCCAAGGACCCTGCCAGCTCTTTTTGGGGCTCTTACTGCCAACTGCAAATACTGGTTCAGGGCTTGCCCCCACTGAGGCCTACTGTACATCTGGTGGGTTCCTCCCAGCCTGCAACAACTGCAGACCATCTCCAGAGAGCTTTCCCTTGCTCTTTCTTCCAGCTACCCAACTTCCTCCTTTGTACTGTTCTAGCAGCTGCTTTCTAGCTCAGCTGCTCCATTACTGTGAGCTAATGGGTGCCACCTGGAACACCTGATTTCTCTTAGGTGTAGCCCACAGGGTCATCACAGGGCCAGTTAGGCCTTGATCCTTCCTGAAAGGTCACTGGCCCCATGATAGCCTTGAATGGAAAACATATTGAACAGATCTGTACTTCTGCCACTGTTTATCATGATGATTGACTTGATCGTGACCTGAGCTACTCCAGGGAGAAGAATATTCAGAGGAAGGATGGGTGTCTCAAGTGACCAGATGTACTTGCTCCCCTCATGAACTATGTTTGTTTATTTTTAAATGTAAAGTATAGCTACTCATAGCCCCTTCTTTCGTAATGAGCAGAACCCTGCAAAGTTCGCAGATAGCTGTGAACACACTTCAACCCTTCAGCACATCAAGGAGTAAAGAGATGAAGAGTCAATAAGCATCTTGTGTTTATGATTGTCAGATAATTTTTAAATTATTTTACTGCACAAAATAGCAGAGGGGTTTGAAATCTAAAGAACGTTATGTCACAGTAAGAATTGCTTGCTTGTATTTGCTGAGGATACACAGAAGATCCTTAATGCAGTGGTAGCTTTTGAATGACAGGAGAGAAGAATTCTACTTGTACAGCACCTTTCAGCTGAGGATTTCAAAGCATTTACAAACATGTAAGCCACATGAAACCCCTGTTCAGTAGATGGTGTTATCCAGGTACAGGGAGGTTACCCAGTTTGCCCAAACGTAAGAGACAATATCTACAGGAACTCATTGCCCCCTAGGGCAGTTTTCTATCGCTGTACCATTCACAAGGCTAGCATTCACTTCCTTCTGTAAAGCCTGTCTGGTTGCATAGTCTGTCCTTCTCTCTCTGTTGATCTGCAAACCAGGGAGACCCAGGTTCCAGGGTAGGCTGTGGGCTACAGAGGAATGCACAGATCAATTTCAAACACATTTTCTAATCTGTGATTCATAGCCCCCCCAACAGTGATGGTTTGCTTGGAGCTCCCATAATATCACCTGGTGCCCAACAGAGAAAAGCAAGAAAGAGGGGACATGAATTTCACACTTTAAGGATATTAATAAAATAATTTCAACAATTTAGATTGTTTTGTAATATATATATTTGTGCTGTTTCCTCTCTGAGGTCACTTTTAAATGCCCTAATGTTTCTAAGGCGCTTGTATGCTATAAGTATAGTAGTAAAGAATGAGACCAGTGACATGTGTTGTGAAAGCTATATGTGCACCCTTGGTCTCAGAAAACATCCTGACTGTGCCTTTAAATTATTTATACAGTGCCATACGGTAGGTGTGCATGGCATTTTACAAATAGATGAAAAGACAGATCATTGCTTTAAGGAGCGGATTGCATAGTCTTTTGTATTATTTAATGTTTATGGCAACGCCCAGGGGCCGCATTCGGGCTCAAGTATCATTGTTGTACACCATTATAGACATGGCCCCTCCTCGAAGGAATGTATAGTCTAAGAAAGCCCTTAGTAATAAAAAAGGTAATTTCATCATAACGCTATCATGCTGGCAGAATGTGGCTGGCAAAGATGAGGTTTTCTCATGAAATAATGGAATTAACTGAACAAAGCAGACCACCTTAAACTGCACTGCTCTCCCTTTAAAATTGAAACACACAAAGGAGACATCTGTCCTTTAAAATTATTGCAAAGTGGTATTGCATTCAGATCAGCTAATCTCCTGTTAAGTAGCTTTGCTAACCTAGATTAATTCACTTACGTGGCAACTCTGCTTCTAAAACTAAAGCAACACAATCAGAGTTGTGAGCTATATTCTGCCAGACTTAGCATCCACCTACCTCACCCCCTGGAAAAGATTCAGGAAATTGGTAGGAGGCAAACTCACATGGTTCATATAAAATTACTTCATAGTACATCTTGATTAAGGTATATTTAGCCTCTGATGTTACCCTGAAGTTTTCTGAGAAGGGCTTGGATTAAGCAGAATGCCAATAGTAAGGCAGGGGTCACAGACCTGGGTAAAACCAAAGGACCAAACTAACACAACATATTTTTCAGCCTTTAGGGATGGACACACATCACCATGCTCTAGTCTACTGAGCCTGACACATAGGTCAACCTGGATATAGAATTAGGCTGACGTGGCGGTTTCAGATCAGACGAGGGAACTGCTTCATTAATCAGGTCGATGGCTGTGGTGCCGTGCCTCTTTCCGACCCGGTTGGGAGAAGGAAACATGGAGAGGAAGGCGTAGGACGATACACATCTGCCTGGCTAAGTACGGTGTGTAAACAGAATGAAGATTGGGAGTCCAGACACCCTGCATCCGCAATTACAATCAATAGCAAAGTCCATCAGCATTGTTGCATTTCAAGTCAGAAGCTCAGCAATGTCCTGATCCTCCTGCATCCCCCTTTCTCCCCCCCCCCCCCCCAAAAAGACATTTGGACCTAATTACAGGATGGAACGTTACAAGCTAGAACAGAGGGCTAGAAATAAGACTAAATCTTGAGATTGCTTGTGGGTAGAATTAGGAGTGGGTCAGACTTTCGCTCATGTTCAATTGAATACTGATCATTGAAGTATCTGCAGAGAGAGCTTCCTTCTTTTGCCCTTACTAGTTTCTAATTTGCTCCTAGAGATGAAACTCCTGGTATACAATGGGCAGGGCCCATTGGTGTGGAATGTCCTTCACTCTTTCCCTCTCTGTGTGAAAATGATAACGGTGGTTTCTAGGGATTCTCTGTCTCCCTTCCTGTTCTGGGGTGTGTTTTTGAAACCCATGTCAAGCAACGTTTTACTAATAAGTAATAAGCAGAACAAAGTATTAGGAGTCGTCATGGGTCTTTCGTTCCTAACTCTGAATAGACTGTAATGTAGTAAGGCTTAATGTAGCACACGTCCCTAAGGGATAGACAGACTAAGCTCTATAAACGAGCAG
Organism: Mauremys reevesii; assembly: GCF_016161935.1. NCBI lineage: Eukaryota > Metazoa > Chordata > Testudines > Geoemydidae > Mauremys > Mauremys reevesii. The sequence continues at coordinate 154,896,141 of NC_052623.1, forward strand.
TACTAGAGGGCTGATAATTGTCTTCAAATAGCTGAATAGTTAAAACGTCTATGTATTATAAGTCTCGTGGTTTCTCTCAAACAGGAAGCATCCTTGGCAGGGAGGCCCAATCCTGCTCCTCTTAAGGACAATGGCAACACTCCCATTGACATCAGTGGGAGCAAGGGCAGTCCCATTGCCTAGCTGGATGGTAGAGATCATTCTTTCGGTTTCCATGCTCCCCAACCCTTCTCTGGCATTTAACTTCTTAATCTGAGCCGATTTGGGAAAAAAACCTGTGCTGGGGAGGACAAAAGTGGGGGGGAGAGATTTTTCCTTCCGTAGAAATGGGTGGAAAAATAGGTGAGGGAGGGGGAGAAACTTAAATTGATATTAGTCATCTGCAGTAATTTACACTGCCAGATGGTAACTGTTTGACGTTAAATTGTCGATTGATCTGGTACAAGATTATATAATCAATACTTTTTTAAAGAGCCATGTGAAAGATGAACAGAAATGTGCTTTTATTTTCAGAGTGGGCAGGAGAGGGTACATCTCTGCTGATATCTGTCTTTGAAAGGGATAAGAGACATTTCAAAATCCCTGGTGCAGCTCAGAAGAGAGATTGGGGGGGGGGGGGTCAAGAAAACCAGAGGAGATTGATGTGTCTCCTTGACACTGATGAGCTCCAGTGCAGAAGCAGATTGGAGGAGTTTCTATGAAGCAAATTTTGTAGCCCCAGCTAGGTAATAATGGCAAAGACCCATGTGTCCAAGGCAACCAGGGGCCATTATAGGCAAAAGGCAGCTACAGAGATACTTCTGAATGACTAATGCCTGTGGGTTTTTTTGCAGCAGAAGTTTGAAAGTCGTATAATTATTTCATATTTATATTATAGTAGCAACTAGAGGCCCCAGTCAGGAGCTGGGGTGCATTTGTGCTAGATGCTGTTCCAACACATACAAAAACAGGCTTTCCCCTCACAGTTTACAATCTTCCAGATGTTACATGCGTGTGATTTAGCCAGTCCCTGTTGTCCCTGTACTCTGTGCTTGCAGCAGTTGATTCTGCCAGGCCCAGCTTCCATCGAATGATTGAGTCAGGTTGGTGGCATGTAAAGGAGAGGGTTGGGTAATTTGGTGAGGTAGATTGAGGGGGAGCAAGGGCGGCTATAACAAAAGGTATCCTTATGCATAAAGGTACGCAGAGTGTGCTTAAACACCTAGTGGGAAGCAGCAGCAGAGACCAGATACAGGCACAAACACATGGAGTCTCTCTGGATAGGCAGATGGTGTTTCCAAACGTGTGAGGCATGGGTAGCAGGTGAAGCTTCCCCTGGTGGAGGCTAACTCCCTGTCCTGCCTCTTCTGCCTGTGGTCCTACCCACGCTCCACCATGCACTCCCCCGGTCAACCCCCTTCCCACTCGCCCCTCTCCCCCCGCACCTCCTTGAGGGAAGGGGATATGTAGAATTAACCAGGTGGGCATAGACAAGCCCCTCTTGTTCTTCAGAGTTTCAGCTTTCATTGGAAAAGGGAAAAAAGGAGGTCCCTCGCTGTTGTGCTCAGAAAGCAAACCCTCAAACCGCGAAGAACATGCAACAAATGCAAAGGCACCTGCCTGGGGTGACAGACAGCCTGAAACAAAAGCTGTGAGGCGTGAACTGCCCCAGTAATTTCAGTGGGTGCTGAGTTGGATGTCCATGAGGATACTTTCACTGTCAACATTGCTAACAATTGCCTTTCTCAGAATGTGTAAAACAGGAGAGGAAGTGTTTGTTTCCCAAAGTGTGGGGGGGTGCAAAGGCATAGCTGCTGGAGAGAGGAAGGGGCATAGGAGATGTTTACATTAAGATGAGTAGGTCTTTAATAGCATATGGCAAAGTGGAGGGTGGGGAAGCACCATTGTTTTCATTTTCCTGAAAGGGCTCGGTTGTCAAATGTTTGTGGAACACTGGGTAATGGGAAGGGAGTGGAAGGAGAGATGCTGAGAAGAGGGGGATTTGAATGGGATTGCTCTGACACACATACCAGAGGTGCCCAGATGCTTTGTGTTTGTTTGTTTATCTCTGCTGCCGCCTTTCCTCCCTCTTATTTTTGTTGTCTCCTGTGGTCTTTCCTCCTCCTCACCCTTTATTGTCTCTTCCCCACCTTCTATTCTTTTCCTTTCCATTTTCCCTCCACCCTTCCCGCTGATGTTCCCCAGATGTGTTCCTTATTACTGAACAGCTTCACCCGCATAGCTCCACCTCCAGGACAGGAAGTGCTGTATCTGGATTGCACATCTTTGCTTCCTCAGCTGCAGGTAGAACCAAAGAACCCTTCTTTGCCCTGCTGCTAACTGTAGTAGGACTAGCAAAACGACTGGGACAGGAAATGAGAATAATGTGCCCTAGGTGGTCTGCTTTGAATCAGCCTAAGTGACAATCAAGAAGCTACCTCCCTTTTCCCTTCAATATTGCCCCTGTCACGTGGTAGTGGGGAGGGATCTCTCTCAAAATGGCTGACTTAGTTTTTGGTGCAGCAAAAAAATGAATGGAGGTTTCTTTGGGGAAATACTGCATGACTCTGCTGGCCTAAAAACTTCTAAGCAAATGCCAGAGAAACCTAACAAATCTTCTGAGAGAGAGAACACTGAAGGGGAAGGGGGAGAACCTTATTCCAGAACCTTCTTAATATCTGCCCCAGGCTCTGTGCTAACTTTTCCAGTCCCTGTAGATGACGTCTAGAGTGGCGATAGCTGAAAGGGTTGGATCCTCACAGAGTGGTTTAGGGAATGGTAGGGTAACTCTGGTAGATCTAGAGAAAGGCTTTGCGGAGCTAAAGCCCACATGGCAGGTCCTCACAGTCTGCCTGTGGGCCACACAGTTAAGCTGATGACACGCATGCAGACTTCAAGCATTGTGATTTCAGTTCTGATTTACATTGTATGTTTGCGTTAAGCTTAATATTTGAGTGATTCGTGTAAAATGCAGATAATAGATGTGTCTGGTTTAATGCCTTTTTTCCTGGTGTTCTGAAAAAGTGCTGTTTGCCTTATTTATAAAACAAACTCATTGCCTTACATGTTTGAGATTCAGTTTAGTCCAGTGAGAAAGAAAAACTGTGTGATGTTGAGGGGGAAGGGGGTGGAAAGCCATTAATTTTCCTTACTGTCCACTAGATGTCAGCAGAGAACATGCAATATCTGCCTCCTGCTTCTAGCATCCATTTCAGTATTAGAAATATTATATAATGTTGTGATTCTGAAACTATATCAAGATCATGATGGGTGGGGGGGTTTCCAAATGCAGGTGGTGGGTGAAGAGTTGGGTGTCCGACTGCTGTCAATCTGTTTACTTCATCTATCATAGAGCACAGTGGCAAAGCTTCTTGAATAGGCGAGATTACCTGATTTTCTTCTCCCTAACCCCTCAACACTTCCTCTAAAGTGACATCATGTCTCTGAGGCTGGGGAAACTAATATCAAAAGGTGTATATCCACATAGTTAGGCGAAAAATAGCAGATCTCAGTTGTTCAAGGAACTTTGTACACAAAGCATATAGTACGTTCGGTAGAAATGGTTTTTGTTGATTTCTGGTGGCAGTGGTGTTTCACCTTCTCCTTCAGGCACGTTTTGGAATATATTGTAAATTTCAAATGACCGAGTTTTCGACCTAAGACCTTGTAGACGTGATGTATTCTTTGCTTATGACAATGGTCAGCATGATAATGCTTAGTCCTTTGACCTGCAATGGTGACTCAATGGAACGTGTCCAGATACTAAAAAATAATTGTCAGCGTTGGTCCCTGTGGAACCAGTAGAAGTCATTTGACTTGCCCAGCCATTCTGATCTGACAACAAGGAAAGTCAGCCAGTTCAAAATTGCCATGCACTGGTCCTGGGTGTTTTTTCTGATAGGCTCTGACTGTATTTCTCCTCTTGTTTTCCAGATCACAGGCGTTATTCTTCTTGCTGTTGGAGTCTGGGGGAAGCTCACTCTAGGCACATATATCTCTCTTATCGCCGAAAACTCTACGAATGCCCCCTATGTGCTTATTGGGACTGGTACCACAATTATTGTCTTTGGCCTGTTTGGCTGTTTTGCCACTTGTCGTGGCAGCCCATGGATGCTCAAACTGGTAAGTAAATCAAAAGAACTGTCATGTGGCGTATGTGAAAATTGCTTAATCAATGTACTTTTATTAAGCTTAAACAGATGTTAACTGTAACAGAGGCAAACAGAAAGGTTGTAATGACCTTAATGTTCACTAAGTGTCTCCCATGCTTAAAAAATTCCCTTCACTGAAACCAGTCAATGAATCACACTGACTGCTCTGCAGTGTACAGGACTCTGTGATGGCAATAGTGCTACCAGTGAACCAGATGTATCATTACAGACTTATTAACATCAAAAATGGCACAGCTCTGTAGCTAATTTGAAACAGATTTTTCCCGGGGTGCCTTTTAATAATACAACATGGAATGTAGGGAGTACCTTGATGGTAGCATTTAGTCTAATGCACACTAACTTTTCATTTCTGTCATCCTGTAGTCACCTCTATAAAAATAGGTAGACACCAGAAAACTCCCAGCAGTATGTCTGTCCACATTTCAAAAGCAGCACAGGGATTTCCTCACTCTGATAAGCTTTCCAATGCATCTCAAATTGTAAGGAAACTGTAGGTGGAGGGAAAAAATGCACAGGGGAGTTAAACATTAAGCTTATATAAGAGCGTTCAGGGACAAAATATGATATGTGGTAATTTGAGGGGGGAATAGCAATGGTCAGGTTAATATGTGGTGAAAATGAATTGGGGCAGGGGGAATAACAGGACGGTGTCTTCTACTACAGTATTTTTCCCTAAAGGTACGTCCTCTGACTGTCAGAGCTAACTGTGGCATTCGCCGTTCTGAACATGAAGCTTTATTTTGAACACCTGTATAAAAGTTTTTTTAAACCATCTTTCTCCCCTCAAAAGAAAACAGGCAAATATTTGAGTTCTGAATTATTTGTAGGACCTAGCAAAGTCCTCGCTGCTTTGCCCTCCATTAAAAATAGTTCTCCCTTCTTCCTCCTCCCACCCCAAGCATTGAACAACTTTTCAAATTTTTCTGCATGACAGTTGGGATGAGATTTTCAGAAGATTAAAATGCAATTTCCTGTTAGAACAGCCAGTTTAGCATTGCTTGTCTTCTCAGTTATTTATTCATGTGTAGAAAAAAATCAGACCTAAACTGAAACCTCTCTTCTGCTCCCTCACTTTGGTAAAGTTTGGTTCTAAATCCAGACTTCAGCCCTGATTCACTTTGTACATATGATTATTGCCAATGAAGTCAATGGGACTACTCATGCACTTATGTACCTTACTGAATCAGGCCATAGGCCCCAGTCCTGCAGTGAAATGTATGCAAGTGAACCCTGGTACCCTTGCAGAGTCCTGTTGACTTCACTGGCGTTCCACACAAATACAAAGAGTCTGCCTGCATTCATCTCATTGCAAGATCAGGGCCTTAACAACATGGGAACCACCTCACTGCAGTGTGAATGTATGTTTCAATACATATATGCGACTGTCAAGAAATGTCATTTTATGCACATCAAACAACCTAATAATGGGGAGAGTGTCCTGCAGTTATTAGTAGTTACACCACATGCCAGGTGTCCTATATTTCTCCCTCTAAATACATTCTTCTTTTCCTGTCTTTAGAGGAAATCTGGAGGCAGAAGCTTAAACTCGGAATTATTTGCATAAAGAACTAAAAGGTTCAGATACAACTCTGCCCCACACTCTGACTTGCATTTTGTCTTGTTTCTTTGCTTTCAGTATGCCATGTTCTTGTCCCTGGTGTTTCTGGCGGAGCTAGTGGCCGGCATTTCAGGATTTGTATTTCGCCATGAGGTGAGTGGAAATGAATTTAGGTTATAAATGGCAGTGTCTCCCTAAGCAGGATTTGCTGAAACCTCTCAGAACATGTACAATATATTGGTTGTTGACTTCAGCGATTCCATATGCATCATGAGTGATGTAGCTATTTTTCAGCAGTAATGCGTGCAGCCCTCTAAAAACTGATATGATTCCAAATGAAGGGATTTAGCCAAAGCTTTGAGTCTTAGCTGTCTGATATTTACTCTGGAGCTATCTTTCTTTATATGTCCATCATGTAAGATCTTCTTTACCCTGTTACATATGCTGAGGACTGCAAAATAGGTTAAATACTTTGCTTAGACACAGCTACTTTAGTCAGGGAGGCATTTGGTTGTGTAGTACAGAGAGGATTTCTGAGACCGCAAAGTCAAACCAAACTAGTTTCCTTGATGTTGTGTAAATCGTATTTTTTTTTCAGTGTGCCACTGTCCTGAGAATAGAGTGAGGTTAGAAATGGCTAGAGATAGGAAACTGGTTAGAAAGATGCCTTGTGAGAACAATACAGTCTGAATTTGTAGTAGCATTGTTACTTTGTCCATTTTACCTGGAATCCTTTGATTTAAGCCCAGGATTTTATGCGTCTTTTAAACTGAACCAAGACAATAACTTCGTAGTATCTCTTCCTCACCTCTTACTCCTAGGGGAATTCTGAGCCAAAAAAACTAAAAATTCTGCACCAAAAAAAAATAATATTCTGTGCACAATATTTTAAAATTCTGCATATTTTATTGTCAAAATAATACACTATAATCACATCGGTTTCATTAATTTGGTAATTTATTTCAAAATACCTGTCAGCAAGTATGTCCGTAACAATGCAGACAACAAAAAAGATCCAGGAAATTTTTTTTGACAAATAGATTCCTTACTAAGCATATTAATACAGAACTTTGAGTAATAGTTAATTTAAATTACAGTACACAAACATATTTCCCGCACCCCTCAGAAGCAGTGCAAAGGCTTGGGGGAGTCAGGGATAATGATGGAGCTGAGGGAGAGGGAAATAATTGCTGGGAAGGAGCCTGGGAGTGAACCTGGAGGGTTGTTGGGTCTGGCACCACCCCACCCTCTCCCCCCCACACTCCTGGGATCCTGGCTGCCAGCCCCACACCCTCAGGTCTGCGTGGGGTGGCAGCAGAACCCCAGGCATGGAACTGGCAGCAAGCAGAGTCCCTGGCATGGGGCCAGCAGCAGAGACCCAGGTGCGGGGCCAGCAGCCAGGATCCCGGGCGCACAGGGCAGCTGCGGAGCCTAATGTTTAAAAGTTTAATTGGTACAATTTTAATAGTTTAAACATTTACTTTTTTTAAACATTATTTGAATCCCTAGACTCAATGTTATCACCCCACTAGCTCCTGTGCCCTGGCACCAGCCTGTCCCCCGCCCCGCACTAGCCCTTCTGAACCCCAATATATGTGACCCTCCCCCCCTCCATATCCCGTGCCTCCTCACCTGGCCCCGTGGGCAGGGTGCTGTGAGGAAAGCAGCCTGTGTTCCCTTTCTGCTCCAGCCCATGAGCCAGCCCCCCCCCTCTCTTCTGGTGCCACATCAGCACCTGGTGGGTGAAAGGTATAATTACAAATTCCCTTCAACACCCTGTCAGAATCAGTTATTCTGTGTGAGGGGAAAATCTGTGGGGGACATAAATTCTGCACTCGCGCAGTGGCGCAGAATTCCCTCAGGAGTAACTTCTGTCCCTCTGTCTCTTTTCCCTTTGCCATATATAGTCCTCTAGTACCCTGTTCTGCTGAGAGTGTGTTCTTTTTGTCTGTGATATTTCCCTCTATATGTTTCTTGTGTCTACCTTCACCAGTTGTAGATGGTTCCCAATGTGATTTTGAAATACCTGTTCTTTTTTTGCTGGGAATTACCATTCTACCTGTGGATGGGCAATCTTTTGTCAAGATCACAATAATGCAACCTCCTTAATCTGCCACCAGGCTCTGCTTGCCTCCCAGTTCACGTGTCCTCTGTGACATTCCTGAGCTTCTCTAGCCTGGGGAGCAGTAGTTCCTTATCCAGAGGGCTCCAGTGTCGCAATGAATTAGTGCTGCTGCCTAGCAATGGGATTGGCATGGCCTTTTAATGCCCCTACTTCTGCACAAAGCTCACCTCCCTCATGTTGCAAGCGGCACACTAAAGGCAAATTGAAGGGGGAATTCTTCTTATCTCTAGCTATTTTTATCTAATAGAGAACTGGCAGGTTATACTCAGCGGTGAAAGTAACTTACAGGATTTACCGGTACTGCCGGAGTCGCGGGGGCGTGGCCTCATCCGGAAATGGCAGGGCCTCAACCGGAAGAGGCAGGGCTTCTCAAGATTTAAAGGCCCTGGGGCACCGGCTGTGGCTGGGAGCCCCAGGGCCTTTAAATCAATCCGGGGCTCCCAGCTGCAGAAATGGCTGGGAGCCCCCAGGGCTCACTGGCAAATTAAAGGGCCCGGGGCTATGGTCGCCACGGAGCTCCGGGCCCTTTAAATCCCCACTGCAGCTCCAGCTGGGATTTAAAGGGCTCAGGGCTCCTGCAGCTGCAGGGAGCTCCAAGCTCTTTAAATCCCAGCCCCAGCCTGGCCGCCAAAGTTGCAGGCGGGATTTAAAGGGCTCTGGGCTCTCCGCAGCAGCGGGGAGCTCCAAGCCCTTTAAATCCCGGCCCCAGCCCGGCCGCCAGAGCTGTGGGCGGGATTTAAAGGGCTCGGAGCTCCCCGCTGTGGAAGCCAGTGCGGTCCAGCATGGTGTACTGGCTCTTGCTGGTATGCCGTAACAGACTGTACCGGCTTGCTTTCACCTCTGGTTATACTTCACCTTCCCGCCTGTTCATTGGCACAAATCACTCCTTTAGGCTTTCATACCATGGGCCCTTACTCGTCAAAGTATCCCCTTGCAAACCTAAACATGTAATGAATTTGGGGAAATAAACCAGAAAATTGAAAGCTAGTTACTACCTTCCATTTTTGCTTTTGCTTTTCACATCACACTTCCAGCTGTTTGACACGTTCCTCTGTTTAGCAGATGAACTCATTTTCATAGTGTGATCTTGTCATGGCTGCATAGCTGGCTGCACCTCTGTCCTCTCACTGGGTCTATGAATGCATCCCTACAGGTGTCAGGCCCTGTGCCTTTACCTATCCCAGATGGAATTCTGCAATTCTCCCTCTCTTTGACCTCTCCCTGGGCTACAGTACCTCTGCATCAACCATGCTTACTAAGCAGATCCAACTATGTTCAACACCTGCAGTTCTTCCCTCTAGGGAGTTGGTGACCAGTGGTGTACAGTGATCAGATAGCCTTCTTAAAGCAAAGTATTACTTATTTTAGCAGCAGGAACAAGGCTTTTGGAGGAAAAGGGTTTTAAAATAACAAGGAGTACACACATATACATCTTACCTACAGTCTCCCCATCCTCTGATGATAACCTAAGTAAGCCTAGCTTCTCCCAGCAGCTCCCTGCATTTTCCTCTTCTTCCCTTTGAACAACTCTCCCCCCCCCCCCCCGCCCCCCGGCGCTGCTTAAAAGAGAATGTCCCTTTTAAAATCTGCTATAGTTCTTTTGTTCTTCTGTGTTCCAAGCTTTGATCCTTCCTGGTCTAACCCAGTTTTGCAGGCAGGGGCATCATTTCAGATTTTGGGGTGGGGGGATTTTAACCATGATTCTAGAGGCTACTTAGGCACCTGAAAACTCTAGGGTTTTTTGAAGACAGTAACTTAGAAATTAGCTGACAGGAGCACTAATTTCTATATAAAAAAGAAAATTAAATAAATATTAGACCCAATTAGCACTAATACTAACATGTTCTGACATCTTGTGTCAATTCCCTAAGGGACACTAGTTAAGTTTAAAATTTTAAAGTATATTCTTACTCTTGACTACAACAATGGAAACAATTGTAGAAAAATCTAGATTACTCAATATCGTTTAGGCTACTTATTTTTTGCTATTCACTGAGCTTGGAATAGATCATTTAACTTTTGGAAACATTCTACCAGGGCAAGTCCCATGAGTTTATACAACACCTACCTGGGGCTCTTAGGGTGTTACCATACTACAAATAATAAACTAAAAACTGACTTTAAACAGGAGTGAAACTGACACTTTTAAGTCACTTTCACGTTATTACTAACCCCATATGTTTAAATATCATGAGTCAGGCTCACCAAATGTCATGAGATTGGCAAAAAATCATGATAATCACGAGATTATGTAAAAATAATAGATTTGGTGTGGGTTTTTTTTTAATTTGCCTTCTGCTTTTTGAGCCTTTAGGGTGCACAGGGGTCACATTTTGAAGTTTTCTCCACAGCCATGAGGGCTAGAAACGTACTTTTTCTTTAAGAATGAGTGCTGAAATCATCACATCTCCACTTGACTCAAGGAGCTGGGGCTTTAAGGATAACAATAATTATCATGAGACTTATGACAAAATTATGAGTCGGCAACACTGCTCTCACTTCTGTTTAAAGACTAGTTACTTTCCAGAAGGCTCTTAAGACCAACACTACAGTGATTTGAGTTGCAGTTCTCACAGGAGAATGTTTAAAACCAAACACCAAGAAAATTTCACATTTTAAAGCTGAGAAAAAAATGGAGTCTTCTGAGTATATCAGGACACTGCAAGCAGGAAAGGAAAGTAAACAGGCACAGGAGCTCTGGGCAGCTCTTTCGCTTGAAAAAAAGTTGGAGGGTCAAATCTTCCAGTCCTTAATCAGGTAATGCTTCTATTGCCATCAGCGCCTTCACTCATATATAATAACATGTGGTCACTAATCATACACTTCATACATAAATATCTGAGCTATCTTATCCAGGGCTACACATTTTATATGCATTGGCTCAGGGACTATACTTTCTGGCATATTCTGAACAGTGCTGAGCACACAGATGGTGTCAGTGAATAAGAACATAAGAACGGCCATACTGGTCAGACCAACCGTCCATCTAGCCCAGTATTCTGTCTTCCAACAGTGGCCAATGTCAGGTGCCCCAGAGGGAATGAACAGAACAAGTAATAGAGTGACCCATCCCCTGTCACCCATTCCCAGCTTCTGTCAAACGGAGGCTAGAGATTCAATAATACAATATCATGGATAATACAAATCATGACAATAATCATCGAGTTTGACTTTATGGATGCAATTACTGTTCTTTGTTCTGGAATTGACCTGAATACAGCTGAAACCCTAAGAGTTTGATGTATAATCACATCTGATATTTATATGACACTTTCTCATTCCTTCCTTTTCTCGAACTCAGAACAAAAAATGACAAAACAAAATGGTTTTCAGTTAAAATATAACATTTCACAGCAGCCATTGCTCTACGGCCCAGCATGGGACAGAACCTGCCACTCCTTTGGGATTAAGTGATCGCTCATCTGACTCTCATTCTCTCTCTTCATCCTTCCTGATCTCTGTGGTGCTTTTCATGCTGTCAACTGTGACATCCTTCCCAATCACCTGGGATCATTTGCTGGAGTCTCAGAGAACTGGCCACCTTGGTTTTGCTCCCAGCTATCAGCATGCAGCAAAGAGAGCAGCTGGTCCAGTGAATAGGGTGTCAACTCTCAGAGACCTGGGTTCTACTCCTCCCATGGACTTCCTGTATGACTTCAGGCCCCTGCCGTAGGACAGGGTTTCAAAGGCTTTAGGCACCCAAAGATGCAGCAAGGCAGCTAGTGGGATTCACAAAGAACCTAAACTTCTGGGAGCTTTTGAAAATCCCACTAGGTGCCTAAATACCTTTAAAAATCTGGCCTTTAGTCTGTGTGTCCCTTGGTGCCCCATCTATACAATGGGGATAACAGCACTGCTCTACCTCACAGAGGGGTTGTGAGGAGAAATAGGTTAGACATTGTGAGGCACTCAGATACTACGGTGATGGGGCCACATAGGTACCACAGGTAGAGGAGGAACTTCTCTGTACCATTGCTATCCCTTCCCTTCTTTTCACTCCTCCCCCTCAGATCCTCCTTTTTTCTGATGTGACTTTGGCTTAGAGGGCTTGGCTGTATTTCTTCTGAGTCCCCTGTGTTCTCTCTTAAACACCCTCCTTCTCCCCCGCCCCTTTCCCCCAGAAGAATCCCTGTTTTACAGGCTCATCTAACATCTTCCAGATCCTTAATTTAATTACCGGCCCTTTCTTAACTTAAAATCATCCTGCCTCTGTTTGTAAACAAAATACTGACTCCCTGCCCCTGGGCATCAGCTGAGACCAGCACTTCTCCTCTGCCGAACTCACATTGCACACCCAGGCTGCAGGGCAGTTAACAGCTCTGCCTGGGGCTAGGACATGCACCCGGAGCAGAGCTGCTGTATGAAGCTCCCCTCTGCCCCTCCTAAATGATGCCCCTGTTTGCAAGTTGGCTCAAAACAGATGAAGCCATCCGAGCTAATAGTTTTGACATTGTCCCTTAACAATTCAAGTGTTTCATGAGAGGTGGCTGTCTTGAGCTGTGCTTTTCCTTCCTGCTTGTTTTTCAAGTCAGCCTTCTGACTGAGCTAATCTAATATATTCAAATAGTAAACACCCCAAAAACCAGACTAACATATAGTATTCATAAATTGTCACAGGGCAGTTCCCAATCCATCCCCGCTGTTTTCAAAAATATAGCAATTTGGTGATCTATTTAAAGAGTCTGTGGTTGCAAGTGGCAATCTTAAAATGCCATCAGAAGGACTTGTGAATGTTAAAGGAGAGCTTTTTAGACTCTGAATATACACTCCAGAAAGAGTGGCAAAAGGAACACATACTCGCTCTGATTTGGCTATCCTGCTAAAGCTGGAAATAGGTACATTTCTTGGAAAGACTCAGACTGAAAGCTTGTGCGTTAAAATGCCCATTCCAGATGCTAATCACTTATCAAATATCACATTCTCTGGCTTTTTCCTCTTAGATCAAGGACACTTTTCTTAGGACATACACTGAAGCTATCCAGAATTACAATGGCAATGATGAGCGAAGCCTCGCGGTGGATGACGTACAACAGAGTGTAAGTTTAAAATAGCTATTTGTAAAAAGATGTAAACAGAATCTATTCTTGTTTGATCACAAAACATGAATTGCCAATGGCTCAAACAGCTGTGTTAGTAAGTTATCTTTTAGGGGCTAAACTGATTAGATGGGGTTTCAGCCTGCATTCCTTCCACACCCACAGCTGCTACTGATTAGACCTTCAAGATGTTGGTTCCAGGATTCAATACCTAGAATGGAGAGACAGGATTCTGAATTCCTGGGGTGAAATGCTGGCTCCAAGCAGGTGGGAGTTTTGCCGGTGACCTCAATGGTGCCTGGATCACATCTTTGGTATTTATTAGCCACAGAATAGCCAGTCTATCCAAGGGTGCTCTGTGCTTGTTTGGGACACCGTACAGTCAATATCCTGGACAAAAGAACCACCACCAGAAGACAGTATTTCACACACTATATTGCCATGGCATCTAGCAGGCATCTCCTGACAACTGCTACTTTTTAAAACCAGTTCACCCCTAAGCTTGGGCTTGGTCAGTATTAGAAAACGTATAGGCTTGTGACATAGTCAATTTAAAATCAGTCTAGTTAGTCTAAATCGCACTTAAGATGATCTAGTTTAATGTGGAAACTTCATTTTACATTTATTTAGTTAAACCAATGCAAGTTTTATAATGCAGACAAGCCCTTGTGCTAGTCCAGGAGTAGGCAATCTATGGTATGTGTGCCAAAGGTGGCACATGAGCTAATTTTCAGTGGCACTCACACTGTCCAGGTCCTGGCCACCGGTCCGGGGGGCTCTGCATTTTAATTTAATTTTAAATGGAGCTTCTTAAACATTTTTAAAACCGTATTTACTTTACATACAACAATAGTTTACTTATATATTATAGACTTATAGAAAGAGACCTTCTAAAAACGTTAACATCTGTTACTGGCATGCGAAACCTTAAATTAGAGTGAATAAATGAAGACTTGGCACAGCACTTCTGAAAGGTTGCCGACCCCTGTGCTAGTCTTTAGTTGTTTGGTGTTTAGTTGGGATCACAGAGTGTGAGCAGTTCTTATTCTAAAGGGGCTCTGCCAGTAGCATTATAAAGCTTTACAAATTTGCACATGATTAGTCAGGATTTGGTAATCTAACATCCTGTTTAGTTGATAACCTATAGCAGTTCTCTTTGCAAAGACAATGAAAGGCCTGGAAGATGAAACCTATCAAGAAAGGTTAAGAGAACTGGGCATGTTCCACTGGGAGAAAAGATGGGTGAAGGACACACATGACTGCCTACAGTTGCTCCATGAGATGTTTTCAAACAGGTTATTGTCCTTCCGTAACAAAGACTGAATAAACAGTAGTGGAGGAAAGATGCAGCAGGTTTAAAAAATGGAAGTGGGGCTTTAATTACAGTAACTCCTCACTTAATGTTGTAGTTATGTTCCTGAAAAATGCGACTTTAAGTGAAACAATGTTAAGTGAATCCAATTTCCCCATAAGAATTAATGTAAATAGCGGGGGGTTAGGTTCCAGGGAATTTTTTTTTTTTGCCAGACAAAAGGCATTATATACATTTTAAACAAGCAATTTCATACTACGCTGGGGGGGAGTAGTGTGCACGTGCTGTGTGTTTACAAACATACTGTACATACAGTACAGTACTGTAGTTGGGAGGTGCCCCCGCTGTACCCCACACAGGCACAGCCCACTGGCACTGGAGACAATGAGGCAGGCAAGGAGACTGAAGGTGCAGTAGGCTAGGAGAAGCATGTTGTGCAGCAGCGGCAGCTTCCCCTACTCTGCAAGCACCAGGGGCGGGGGGAGGCTCAACCCTCAGCCCGCCCACTTCCCCCTTCCTCCAAGCCCCCATCCTTGACCTGCCTCTTCTCCCCCCCCCCTTTACTTCCCACACAGAGTCCTCGCTCCTCCCCCCTCCCTCCTGCCTGGGGCAATCAGCTGGCTTGCGGTGTTCAGGGGGCAGGAGGGAGGGGGGAGGAGCAAAGACTCGGCGTTCAGGCTCCCTCTCCCTCCCCCCCTGCCTCCTGCCCAGAGCAATCAGCTGGTTTGCAGTGTTGGGGAGGCAGGAGAGCGAGGGGGAGCCTGCGCACCGAGTCCTCGCTCCTTCCCCACTCCCTCCTGCCCCCAAAACACCGCAAGCCAGCTGATTGCCACGGGCAGGAAGCGGGGGAGGAGGAGGAAAGCGCTGATCTGTGGGGTCTACTGGCGGGTGGGAGGCACTGTGGGGAGGGAGGGGTATAAGGAGGCTGCCAGCTGTGGAGAAAGCAGGCAGCCAAACAACATAAGAGTGGAGCATTGCACAACTTTAAATGAACATGTTCCCTAATTGATCAGCAACGTAACAACGTTAACCAGGATGACTTAAAGTGAGGAAGTAGCGAAGAGTCCTGTGGCACCTTATAGACTAACAGACGTATTGGAGCATGAGCTTTCGTGGGTGAATACCCACTTCGTCGGATGCATGTGTCTGACGAAGTGGGTATTCACCCACGAAAGCTCATGCTCCAATACGTTTGTTAGTCTATAAGGTGCACAGGACTTTTTGCTGCTTTTACAGATCCAGACTAACACAGCTACCGCTCTGATACTTAAAGTATAAGAAGTATAAGAAGATACTTACTGTATAAGAAGAATTTGGCAGTGGAACAAGATTACCAAAAGGATGGTGCTTTTCCCCCTCACTTGAGATATTTGGGGCTAGACTAGACACCCAGGAATAATGAAATCCATTCTGTCACAATACAGGAGGATGTACTACATGGTCCACAAAAAGTTCTGTGGCAGTTAAGTGTGAGGCTGCCACAGCCTTCCAGCCCGAGTGCTCTGCATGAGGAAACATCAAACAGGGCGAGATAAATAATTGAAACCAATACTGGATACCACCCAAACGCAGCCATATCAAGTGACCAGAATGCAGAGTTATACTGTTTAAATGTTACTTCCAGTCCTACCTATTATTGACTAACCTAAATACTTTTGTGTCATCAGTCAGTTTTTCCATCATGGCAAAATGTTCATTCCATCGGTAGCACTGGTCCTAGCACTGATCCGCAGGGCACTCCACTTATAGTTTCTTGCCATGCTGAGAATTTGCCATTTACTCCCCGTCTTTGACAGGCTTTACCAGTTTTTAATCTAGAATAGGACACACCTCCCACCCTTCCAAAAGCATTTTGAAAGTCTAAACCCACCAGTTCTGCTTTTATTTGCTATTTTGTTAACTCTTTTAAAGAAGTCTTATGAGTTAGAGAGGCTTGATTCAGCCTCTTAAACCTGTACTGCTTTGTCTCTATTTGTGGTCCCCCTACATGTTTTATAACTCTCATTTTTCTCAGATGTTTTTCCTGTTACCAAGGGAAGGCTTTTCAATTTAGATTTCCCAGGATCATGCTTAGCACCTTTTTGAAAAGATAGGTACATCGTTGGCCTTCTTCCCATCCTCCAGTGTAGTAGTGTTGGCTGACGGTAACTTACCTATTTTTGGCGGTAGGTCAGCTACTCCATTCTTCAGTATAAGCAGAGAGCCCCATCCGGCTCCCACTGAAGCAAGTGGGAATTAAGCTACTGACTTCCGTGTGAGCAGTATCAGCCCCAGGCTTATTTGGAAAATAAGTCTCAGTGAGTAGCCTTGGTCTGACCTCACTCTGAAAGGTAAGATCTGAAACTATTCCTATGCTTCTTTTAACACTGGCTTCTTTTATTATCTACTCTTTCTTTGTAGCTGAGATGCTGTGGCATTCAGAACTACACCAACTGGAGCACTAGCCCTTACTTCTTTGAACACGGTATTCCCCCAAGCTGCTGCATGAACACCAGTGACTGCAATCCCCAGGATCTGCGCAATATGACTGTTGCTGCCACTAAAATAAACCAGAAGGTACAGGCCACTGTGTGCCAAAGGCAACTGAGATGCAATCATCTGATGAATTAGTTTGCACATTACTACATATGGTGTCACTGAAGTGCAGTTTCTGCCTAGCAATAGGAAAAGTGTGGAAACTGGGGATGGAGAAGTGGATAAGGTTGCCCACTGCTTGCCACCAAACACTTACATTGACATTTCTGAAATAAGCAGACACAGAAACCCGACCAGTGAGATGTGAACTCACTTCCCATTCCCATCACAATTGGTCAGGTACAGCATCTTGCACAGAGGCAAAGCTGGCAAGACTGTTTAAATACACAGAAGTGATGCAGCTGACCTCGATACTTATGTCGATCAGCAATTCTCATTCTCACTGACCCCCCCCTTCCCCAACTTGTCTTCTGTCAGGAATTTCAGGTGTTGGATGCTAACAGTTAGCCCAAACAGAGAAAATAGGAATGATTGACATGAAGCCTTGTGGGGTAGTGAGATATGTTTGCTGTGCCCCTTCTAATCTCATTGGATTCATAGTGCTGCAGGCAGAAAAGAGCTAACATTGACCCTCCTCCCCACCTTCAAAAAGACGATTGGGAAAGTAGTATCAAGAGAGACAGCAAAACAAATAAATTAATAATAGAATAAAAATGCAGAAAATGTGAAGAAAAGAGGGGAAAAGGGGAAACAATGCAACATATAGAAAATATACCCCTAATACTGTGTTGTGCAAGGAGACATTCATTGCTGGCACAGAACTTCTTTGCTGTTGACTTTTTGCATAAGATTTTCAAGAGAGGTAACAAATTGTTCATAAAGGGAATAATCCTGATGCCAAATTAAACCTTGATATAACACCATTGACTTCAGTGGTTACAGCAGAGATTAATTCGCCCCAGCGCATTTAGTGATTTATTTCTCTTGTCATTTCTCGTCTATTTCTAGTGTAACTGTTAACACAAGAAATTATTGGTATATAACTGAAAAATGCAGAAATGGTTGGTTGTGTTCTATTTTAATCCTTTTCAGCTGGTACTGTAACTCAGCTGCCTGTCCATCAGGGACTTGGAGATGGGGACTGAGGTCACATTTACAACTCTACCTTGTAAAGCAGTCAAATAGAGTGTTTTTCCAGTCCATACCAAGAAGATGATAATACTGGATTAGCTTCCACTAACCTATCCTTCAGTCACAGTAGCCTACTGTGAGCCAATCAGTGCTAATGGATTTGGAACAGGGATGATGTCAGTCTATTGTGAAACTTGAAATAATTGTCATCAATGTAATGTAGCTGTGTTGGGTGAGTTTGAAAGATTTGCAAAGACGTTAATTTACACTTGTTAATTAGTGCCAGATTCTACCTTTTGTAAGGAGGGAGGAGGGGAAGCTGCAGTGGGGCTGAGTTGCACCAGGAGGAATTCTGACTGAGGCCAGGTCTATAACTACACCTCTACCCCGATATAACGCTGGCCTCAGGAGCGAAAAAATCTTACTGCATTATAGGTGAAACCGCATTATATCGAACTTGCTTTGATCCGCTGGAGCATGCAGCCCCGCCCCCCCAGAGCGCTGCTTTACCGCATTATATCTGAATTCATGCTATATTGGGTTGCGTTATATTGGGGTAGAGGTGTACATCGCTCAGGGGTATGAAAACTCCACACCCCTGATTGATGTAGTTATACCAATCTAACCCGCCTCCCGCCCCCTGTGTAGACAGTGCTGTGTCAGTGGGAGAGCTTCTCCTGCCAACATAGCTACCGCCTCTTGCAGAGGTGGGGTAACTAAGCTGACTGGAGAGTGCTACTGTGCAGCATTCGTAGTGTAAACCTGTTCTGAGTTGGCCCAAATTCCTCCTGGGGAGCACACTTGGGAGCCAGGAGCTCTGCCACCCCCCACCTCTTCCTCCATTTCCCAGGCTTCAGAGTGCACTCTCCTTGTTGTGTGGTTACTAGAAAATGGACAAAACTGTGGCCTTGGCCTCACTGGTCCACTCACAGGTACCCATGGAGTTCTGATGAGGAGTAGACCTGATGCTTCTGAGCCATACTGTCGCTGTGGGAGAAGGTGCAGGAAAGGTTATAGCTTTTATACATATACGCCTACAAATACTTGGCTGGATGGATAGATAGAGGCTGTTGGCACCCTCCCCCTCATCACAATCTGACCTTGAGTTGATCTGCCTTTTTGCCGTGGACAAAACTGAAATATTATTTCAAATGATAACCGGAAGGGAAATGCACAGTAGTTTAAAATCAATGCCTTCCAGCTGATCCTTCCCATGTTTAAACTGGGGTGCAGTTATCTTGTTCTAATGTTCTGATTTGTACTGCAGACTGACCAGCATTCACTCTCACTTCACAGAGGGTCAATCTTTGTTTTATCTTTAATTTTATTATTTTCTACCAGCCGTTATCCATAGAGTCTCTGTTTCTGAAGTAGCTGATTTGATTATTTTGACAGAATTGTCCACGGATAGTTTGAAGGTCTTGCCCACATCTGAGAACTCTGTTTCAGTTGCCATTTAAATCAAAGTCTTAAAGGTCTCTGTGCTTGGGAGCTGTCCCAGATCTCTGAGTTGCTCAAAGAAACTTGAACAAGGCGGGCTATTTCTGAGAGGTGGTAGGGGAACAGGAACAAAAAGCAAAGCAAAAGGAGTTGTGACTGGTCTAGTACTGTAGCTTACAGGGAAGGAACAGCCTTGATGGTCTCTGAACAGACTCTCATCCTGTTCTCAGCCAAGAAGGGGGGTTGTGATTAAGGATAAGATTTTTGTCATCGAAGTCAGAAATCCTATGACTTCCAGAGACCTCTGTGACATTTTCCATTGCAGCTTCAGCCCTGGGGCTGTGGGGCTGGAGATGACAGCTGGTGGGGGGCCCGGAGCTCCAAGCCACAGTGGGGCTTGGATTCTCATCCCTCCTATCAGCCTCCTTCCCCCCCCCCCCCCATTATTTTTAGTAAAGTCACAGACAGGTCGCAGGTTTCCATGAATTTTTGGTTATTGCTCATGACCTGTCCATGACATTTACTAAAAATAACCGTGATAAAATCTTAACCTTATTTATGATACCTGCCTGTGTGTATTTTTTTTGCAGGATTGGGGACATACAGGTCCCTTTGTTGCAGAGGTCAGTCGGTCGGTCAGTCGGTCTGTCTGTCTGTCTCTCTCTCTCTCATTTATGGATTAAATACATTTGAAATGCTGTCTTTTCCCTAGTCTCCAAAAACCAGTAATAGGAACAGGCTTCAAAAAAAAATAAAGTAAAATAAGGTACTAAAAGTTCACAAAGAGTACTAATGAATTACCAATGGAGGCTTATTCTAGTGCCCTGATCACACGACTGGAAGTCAGAAACTCCTGGACTGTGTTTCCCAACTCTGCTACTGATTAGCTAAGTGACTTTGGGAAGTCGTTTAGGGCTAGAGTCACAAAAGGACCTAGGCATGTAACTGTCGCTTTAGGTCCCTAGATTCCAGAATCAGACTTGGCTGGAATTCACAAAGCCCCCCCCCCCATCCAGCTGTTTCAAAACTGTGTAGGTGCCTAAACTCTCTCAGTGCCTGAATTTTTCCAGGAAAAGGTCTTTAGACACCTATTTTACTCCATCCGAACACTTATTTTACTCCAACACTCCACATCTGGACACTTAAGTCACAGAGTGATTCATGAAAGGAAGATACGTCTTCCTCTGCCTAATTCACCTGTGGGGCCCGATCCCTTAAGTGTGCTCCAAGCTCACTTGCCGGATTGGGCCCTGTATGCTGACATGCACATAACAGCCAGGGGAAGGGAGAGGACAACCTCCCTCACAACAGTTAGCCCAGGAGTTGAGTATCTACCTGAGACAGGGGAGACCCCAGTTCAAGTGCTACCTCCACCTCAGAGGGGAAGATGGCATTTGAACAGGGATCTGCCATTTGTCAGGTGAGTGCCCTTGCCATTGGGATGTAGGCTCCCTAGATGTTGGTCTCCCTCAATCTCCACAGTCTTCTGTTCCATTATGAATAAATCATTAAAAAATTAATTGGAGCAGGGGGACAGGACCCTGGGTTTCCCACCTCCCAGGTGGGTGCTCTGTCAGGCTACAGAATCATTCTCATGCTTCTGCTTTCTTGTGCTCTCTCTCTCTCTCTGTGACCCAAGTGACTTCTTCATGATTTATTCACAGTGGAACAGCTGAGGGAGTCTCACTTCAGAATATTCTGTAGCCCAGTGGCCAGGACACTCACCTGAGAGGCGGCAGATCCCTGCTTCTCCTGAGGTGAAAGGGGGACTTGAACCAGGGGTCTCCCACATGTCAGGTGACTACCCTAACCACTGGGCTAAAAGTTATGAGGGAGGTCTCCACCCTCCCAGCTTCTTGTTTAAAAAAAAAAAAAAAAGCCATGAGCACCAGATGCCAAGAAAGGATTTCCAGCTGAGCATCCGAAACAGAGGGAGGCGCCTCCCTGCAGTCTGGATTTAAGCACTAAACTCCCTAAGAAGAGCGGGGTTTGGGACCCATCTCTCCCATTGGCTAATTTAGGCTGCTCCCCACCTAGCATGCTGGCTTTTGTGATACCCATTCTGAGGCACGTATCTCTCCCCATTCATTTTATAGGGAACCTGCATGCCTAACCCTGGCTTTGGAATCCCAGTGATTTTTTTCTAGGCACCTAAAAGTTAGGTGTGGTGATGCCGAGTGAATCTAGCCCTAAATCTCCCTGTGTCTGGTTCCTCATCTATTAAATGAGGTTAATATCTAACTCTGAGCTGTCATTAGGATTCACTAACCAAAGTGCATTACAAACAAATGCTAAGCATTATTTTTCTCTAAAATGTTGGTAAAGGAACAGAAATAGGGATACAAATGAAGTGATACAGTAGTTGCTAAATAGGGTTCCCCTGCCCCCTCTCCCAAAAGTAAAAAAATAGCTGCGTGGTTACAATATACAGAATTTTTCAGGTTTGTTTGATAATGTCTGCACCACTCTTGAGGGTGCACCAGTTCTGAGTGTGCACAACAAGGACTGAGCAGTTAAATCATAATCATACGATAAATTGCCAGAAACAGTAAATTATGGCGTCCTGGAAAAACATTTTACAAATGAGGTGAGTGAGTAAAGTTATCTTGCTAGCATGATCTTTTTAACAAGCAAGACTTTAAGTCTCTCTCAAATTACCATAACTGTTAGCTGTTGCATCTTGTGCAAGCGATTGAACAGAATAGATTTGAGAACCTTTGGGAAAGGCTGGAAAAATATGAAGGCACATTTGGCAGAATGAAAGAATTGGTTGAAATATCTAGCCTCATTTCATAATATGCAGGACATACAACCATAGTTGCTTGATAGGTTAAATGAGTAAGCTTGAAATAATGTATAATGTTGCAAGATGTAATTAGGGATTAATATGTATGTTGAAACATCTCATAACTGATTTATGGCTTCCCCGGACATGAGTTGCTCTTAACTTTATCTACCATTTCATTACTCTGAGGTTTAAAAAAATGTTTTTTATATTACAAAAGAGGTTAAAGAAATCATGTAATCTAGGTCATGAATGGCCTACATTTAACAAAGGGCATTTTCTTCTTCTGACCACTAGTGTGCAGTAGAAGGCCCTGATATCCTCTAAAAACATGCTTAAGAGTTTGCAGGATTGGAGCCTGTGTATGCACTTGCATCTGTATGCTGAATAGATTCATCATGCTGCACAGGTGCTGACTCCCCCCTCTCCCCCCCCCCGTGGGTGCTCTACCCCTGCTCTGCCCAGAACCCGGGCCTGCTCAGCCCCTTCCCCTGAGGCCCACCCACTCATTGCTCGCTCCTCTCCGCTGTCGAGGCCCCTCCCGAGCACCTCCCGCAGGCTGCTTGATCCTTGGCCAGCTCCAGGGGCCCACTGCCCAACAGCTGATCAGCAGCCAGACCCCAGGCCAGAGCCACTGTGGCCGGTGGGTGCTGAGCACTCCCTATTGTTTTTCCCATGGGTGCTTGAGCCACAGAGCACCCACAGAGTCAGTGCCTGTGTCACACTGGCAGTGCTGGAGTCAAGACTGAGAAAGGCGAGGCAAGTAAAATTCCACTCTTTTCTCAGCTTCCTATAGAACGGACACAGATATAACATCTACACTAAAATACACCTTCGATTGGCCTCAGTCTGAGAATAAGTTCTGGCTGCGTTTGGGAGAAAAGCTGGGTTGTTTTGTGTGTGGGGCTTCGTGGGGTTTGTATCCGGGGAAAAAAATCAGACTGTTTGTGCTTGTGGTTTTCAGTCAATGACTTAGATTCCTTTAAACACCTGAAATTGGAAACGCTAATTGCAAACACATTTTTGAAAAAATAATTTAAGAAAATATATGTATTGAGAGAGAGAGAGATCTCAAAAGCATGTCCAAGAACAGCCTATGCACACACATTCTCTGCCTCCTACCCCCAGTTCTAAGGGCTGTGTGTTAAGGTATGGGGAGAGTGGCTCTGATGGGATCGGGATCTCAACTGTAGTCCAGGAATGTGTATTTGAAAGTGGAGGGGGCTTGTTTGTTCTTTTCCACTCAAAAAAACCTCAAGGAAACAGTCAAACCCCCTCTGCCCCCCCAACCGCCCCCCCCCCTTCAGTACTGTCATATGTTAAAAGTAATAAACCATTCCAGACCATGCCTGGTGCCTTTAGAGGGACACTGTCAGGCAGGACACCTCCCTACACATCTGAGCCATGCTTATGTTAAACAGCAGCAGGTTCCTGAATAGGTTAGTGTTAGAGATGCCAGCGGGCACCCCTCCTGGCCAGGCACTAGAACTGCCATGAGCTGAATCAAGGGCTGGAGTCCAAATGTCTACACTGCCATTTTTAGCCCTGCAACCGAAGCCCTGTGAGTCCAAGTCAGCTGACACAGCCCAACTGTGGCCATGCCATGGGTCTTTTATTGCAACATAGATGTACCCATAAGGGTTCGTAATCTCTCACACAATTCATAAATTGTACAGACATATTCCCAAATTGTCACAGCTAGCATGATTCATTTTTACTGCCTGAATCTTGTCAGATTCTTCTTTGTTTTCAGATCGACTCTGTTGAGGCCTTACTTTTTTTTTAAATACCAAAAAGATTTTCCTTAATAATACAACAGTGTCTTATTTATTACAGCATCACATTAGGCTTCTTTCCCGTTCTAGCAAATTTGTTTCTAAAATGTACTGCTTCTGTCCTCACGATTATTGGGTACACTCACCTCTTAACAGGAATTGTTATTAAATAAAATAAGTTAAAATGTTGTTGAAAGTCATGATAAAAATACCCAATTTCTGACTGAAGCCAAATGAAATGGGGGAATGGGCACACACGCTCAAAGACTGATTATGTTTGTCTTTGTTTTACAGGGCTGTTATGATCTGGTGACCAGTTTTATGGAGACAAATATGGGAATCATAGCTGGAGTGGCTTTTGGAATTGCATTCTCACAGGTATACAATGTGAACTAGGTGGATTTTTTTTTCTCTTTTCCTCTTCCGCTGGCTTCAGGGAAGGATTATAATAAGGGACAGAGCTCAGAATGCTCATTAGTCCTTTGGTCATCTGTTCATTGATTTTCTTTTTTTAACTTAAATGCAGTTTCTCCTTGGGAATATGCAGTTATGATTCAACTAATGACTAGCTCAAGGAAAATCACTTGTCCCTCTGTTGGGTCAAACAGAGGTTAACCCAATAATGCATTGTTTTAAATGGAGCATAAACAACTCAAAAGCCAAATAGCTGATCCATATGTTGGATAGGCTTTTCACTCTTCAGGCTTTCCTTTTTAAAGATCTTGTTATAAAATTCAAAGATCTTTAAAATAAGAACATAAATTTAGCCTGGCTCATTCAAAAACTGTTTGGTTTGGTTTGGTTTTTATGCAGTGACCCGCACTATTTGCTTATTTCAGCTTCACTGTAAAAAGAAAAAAGTTCAGGGTGGGAGAAGACTAATTGTTAAAGCTCTGTTCATTCTGCTAACCTTTCTAAAAGAAAAACCCCTTTGGTTTTTGTGAGGAGAGGCCCCTTAAATCAACATAGCAGTTCAGTTTCCCTGGCTATAAGCAACAGCACCGCTGTAAGGAGAAAGATGCCAGAACCACAGTCTAAAAGCCACACTGTTTCACGATATGTTTTGGCATGTGGAGTGTTCAGGGAAGACTAGGAAGCTGGCTATGGCTCCCTGACTTTCAAACTGCCTTGGCCCTGACAGTTAAAGAAGCCTAACGACCGTTCTGACTTATCGTTGGGAGTTGGGTGAAACTCTGGGTTGAGTTAAAACCCCAGTGAGATTGATAGGTGGGAATTTACCCTTCAGTTAACATAACTTTAAGCATAAACTCCCACATAAAAGAAAAGGTACGTGTGAACCTGCCCGGGAGTTTTTTACTTAGTCAACTTCCCCTCTTTCCTGTGGGTGCTCAACCCCCCCCCCATCCCCACTCCACTCCTTCCATAAGGCCCTACCCCTACCCCGCCTCTTCCCACCCCTTCCCTGCCCCCATTCCAATCCCTTCCCCAAAGTCCCCACCCTGACTCCACCCCCTCCCTGCCAATATTCCAACTCCTTCCCCAAATCCCCGCCCCGCCCAGCCTCTTCCCCGCCTCCTCCCCTGAGCGCGCCACATTCCCACTCCTCCCCTCCCCTCCCCTCCCTCTGGAGTGTGCTAACACTGCCAAACAGCTGTTTGGCGGCGGCAGGATGGGAAACGCTGAGAGGTAAGCGGAGAAGCGGGGACGCAGCACGCTCGGGGGAGGGAGGAGGAAGTGGTGTGGGGGGATGAGGGGAGCTTGGCTGCTCCTGGTGGGTGCTCCAGCCCCGGAGCACCCACGGAGTCGGTGCCTATGGATGGAGTATTGTTTTGGGTCGGGTATTTGCATGTAGAGATCACACAGAAAGAGAGGACAAAAGAACAAAGAGGGAGAGAAAGGCAAGAAAGCCGAGCAATATCCTCTAAGTACAGTGTGATACTGGAAAAAGCTAGAGAGCTTTTGAGTCTTATGTTGACTAGAGGGTTGGGGGCTGTAAGCTAAGAAACTGCTCATTTTGTTCTCAGTTCCTTTTGCACTCAGAGAAGCAGGATTTTGTACATTCCTTGTAAATAAACAAGATTGCATCAAAGAAAATACCAGACTCCGTCAGTTTCTACTTTCAGCTGGAACCTCCCCAGAGCCTCAAACTCTGACTAGCTATTTGGGTCGAAAAGGAGCAAAGATTAGTTAAAAGAAGCCTAGGGACTATTCTAAATGATGAAAGCTGCTTATGGTCCTTACACATGTGAAAACTAGAAATACTACCTGCATCTTCCACAAAATCTTGACCCTTCTGTACTAGTCACTTGCCTTGGAATGGTGAGAATCCCTCAAAATGTGCAGAAATAGGAGAAAGAAAACCACATTTAGAAGCCCAATGCCAAACCATTTCCAACACAGGTCAATGAGGTGCATGCACATTCGTGGGATTAAACTACTACCATCTGAGCGAATATTTGCCTTCTCTCTTCTAGACCCAGAACAGGTTGACTGTAAACACTACACTTGAAAGTTGTCATTACAGCTGGCATTTGCTTTGGTCATTTAATGTTAAAAATCCAGCACCAGGCTTTTTAGAAGTGTAAACCTGATGGCACGAGGCACCATATTTGTGCAGTGCTTTGAAAATGGGAAGTGCCAGATGAGTTTATTCTGCTTCACCTTAAAACACATGAATTCAGTCAGTGTGATGCAGGTGAAGACAGTGCTCTGCTTTAGCAGTACATCTGCTAAAACAACCAAGAACACTCTCCTCTTTTTTACTGAAGTTTACTGCAGTACAGCTCCTTGCTCTTTTCTTGCTTGACTTGCACATCCTGTCATTCTGTGGCAAATTGTAACAGGGAGTATGAGTGTCCATTATAGAGGTTAAACAGTGTGAACAGCCTTTGTTAAAACGGGGGGAACGAAGTTAGGAGTGACTTATGCTTGGCTACACATTTTGGTTCAAGAAAAAGAATTCTCTCTACTGTGCGGTTGTAAGCTTCATTAGTTTTTAGCATTATTCTAGTTTAGAATATTGTCGTATGGGGCAATGTTTCTATGATTTTATTTTAGTCAAATCTCTATTAACAAGTTTCACTGCTTTGCTGATCCAAGCCTATCTCTAAATTCTTCAGTATAACTGCTTCCAAGTACTGAGGAAAGCTGTTAGCAGATCCATTATCCACAGAAACCCAGCCTCAGGTAGCCTGCACTCTGAGCTGATGGTCAGTTGTACCTGAACCATCTCAAAGCATTGACTCACCCTTCATACAGACACCCAGCAAAAGAACTTTGGTGGCCAGAAGCTGTGATAACACTAGCTTTTTACTACTGTATTCCACTTCTTGACAACCGGTAGTAGTCGACTTGTTCTTGTTCCTAACCTTGATGGCACCATTATAAAGTGCTCTCTGCACTCTTCTGAATCTGTTTTTAGGTAGTCAGAATTGTGTTCAATGCAGATATCTTTAAAAAATCCATCCAAAATTGTTTGAGGACTCGGGAGGTAACATGTTGGATTATTCAGCCTTACACAATGTATGTAAGGCTCTGGACCAAGTATAAATCACCAAATCTGCTTTAGCCTAGTCACATCTTTAATGAATCTGTAGTACGTGCTGTATTTTTACGTGTAGCATTTTAACTTGGCTAGACATTGTTTGCAGCTGGGAGGACAATATAGAAAGAAGCCAAACTAAGATTGTTTGTCAGAGTTTTGACCTGTCTGGATATTTATTATAGGCAATCCATAATTTATGGGCTAAATTCTGTCTTTGATGGAATTGGACGGTGCAGCAAAAAAGAACAGAGATGCAGACCAATGCATCCTCTGCAGCGAGAATCATGCTGGCACAGGCTGGATTTATCATGGCAGGCTGCAGGCAACACAATGTGAAATGCACTTTGCTGCTGCTCCGAGCAAGTGCAAAATGCACCCTGATGTGCTGCTGGCAAGTATTTGTTGCTGATGGCAGTGTACACTCCTGCCAACTGGGGGGCTAGACATTCTTCACTTCCAGCCCGCCCGTTGCCTCTACGCCATTATGGAGGTGGGGGCATGACACTCAGGCAGGCATACTTCCCAGCCCACACCTGTGCACTGTAGAAAGATTCTGCCTGGCCTGTTTGTGTGTGCAAAGTGACTCCTTACCTCGCTAGCCCCTACCCCTTGTGGAGCAGACAGTTGAATGTAGCCTAATATGTGAAGAATACAATAAAGTTGGTTACCATTTACTTATTAATCTGTCTTGCTTGATCCACATGAGAATGGAATCCTCTGACTGATTTCAGATTAAGCAGGGCTAATAGTAACGTAGCAGGCAGAGATGCAGCTTTAGGTGAGGTTTCACTGTTTCTGTTCAGACTAGTTTTAATCAAGTAAAAGGCAAGTTGCACTGTTTTGCTCTTCTGCAGTAGAGCATGTTGTGCTGGCCTTTCCCTTGCATAATTTGTTAGGTGTTCACCAGTACCAGTTCTCAGAAATGGAAAAAGTTGATGTAATGGCATGACGTGTCTTATTGCTCTGGCATGATTTCTCAACCACAATTAGTGTCTGAAAAGCTGCTTCGGGACCGATGACGTCTGCACAATTGGGAAGCACGGACTTTGCTTGTTGAGGTTGAAATCATACTTTTTAGAAAAGCAAATTGTTTTTGGAATCGAAGTCTGACATTGATTTTCAGCTGGAATAACTTGTGTTTAGCAGGTGCTCTTCATGAAAATGATCCCCATACACCAAACAACATAAAATAAAACTGTCCAAGTCGCCTTTAAGAGGAATGATTTTTGCCTGTGGAAAACTACAGTGCAGATGTTGGTTTAAAGGACATGGGATAGCCTTTTCAGGTTGGAATTACCATGGAGTTACTCATTAAGTAGGAGGGGATTGTAGTGCAGCTTTAGAGCCATATTGTTCCAGCTTTACTGCAGGATGCAGAGACAGCGTACAGTCCACGTACTGAAAACCAATCCTTCAGAGTGCACAATACCGATTCATTTCGGGGTCTGTGGTTGGATTCCCTCTAGTCCCATGCGGCATCCACTTTGGGCATATATTTTAGCACTTGCAATTTAATTTCTAGCATAAAGTTGAGTAGTTGCACCTGATTGGGGCCACAATTCAGGTGGAGGCATAACTCTTCAGATCTGTGCCCCTAGCTCATGTTTGGGACAGAAGTTGCACCCACAGACAAGAAGGCTGGGCCTCAGCTTGGCTGAAGATACTTTAAGGAGAATAAGAAATGTTTGAAATGTCAATTTGCCCAGTGCCAATGTGGCAGACTCAAAGCAGAGTTTCTGTTGGATTTGAAAATATTGAAAAAATATTCCTAAATGCTATAAGAAGTACATTCATAAAAATACCCCTTTTAAAGGGGCGATCTGTAAAAGCTATTACCTTGATTCTGATTTGAGTGTACAGCTTCCTCTGAGAAGAACAGAATGGCCGAGTAGAAACAGCTGTGATTGGACACTGGTCAGGAAGAGGAACAGCTTTTTTTGGCAGAAACACTCCAGGATATGAAAACTTCATAGACATTCTTAGATGAAGCCAGTGAAATCAAAAGAACTAATGCCACAATGATTGGTAAGCTCAGTCCTTTCCAGACGAGCATGGAGAGCTGTGTGCCCAGAACACTGAGGATTGAGAACACAGCGAGAGAAATCAAGGAGCTAAAAGGTGAAGTG
The DNA here is from genome assembly GCF_016161935.1 of Mauremys reevesii. Lineage (NCBI taxonomy): Eukaryota > Metazoa > Chordata > Testudines > Geoemydidae > Mauremys > Mauremys reevesii. The sequence continues at coordinate 154,925,560 of NC_052623.1, forward strand.
TCATTCCACATGGAGAAAACTGGAGTATCAGCTCCAGCAGCTAGTCAAACACATGACTGAGTTTGTGCTTATCGCCTTAAATAGGGACACATTATGAGGATGAAACAGCACAAAGTACCTAGAGACCCAACCTGCAAGTTGAGGTGAAATCATTGTTCCATTTCTGTACTTTGTAATAACAGGAAACTCTTACAGGCTATAGCATTTTATATCTTCAAATCACTTTATGACCATTAATCCTTACAACACTCCTGTGAGCTAGTATGTAAGACAAGCAATCGTGTATTCCTTGTAAACAAGACTGTTAGGAAGTTGCTACACTTAGGCTCAGATTTTATATAGATTTGGACATGAGACTAGAAACCCCATGGCAGAGATGTGAACACACCACATGCTGAATTGCACATGTTCAGATGATTTTTGACCACCAGAATGAACATTCTTCATCATGAAGGATTTAGATTTTTCAGTGTTTCCCAACAATTTGGAAACTTTTTCAGATTATCCTTGGCCAGACCAGAAGTTTATCCCTGGCAAATGCTTGGCGCTGCCAGGAGAACATCTGGAGAAAAGGAGATAAAACAGGATAAAATTCAAATTCAGATGAGAGCCTGGGACTTACACTCGTATGTGTTGTTTGAATGTTCTTATTCAAAATGCTGAATACCATAGAACTGGGAGTATAAAAAGAAGTAATAAGTAAGTAAGTAAGAAGTAGATAAGAGCTACAACATATTACTTTGGAGAAGATGGGAAACAGTGGGAGCTAAGGCCTAGTCTACACTACAGCTGCCGGTCTATATAAGTGACGCAATTTGAGTTATGTTAGTAGCGTAACTCAAGTCGACGTAGCTTAGATCTACTTACTGTGGGGTCCATACTATGTTTTATCGATGAGAGACGCTCACGTGCCAACATTGCTTCCACCTCTTGTTGAGGTGGAGTACAGAAATCGACAGGAGAGCACTCTCCCATCGATTGAGCGTGTCTTCACTAGACCTGATAAATCGATGCCACTGCATCAATTGCAGCAGTGCAGATTTAGCTCAGTAGTGAAGACAAGCCCTAAGGTTGATAAATGCGACTGTTTCTTGTGGAGAAAGGGTTTGTGTGGCGATGAGAAGGGGGAAGGGGGTTTTGTGGTGGTTGTTGGGGTTTTATTATTTGCTGCTTGAGTTAGTTTATTATAGGAGTTCTCAAACTGGGGGGTCGGGACGCCTCAGGGGGTCGTGAGGTTATTACATGGGGAGGTCATGAGCTGTCAGCCTCCACCTCAAACCCCGCTTTGCCTCCAGCATTTAGAATGGTGTTAAATATATAAAAATGGTGTTAATTTATATGGGGGGATCACACTCGGAGGCTTGCTGTGTGAAAGGGGTCACCAGTACAAAAGTTCAAGAACCACTGGTTGTTTATTTGTTGTACTGTGGGTAAATAGGTGTAAGCAGACTGTAAAGATGTGGAGGTTTATAAAGATTTTTTGGCTAGCTGGTTTATGACAACCAAATTGCTCCCAAATGGCACAACCGTGCTTGACCAAGAAAATGACAATTAAATCTTTCTAGCATCCTATACCAGCACATATGTTGTTTATATTGTTTACTCAAAATCCTTAATTCTTTTTTCCTAGTCTCTCTCTGTTTTTTTCCTGCCCTCCCCTCATTAAGTGCATTTGTTATCAGTGGAGCCATTTGTATGGGCAAATCTTAGTATATCCAGAAATGCTGTACAAAGTCCATTTATATAATGGCTTGTCCCTTTTATGCCAGGCTCTGTGAAATACATGAGTTTATGGGATGGTAACATGACCCCTTAAAAATTTGAAACAGCATTTAGGCAGTGCCAAAGAGAAATAAATAGCCTGAAGGTCAGAAGGTGCACACACATGTAATCTGAATTTCAGTGGAAAGCCAACCTGTTGCTTTCTTCAGGCTGGATTTGAGTAAATTTGTCTCTTTAAATGTTCATCTCATGAAATAAACACGTTACCATATCCTGGGAAGTACTGTAAAGCTGAACATTGTCATTACTGGAAGTGCATACGGCATCTCTGAAACACAACAAACTTCATCGATGATTGGGAGTTGTCTACTACGTTTAATGGCACTTTATTTGTCAGAGTTCTGCTTTAAAATGACATCTCCTCCTCCTGCCCTTCCCTTCATCCCAGAAATCTAATGCAGGAAGAAGGTTGTGATGGGGGATGATTACAATAGTGATCTGTGGCCCAAATTTGGTATCAGACAGGTTTTTAAAGAGAGATTATATACTGCCTACTCTCCCCTTACAGCTAGAACTCTCATGATTATGGCATGGGGGTTCCTGGCCAATCAGCAGCATTCTGGAGCAGGTACCAATATACCACCATCACCTACAGGAAAAATGGTCAGTTGGTGACTTTGTGACATCTGCGTATTTCCACTGCCATTCAATAAAACAAAGAAGATCTGAAGAATAGCTCTGTGAAGCTCATAAGCTTGTCTTTTCCATCAACAGAAGTTGGTTCAATAAAAGATATTACACCTCACTAATCTTCCCTCATACAATAAAGGGGCTCTCCTGCTTTTGATGATATGCACAAGTCCGATATAAAATCTACTATTGTCAGCTCTTTGAGACAGAAACTGTCCACTACCCTGCGTGTACTGTACAGTGCCACACACAATGGAGGCCTGTTCTTCACTGATCCCGAGTCATACCACAATACATATAATAATAGCAAATATCAAACCTACTCAGCAGCTTGACATGGGGTTTGTGACGCTGGCAGACCAGGTGCCAGCACTCATGCCAAGGTCCCCATATCTCAGCTGAACACTGACAAATACATAGTTGCAATCAGTCTGGCTCACCTGAATGTTTAGTATTGTTAAAATAGGCATTAAGATTATATAAAAATGTGTTTAGTGTTTAGACTTTACTGAATGCTTGTGAGTTGCTGCATGCATTAAACTCACTTATAGCACCTGTATCCCATATTGTAAGGTAATATTTAAGCATTTGTATTGTACGCCTTTGTGACTGTGCACATCACCAGACAGCAGAGAGAGATTAATTAGTGTACAGTGTTGGTCTCCAACAGAATGTGTTACATCTTGGCCAACAAGGAAGGCCCATTGACACTAAGCAGACTATTGTGGAACATTAAAGAGAACAAAAGACTTTGTTGTTTTGCTCTTCCCCACCATGAAGGAGTCGTACAAGTGAATTCCTCCCATCAGTTAAGTTTGCAGGTCAGAGCACATGGCAGTGAAGGGGGGAAAAACCCTTACAAGAAGGAACTGTATCTCTACGCTGCTTGGACTCTGGGGGGCAAGGTTTTCTAAGCATAAGAAAGGGATTGCCAGCTGCTTTGCTTGGAGTATCCCTAAAGGACATATAGCGCTTGCTTATTATAGAAACTTCTATTACAGGGGTGGGCAAACTTTTTGGCTTGAGGGCCACACCGGGTTTCCAAAATTGTATGGAGGGCCGGTTGGGGAGGCTGTGCCTCCCCAAACAGCCAGGTGTGGCCCAGCCAACGCCCCCTATCCAACCTCCCCCCCTGCTTCTCGCCTCCTGATGGCCCCCTGGGACTCCTGTCTCATCCAACCCTTCCTCTCATTCCTGACTGCTCCATCCAACCACCCCTTCTCCCTGACTGCTTCCGGAACCCCTGCCCCTGACTGCCCCCTGCCACTCCATCCAACCCCCCCTTCCAGACTGCCTCCCCGGGATCCCTGCCCCCATGTTCCCCGCCCCGACCCCTATCCACACCCCAGCCTCCTGACCACCACCCTGAACTCCCCTGTCCTCTATCCAACTCCCCTTACCACGCTGCCTGGAGCGCTGGTGGAGCTACAGCCACACCACCCAGAACACCAGGACAGGCAGCCGCGTCACCACGCAGCTCAGAGCACCGGGTCAGGCAGCGGCTCTGCAGCTGCGATGCCTGGACGCCCAGAGCATTGCGCCGGCAGTGCAGTGAGCTGAGGCTGTCGGGGAGGGGGCACAGCAGGAGAGGGGCTAGGGGTTAGCCTCCTGGGCCAGGAGCTCAGGGGCTGGGCAGGAGGGTCCTGCAGGCTGGATGTAGTTTGCCCACCTCTGTTCTATTACCTTTTGAAACCTAAGATCGTAACTCATTTGTGTATGTATGTTTACCTGCTTTAACTTTGTAAATGTCTTGTTTCCTTTTTAATAAATCTGTATATAGTTTATTATAGGATTGGCTACAAGCATTGTGGTTTTTGTGAGATCAGAGGTGCAATTGACTTGTCCTTTGGGACTGGGAGTAACCTGAATATTTCTGTGATTCTTGGTCTAAAGGACCATCTATCTCAAAGGTAGGCTCACCTTGGTGGCGAGATAGATCAGCGTATCCAAGGGGACCGTCTGTGACTCCATGTTAAGGCTGTTCTGGTTCCTGAGGACTTTACACTTAATAATTAATTGGTGAAAACTAAGTATAGGACAATCCTGCTTCTTAACAGTCTGCCCTGAGGTTGATACTCACACTCTTGAGCCACTACAGGACAGCCTTTGTGATAGGTGATGCCTTACGCCAAGAATCACAGCAATATTCAGGTTACTCCCAATCCCAAAGGATCAGTCACTTTCCCCTAGATCAATTGCACCCTAGATCTCACATCAAAGACAATGCTTGTAGCCAATCCTATAACAAACTATCTAAAGATTTATTAACTAGGAAAAGGAAATAAGTTATTTACAAGGTTAAAGTAGGTAAACACACACACACACACACACACACATCAATGAGTTACTGTCTTAAATTTCAAAAGTAAGATAGGCTTCTATAATAAGCCGTCCCTTAGCGCTTCCCAAGCTAAACCCTAGTGATCTCCTGCTTATGCCTTGAAAACATTGCCCTTGAGTCCAAGCAGCATAGTGATGCAGTTTCTTCTTGTTAAGGGTTTTTATCTCATTCCAATTCTCTGACCTGCCAGTTCAGCTGACGGGAGGAACTCCTCTTTATTGGGGGGGCAGAGCAAACAACAAAGTCTTTTGTCTTCTGATGATCCACAGTAGTGCGTCTAGTGGTGATGGGCCTTATTTGTTGGGTAACACCTCCTGTTGGAGACTAGTATTTCACACTGGTTAATGCTTCTATCATCTGCATCATCTCACTGGTTAGTGTTCCTCCCCTGTCCGGTGATTTATAGTTATAGAGCGTACACATAAATATTACCTGATAACATGGGATGCAGATGATATAAGTGAGATTAATGCATCCAGCCCCTTACAAACATTTCATAAAGTCTAAACATATTCTTAGTATTGCTAAAATAGTTATTAGAATTATAACACACAGGTGAGGAAGGCTGATTCCAGCTATGCATTTGTCAGTGTTCGTTTGAGATGTAGGCCCCCTTGTCATAACCTGGCACCTGGTCTGCCAGTGTAACTCTGACAACTGCAGGATCTCACAGTGGTGGTCTAAGACCTTGTAAAAGCATTTGATGAATATGTGCAATTTAACGATTTCTCAAATAGCGACTCTTGCTTACTCTGGACACAGCTAACGTCCTGCTGAGGGGGAAAATAACATCCATCTCATAGTACCAAGAAAATACAGCAAAATTGGATGTGCACGCAAAATTAGCCATTAGACTATCCGTGAGGAGCTGATTAGGGTCTGGGGAGGAATTAGTTTAGTGAAAATAAATAGGTCCGAACACACGATCAGAGATACTTAGTGTTATTACAGTGAAAAAGATAACAAAGCACAGAAGAAACTAGTGTGTCAACTGAGGAAAAAGAAATAAACCCAGAAATACCACAGGCATTAAAAAGTAATGGGAGGGACAGCCACAACCCAGAGCCCACTGGGAACATTTTGTTCTGTTCTTTCTGTAACCCTGTGGGAAACACATGTACGACTCCCCAAAAGTGAGACTGAGTTAAAACAAAAATCACAGCAGGAAGTAGCAATGGCAGCCTCAGCAGCCCTTAGAGTGGTAAAGCTGCAGCACATGATGGGCTCCCAACAGGATTTTACAAACTGCCATGTTGATCATATCACCCCCACAGTGACTGGAGTATTGGGCTGCAATGCACAGCCAGATAACACCAACCTCGCTATTTGCCCGAAGGAAGGAGGGCTCCTGAGTGAGTGCTCGAGCTGCAGCCTAAACTCCCTCCTTTAACACGGACCTAAAAATATTTGTTAATAGTTACAGTGGCAGTAAGGTGAGTTGTTGATCTAGGGAGGGATTTCCAAAGCTGAGATGGGGATTTGGATGGCCAAATCCAATTAATTTCAAAATCCCACCTGAAAAGATCAAGTACTGGAGGTTGTATCAGGACCATGTTGGGTGTGTTATCCATGACCTGCACTCCGTCTCGTTTATACCTGAGCTAAGATTAATACTGTCACCTGATGCTAAAAATGCATTATACTAGTTGGAGTTCATGGGAGTTGAGGCCATTTTATAAAATGAATCCTGACAATGTGAGACACTCCTTGAGCAGCACTGCTGATTGCTGGATCTTGCCCAAACGTCTTTCTGCTTAATAAGAGGGCACGTTTGTGACACACCCTGTCCTAATCAGCATTTCCTTAGAGCCCGGATAGGATATGATTCAGACATCTCCAGCATTTAAATAGGAAAAGGTGGTGACGGTGGGAATCTCATCTAGCCATGTGCACACATTGATGTGCTTCTGTTTTTCCCCAACCCAAATGTGCTCATGCCAATAGTATGAAATGTTGTGGCAACTAGAACAGTGTGTTTGTAATTATTTGAAACAGTAAAATGGTTGATGTTTCGGCAGCGGTGTCTCTTCACCTCTGTAAGTGGTTATGAACTGTAACAATCTTTATATGCTCAGAGTTGATAGGCCACCACAGCTGTGAGAAGTGTGGTTATTAATGTGATTGGTATATGCAGGAAAATATTAATAAATTATGATGGTCAAATGAATAAATTACCAGGAGATTATAAAAACCCATCTCCTATTCCAGGGATCCATTTTCAATAATCTCCGACTACACCTCTACCTCGATATAACGCTGATCTCGGGAGCCAAAAAATCTTACTGTGTTATAGGTGAAACCGCGTTATATCGAACTTGCTTTGATCCACCATAGTGCGCAGCCCTGCCCCCCCCCCAGAGCACTGCTTTACCACATTATATCCGAATTCGTGTTATATCGGATTGCGTTATATTGATGTAGAAGTGTAATTTGTTGCTCTCACTGTTGCGCATACTGTGCAAATTTTAAAGAACAAGTAAAGGCTGTAAGTTGAGTGAAGTCTGAGGGGCTGAAGAACTACATGGCAGTGAGAGCCACCTAGATCTTCAGCTCTTCATTTCCAAATGTCTTAACTTTATTTTTGAAATTGTTTAACTTCTGTAAAGAAAGGGAAATGTTGGTTTGGGGCATTAGATGGACCACACTTCAACGCACATTTAACTCTGACTCTTATTTAATAAAGCTGCGTGTTTAAGAACGTATGTTTAATTAAAATGTCAGCTGTACGTACTCACTGTGGGATCTAGAAGTTAAGTTACTTGCTATCCCGGTTACTCAGAATCATCAGTAATAAAGATACTGCCGTCCAAATTCTGCCTTTCATTATCCCTATGCCAGTCCCCCATATCTTTCAGTGGTGTTGCTCATTAGTAGTAACAAGCCCAGGGATCTGTTCTAGGTCCGATGTTATTTAACATCTGGATTAATGGCCTGGATGTAGGTATAAGGCGCATACTGATCAAGTCCACAGATGACACAAAGCTGGGGGATTGCAAACACTTTAGGGGATAGACTTAAATTCAAAAGGATCTTAATAAATTGGAGAACTGGGCTATAAACAACAAAATGAAAAGCAACAAAGACAAATGTAAGGTGCTACGCCTAGGGAAGAAAAACCAAATGCACAAATACAGAATAGGGGATAACTGGCTTGTCAGCAGCACTGCTGAGAAGGATCTGGGAGTTGTGGTGGTTGACAACCTCGACATACGTCAGCAATGTGATGCTCTTGCAAAAAAACAAATGCAGTTTCAGGTTGCATTAACAGAGGCATAGCATACAAGTCACAGGAGGTGATAGTACTGCTCTACTTGGTGCTAGAAGGCCTTAGTTGGAGTGCTGTGTCCAGTACTCCAGTCACCAATGTATAGAAAGGATGTAGAGAAACTGGAAAGGATCCAGAGGCAAGCGACAAAGATGATCAAAGGGATGGAACACAAGCCATATGAGCAAAGGCTAAAGGAACTGGACATCTTTTCATTTCAAAAAGAGGAGATTAAGAGGAGGGGAACATGATAGCGGGCTTCAGATACTTGAAAGGCTGCCATAAAAAAGATGGAGAAAAGTTGTTCTGTCTTGCCACAGAGGGCAGGACAAGAAGCAATAGGTTCAAACTACAGCATAGCCGATTTAGATCAAATCTCAGGAATAGCTTCCTAACAGTAAGAACTGTAGGCCAATGGAACAGGCTGCTTCTGGAGCTTGTGGAATCTCCTTCGCTGGTGGTTTTCAAAAGGATCCTAATAGCCATCTGTCTTGGATAGTTTAGAGACAACAAATCCTGCATCTTGCCAGGAGGCTAGACAAGACCCTTGCAGTCCTTTCTAACCTATGGTTCTATGATTCTATAACCAAGTGAGATCCTGACATTAGAATTCAGTCAATAACTTGATACATGTGCCAGAATAGGATTCAGCTCACTCTCCCTGAGCTTTGCTGGCCAGGGAGTGCAAACAGGAGTAAAAAGTAGTGAAAACATACTTAGTTGCCAAAGTAAGCAGATGGGACTCTGATTACAAACAGGAGGAAGATCTGATGAAGATGGAGGTGCCATTTTTACACCACTTTTCAGATTAGAGCTGCACTTAAAATGTGGTAGTAATTCTGGGGGGTTCGTAATAGCTCAGGAATGTAAACATTTGCTTTCCTATAATGTAACAGCACATTTCAGTTTTCTAAAAAAGTTACCAAAGATTCCATTTGGCAAGGTCACTATGTCTCTAGGGTGACCAGACAGCAAGTGTGAAAAATCAGGATAGGGGTTTGGGGGGTAATAGGAGCCTATATAAGAAAAAGCCCCAAATATCGGGACTGTCCCTATAAAATTGGGACATCTGGTCACCCTATATGTATCACAATGACTCTTAACTCCTTGTCTGTTTTTTTTCCCCCTCAAATAGTTGATTGGAATGCTGCTGGCATGCTGTCTGTCCCGATTTATCACTGCCAATCAGTATGAGATGGTGTAACAAGGTGAGCCATTATCTCTTTGTATACAGTGTGCTGGCCACAAGGTACTGCCTCCCTCCACCCCAATATTTTGCCTGGTGGAAAGAAGGGAATTGCAGCATCGCTTGAACATATAATTTATGAATATTTTGTTACCTCTGAATATATATTTTTTTTAAAAAGAGAAAGTTCTGTTGTGAAGCTTGTTAGCAGCTAAAACAATTCATCTCTTTTTCTCTCTCCTTCCCTAGTCTTTCAGAGATGTGAAATACAGAGCCTGTCTCAAAATCGGGAACTGCAGCCATCTAGGAAGACTTTAAAGAATGTTAGAGCACACTCTCTCGCACACACACCCCATCTTCTAAACTCCGTACCATGTGTAGTGTACCATTCCGTGAAGTACTATTGCACCACCAAGAGTAGCTTGAACCATTCAACATCCAGTACTGTACACTCCATCTTAAAGGCTCTGCATATGATGGCACTATATGTATGTTCTTGGTCATACAGTAGTTGCGTTGTACGTGAACAATGGTAATCCATTAACAGCATTGATCAGGCTGTGCATGTAGTGACTGGAGGGCAAAATTAGCCTTTCACCATGGTTAATAAGTGTTGCACACGTTCATTTAAACCAGTATATGAAATATATATTCTTTTGCTTTACTAAATCTTAGTTTCTTGTTTTGTTTACTGCTTTACTAAGGTTTTCATCTTCTCACCACAAATGCCCCCTTCCCCCAAAACACAAGAAATCAGTAACATAACATAAAGATACTTGAAAAATAATGTTATAATGTTGTGCTTGAAGGGAACTGTTATTCCTGATGTTCTACTACATCTTTGATTCTTATTCAATGTTGTATGCCTAGTGCGTATGCCAGTAGACTTTGTCTAGTGCATTTTGCCTCTGAACCTGTGTAATACTGTTATTAAGCTGTGTTGTTGCTTACTGTGAAGGCAGTAATTTTGCTTCTTTTATTTTTTTATTAGATAACTCTGAACTAATCAAATTGTGCTGTAATGCGGCCTTCATCCTTTTTTTCTATTTTCTTTTTTTTCCCCATTGACGTTACAGCCACCAAATATATTGTCAAATCAATCAAAACAAAAACAAGCATACAGAATATTTGGGGGGGGGGAAGCAAAAGTTTAAAACCTTTTTAAAAAAATAGGAATTTTTTAATAATGCCTCTGTCTAGCATGCCAACAAGAATGCGTTGATATTGTATTTGTGAGATATGTATTAATAAATGGAACTATTACAGATTTCTATCTGCTTCACTTTTGTTCTTCAGTCCTAACACAACTCTCAGGGAGAAGTAAAACAGAGTGTGCATCATTATTTAGAATTATGTGTATTTTAAGTTGTGACTTGCTTATGAGGCAAAAATAATATTGCCTTGGAAGGAGGTAGTAGCTGGAATTGTTTCAAACTCTTGGCGAAACAAACTGTGGAATAAGTGGAAGGTTTTTCTTTGGGCTGAACACATACCCTCTGCTTCACAATTACTCCTTTTGTGGCCAGTAAGAAAATCTACAGTGTTCAATGATCCTGGTCCTTTGTGTTGCACACTATTATGGTGTTAGGAATTCCCTTAGGTTTGTTTTTGCATAGCACCGACTCTGCGACCTTTGTGGAAAGGTATGCCCTTGTCTCTCGGCCTTGGAAGGGTCTCTCTCCAGGTGAATATATGGAGAATTTAGGGCCTGACACAAAGCCCATAAAAGTCAGTGGTAATTTTCCATTGACTACGATGGGCTTTGGATTGGGCACTAAACCCCCTTATAACAATTGGAGATATACCAGTCTCCTAGAGCTGGAAGGGACCTAGAAAGGTCATCAAGTCCAGCCCACTGCCTTCACTAGCAGAACCAAGATCCCTAAGTGGCCCCCTCAAGGATTGAACTCACAACTGTGGGTTTAGCAGGCTAATGCTCAAACCACTGAGCTATCCCTTAATCTAAAACTCATTGAAATCAATAGGAAGACTCCCATTGACTTCGCTAGGCTTTTGTTCAGGCCTTAAATCAGTAATTTACCTGCAAGTTGAGAAGAGAATTTAGCCTCCTTTGTTACTTGGGCAAAAAAGAAAAATGAAGGAGGAAAGCTGTAGCATATGCGGACATAAACTTTCAAGCCTTTCTGAAAAGTACCATCAAATACATGAAGTAATTGTGCAGTGCCTCAGCCCTACATTGTAGACCCGGTGATGAACAGCAGTCTCTTTAAACTATAAAGGCATGTCTTTCTGTAAAGCTTAATAACTGCAGAGGCGTTCAGTATTGTGCATGCATACACAATCCCCATAATTACATGTGCCTTTGCTGTGTACACTTTGCATATGCACCCAGGGTATGGAAACTCTTTTGCTCTGACTAAATTCCAGGAAGATAAAACACCACTGAGTGACTAGCAGGTAGTGCAAAAATATAGCTGGTTATTGTCTCAGAGCTGCCATGCAGACCAGTTAAGGGCTGAGTTTGAACCTAGATAACACACATTAGGCTTTACTCAAACAAGTTGCAAAATGCCACAAACTGAAGTCCAAGTGCAGGGTATTATTTTTGGTTTCCGCATCCCCTCAGCTGAAAGAATAAGGGAACATCTGGACAGATCTTAGATTAAATAGACATATGTGTTAAACGTATGCTCTGGCTGCACTTTCACAAAAGCACTGGTACTGCTATAAACACAACCACCAGGGCTCCTTGGCAGAATACAGACCCTCCTTCTGCCTCTTGCTTGTGTTTTCTTTCCCCTTAGCAGCAGGGACACTAGACTCCCTAATTAGTATGGAATAAACCATTCGAAGCAGGTTTTAAGTGAGATCTCCAGGAGAATCCTGTAGACTGCAGCTCATTACACTGCCTACCCTGGTGCCTGCATTGGGGATCAGACTCTGATACCAGGTTCTAAGCAGGGCCGGTGCAACCATTTAGGCGACCTCGGCGCTAGGATTTGGGGGGCGGCATTTTCTTCGGCAGCGACCGCAGCGGCCGGATCTTCGGCCTCCCCAGTCACGGCTGGCATTTAGGCGAAGGGAATTGGGGCAGGGGAGCTCGGGGAGGGTCGCCTGCAGCAAGTAAGGGGGGGGTGGCACACGGGAACTCCCCACCCCAGCTCACCCCTGCCCCACCTCCTCCCCGAGCATGCCGTGGCTGCTTCACTTCTCCCGCCTCCCAGGCTTGCGGCACCAATCAGCTTAGGCACTGCAAGCCTGGGAGGCGGGAGAAGTGAAGCAGCAACGGCGTGCTCGGGGTGGAGGCGGAGCAGGGGTGAGCTGGGGCAGGGAGTGGGGAGCTGCCTCAGGGTGGAGGGGGGGAGCTGCTGCGGGGGGGCGCCTCAGGGCGGGGGCTCGGGGATGGGGGAGGGCACAAGGTGGAAGTTTCGCCTAGGGCGCAAAACATCCTTGCACCAGCCCTGGTTCTAAGCCAGTGGTGACAGGAACCCGAAGATGGCTCAGGTGTGTGCATGCATACATGGTCTCTAGCAGCATGCGCTGCTTTTCAGCATTCGCTGCCAATAAATCCATTGTGTGCTATTGATGTTGGCTGGAATGATCCCTGCTCTCTCATCCAAAATTAAAGGCAATCGTAGTAGGAGCAGTGCTGAGGAATGACCAGGCATGCAGGGATACATAAAGGAAACAAAACTTGAAAAGACCTTAAAAGCTCACTGGCACCTTCAGCTTTAGTGGGGTGGGAGCTTGCACTTTTGGGGGGGGGGGGACAGAACTTGGTGTCAGTCTCTAACTACAGATCATTATTTTTACTGATGTGATCCATTGCTGAGAATAAAGCTGATCTTCACTCTCTCCCTCTTGCTGTATTTGACTGGTGCTTGTAACTCCAATAGCTATGCCTTGGCCTTGAGTCTCAATCTGCGCTTTCCGGTGGCAGAGTCTGCTCTGCCTCAGCGCCAGCCTTGCTTTACTTGGCACCTATCACTAAACAATAGAATTTCTAAATTAAGATTTATTTGTCAGCAGCTGATCTTATGTGCCACTTTCCCTAGTAACAGCTGCTTTCCCTGCTACTGCTTGGTTCTGGTTTTTTTTTTAAGGGTAGGTAGAACTGTGTGTGTGTGTGTGTGTGTGTGTGTGTGTGTGTGTGTGTGTGTGTGTGTGTGTGTGTGTGTGTGTGTGTGTGTGTGTGTGTGTGTGTCAGAGAGATGGGGTAAGGTAGGTGGAACTGTGTGTGTGTGTGTCAGTTGAGATGTGGGTAGTGGTTATTACAAGGGTCCACCATATGCTCAGACCTTTCTGAGAAATTCCCCGGACCCTTCCTATGTGTAATCTCAGTCCAATGGCTGGTTGTGTTTGTTGTTTTGTTTTGTTTTTCTTTTTAATTCCGTCAGCCATTTTTAAGCTATGAAAGGGTGAAATCTCCACCCCCACCCCCTTCATTTTATGAAAATGTAAAGATGCTTTAGCTCACAAGTAGCTGAAATTCAGCATCTGACAATGTGAGATTGACTAGCTGTTTCTCAGAAGAGCTGGAAACTTGCCTTAATCGTGGGGGACAGAGCTACAAGAATGTTCACATTCATCAATGGGCACGGACATTAGTAACTTTGGCTAATGTTGGAAACTATAAAACGAAGTTCTACACTAAGGACTAAATCCTGCTTGGCTCATTCGCACAAGTAGTTCCCTTAATTTTCCTAGCTGGCAAATTACTGCACCTTTAGAGCCAGAAAAGAACTTACAAAACGGGGGGGTTCTGGCTTCCATCCCCCCCAACCCCAAAACCAGAAAATTAAATAAAAATCAAATGTATTCTTGATGTTCTGCACTGTGGTATTTAAATACATGTGTGTATATAATACTGAGAGAGGAGAAACCTGTATATTTAAACAGGATACTCATTAACATTTGTCCTGCAGTGAAGTTGCCTTCTGCTCAGTTTTGCTGGGTCTCTGTGGCCTGTGCTGGTTCAGGAGGAAGGACGATGCATTGTTCTCCTCAAGCACAGTCTGTGCATTGTGTGCTTTGCAGCTTCACAATCCATCAGGCAGGCCTGGCAGCAGCTGTAGAAAGTCAAACACTGGATATGACTGACTGTGCATTTGAGCAAATTGAGGGCAATCAATTAAAAGCTGGATTTTGCATAAAGACTGGCGCTGCAAGCAGACCAACTTTCCTTCGTTATTGATGTCTGCCTTTCCTTGTACTCGCCACAGCGCAGAGAAGAGGAATCGGTGTCCTAGCTTTTGTTTGGGCCCTGTCACTAGACTGCTGTGTATTTGCTGTCTCATTTGTTTCCCTGTATTGATTTTTCTATTATAAATTATATGTGCTCCACATTCAAACCTGGGAAAGTTCGGAGCAAGATCCAAACGTTGTAGCTTGGCCTCAACTCTGATTGGTATGTCTTTTTTTTTTAAACACCTTTTATTTATATTGCCAGTGCAGTTCTGTATTGCTGAACCTTCAGCTAAAAGGGCAGATGAACAGCTGCCTTCAGAGACCAGGTCATTCTTCAGCTCAGCCTGTGGGGAGCTGTCTCTCTCTGTCAGGAACAGTAGTTTCCTTGCTGGAGCATTCCCTTGGCTTTTGATAGCTCTGAGTTTGGCACGCTGAAGTCTGCTCCTTTTATGCCAACGCAGCCCACTGCTTCTCTGCTCTGCAGCAGAACAATGTTGGCGGTTTAATTAATGTGAAGAATGCCAATACAATTTCTGCATAAATGCTGGGCAGCTTTCATGTAACTCCTCTAGGGGGATTTGTTTTTCAGGCTATGGAAATGCTGTTTACAAGCACAGTTTCCTCATATTTCCCCCCACCCCCCTGCTTGCCCCAGTAGCGTGTGCTTGATTTGTTTCCAATCTGCAGTAAGCCTGGTGTTCTGTTAGTGGCTTTGCTTCGTGTATGTAGTAGAATGTGCACTTTCTACCTTGTCCATCAACCACATGATATACGGGGACAGCTCCTCCAGACCTCATATCTTAGAATTCAGTGGGACTTTTGATACACAGAGGATTAGAGAATCAGGCCAGACCCTGCAGTTTGTATTCTGGGAAAACACCCACAAAAGTAAGGACAGCAGCTGTAGAAAGGTAAGTACTACAAGCTCTTCTTCAGACAGCTCTAAAAATGCATCCTGTCTCTCTACAGCACCCCTCCCCCAATCACCTGAGTATTTTAATCAAGCAGGAGATTTGAACCAACAAAGAATCACATCAGGTGGCCTTTTAAGTTCATTTCAGTCCAAGTTGTATCTTGCTCTGATTGAAGAGTGATGCTGAATTAAGGGTCATCTCTGACAGGCACAGCAGCTTGCAGGGAAGGAATCCCAGAGGGGATGTGGCTCACCAGCAGTCCCGGTCTCTCCCACTGCAATAGGATTCATCTGCCCAAAGGAGAAGGGAGATTGGGCTGCGAACATCTTCCCTGTGATTCACCAGGTTAGGGGAGGAAGTGGGTCACACCAGCCTCCTCTCACATTTCCTACTGATCAAGGGCTGTTTGGGCCAAGATGCTGCTGCTGAGTGATGGGGTGCCAGGCCACTGAACTGGATTTGAATTCTGTTTCCATTTCAGTGATGCATGCGCTTAACTTTAACCATGTGCGTAATCCCATCCCTAGCCAACAGCGCACTTCAAATAGGTGCTTACGCGCTTTGCTAAGTCAGGGGGAGTTGCTGGGCTACCATCAGCCTCTCCAGAGATCCTGCTTGTCTGGGTGAGGGGGTGTCAAACTGGGCTGTCTATAGCCTCCTTGGAGGAACCTGTTACTGGCGGTGAGCAGAGTTCTTTCAGCACATATCTTCTATTTCCACAACCTGGTACTGGGCTTATTCTACACGCTACTCCAGTCTCTAACCATTCCACAGATGGGCAAAGTGCAGGAAACAGAGAAATAATCAATTTCTGATTAATATAAAAGTAAGACCAAATGATTTTGTAAATGCAGGTCCCTCCCAGGCTGCAAGAATCTTGCTGTAGGTTAACATGGCAGCAAGGTCTGCGGAAATGAAGGGGCCATTAATAATTTTGCAAGCGGAGCAACAGTGATAAAAATAGCTGTGCCGTTTTCCGATGGTCCAAGGAGATACTGAGAAGCTGTTCCTGCAAAATAACAGACTAAAACAAATCTAGTGTGACTCCAGGCAGGAATCAGTCGATCCTACATGCTGCTCGTTGGGTGTAAAGTGCACACCTATGCAAAGGCCCTATGCACCACTTGCACCTAACGTTGAGAGATCCCGTGGGACTTAAATAGTGCATGGACCTTGCTCTGGCCCTCTGCACAGGGGTGAATTTCACCTCAAGGGAAAGCCTTGGAGTATTTACAGAGGTTAATATTAGTGTGAACACTTTCAGCTACAGAAAAGCAGTTCATCTTAACGGTTATGTTCACTGTAGGCAGTGACATACTGTCTGGGAGCTGGGGTGAGTGCTGGATGATGCTGATGAACACAGCCTGTATGTATAAGTTTTGCCAGTGGCATTGCTTTACATTTGACCCAATCCTGCAGGCCTTATTCAGGCAAAGCTCCCATTATAATGAGTCCTGCCTGGCTCGGGAGTGCAGGATCAGGCCCACGATGTCTAGCCAGAAAGAATTGGTTCTCCGCACCGTTTAGCCCACTATTTCTTTACACCAGCATCAAAATGGAGCTCTATCATCAGGACAGGGAGGGAACCTGGATGGAACCCGTTTGCAGCCCATTAGTACTGTGGTTCTCAACCAGAGGTATGGGTACCCCTGGGGGTACACAGAGATCTTCCAAGGGGGTACATCAGCTCAGCTAGATATTTGCCTAGTTTTACACCAGGCTACATAAAAAGCACTAGCGAAGTCAGTGCAAACTAAAATTTCATACAGACAATGGCTTGTTTATGCTGCTCTATATACCATCCACTGACATGTAAGTACAATATTTATATTTCAATTGGTTTATTGTATAATTATATGGTAAAAATGAGAAAGGAAGCAATTTTGCAGTCATAGTGGGCTGTGACACTTCTGTATTTTTATGTCTGATTTTTGTAAGCAAGTCATTTTTCAGGTGAGGTGAAATTGAAACTGAAAGGAGTACAGTAGTCTGGACGGGTTGAGAGCCACTGCTCTAGGGAGTCAAGACATTGGACTGGGAACTAGCAACAGGGATTCTACTTCTGGCTTGGTCACTAACCAGCTGTGTGACCTTGGGCAAGTCACTTCACTTCTGTGTCTCTGTTTCCCCTCCGACCCAGTGTCTGTTTACACCGTAGCTTTTCAGGACCGACACGGCCACATTATGCATATGTCCCGTGCCTAGCACAATGGGGTGATACAACAGTACGCTAATGAGCTGTGCTCAGGCTTCCCAATCTCTATATCTAGTCCCTGCCAGCTGTGGGCAGGGGCGGCTCTAGACCCCAGCGCGCCAAGCAGGCGCTTGGGGCGGCCGTTTCCCGGGGGGGCGGCATTTGGCTCCGGTGTAGCTCCCGCCGGCATGCCTGCGGCAGGTCCACCGGAGCCCGGAACGAGCGGACCTGCCGCAGGCATGACTGCGGCGGGTCCCCTCTTCCCGCGGCTCCGGTTGAGCTCCCGCAGGCATGACTGCGGCAGGTCCGCTGGTCCCGGGCTCCGGTGGACCTGCCGCAGGCATGCCGGCAGGAGCTCAACCGGAGCCGCGGGAAGAGGGGACCCACCGCGGGACCGGGGAAGGGCGGCGCAGCGCTCCGCACTGCTTGGGGCAGCCTACTGTCTAGAGCCGCCCCTGGCTGCGGGGGAAGGATGGTGAGATCTGCCAGTGAGCCAAAGCCCACCTGCCTCTCTTCGGGGGTCAATGTCCCAAGATTTCTAAGCTGGAGAGTCAGTAATGTTTGAGTTATTGGCATTAACAATTCTCAGCAGCAGCAGTTGCCGCTTCTGAGTGTTTGTGTTCTGCAGCAAGGTGCATAATTTTCCCTATTTCAGCCACTTACTTCTAAAATGAGAGATCCATAATTATACCACGTGTGATTTTGTCACTGGTTGTGCTGGCTTATTACCCAGTTACAATAATTGAAAGACAGCAAATCACAGTGCCATGCACACAGAGTTGTATAATATGTAGTCATCACTGTGGTAAATAAATGGCATCACATTTGGAGTTCTGGATTGACCTGGACATTGTAATTATAGCATCACTGACTTAGAGTTATTGCAATATGGAAATATATCATAAATATTAGATCTTGATGCGTGGATGTATAGATTACAACACTGCCTTTTGCATCGAGAACGTGCTTCCTCCTACAGATGTGCAGTATCCAGTGAAATCTCTGCAGGCTCTTCCTACCAGCTTGGCTAAATTTGGAAGAAAAAAAAGTTGGCTCCTCCTTTGGCACATCACGTTGCACCAATTTTTGTCACAAACAGCCAATGCGTTATGGTGATTAGCTTTCATTGTCCTGTTGTAGTTTTAGATGTTTGGTTCCTGCAAACTGATTCAATACGTGCCTTGACAAGGTAGGGAACCGTGGAAAAGCTTTAAGCTTTGGGTTCTGCTCTGCATTAGCAGCAGTACAGCTGTTGTTCCTTTCTCAGCCACAGCTATTTATACGCCTAAATGACATTGAACACTCCTTGCTATTTTGGAGTTCTTGGGTGTGTATATGTTGACATATATGTTAAGAAGATAAGAACGGCCATAATGGGTCAAACCAAAGGTCCATCTATCATACTTTGTACAAAATGTATCATAATCCTGTAAAGGGATGAACATAAGGCTATAGGCTGTCACTGGCTGTCACAGTGAAAAGCTAATCCCGAAAACTACCCCAGCTCAGCTAGACTGAAAATCAGCATTGTGCGTGGGTCGGGATGCGGGGGCAGCACAAGACCTCTCCACACTTACGGTCACCTAACCCAGACATTCTTGCTCTGTTTTCCACTGTTCTAGGTTGAGGTCCTACCACAGATGTTCATAGTGCTTTGATTGGAATGGCCATTGTACACCATTATTCGTTTTGTAATCTAATTTGTAAATAAATCATCTGATCAGGAAAACTGACTCGTGCTTTCATTAATTAGTAGTATCTCTAGGCCCACAATTCTTTGTGAATTTTTTTTAATTGTAGCCAAACTTACTCTTTACATAGAATTCTCTGAGCTCCATAAGCATCTTATTCCAAACAGTCTATATTGAATCCACCTGTATGTCATCTCAGATATGAGTCCTGACTTCATCACATCCTTCTCAATTTACCTGGATACAACTTTCAGCACTGACAGGGCCAAACTCATTTGCCATCACTCACCTGGGGTCAAAGTCACCTCTGTGCAGGGAGTCAACGTAAACCCTATGTACCACTTATGTCCCAGTTGCATGGAGTTCCATTGAAGTCAATGAATAACTGGCATGAATAGAGAGAGCAGAATTTGGCCCATTTATATTTGAGGCAACTTGAAGGGATGTGACTTTGAAAGTCAAGTCAACCCTCTTTCCTGAGAAGATTAGTTTAGCCTCCTTGTCTTTGCCCCGGTTATGATTTGTTCCTGTTGCTAAACTGGATCAGTGTTTCCCAAACTTGGGATGCCGCTTGTTTAGGGAAAGCCCCTGGCAGGCCGGGCCGGTTTGTTTACCTGCCGCGTCTGCAGGTCCAGCCGATCATGGCTCCCACTGGCCGCGGATCGCTGCTCCAGGCCAATGGGAGCTGCTGGAAGCAGCGGCCAGTACGTCCCTCAGCCCGCGCCGCTTCCCACAGCTCCCATTGGACTGGAGTAGCAAACCATGGCCAGTGGTAGCTGCGATTGGCCGGACCTGCAGACGCGGCAGGTAAACAAACCGGCCTGGCCCACCAGGGGCTTTCCCTAAACAAGCAGCGTCCCAAGTTTGGGAAACACTGACCTAGATATTCCCTTTCTTGTTTTGACTAAGAATTATAGACGTTACAGCACAAAAAAGAAATAAAAAATAGCTTTATGGGACCAATTCAGTAAAAAAAAAAAAGTTATTGGCAATTAGCACAGATTTTTTTTAAAAAGTAATTAGCCCTCCTGCCCTGAGAATTAATGAATACTTTTCATTGCACCCTAAGGGATTGTCAACCCAATAATAATCCATTTGAGATTAATGTGATTCTAAAACTGCATTGTGAAAATGCAGGCTGCAAAATGATCACAAACAGGCAATCTTGCAGCAATGAACATGGACAGAAATTGCTTCCAGGATGAAATTTCAGATGGATTAAGTGTAATAAAAGGAACTGCTCATTCAGTAAGGGTGAATTCAAAAGTGGGTGGAGTAAAATGCACACAAAAAGTCATAAGGCCTAATTCATCCCTGATGGCAGTGGGTGTAATAGCCATGAAGTCAGTGCAGTTGCATATGGTCTCACCTGTGAAATGTGTCTGGTAAAACATGCCTGTGAGGTGACTAACTCCCAGGCATGTCCATGTCCCCTGGCTTGGCTGGGTGTGTTCAACTGCCATGTTGAAGGGGGTTCTATAGAAGACATGGGAATCCCTGAAAACCCTTCAGCGCACTCAGCTCATTTAAATGACAGGGAAGCTACAGGAGACAATGGGATTTCCCCCATCACATGGTGCTTCACATTTTTTATTATATGTATGTACATACAAAAATCACATCCTCTAATTTACAGCACAGTTCCTGTAAAGGTTTCTCTCCAGCAAAATTCTGTTTTCATGGGACTGAGAAGGGGGATGGGAAACAGCCTCAGGAAGATACTCCACACGTGTTGGGAGTCGTTCTGTACGGTGAACGTTCTGTATCCTCTGACAACCCATTCATGTTTATCGTGATTGTCGGCTTCCTCCCTGGCATTGTAAGATGAAGGATAAACAAATGTTCCTTGTCAGAGTAAAGCTCTAGAAGACAGAGAACAGATCAAAAGCATCCCTCCCCCCCTCCCCCCCACTCCCGGAGCGCATCCCCTCCCACTCAGTGACATTCAGTCAGCCTCTGAGACATACACACAGACCTGCTCCAGGAGTCGTGACTCAGCCAGAGCTCCAAGTCCTCTGAGTGGGGTGCTGAAGATTAAGTTAAACCCTTGCTGCTGTTGATGGCGGCTTGGTGTCATTTTTTTAAAATGTGTTGTGTTTTTCGTTAAGAATCAGTGAGCTAGACTAAAGCACCGAATATTCACTGCCACCACCTCCCAACGCGACATCCAGCAGAATAAATCAGCCAAATAAGTGATAAATATTACTTCACTTGGATTGCAATAGTGCCTAGAGGCGACGTACAGCTAGACCTCAGAGCATCATCATGGTAGGCGCTGTACACACATGTAATTAAAAGATGCTCTCTGCCCCAAAGACCTTGCAGTCTAAATATAAGATGTGGGCACAACAAAGAAAGGGGAAGAGTGCTAAGCAGTAGCTAAGATACCTCGAGGTGTGACACTGAGTGGATCAAGAGTGACTACAGGGCTCTGGGAGTACGGGTGAAGGAGTTTGGAGTGCAGGTGGTATTCTCTTTGATCCTTCCTGTCAAAGGTAGGAGCCCAGGCAGAGACAGGTGCATAGTGGAGGTGAATGCCTGGCTGCAAAGATGATGTCATCAGGAGGGCTTTGGCTTCCTCGACCACGGGATGCTATTCCAGGAAGGACTGCTAGGCAGAGATGGCATTCACCTTTCGAGGATGGGAAAGACCCTATTTGGACACAGACTGACTAACCTAGTGAAGAGGGCTTTAAACTAGGTTCGACGGGGACAGGTGAGCAAAGCCCACAGGTAAGTGAAGAACATGGAGACCTGGGAGATGGGCTGGAAATAGGAGGGAGCATGGGCTATAATGGCAGAGAGAAAGGAGGGTCAGGGCAAAACTGGGAGGCAAGATCAAATCAGTATCTTAGATGCCTATATACAAATGCGAGAAGTATGGGTAATAAGCAGGACAAACTGGAAGTGCTAATAAATAAATACAACTATGACATTGTTGGCATCACTGAAACTTGGTGGGATAATACACGATTGGAATGTTGGTATGGATGGGTACAGCTTGCTCAGGAAGGATAGACGGGGAAAAGGAAGGAGGTGTTGCTTTATATATTAATAATGTACATACTTGGACTGAGGTGGAGATGGACACAGGAAACGGAAGTGTTGAGATTCTCTGGGTTAGGCTAAAAGGGGTAAAAAACAAGGGTGATGTCATGCTAGGAGTCTACTACAGGCCACCTAACCAGGTGGAAGAGGTGGATGAGGCTTTTTTTAAACAACTAACAAAATCATCCAAAGCCCAAGATTTGGTGGTGATGGGGGACTTCAACTATCCAGATATATGTTGGGACAATAACATAGCGGGGCACAGACCATCCAATAAGTTCTTGGACTGCATTGCAGACAACTTTTTATTTCAGAAGATTTAAAAAGCTACTGGGGGAAGCTGTTCTAGATTTGATTTTAACAAATAGGGAGGGACTCATTGAGAATTTGAAAGTGGAAGGCAGCTTGGGTGAAAGTGATCATGAAATCATAGAGTTCACAATTCTAAGGAAGGGTAGAAGGGAGTACAGCAAAATAGAGACAATGGATTTCAGAAAGGCGGATTCTGGTAAGCTCAGGGAGCTGATAGGTAAGGTCCCATGGGAATCAAGACTGAGGGGAAAACAACTGAGGAGAGTGGGCAGTTTTTCAAAGGGACACTATTAAGGGCCCAAAAGCAAGCTATTCCGCTGGGTAGGAAAGAGAGAAAAAGTGGCAAAAGACCAGCTTGGCTTAACCATGAGATCTTGCATGACCTAAAAAATAAAAAGGAGTCATATAAAAAATGGAAACTAGGACAGATTACAAAGGATGAATATAGGCAAACAACACAGGAATGCAGGGGCAAGATTAGAAAGGCAAAGGCACAAAATGAGCTCAAATTAGCTACAGGAATAAAGGGAAACAAGAAGACTTTTTATCAATACATTAGAAGCAAGAGGAAGACCAAGGACAGGGTAGGCCCACTGCTCAGTGAGGAGGGAGAAACAGTAACAGGAAACTTGGAAATGGCAGAGATGCTTAATGACTTCTTTGTTTCGATCTTCACCGAGAAGTCTGAAGGAATGCCTAACATAGTGAATGCTAATGGGAAGGGGGTAGGTTTGGAAGATAAAATAAAAAAAAGAACGAGTTAAAAATCTCTTAGAAAAGTTAGATGCCTGCAAGTCACCAGGGCCTGATGAAATTCATCCTAGAATACTCAAGGAGGTATCTGAGCCTCTAGTTATTATCTTTGGAAAATCATGGGAGACAGCAGAGATTCCAGAAGACTGGAAAAGGGCAAATATAGTGCCCATCTATAAAAAGGGAAATAAAAACAACCCAGGAAACTACAGACCAGTTAGTTTAACTTCTGTGCCAGGGAAGATAATGGAGCAAGTAATTAAGGAAATCATCTGCAAACGCTTGGAAGGTGGTAAGGTGATAGGGAATAGCCAGCATGGATTTGTAAAGAACAAATCGTGCCAAACCAATCTGATAGCTTTCTTTGATAGGATAACGAGTCTTGTGGATAAGGGAGAAGTGGTGGATGTGGTATACCTAGACTTTAGTAAGGCATTTGATATGGTTTCGCATGATATTCTTATTAATAAACTAGGCAAATACAACTTAGATGGGGCTACTATAAGGTGGGTGCATAACTGGCTGGATAACCGTACTCAGAGAGTAGTTATTAATGGTTTCCAATCCTGCTGGAAAGGTATAACAAGTGGGGTTCTGCAGGGATCTGTTTTGGGACCGGCTCTGTTCAATATCTTAATTGACTTAGATATTGGCATAGAAAGTACGCTTATTAAGTTCGCAGATGATACCGAACTGAGAGGGATTGCAACTGCTTTGGAGGACAGGGTCATAATTCAAAATGATCTGGACAAATTGGAGAAATGGTCTGAGGTAAACAAGATGAAGTTTAATAAAGACAAATGCAAAGTGCTCCACTTAAGAAGGAACAATCAATTTCAGACATACAGAATGGGAAGAGACTGTCTAGGAAGGAGTACGGCAGAAAGGGATCTAGGGGTTATAGTGAACCACAAGCTAAATATGAGTCAACAGTGTGATGCTGTTGCAAAAAAAGCAAACGTGATTCTGGGATCCATTAACAGGTGTGCTGTGAACAAGACAAGAGAAGTCATTCTTCCGCTCTACTCTGTGCTGATTAGGCCTCAACTGGAATATTGTGTCCAGTTCTGGGCACCGCATTTCAAGAAAGATGTGGAGAAACTGAAGAGGGTCCAGAGAAGAGCAACAAGAATGATTAAAGGTCTTGAGAACATGACCTACGAAGGAAGGCTGAAAGAATTGGGTTTGTTTAGTTTGGAAAAGAGAAGACTGAGAGGGGACATGGTAGCAGTTTTCAGGTATCTAAAAGGGTGTCATAAGGAGGGAGAAAACTTGTTCATCTTAGCCTCTAAGGATAGAACAAGAAGCAATGGGCTTAAACTGCAGCAAGGGTGGTTTAGGTTGGACATTAGGAAAAAGTTCCTGTCAGGGTGGTTAAACACTGGAATAAATTGCCTAGGGAGGTTGTGGAATCTCCATCTCTGGAGATATTTAAGAGTAGGTTAGATAAATGTCTATCAGGGATGGTCTAGACAGTATTTGGTCCTGCCGTGAGGGCAGGGGACTGGACTCGATGACCTCTCGAGGTCCCTTCCAGCCCTACAATCTATGAAACTGTAATTCATGTAATAAACATCAATCATAACAATATAAAACATCTACAGCCCCCTGGAAAATGACATCCCTCAGACTGGAAATTAAAATACAGGACACAGTCATGAGTTCTTTCTCCAGTGCTTACTATGAAGTGCTCCACGCTATGGCAGAAACTGACACAGAGGAAGAGAGTGACAGACACAGTAGCAGTGCTCCCTATTTCGGAGACTGAGGAGAAGAATGTGCCAGCACACAGGGATGTGACCAGGAAGCATGAGCGTGGGGGAATGGTACTTTTACTATTCCTTTCAGAAAGTAATCCACTGTGCTGCAGAGCCTCAGTCATTATGAATGACAAGCATTTGAAGGTGTGGATATTTATAGTGAAGTCTCCACAACCTGCCTTCACTTTGCCCATCACCCACCTAACAGAGAGGGATACACTTATATCCTATTACAGTCAGAAAATTTTGAAATAAATGACAACAGCTGAACACACAATTTGTTCTACTGATGGTGTGACTGTTTCCTGGTGTGGGATATAGGCAAGCTGAGAATTCCAAATAGGACAGACTGTTTTAAACAGGGCAGACATCCCAAACTGGTGGTTATTCTATCATTAGAGTTTACCAAGCCAGTAACAAGAGTGAGCTTCTTTATCACCACACTGGTTAACAAGAAGTTAAAACCACAGTCTCCTTAGGCATTCCAGCCCTTGGCTCACCACTCAGACAACTGGACTTTATTATGAGAGATTACTGAAAACCAGATTAATCAGTTTATATTGGTCTTCCAATCCCAAGGGATCAGACATCTAACCAGGTCAATATATAAAACCTAGCTCTTGCCCCAAAATCATTCTGGTAGCCAACCCTTTAGTAACTAAAAGCTAAAGGTTTATTAATGTAAACAGGAAAGAAAAGACAACAGTTATCAAACAGTTAAAGAATCATATACATCACAATTGATTTTCAGAGATTGCAGGTCAGGCTCATAGCAGGGATGGTAAATCTGCTCGCTTGTAAAAAGTCTCTCTCTGGATCACCAAAACTGGTTGGGGGCCATTCAGTCCCTTTGTTCATAGCTTCCTTGTTAGAAATCCAGTCCAGCGATATGAAGCAGGAAATGAACCCAAAGAAATGATGTCACAGGCTCACATTTATACCTTCAACCCAGGCGCATGGAAAATTCCTGGCAAAGATGAAGCCTTGGGTCACATGTCATGATGAGTCACTGGGCGGCCATTTCCTCAGTGCTTTCTGAAATGTCTCCAGGAAAGGGTCATTGGGTATGTTTTAGTCTCTTCAATGGCCCATTGGTTGTCCTTAACAGGCCATCAACACATAGTTGGCCAGTCCGGATGTAAATCTATCTGCAGCGGTATCACCCAGGCATCACAACATGTTTGAGATACAAGTACATAGCCAATATCCATAACTTCAGATACAAAGAGGATTCATGCATATAAACAGGATGATCATACTTAGCAATCTATAACTTTTCCATTGATAACTTACATGACATACTTTGTAAAAGATTTATTGCAATTGTATAACAGTGGTAGAAACAATGATATAAATGGGCATCTTCCTTTTCATACAGCATCACAGGTGTGTAACTTGTTTTACAAGCATGGTGATGTGCTTTTTGCCTTTGGAATGAATAAGTAATGTCCTAGCCTGGTTTGGTAAATGGAATAATCCTAATGTCAGTGCCCTATACAAACATTACATATTATAGGTGGCTCAGATAGTACTGCCTATAGTTAAGGTTGCCTAACACTTTCCAGTATAAGATCCTGTTTTCAATTGCTTATAACTTTGTCAAATGTAAAGAGTTTGGGCTGAATTTTTCCCTGTCAGCTGTCTGCCTCAGACCGACTTTTTTGGGATGTTTCAGATAAAGCAGATTAGCTGTATCTGAAAATGAGTCTAGTGAAAAAATATAATTTTGCCTGTGTTAAAAAAAAATCCATCTGTTTCCCAGAAACTAGCACCCCTGTGCTTTCCAGGAGGGTGCTTGAAATTTGGCAGGGCAGCCCTCTCTTCTAAGGGGTGTGTCTTCTGCTGGCCCTGTGAAAATCTGCCTAAATTTGGTCAAATTATAAGCCTCTGGAAACTTTTCTTTTGCACATACTTGGTTGAGGCTTGTTAAGCGTTTGGCAGCTGAATTCTCCAAAGAGTCCATCTGTGCTGAGCACGCCCCAGCCCCTTGCAGTTCCTCTATGCCAGTCAGGCTGTGCATGTGCTATTCCCACAAAGCAACTGGGCATTCTCCACCCCACGGGTGCTGGGGCTGAGCAAGACTCTTTCTACAATTGTGCTTCCGGGCCCACTGTGGCACAGGAACCAGGATCCCCTGCTGGTACCAGACAATGTGGAGGAGAAGGGTGACTGACTTGAATGTAGAAGGGACAAGAGCTGGACCTGGTGTGGAGGGTGGAGCAGGTGTAGATTGGGACAAGGAGCGAGGACTGGGAACTGGTGTGGAGCTGGAAAGGGGAGACCATCTCATCTCTTCCTGCAATCAGGGCTGGCTCCAGACCCCAGCGCGCCAAGCGTGCGCTTGGGGCAGCGTCCCACGGGAGGGCGGCAGGCGGCTCCGGCGGACCTCCCGCAGGCGTGCCTGCGGAAGGTCCGCTGGTCCCGCGGCGCCGGTGGACTTCCCGCAGACATGCCTGCAGAGGGGCCACTGGTCCTGTGGCTCCGGTGGACCCTCCGCAGGCAAGTCTGCGAGAGGTCCACCGGCGCCGCGGGACCGGCGACCGGCAGAGCGCCCCCCGTGGCATGCCGCCCTGCTTGGGGCGGTGGACATCCTAGAGCCGCCCCTGCCTGCAATCCCTTGCCTCATTCACTACACACCTTCAAACTTCTGCAATAAATGAGGCAGGGGCCCTACAGACTTCAGTCTCATCCACTATGAATCTCTGTTTCATTCCCAGAACAGGTCCAGCCTGTGCACTGGATTGAGGCAAGGGTCCTGCAGAAAAAATTGTACATGATGTAGCCTGGAGTTAATCTAGTGTGGGAAGTGCACCAGTCACAGGTAACGGGTTCTTTACTCTTGTGGCTATGTAAGGTATGAATAATTATGAGATTGGTGAAACACACAAATAGAAATATGCAGACTTTATTTAAAAGCCCAGTAAATCCAAGCATAAGCATAATTACACAAAACCAGATACATATAACAGAACATCCCTTAGACAGCACACACTTACAGCCTTAGGCTGGTACACAAGAAAACCACCCTCAGTGTTGACACGCTTACAACCTTGTGAAGGCAGACAACAGCAAAGCTAGAAGGAAAGAAAAAGTATGTGGAGATCACCACAAGAGGGCTTGTTCGTACACAGGCTTCCACCATTTGGTCATCCCTCAAGTCCC
The DNA here is from genome assembly GCF_016161935.1 of Mauremys reevesii. Classification (NCBI taxonomy): domain Eukaryota; kingdom Metazoa; phylum Chordata; order Testudines; family Geoemydidae; genus Mauremys; species Mauremys reevesii. The sequence goes on from NC_052623.1 coordinate 154,953,746, forward strand.
AACTCCGGTTTATACCCTTGTTCCATACATCCCCCATACATGTTCAGGACCATACCTAAGTTTTCAGCGCCTGCCCATGTGTGATATTCCAGCGAACCACAGTTAAACTTCTGACAGTTAATACCTCACTTGCATCAATTAACGTCCCAATAGTTTTGATTTCATTTCAGTTTCTCCATGGTTACATATATCCAAAAATCCCCTAGAAATCTGTTGTGTTAAGCTTCTGTGGTGTAGTTGTTTATCACAAGCTACGCATTGCAAAACCTTCTGACCTCAGGTCAAGCACCTGTGCTAAGCGTTCTTCTACACGTGGCTTACTCCTCAGCCTGTTGCCAAGCCTAAATGCTCATTGTGTCTATCCTCCTGCTTGCATTTCAGCTAGCTTATATTACTAAAAGCAATTGTGCACATAAAATCTAACCTGAGCTAATCAGGTCATGGGTCACAGGGCAATAGTGATCAAGTAATTAAAGACTGTATCATAACACATTTTACTAAACTCAACAATGTAAGGAAACGAAAGATATACAGCATCAGAACAAAACTGAGAATTTTCAATTCAAACAATCTCAGTACTAACATATGGCTGTGAGAGCTGGAGACTACCAAAATGTTAGACAGAAAACTACACATGTTTGAAAATAAGTGCCTTAAAAAGATTCTGCGCATTGGATGGCAAGACTTCATCACCAACAAAGAGATCTGAGAAATCATCAACCAGCAGCTTGTGTCCACTAGAAGCGCTGGCCATATCGGCAAGAGGAGGTGTACTCTGGATGGCAACAAATGGACTCCCACATGAAAATGTCAAGTTGAAACCAACTGGTGTGAAGAAAAACCTTAAGGAGAATCCATAACAGAGTGGGCAGAATAGTTGATCTCCACACCATAGAGCAGGGGTTGGCAACCTTTCAGAAGTGGTGTGCCGAGTCTTCATTTAGTCACTCTAATTTAAGGTTTCGTGTGCTAGTAATACATTTTAACGTTTTTAGAAAGTCTCTTCCTATCAGTCTATAATATATAACTAAACTATTGTTGTATGTAAAGTAAATAAGGTTATTAAAATGTTTAAGAAGCTTCATTTACAATTAAATTAAAATGCAGAGCCCCCCGGACTGGTGTCCAGGACCCGGGCAGTGTGAGTGCCACTGAAAATCAGCTTGCGTGCCGCCTTTGGCACACATGCCATAGGTTGCCTGCCCCTGCCATAGAGCAAATGGAAGCAGCAGCAAATGACTAAGTGGAATGGAAGAGATTAATTTCCATCCGGTGTGCCAACATTGGCATTGGAAGGATGTAACCATAATGCACACACATAAGGGGCTGAATTGAGGTTGCACAGGCAACACTAATTCTGGTATTTCCTAACTTTTGAGAGCTTGACTTTGCAGCTTTAATAATGTTCCATTAGCATAGTTTTTTAAATGTAATTTCCTAATTTAAAAAAAAACTTAAAAATTGAAAAAAAACAAACCAAAGTTTCATCATGTAGCACCATATTGATACTCATGTGGGTCATCAGCCAGGTTGGGGGTCTTTAGATCTAGTGCACAGTCCCCTACCACTCACTATTACCTCTAACCCCCAGTGAAATGGTGAAGATGGACTCTGTGCTGGGGTTTTTAGTCATCTGTAGGGAGGGTGCATGGTGCTGATTGAACCTATAATTCTGCCCAGCTATTAGCCCAGAATTAAGCTTGTTGGTAGAAAAATGGAGGGAAACTTCACAGAAGAAAATATTTTTTCCACTCAAAAAACCTTCAGAATTCAGTTTTTTAAAAACCAGCTCTAGTTATTTGTGGAATTGTTATTAGAAATCACTTAATAATTTCATTTTCAAATATTTGTTTTTCCTAACTACTGGGTTCTAATAAAGTTGTTTTACACTAACAACCTTAACTCCAAATTCACATCTTTTTATTTTGGATCTTCACCTTTATTTTTTTAAACACAATGTGTGAAAACTTGGTGTGGATGAAATTGCTACAATACATTAGTTGGGATGGAGTTGGGGCTGGAGTCTTCTGTGGATATTTTGTATGACACTCGGACCTTTGTTTTTTTCCACAGCAATTAACTTCCAATTATCCACTAAAAATGTGTATTTGCATTCACGTATTGCATAAACAGCTGATTACCTCAAAATATACCCCCCATTCTGGGAATAACGGGAAAGCATCTTTTTGTAGAGATGAGTAGAGGTCAAAGCTGACCTTATAATGGAACGTATCCTACAACTTGAACTATGAATTTGCCCCATACCATAGAGGCAGGTAAAGCAAGCTAGAGCCGCCAGTAGCTGTAACTAGTACAGATCAGCAAGGCCCAGACAAAAAGACAGCAGCAAGCACAGAAGGGATCAATTGTGCCAGCAGCCATGCCATGGAGTTGTAGTTGAGCAGGTTTTAGTTTCATCCAAGCTGCGTACAGCCACTGTACAAGTGTATTTAATTGGGAGATACCCACAAAGCGTCTTTGTGGATTACCTCCATGACATAAACATCCTGTTTGGTGTAGTGCATAATGAACATGCCCCAGGGCAGAAAAACAAACACCTTGCACAGCTTCAGCTTAGTCCCACACCCAGCATAATTACAAGCTCTGAATCACCATCCTTGGTGAGGCAAGCAATGGTGGTGTTAAGCTACTTGAGGCTGTTTCTCCCTCCTCCATGTCAGCATTCTTGCCCCCTGCCTCCACTTGGTAGCACTGCTTTCGCCAGTCAGGCCATGGGCATGGTCAGAGAAAATGCTAAACCAACTGCAGCAACAGCACCGAGAGTACCTACTACTGGCCTTTCATATCCAGGCCCAGTGCAGTTCCTCGCACATCATTGCCCAGCTGGTCAGAAGGCTGACGGGAGAGATAATGGCAGTAGATTGTCATGTGTTTTCAATAGCAGAGGACACTGACTGACTTTAGGCAACGGATAAGCTGAGACTCCCCTGCTCCAGAACAGTGCTGCCTGGTGGATATTTATCAGCGCGCATCCAGCTTCTAAAGGGCCTTATGTACATCAGGAAATGGTACTGTGTTTAAACAGGGTTTTACCTTCGAGTCAACAAATGATGGTTAAACCCTACTGGGAGCAGGTTTTAACCATACCTATCTGACACCTCTGTTCTACGCTGACCACAGAGTTGTGGTCAGCACCATGGGAGCTAGCATGAGTATTGAAAATCATGCTTGAACACAAGCCCAGTGTAGACAAGGCCTGCCTGCTAGAAATGTATCCCCGGGGCAGGCGTGTCAGTCACTGCACGGCTGAGAGCTGCACTTGAACAACTTCTATGCACATGCCGGTGTTATGCCTAGCCGCTCCGACAGCCCACTGGAGCAGCTGTCTGCCTTCGCAGCGTGGGTGTGACTGCTGTTAAGCAATTCGCCTAATGCCTCCTCTGCTCCTCCTGGCTTAATTTGAATTGCTCCATCAGCATCTCTAAGGGAGGCCCTGTGCTGTGGTGCTTTGACAGCAAGGACCAGAGGCTCAGGGGGGGAGGCTGCCTTTGTTCCTTTTGCCTGACGCTGTTAATGGCTTCCAGCATATCTTTAGGCAAATCATGTAATCTCCATGTGCCTCAGTTTGCCCACCAGAAAAAGGCAAGGGGGAGGGACTGTAGCACAAGGCTGCATAAAAAGGCAGGCGCTGCTCTGAAATTCAAGCCCAGCTCCCAGCAGCAACAGGCGCCGCACTCTGCCTCTCAAAAGAAGCCAGAATAACTCCAGGATCCTGAGCTGTCGCTCGGATTTTATTTATTTACCGTGCTGGTCTTCTGGTGGGTTGGCTGAAGTTTGTTTAAATAATGGAACATGCAGCTCTCTCTGGAACAATGCCATGCTTAATAACAGCCCTTCTCTGGGCTAAACTGTGTTGCTATAAGTGTACTGCAACTTCAGCCCCAGCAAGCACCAGCCTCTTACAGCGGCAGCTGTAGCAGCAGTGCTGCCGACTTGGGCTTTGGGGCCCATCCCCAAAGCACATAGCTGCTGCTGTCACTGTGTGCAACCCGTTGTCGTGGTACTCCGAACGGTTAGTTTAAAATGCTGGCTGATGTGAACCACATTCATTCTTTCTTTCGGACTAAACCAAGGTAGCAGCATGGCCATTCCTCTGCAATAAACCCAAAACTAAGCTAATCCTGCTGGTAGCTGAACTTAGATTGTCGAAGTGCTTGGAAACACCGTAAGCTTGCATCATGCCATCTACACACAGCAACCATCCCAGGAGCCTTCCAAAGGTTGGGCATGATGGGTAGCTGCAATAGCTGCAAAAAAGTCTTTAGCTCAGATTCAGATGAAACTGTACATTTTGCACTGGCCTATCCCCAGTGTGGACAGGTGAAGACTGTAGCTGTCACTTTGTTTCCCCTGGCTCCATCTCCTAACGCAGTTCCTTCCTCTTTGGGAATAACCAGGAGCCCTTATCAGGGCCGCCCAGAGGGTGGGGGGGCAAGAGGGGCAATTTGCCCCAGGCCCCGAGCCCCACAGGGGCCCCCACCAGAGTTTTTCAGGGCCCCTGGAGCGGGGTCCTTCACTCGCTCCAGGGGGCCCAGAAAACTCTTGTGGGGCCGGGCGCAGGAGCTTCTTCTGCTCCCGGTCTTCGGAAGCAGGGGGTCCTTCCGCTCCCGGGCGGAAGGACCCCCCGCTGGCGAATTACCGCCGAAGATGGAGCGGGACCCGCCGCCGAAGTTCAGCTCGGTCTTCGGCGGTAATTCGGCGGCGGGGGGGGCCCTTCCGTTCTGGGACCCGCCGCCGAAGTGCCCCGCAGACCCGCGGCAGGGGCCCCCCCGCCGCAAAATTACCGCCGAAGACCGGGCTGCACTTCAGCGGCGGGTCCCGCTTCGGCGGTAATTCAGCGGCGAGGGGAGCCCTGCCGCGGGGTCTTCGGGGCACTTCAGCGGCGGGCTCCCCGCCACCGAAGACCCCGGGCCCCCGGAATCCTCTGGGCGGCCCTGGCCCTTATTTCTGAGATCATTGCTAGAGACAGGGATAAGTGCTTCAAGGGCCTGAACATCCTCTGACTAGGGGTGCAAGGCATGTTGTGCATGCACAGAAACTCTAATCTAACCCACTCTCAGGACATGTAATGCAACAAATCTAGATGGAGCTACTATAAGGTGGGTGCAGAGCTGGTTGGCAAACCGTTCCCAGAGAGTAGTTATCAGTGGTTCACAGTCATGCTGAAAGGGCATAACGAGTGGGGACCCACAAGGATCAGTTCTGGGTCCAGTTCTGTTCAATATCTGCATCAATGATTTAGATAATGGCACAGAGAGGACACTTATAAAGTTTGTGGATGACACCAAGCTGGGGGGATTGCAAGTGCTTTGGAGGACATGATTAAAATTCAAAATGATCTGGACAAACTGGAGAAATGGTCTGAAATAAATAGGATGAAATTCAATAAGGACAAATGCAAAGTACTCCACTTAGGAAGGAAAAATCAGTTGCACACATATAAAATGGGAAATGACTGGTTAGGAAGGAGTACTTTGAAAAAGAGGTCTGGGGGTCATAGTGGACCACAAGCTAAATATGAGTCAACAGTGTAACACTGTCGCAAAAAAAGCAAATATCATTCTGGGATGTATTAGCAGGAGTGTTGTTAATGAGGCACGAGAAGTAATTCTTTCGCTCTACTCTGCGCTGATTAGGCCTCAACTGGAGTGTTGTGTCCAGTTCTGGATGCCACATTTCAGGAAAGATGTGGACAAATTGGAGAAAGTCCAGAGAAGAGCAACAAAAATGATTAAAGGTCTAGAAAACATGTCCTATGAGGGAAGCGTGAAAAAATTGGGTTTGTTTAGTCTGGAGAAGAGAAGACTGAGAGGGGACATGATAACAGTTTTCAAGTACATCAAAGGTTGTTACAAGGAGGAGGGAGAAAAATTGTTCTTCTCAACCTCTGAGGATAGGAGAAGCAGCAATGGGCTTACATTGCAACAAGGGAAGTTTAGGTTGGACATTAAGAAAAACTTCCTAACTGTCAGAGTGGTTAAACACTGGAATAAATTGCTTAGGGAGGTTGTGGAATCTCCATCCTTGGAGATTTTTAAGAGCAGGTTAGACAAACACCTGTCAGGGATGGTCTAGATAATACTTAGTGCTGCCTTGAGTGCAGGGGACTGGACTAGATGACCTCTCGAGGTCCCTTCCAGTCCTAAGATTTCACACAACCCATATCCCTATTGCAGTTTTCTTGTGTAGTCTAGGCCAGCCCTGACTGTCTGAGTGTGCCAAAGCTATATTCCAAGGTTTGATATGAGTTCCAGCCTGAATCCGTCTGGTGTTACTCACCCCTGCACTGGTCCTGCAGCCAGCTATAGAGAAATTACTACAGTGCCCTCCCTCTCTTTCTAGCCATCATTCTCCACCTCTCCCCAAGTAAATAAGTAGGTTTCTGTACGTGGATTTTCAGGTTGTTACGTTGTTAATATAGTGGGTTTTGCTGTGTGATTGACAATGTGAAGCATGCACAACAATCATTAATTGAAGGCTTTCAATTTCAGCCCTTCCATAAGCAGGCCACAGAAGCTGTGCCTTCTTGTGCCATGGTGGAATCTGGCCTCGTGGGTGGTAGCAACTAATGCCAAGAACAGTGTAAGCTAGGAGCACTGATTCCAAAATGACTGACTCCTGTGGGCGCTGGTCAAATGACAGAGGGCCTTATTCTGTCCTGCTGGTTTTACACCTGTGTCATTCCATTGACTTAAATAGAATTTCTTTGATTTACATCAGTTAGAGGAGAATTGGGCCCTGAGAGCCTAAATGCAGCTACTGATTGACTAGATTGTTCTTCAGAGCCGTGACAAGACCCATTTAGCCCCATGTTCATATGCACAATGAAATTCCAAATGCTCAGGCCCCAATTTTTTTCTGATTAACATTGAAAACATTTTGATTCCTCCAAAAAGGCCAAACATTGGGCCACCTGGGAAGTGTATTATTTGGGTTACACATCTCTGCTTCTAATATACACTCTCCAGCCAGCACAACATCTTACAGGTGATTGATGAACCTGAGCGTATTAGTAGCAGCTTAATGAACTGGCCTGTAAAGCCTTTAAAGCAGGAGATGCATAAGACACAACAGCCCCTTATGTGGCTGCTATCTTTTCTCTTTTAAGTGGATTGGTGGAACTATCCTGATTTCCCAACAAGTCAATACTCTGTATATTATATTTTATTTTTACCACATGTACTTCAATAAGAGAAATAAAATGCTATGCTTTGATTAAACTATGATTATGGGACATTTTATATATTGGATGTTCTGTACTGCTAGGAAAAGTGTGTGTGTGTGTGCGTGGTAATGTACCCTGTGCCATCACAATACGTAGGTGCCAGCACACACACACCTTTACATTTTATGTTCTGCTGTTTGGTGAGGTTCAATTCATATTACTTCAATGCTTTGCTTTGTATGATGAATGTAGTCTAATCTTCAGAGTTTAAGGTTGAAACACTAGTTAAAGTGTTTCTGAGAGGCACTCACCCACAGAGACAGGCAGCAGAAGTAATAGGAGATATGTGTCAAGCATATTTTTTACTTGTATTGGGGTCCCACTCACATAGGGGACCCTGTGGTGGATCAGGGTCCCATTGTGCTAGGCACTCCCCAACATTCCCTGTCACAATGACCCTCTTCTTATCTTGCCAACTCCCTGCTTGTGAGCAAGTGGGCTAGTGAGCTATGTAAGAGTTCTGCACTCAAGAGCAGGGTGTCTGTCAGTTTCAATGACACTCTGGGACGAAGAATGGAGCCATCAGGCAGAGCTGAGGCACAACGTGGTGTTGCATTAGGTGCTCACCCACACACAAGACTGGTAGATCTAATTTCAGGTCTGTTAGCTTTGATAGTGTCCCTTTCAACACCATTATAATTACGCCTGTTAGACACCACCTCTTTATCCCACTTAATGTATCGTGGTTCGCACAATGGTGTTATGATGACAGCTGACAGATCCCCTGTCTTCACAGATATGTTTCTGTTTGTTGCAGGTGTTGCTAATCTGATAATGTTGTTGCCTTTGTTGCACACACTTTTGTCTCTGCTAAGTGACAAGCAGTGGCATGTACTCTGCTTTCTGGCACTTCCCTTTCAAGCTTGTTCTTGCAGTTTCACCTCCTGAGTTTATCAAAGTTGTTCTCGCTCCCTTGTGATGCAGTGGCAGTTCAATCACATGGAAGGATGTGCAGTGGCATTCAGGTGGTGATTGGCATCAGGCATACCTCATTATTCTGTCATGGAGTCAGCCCTGAAATCGATGAGAAACAAGTTCAATCACCTGAAATTGATCCCAGTTTGGTTCCTGTTGATTGGTTTGCCAAATCTGTGACAGAAAACAAGTTATACTAGACGCTAAACATTTGTGGGTGCACTCCTCTCATCTAAATGGCACCTGTAGAGCGTAAAGTCCATGGGGGGGAATAGAGCATTCCCTCTTGCTGTTACTGGCATCTGTATAAATCTTGTTCTGACTAATGAGCCTATGTGTAAATGAGTCATGGTCAAATGCACATGTAGATACTGTCATCATCAGTGACGATTCAACCCTGAGACTTCAGCATCAAATGCACAGGTTTCTACAGTTTGAGCTAAAAAAGAATTCTCAGTAGCTAGGAATGAGCACATACACTAGCCCAGTATATTGGATTTTCCTTCTGTTAGACAAGCACATCCCAAGTGTCTGAAGTCCACAGCAGCATAAGTCCCACCCAGTGACCATGCTGTCTGAAAGTGTATTGCAGCCCCAGTTCATTAAAAGGGCACTGCCTGTGAGACTTGAACTCCTGCGTGTGCACCTCAGATACCTGGGACGAAATTGTCTAACATGGAGAGCATGGAACTGGCTTAGTGTGTGATCTCAACCCCCCCTTGAATGGCTGGTCCTGACAATAATACAGTTTTCTACTTTGGCACCTTTGAAAAATGTCTCCTTTAGCTCAAGTTGTAGAAGCCTATATTTATAGTTCTCAAGATTGTGAGTTCAGTCCCTGCTGAGGATGATGGCTGGCTATAAAGGGTTAAAATTTAGCAGTATATTTAAAGTTGCCACATCCTCTGCAGGATATTACAGAGTGTCACACTTCCTGTCAACTCAGATCCTCTCACAGGCAAAGACAGAAAGTAATTGCAGAGAAGAGAGAATTAGCCAGGTTAGATTACAGCAGCAACAGTGCTCCATTTACATTAGATGTTATTTGTTGTTAGTTAAGTGAACAAATTATTCTAAAGCCTGTCTTCAGCATCATCGACATACAACTTGGTACCAGGAATGCAAGGCACAGATTGCTGGTGAGTCCGGGAAACGGGCAACCAGACTGCAACTGTCTGATGAAAGGGACACTGACCACAGCAAGGTGACAGGGTGAATGAAAAATGGCTGCCGCAGATAGGGTGACCAGACAGTAAGTGTGAAAAATCAGGAGGGGGGGGGGGGGTAATAGGAGCCTATATAAGAAAAAGACCCAAAAAACGGGACTGTCCCTATAAAATTGGGACATCTGGTCTCCCTAGCCACAGAACACCTGCAACCACAACACACAAATTCTCCATCTGCCTTAAAAAATCACAGGGAATGCTGAGACGACTGGGAAAAGACTCAGACAGCAATCTGAAATGTATAGGAGAGTTAGTAAGATAGAAAACAACAAAAGAAATGACATTTTTTTTACGGTGGCTGGGTGTTGAAGTGCTGCATTCCAGAGTGTGAGTGATGATGAGGAAGGGAAGAAAGCTTTAAAGAAGTCATGAGAAGGTCTGAGGATCAATGTGTCCCTAAAGAAATTATCTACGAAAGATCTATTTTCTGGATAAGGACCTGGGAAAAATGGAGAAATAACTGAGATTTTTTTATAGACTAAAAAGTCTTGTTAATTTGGAGTATTCAGGCTCCATCATTCAAAACTAAATAAGTTGGAGCGACAAAAATAAAGAGGTCTAGGAAAGCCTACTCAGGGACAAGGGCCTGAAAAAAAAGGTCTATACCTATGCCAAGAAACAGAACAGTCAGAAATTCAAATTAAGGCCCCAGTGAGATGCAGAGAGTACGTAACTTTAAACACCAGAGTTAAGCAAGTAAGGATAAAGCACACTGAAAATCAAAACAGAGCGGGAACAAGGAATAATGTCAGCAATCTGGCAGCTGGCATGCATATAGAAAATGTCCACCATTTAGGCATAGTAAGCACAGCTACTTTGCAAAAATGTACAAACATGTTGGAAAATGCAGACATTAAAGATAGAACATGAGGATTCCTCAAATGAAAGGGATGAACCAGTTATAAACACAAAGAAGAAAGAAGCTGCAAACTTTTCCAATATGGTTAATGAAGATATGCACAAATAGTCTTTGTGTGATGTATGATTATAGTGACACAGGAGCACAAGTGAATGCAATAGTGCAAAATGGAGGCAGTTTGGTTCAAAGTATAAAACTTGAAGAGTCAACAGTGAGGGACAATTCCACCCATGGCTAAGTCTGAACTGTCACTGAACTATAAAGACAAACCAGTACAAGAGGAGGAGTTGCGGTGCACACAGAAAAGCAACCAGTCTTGGGCTTACACATGATGATGAAATTCAGTAAGGACAAATGCAAAGTACTCCACTTAGGAAGGAACAATCAGTTGCACACGTACAAAATGGGAAATGACTGCCTAGGAAGGAGCACTGTGGAAAGGGATCTGGGGGTCATAGTGGACCACAAGCTAAATATGAGTCAACAGTGTAACGCTGTTGCAAAAAAAGCAAACATCATTCTGGGATGTATTAGCAGGAGTGTTGTTAACGAGGCACGAGAAGTAATTCTTCCACTCTACTCTGCGCTGATCAGGCCTCAACTGGAGTATTGTGTCCAGTGCTGGGCGCCACATTTCAGGAAAGATGTGGACAAATTGGAGAAAGTCCAGAGAAGAGCAACAAAAATGATTAAAGAAAACGTGATCTATTGGGAGTGGATCACATCCACTCTGACTGAATTGGCCTTCAACACTGGTTCTCCACTTGTAAGGTAACTTCCTTCTCTTCATGGGCCAATATATATTTATGCCTGTATCTGTAATTTTCAATCCATGCATCTGAAGAAGTGGGGTTTTTACTCACAAAAGCTTATGCCCAAATAAATCTGTTAGTCTTTAAGGTGCCACCGGACTCCTCGTTGTTTTTGTGGATACAAACTAACACAGCTACCCTTCTGATACTATGACCTATGAGGGAAGATTGAAAAGGGACCAATGTCCCTAAGAAGGGACATTGGTGGGGAGGGATAGCTCAGTGGTTTGAGCATTAGCCAGCTAAATTCCAGGGTTGTGAGCTCAATCCTTGAGGGGGCCGCTTAGGGATCTGGGGCAAAATCAGTACTTGGTCCTGCTAATGAAGGCAGGGGGCTGGACTCAATGACCCCTCAGGGTCCCTTCCAGCTCTATGAGATAAGTATACCTCCATATATTATAACAGTTTTCAAGTATATAAAAGATTGTTACAAGGAGGAGGGAGAAAAATGGTTCTTCTCAACCTCTGAGGACAGGGTAAGAAGCAATGGGCTTAAATTGCAGCAAGGGCAGTTTAGGTTGGACATTAGGAAAAACTCCTTAACTGTCAGGGTGGTTAAGCATTGGAATAAATTGCCTAGGGAGGTTGTGGAATCTCTATCACTGGAGATTTTTAAGAGCAGGTTAGACAAACACCTGTCAGGGATGGTCTAGATCAGGGGTCAGCAAACTTTTTGGCCTGAGGGCCACATTGGGGTGCAAAAGGGTATGGAGGGCCAGGTAGGGAAGGCTGTGCCCCCCAAACAGCCTGGTCCCTGCCTCCTATCTGCCCCCTCCAACTTCCCACCACCTGACTGCCCCCCTCAGAACCTCTGACCCATCCACTCCCCCCTGCTCCTTGTCCCCTGACCACCCCCTCCCAGGGCCCCCCTGGGATCCCACCCCCTATCCAACCTTTCCTTCTCCCTGTCCCCTGACTGACCCCCCCGCCCCTATCCACACCCCGCCCCCAATAGGCCACTCGGGACTCCCACGACCTATCCAATCCCCCTCCCATTCCCCAACCCCGGACCACCCCAGAACCTCCGCCCCATCCAACTACTTCCTGTCCCCGACTGCTCCCAGGGACCCCCTACCCAACCCTCCCCATTGCCCCGCGCACGCCACTGCCATCCCCTTATCATGCTGCTCAAAGCGGCAGGAGCTCGCAGCAGTGAGGCTGTGGGGGAGGGGCTGGGGCGAGCCTCCCCGGCCAGGAGCTCAGGGGCCAGGCAGGATGGTCTCGCGGGCCGTAGTTTGCCCACCTCTGGTCTAGATAATACTTAGTGCTGCCTTGAGTGCAGGGGATTGGACTAGATGACTCTTGAGGTCCCTTCCAGTTCTATGATTCTATGAGGGAATCAGAATAATAACTGGTGACAAGCCAGTACCAGACACAAGTGGACTAACTGTATCATTCTGAAGGCTTGTTTACAGGAAAGAGGTGGCCCCTAGTGAAATACATGATGACAAACTGGAAAAAGTCCAGAGAAGAGCAACAAAAATGATTAAAGAAAACGTGATCTGTTACAAGAGGACACAGCGCCTCTTCTGTGTGCCACCTGAACTGTTCCACAAGCCTTAAATAAATAGACCAAAGGAAGAGGTGCAAAACGTGAAAGCAGATAGCATTGTCCATGGACTTTAAAATCCAAGTGCTGGGTTCATGCCTTAGAACTGTAGGAGTAAAAAGGAATGGAATCAGATCTTACATTGAGCCCCAAGAGCGTCACAAAAACATTACAAGGGAACATTTCCACCTGGCTGTAAGTAATGAAATGTTTGCTAAAAAGGCAGAGGTCAAATTCTTCAGCAAATTAGATACATTGACAGACATTTGGCATGTTCCTTTGGTCAGAGAAAGCTCCCAGATGTGCACTTTCCATACACTGTGTGGCTCCTTAAGATTGCCTTTCAGAATACATTTTAGCCCTAAAAATATTTCATGGCACAATGTCCCAGGTGGAAGTAGGTCTCACAGGATGTGAAAGTACACACTGATGACATAATACACCGGAGCAGCACTGCTATTGAACATCACAAACTATGGAGAGCACTGACACACGCAAGAGGACGTAACCTTAAACCAAGCAATGCCAAATGTCAATTCCAAACAATTTAAATAGTCGTAGAGGAGATAAAGTGACCACAAAGGGAATAATGCCTGATGCGTCTAAGATTACAGCAATACTGAACATGCAGAGACCCAAAAAGGTAAACAAAGGAATCTAGAGATTGCAAGGCATGTTGAAATAGGTTAATAAGTTCACACCCAACTATGCAGCTCAAACAACTCACCTAAGAAAGTCCCTTGACACAGATGCGCAAGAAGCACGGAGGCCCGAGCATGAGAGCGCAAACAAGGATTTGAAGCATGTATTGACATCAGTGCCAGTGCAGCAATTCTTTAATGCATTAAAAGAGATCAAGTTTTCCACCAATGGAACAAAAGGAGGGTTGGGAACCATACTGCTACAAAGACAAGGATTGAATGGCTGCCTGTAATGTATGCTGTGAAAGTGATGACAATGATAGAGTATGTATTTTTGCTAATTGAGAAAGAGATGGTGGGCCATGCATGTGGCTGCAGAAAGTTTCTTGATTTTCTCTTATAGTCATAGCTACAAAGCTGAACCTGACCATAAATCACTGATTGCAATAAACAAGACAGGACACAGAGTAGCACCACCGGGGATACAGTGATTGCTTTCGAAAGTACAGTAGCATGAAATAACTCTGGAGTTCCAGCTAGGCTGTCACCCAGTAATTGCAGATGCCCTGTCAAAATTGTATGTTTGGCTTGATGAGAAACAATCAGATGATTTGGAACAAGCAGAAGAAGCACATGTGAACTTGATAAAGCATCATGTGCTTTAGCACCAACAATATGGGCTGAGCTGGGAAGAGAAACAGCCAAAGATGCCCCCCTCTCCCCCAGTGATGCTGGAACAATTTTTACTGTGGTGGTGCTGAATGCCAGTGGTCCTCACTCCAAACTTTTTACCTCATCCCCTCAACTCCTGTCTGTGCCCCCCCCATCCCCCAGATCTGGGGCCAAGAGCAGGACCGTGGCTCGGGGGGGACATGGGCAGGAGTAAGGGAGCCAAGGCTGGGCCCCCATGTGCGGGGCCAGGAGCAGAGCCCTGGACATGGGTCCAGCGGCAGCCAGGGCCCTGTGTGCGGCACTGGGAACAGAACCACATGTGTGGGTCCTGTAGCCAGGAGTCGGGACCCCAGGTGCAGGGCCAGGAGTGGAGTCCCGGGCAGACTCTGGGAGCGGGGTGGTGGGTGGGACCCCCCACAAAAACTGAGGGTGCTGCAGCACCCCTTGCAACCCTAGTTCCTACATTTACGCTCTCCCAGGGCTGGATTAACCTTTTGTGGGCACAGCGCCAAACATATTTGTGGGCCCCCATGGAGGCAATGGACCATGGCGCAGGGAGGACAATCCCCAGAGCGAGAGGCCAGCCAATTCACATGACAGGATCTATCTTTAAGGTCTTAACTACACTTGGAAGCAGAGACAACACGTGACTGTTGATAGTGAGGAGAAGGGGGCGCACAATTTAAAGATTCTGATGATATGCCGCGGGGTTCAGGGCAAAGCACATAAACCCTGGCAGAAATCTGGTGAGGCACGTGACACCACGTCACACACACACACACACACACACACACACACACACACCCCTCCCACCGCCATGCGTTGCCTCTGCTTGGAAGTAGTGCCATCTCAATGATCTGTCTGGCTGACCTGATGCTGACCCACACACTGGCCTTGTCTACAAGGCTGACACACCATGATTCTCAATCGATTACTGAACTGGTGCTGTTTCAGGTTAGACAAGGCCAAAACTGGAGTGTAGGAAATACATGGTTAATTGCCTGCAGCCCATCTCCTGCACAAGGTTATGCAAGAAAATTGTGGGTGGTTATTCCTGCAGTTAATCTCTGCCAAAAAAAAAAAAATCAAGGAGAATGAAATTTTTGGAAGCATTTTTTCTTTCCTAATCATGTTGCTCAAACTCAGCATAGTTAGTCATTCTCTGTACATACTCACTGTCAGAATAATAATAATAAAAAATCCTGATGAGATACTGTATAGGGAAACTAATTAGTAAGTGTTATGGTGCTCCTTATGCATGTTTACCACACTGCAGAGGGAATGCTCTGCTCTACATGCTGATGGCAGATGAGTAATGAATGGAGGCTCGACCTCCTTAAAACAGATAATGACCCAACAAATTTAGACTCTGTAATGATAGAACCGAGCCTTTTGCTTTATTTTTTTTCTCTCTCTCTCTCTCTCTGTAGGTGTGCTCTCACATGGACCCATACCTAAACACTTGTATAAACATACATTAAAAAAGGTAACTGATCCTGTCCTAAAAATCAGCAGAGCAGTAATTCCTTTAAAGCATTCTGAGAACAACTTTCTCTGCTTTTGAATGCCACGGTCAGGATTCAGTGGCAGATCAGAGTCTGGTTTTGATCGCAAGACTGTGTTTTGTGTGAGCTGCATCTTGTAGAATCAATGTGATTGCACTTCACTGCATAGCTGATCAAATCAACTGCTGCCTTTATGCACGTATAGCATAACTGTGATCCCGATTCAGCTCCCTGCATTGCTAAGATAGCCAATGACAAGAGACCAGGGTTGCGGTGCATTAGCCAACACAGTGTTTGTAGTTTTTCTAGTCTAACCAAATCCTATTGAATAAGACCTTTAAAAATGAAGTCCTTGCTTATCTGTGTGAATATTAAAGATACCATGGCATTTCCTGTAATACTAGGAGCTTACCTGAACAAGGACGTTCCGGGGATTACTATTCCCCATCCTCCACTGTTGTTTACCCACGCAGTTTTTGTTCTCCTGTCCTAGAGAGGACTGTGTTTCTGTAATGCTGCAGGGATATAGCTGGCAATGCACACTGAGATCCTTGGGTGAAAGATGTTCTAGGTGTGTAAAAACTACAGAGTGTGTATACTTTTAGTAAAGCACCTTGGGATCCTTTGAGATGAAAGCTGCTATGCAAATGTTAGCGTATTATTATCATTACTTTATTATTGGTTTTATCCCCATAGTCATGCAGGTGTCAAAATACACGGACAGCGTCACAAAGACATTACCCTTTCTGCAGCTGCATAATGGCGCTTAGAACTCAGCACTGCATTGTTCTAAACCTGATTCTTTTCCCACTCAGTCACAAAACCATTAAACCACTAAGTAAAGGTTATGATGCTGGATTGTAACTTAACCTGTGCTGTAATGTAAAGCTAACCCAGCCTACTGTTCATGGTATTTACTCCTCTAGCAATTATTGGGCTTCCCTACTGGGTGAGATTCGGTGGTGCAGCTGGTTTGAATACATTTCACAATTTTTTTTATCATCTTCTTAATTTTTCCTTGGCTATGCCTCAGTACATTATTCAAGCCATAAGCATTTTCTTTTTGCTTACTGTGCTGTATTTAAAACCGAGTTAAAATGGTAAGCAGTCACTATAAATTCCAGGAATTTTCCTGGCCCTGCTTGCAGGCTAGGGTGCTCTGTAGAGAAACATGCAATCTGAGTCTTTCAGTAGTCAGTCTGCAAAGAGCCAACCTAGAGTAAGGTGGGTTGAGTTGTACCTCTCTGCTCTAGGGAGCAGCCTGCTTTCTCTCCCTCTCTTTTCTGGTTCTTGTGTGTTATGGTTCTGGATTTTAAGAAATAAAGTAGTGTTACATTGCAGCCTTCCAGAAAGAGAATTTATATTTGTTAATTGAAATTCTCTCTTTGTATGCCATAAACATAACACTTGTCCAATTATCTTCTATCTTAAGCCTTCTCTGCGCTTGTCTTACTCTTCTGTATTTTATTCTGAATAACGACCCCAATAGTACAACTATACCCATGCAGGCAGATTCTTGTGCACTGCTCATGATGAACCCCAGTGACTTCAATAAGACTCTGCAGGGTGTGCTTGGATCTAACCGAAGAGTCAAGACCTGCATATGTAGCCAAAAATTACTTGCAAAGCTCATCTGACTGGATGCCAGGTCAGAGATTTCCACTAACCCAGTAAATGGGGTTCCAAATCCAAATCTGTCTCCTTTTTTTGTGTTAATTTCAGTTTGCATATCACAAGACTTCTTAATTCTGCAAACAGAGATTTCGGCATGGTGCAGTCAAATTCTTTTGTCTCCGCCCTCTCTGCTTCTGAGATTGGGTAAGTAGGCCAGGGTGAATTTAGAGAGGGGTGGGGGTAATCAAATATTCGTTCCTATTTTGTAACAAATTAGCTTTGGCTGTGCCCACACCCCTGGTTCCAAGGCATATTTGCTATCCAAATATATTCTAGCAAACAAATGTTATAGCCCAAATGGCTGTGGAAATGGCAAATTCGAGGTGAATACTGGAATTTGCTGGAAAGTGAATTGTGAATTCATAAACTTGATTGTTCACAAAGAGAAACTGACTACAGGGTTATACTCAGTCACTTGAAGAAGCAAATCGATGCCATGTGATCTATGCATTGAATCCAAACTAGCCAATCTACTTTGAATCTGGAATATCAGATACAATAAATAAATTGCTCATGCACAATCTAGAGACCAAGAGTGATTCAGTGACATTATTCAGTGAATAATTTAGAATAATGAATAAATATGAGAAAAGCATGATCTGCCCAGAGACAATTACCAAGGAGGAAAAAAAAGTCAAAACTGATCAAATATGTTACTCACTGTCACTGAAAATTATTCACCTAGCTTTACTCCCAAGACAATACTTAAATGATGTTGTCATTCACAAACAGGAGACTTATTTGCCAACCATGTTGAGTGGAAGCAGTGGTGCTGAGCTAATGGCTACTGCTCCATCACAATTTTAGCACTAAATCAGACCACCCTCTATTGCTGAGTGACACTAAATATCTACTTTTAGGAGATAGCTAATCAGCTAGAGAAAGGTTTTGAAATGAACTACAGATGGCTTGTGTCCACTGCTGATTTACTCCTTCCCCATCACTATTGACAAGTAGAAAATACAGCTCCTTTCCAGCCATTATGATACCAGGGACGCTGGAACAATTTGTATAGTGGGGGTGCTGAGAGCCATTGAACCAAACTGTAAAGCCTGTATATGATGGAAACCACTTCAAGCCAGGGGGTGCAGCAGCATCTCCAGCACCCCTAGTTCTAGCACCTATGTCTGATAATAAAATTTGAAGAAAATTAATGTAAAAAAGCTGAAGATCCTATAATCCTATCTATATTATAAAACTCCTTGATTTCTTTTAAACCTTAGTCATTAAAAATGAGTAGCAGGTAGTGGTCGGGAATTACTGGTCTTAGTTAACCAAGCTCATGCTGAAATAAATTTGTTAGTCTTTAAGGTGCCACTAGTACTCCTGTTCTTTTTATCAGGGCAATCTGTTCTAACTGTAATATGAGCCTACAACACTAGATGGCAAACTAGTGTTATTTTTAACATCTGTGTCTGAACTTGATCTATTTCAGGAGTCTAGTTTATACCCACTTTACAAATACATGGGGCCATAAAACACAGCTTTATGTATATAAAGTCTTAATTTTGCTAAAATGATCTTTTCCAGCTGTCTGTTTTCTCCAGGTACTGTAAAGCTCACCTCTTCACCTGCCATCTCTTTTACTTCCCATATATCAGATGGATTCTGCTGGACCAGTAACACCTAGGTATGTCGCTTCTTTCTAGTCATAGAGTTTAAGGCCAGAAGGGACCACCAGTTCATCTAGTCTGACCTCCTGTATATAACAGGGCACCAACACCACTCAGCACCACCAGCACGCTGGACCCAACAACCGAAATGAGACCAAGTAAAAGAGACCTACAGGAGACTAGACCATTAGGTGCCACAGGCAGAGAAGAGGAGGGACTGAGGTGCACCAGTGATGAATGCTGCTGTAATGGCAGAGAAATGATTACATGTGTTAATTTGAGATTGGTCCAAGATGCAGAGTTCAGATCCAAATCCAAAGTTCTCTTGTGATTACACAACTCAGATGAGAAAACAATGATGCTGAATGTGTAGGTATACATAGATAGTATCATTATGTATTTGTACTGTGGTAGCACCTACCAGCCGCAGTCATGGATCAGTGCCCCACGGTGCTAGAGTCTTGTACAAACATGGAACAAAAAGACAGTCCATGCCCTAAAGAGTTTACATCAATGCCTGTATATAAAGATTTGCCTTTTCTTCTTCCCTCACATAAAGAAGAGATTTTGGTTTGGGAGTTGTGAAATTCCTTCTTTTTTTCTTTTACATCTGTCTATGTGTTTGTTTGTTGTGTGAGAGAAGGGAGGGATAGCTCAGTGGTTTGAGCATTGGCCTACTAAACCCAGGGTTGTGAGTTCAATCCTTGAAGAAGCCACTTAGGGATCTGGGGCAAAAATTGGTCCTGCTAGTGAAGGCAGGGGGCTGGACTCAATGACCTTTCAAGGTCCCTTCCAGTTCTAGGAGATTGGTATATCTCCAATTATTACCTTTAAGATATCAGCTATGGAGCCAAGTAGTTAGGAATTTCTATTAGGAGCCTGTTCCCCTCTTTCCTATGTGCACAAAATGACCCTTTCCATTAATAGGAGTTACATGTGTAGAAAACAGACTCTTTGGGACCTGATCCTGAATATACTAGCCAAAGTCTAAATTAGGCCAAGTCTAACCAAGGAAAACACTGGCCTGTGAAGAGGCCAATACCTTACCCTATCCATTCCCCCTTAGAAGGGAGTTGGTGGGCTGTTTGGGTCACGGTGAGAAGAGTACATACCAATAAGCTTCTGCTCACTACTTGGCACTCCAGAATGCCCAGTTCTTGGGACAGTCTGTGTCCCTACTTCACCTGCAGTTGTGGTGCCTGAGAACATCCCCTGTGCCAGTTCAGATGGGGAGACAGAAAAATTCCAGTACAGTCTTTAAAATGACCTGTTCTTGGAAGGATAGCGTGATCATTTTTAAATAGTCTAGGCTCAGAGTCAGGATGGGGAGGGGAGCCTCCCTTTCCCACTTCTCCAATTACAAGAGCATTTTGGAGGGCTCTGGCCTCTAATGGCCATCAAGTTGCTTCCTTTGGTGACTAATAAGAAGTCTGCTTCTTTGGAAGCAGGTGAGCTTCTGGCCCCATCTGTACCTTCAAAACACAGATTTCAGCCAGGGAGATTCCCAATCTCACTTCAGACTGTGGCTCCTTTAATTTTTTTCCTAGTTATATACTAGTCAATCTTTTTCCTCCCCCCACTCTGCACCATGACATTGCTCAGCGTGTTCCCACGTGCCATTCCCAGAGCTCAGTGTGATGGTATGTATGATGATCAGGTTGGCAGAGTCATAAATCTTCCTCCTTGGGAATAGAGAGGCAGCAGAAAGCCTGACTGGGCAGTGCAAATTCACTAAAGAAGAGATACTTCCTCTTCAGAGCAAGGAGTAACCTTAGCAGATGCAAAGTCCAGAGCATTCAGATTGCTTTTGTGGGCCAGCAGGCCCACAGGTGCTGCTTTCAGCTGTTTTGGGGCCCTTTGTAAGTACAATATATTATGTATATACTCTGCTATTTAATAATACTATTTCCCTTTGTATAAAACCAACTTATAGCACCAATGAAAAAATAGCCATGGACCATGAAACGGGTGGGAATGGCTAATCAATTTTTATCACTAATATTGTGGGTAAGCCCAATAACTCTGTGTGAGTTATGAAAGGCTTCCTCTGCTCAAGGTATATGTGCCGATGTGTTTAATCTCCTTTCAGCTGTCACATTTTAGTTCATCTCATAATGGAAGGAGTGGCGAGCTAAATACTTTAACACAAAAAATCTTACATTGCACTTTTTTTTTTTTTAATTCAGGCATGTGACATGCAGAAAGGTGTGCTGGCTCTAGGAGGTGTGCTAATGATTAGTGCAGGAGCCTTTAAAAACCTGGGTTCAAATCAAGCTTAAATAAGCGACAAGCAAAATGGGGCTCTTGATTTCAATCAAGTCCCCATTTTGCTACATTAAAACTGCCACATAACAATGCTTTCACACTTACAGAGAGAGACCATCAACTAAAACGATAAGACATCTGTCAGAAAACGCTTTGTGTCATTTTTACCAATAACAACTACATTTACTAGAACTGAAAGACATTAGAAAGTACATTTACTTTCCCCTATTTTTTCAGTTAGTTTACTTTGTGTATTTGGTAGTGCTTTCTGCATGGTCAGTTTTGCTATTTCCCCCTTTCCATTCAGTTGCTGACGCACCAAACTTGCAGTTACAGACTTTTAATTTTAAGCACTTGCATAGGACTGGTTGGAAAAACTCAGACAAAAGAGTTTTTTTCATTGGAATTAGTGGATTTGTCAAAATCAAAAAGTTTTGTGGAGACAGTTTGATTTCAGAGAAGTTCCTCTGGAAGCCAAGCAGGTCCTGAGGGAAACTTGCTGGCTGGGCAGGCCTCAAAACCTGTCTGGTTTCCTGACAGCTTGCCTGTGCGGCTCCTCAGCAACATGCCTGGCAGTGTGTTGGAGAGCCAGAGCTTCTAACATCCACAGCTCTGGGGACTGCCGGCATGCAGATTGTTCCAGGGCTGGGGACCCCAGCACTTCCAGGGTCCATGGCTCTGAGACACCTCACCATGTGGACTACCTCAGGACCATGGCTTCATCCTCTTTCAGGGAGAATTTCAAAACACTTGGGGGTTCTTATTTGGAATGAAACCAAATTTTGAACTAGCAAAATCCTCTGTACAGTGGAATTACTCGTCTCTAGCCAGCACTCCACATGAGTAATCTTACTGATTTCCATCGGACTACTCACATACTTAAATAGGGTGACCACACGTTCCATTTTGGCCGGGACAGTCCCTTTTTTAAACCCTGTCCTGGCTGTTCTGACTTTTTTTTTGGCAAAAGTGGGCATTTGTCAAAAAAGTGGGATGCAGAGGAATGTGTGGGGGGAGGTGGAGGCGAGCAGCGATGCCATCCCCGTTCAGGGGGGCGAGAAGCAGGGGTCAGGCAGGGCTTGCTTGAGTGAGGAGTGATGCCTGTCCCTGCAAGGCCAGTCCTAGCCTTTGGGAGATACGGTCACCCTATGTAATACGAGCATCGTTGCACACCCAAGCTCTGCCTGCTCCCCGTGCAGGGACAGGGGTTCCAGCGAGCTGCTTGGGCCAGCCCTGTGTGAGAATGGGGCTCTGACGAGCGGCTCAGGCCAACCCCACAGTGCGGGGAGGGCTTGGGCCAGCCCCACATGGTGTCCCATTTTTCCTTTGGGAAATATGGTCACTCTGTGCTTAAAGTTAAGTGTACGTGTGGTTGCAGGAGATTGGAGCCTGAGTCATTTTCTCATTTTTGTATGGGGCTTTCACACAGCAGCAAGGAAGAGAGAAGTATTTCTTCAAACATGGAAAATTAGATTGTAAAACTGCAGTAATTCCCAGGAGGACTCAGGGCCAGGTGTAGTACCTGAAACTCCTCTGTAACTGTGTTTTGAACCATGACTAGACTTCACATTGACAGTATTGCTTTAACATTTTCAAAGCACTGTTCAAACCTAGGCCCTGCAAGAAGCTCCCTGTGGGCAACTGAAGCCAGTGGGGTTCTATATGAGAGCTACTTGCTTCCAGGATCAGGGTTTAACTAATCAAGCCTCACCCACACCCACAGTATTATTGTCTCCAGGGGTCTGATCCTGGGAGCACCCACAACTCCCCCTTGAAGCTGCAGCATCAGACCTTAAGGTACTTGTTTTCAAAAGAGCTCGGGGCATATTTTCACATGCTCGGCACCCACAATTGCAGCAGGATTTCTAAAAGAAGTCAGCTCCCTTTTAGCCACCTCAATGAGAGCCAGATTTCCAAAGCACTCAGCACCCAACAAGTGGAGCTCTTGAAAACCTAGCCCGCACTGGGGTTGCTGAACTCCTGAAAATCTGGTCCAAAGTGACTTGTACAAGGCCACAGTGGGAGTCGGTGGCAGAGCTGGGATTAGAATTCCTGCGTTCCAAACTCCCAGCCTTCTCTTGGAGCCTTTAGATGCACTCAGGCCTCTTGCTCACTTTCCATGTTGTGTATCTTGCTGTTTGTAGACACAAGAGGGGTAAGCGACAGGCTTCCTGGCTGCGAGTTTCCTTACACTGGTGGATTTATGTCAGACATTTCATGTTACTAAATGTCATTGTGAGTGATTTTATGGTTCTAGGTTAATAAGCTGTTCAGCGTCATGGAAGTACTGAACCGTGTGTTGCTCCAGTTGCTAGGGTGAGCACTCATTTTTTTTAATTTAAAACCGTACATGCAAAAAGCACAGTTCCCAGGCAGCTCTACCTTATGAATTCACCTTTTAATATTTTTTAAAAAAATTCTCTTTTTCTAAATAAATATGTGTCTCTTTCCAGCCAATGTGGTTTGATTCTTGCTAACCCCATTTTCTTCATGCCTTGTGTGTCTCAAGAGCCCATAACTATGAAGCTCCACCCATACATCAGGGAGGAAAGTATTAGACACTAGAAAAGGGGTATAATTTACATTGGACAAGTGCTCTGGGCAATTATTTTTATTAAATTACATGGGAAAATCTCATCAATTCAGTCTCTTTGCGATGACTCAGCCTCAAAGTTCTCCAACGACTATGACGTTCAACGCTAATTTATTATCTGTCAAGAAATAGCCTCAGAACTGAAGCTATTTCTGTCTTCAGCTTAGAAATGGGAATGGTCCAAAACCCCACTGAGCCTTGGGAGAATTTGGATCAGGACCAGAAATTCACATTTTGGATGGTCTCCAGTGGAATGTAAACAAGGATTTAAGAAGTGTAGATTTATAACATATAATCTGAAAATGATTTTAAAACTAAAAATGATTTTCCCCAATACTTTGAGAACTCAGATGTTTCTTGTTGGAAACATTCCTTCAGAAGCATTTACTTCAGTGCCAGGAATGGTCGTGGGGAACATAGTTTTAGATTTTCCCTGACTGTCCTGGCTTTGGAACAATAACTTACACACACACAAAGGATGTGGGGGGGAAAGAAGACCCTACTGAAGGACTCCCATGTAATCTGTCAACATTTTTCTATCTGCCCCACTTTTTACCAGTGGGCACCATGTTTTATCCCTCACTGGCTGTCAGGAATCAGGGCTTGCAGCAGATCTAGTCTCCAGACAGTCTCATCAGTACAGCTGGCCTGCAGCAGGCTGCCTGACTAGCCACGCAACCTGACTGGCTGGAGGGGTCAGGAGGCTAGCTCTCCTGCATTACCATGTTCCTGCTGCTCCTACCTTGCACCCAGCCTTGCCTCTGTCCTGCCCCTGCCTTGAACCCTTCATTGACAGCGACGCTGCTTGCTCCAGTTCCTGACCTCCGGCTTGGCCTGTGACTGATTCCTGACTCCAGCTTGTCCGTTGTCTCTGGTATCCTGTTCCTGCCCTCCATCTTGACCCTTGGCACCAGCTTTAACTACTGATTCTGGCTCTGACCCTAATCCTTGGTTCCGACGCTTGGTTCACTACACCTGCTCTGACCACTAGGCTAGACCATCCTTGTCCTCATCACCTGACACTAGCTTGTCCATAATTTCCAGAAATATTCAATACATCAACAGTTAAAAGGAAAGAGTAGATCTGGGTAGCAGGTGTTTATTATCTGCACGTCTCTAGAGAAGAATAACCCTCACTGTATTTCCATGCCTGCTTGAAATGGAGAATGGCCATGACCCTGCAAGTAGCTCTGTTTGAGTCACTCCCTACATCATATTTTATTCCTAATATTCTTATTGCTTGCCTACATCAGTTTCACCACATATGTAGATTTTTGTCATGCACGCAAATAAGGAGGCTAAGCTTTAAATAATATGGCATATGTTTTATATTTGCCACGTAGAATGTAGAGTTCGTCTTCTGATTTATGCCCCACCTGGACAAAATTATTTTTATTGTGGTTTATTTCATTTGCTCCAGCATCCCCAACTGAAAAAACACTTGTAAACCGCCAGTGATGACGTACAAAGAAATCAGCTTTGAAATACAAATTTACTGAAGATCCAGAGACTCTTCACACATGCAAATGAAAATGCTGTTGTAATAATTTTTAACTAGCAAATGCAAGGTAATCTTGGAGAGAGTAGTCTTCAATCTCTTGCATCATTCCCTTACAGAATGCTGGGACTATAGGATAAATTCACTAACAGCGATAAAACATTGCAGCAGAAAAATGCATACATTTGCCTGGAACGCATGCATAGTTTCGCTCTTTTTAGAACACCATCAAGAAACACTATCAAGTTAATAAGCTGCCTTTATGGCAGCCTCGCAAAATTGTCATGATATTTTACCAGCTGAATCACTAAATCTCCTCGATTTCTACCCTTTACAATTATCATAATCATAGAAAGCTAAATATTTTACTCACCACCAAAACAAATAATTTACCCTGGTGATTTGTGAATAGAGTTTCGTAAGGCATGTTTATGGTATTCACCATGAAAAGTGCACACACCAGGCATATATGATATATATTATGCTGTGGCTGTTATACAAGTCCCGCTAATCATGCAGGAGATCCCATATCTGGAATAGACTGAATGGTATTATGAGTTTAAATCTGCCATCCAAAGAAACGATGCTCTTTATCTAATCAGATTTTTAAAAAGAAAGCTGCATAACATACAGCTCCTAGTATGATGGGGCTTTTGGGTGCTACCATGATGCCACTAAAGAATAATAATACAAATCCATAAAAGTCATAGTAGCTAGGAGGTTTTGGTTCTGTTTCTACCTGTACTAGTCCTCCTTTGCCGTGCAAAATCCACCTACAAAAATACAATGTAATAAGAATATGTAAAGCTAAATCCTGTCCCCTTTGTCAATGCTGCATTGTAGGGCTGGGCACGAAGGAGGATTCTATGGGGAGTTCCTTCCTTTCCCACAGCCTACAGAACAGCACTGGACAGGATTCCTCCCACTTCCAGATCCATTCCACAGCTCCTTTTGCAGCTCCCAGATTGCATAAATGCCAGCTGATCTAGTGTCCCCAGTGTAGATGGCAGTGGCTAGAAGATCTGTTGTTATGTGGCGCTGGCTCAGGAGGGGGCCCTGCCTTGCCTGCCCTAGTCTCAAAGCTTATTGTGCAGTCTGGCTCAGTGGGCTTCAGTGAAGCTGGGCTGTGCAGTGCGCAAAGGGTGCTGATCTCTTGATTGGGATGCTGGCCGTCATCTTGTTCTACTGTCCTCTCTAACTGCTGAGGAGGGAGTAGAACTTGCCATTAGAAAACTGGCAGATCTAAGAAACTCTTCCCACCAAAACTGAGGTTAAAATTGACAAACACAGCTGACTCTATACACAGGATGGGTGCATGTTGCATTTGTTTCTCTATCATAACAGCATGTTGCCTTTGAAATGGATACAGACTTCATGATTTGGCGTGAACACCTTAGCCCCCGCGCAGACTCCTGAAGGAATCGTAAGAAAGGGTTAAGACAGTATAATAAAGTTACAGTAGATGGTGCTAGACAAGTACAAAAGAGACTAAGCCGTCATTTAAGGATACCTGCAAGATATAAGCTAAGCTGTTCAAAAAATGTGCAATTTAGATTTATCAGTTCAGGAGGGAGAGTTAGATGAAAACAGTTGAGCTGGGAAGATTATTAAATACAAAACCCTCTGTGTAGACAATGTTCAGGTTATTACACAAAGGGGAGGGGTCGAACGCTGGCCCTAGTTGCATCCACATAATGTCAATGAAATCAAATGAGTGGAAGAGAAGGGGGTAGGTGGGAGCAGGACTGAGGGCAGCATGTGGTTCAGGCACTTAAAAGCTGAGGCTGACATTCCATTCTTATCATGCTTCTAGACAGAGGGAGAGAAGATACAATGAATTATGAGTTAGCATCAGAGTGGGAGGCTCAGCTCTAAGTTCCGGATGTCTATGGGTTTGTATCAAACTGCTAATGATATATAAATGCAGAGGTTTGTATTTATTTGTATACGAAGGAAAAATTCTGTGGTTTAAATGTGTTTGGGTTACCATTTCAGTGTGGAGTTACACATTATTCTAGACTGCATGTTAGTGCCTCTCTTAGAGGCACAGTATTGCATTTGAATGTGTGAGAACTTGATAGATCTGCCCACTAAAAATCATCATCAGGGCATTAGTTTGTATATGTGCATATTAAATAGTGTTATGGAAATACACAGGTCTATTGAGGATGATTCTGTTATGCCAGTAACATTCCTTATCAAGTCAAATGTATAGCTTTTTTGTTCGAGCGTGTACATTGTTATAAATACAAGTCTGCATAGGTGGTAATACAGAGCTCTGCATGGCACTACCTATTTCATATGCTTGCATGAGTACAATATACAGTTCTGACTCAGATGTATGTTGTTATCTATACTGGAAATAATAAAGATATTAAAAGAATGTTGTGGAAAATGTTTCCAGAAAATGCATAATAGCCAATATTCAAATACAAATCACCGTCAAGCAGGCTGGCCTGCAGACTCAGCATTGCATTGCCGTGCAGCATCAGTGCACAGCCACGTAAGAAACACTGGTCTGAGGCTAAGTTTGGGCTCTCACTTACTGGCATCTGCCAGGCAGGGTAGGGATCACAGTGGAGGTGACACTCTGAGTCTCTAAAGGAGAAAATTGCATGATGTATCACCACTCATGAGCACCCGCTAGAGAGCTGTTTAGAGTGAGATTACAGTCTCAGTGGAGACTCTCATCCCTCTCGGTCATAGGGTTATTATGATGATGCCGTTGCAGCTTGCATGGAGGACAGTAGGAGGGGATTTAAATGATGGTCGGAAGGAAAGGCTGGATGAAATCTCCACAAACCCCATTCAGATTAACTCAGATTCCTGAATCCCTGCTTTGGGAGACTTGAAAACAGCCAAATTGATTTTTTTTTAATTCTTCAAAAAAAAAAATGCCTTAAACTTTGAGCTACGAGCTTGCAAGCCACATTTTGGTCCAGAGTGAAACAAATCCCTGCAAATAAGGGTTTTGCTCATTAAAAATGAAGGGCTTTGTTCTCCTCTCCCAGACACTAATTTTGTACTAGTGAAATAACACTGACGTGGATTTATTCCTGATTTACACTGGTGTAACTAAGAGTAGATCATGCTCAATACAGGGGTCTGTTCTTCCCAATGATAACCAAGGGATTTTTTTTGTTTGTAAACTCCTATTAGTATGAAGAGGAGAAAAATCTCTGGGCAATTGTGCACTCTCCAGCACAATCCATACTATTAATTATCATGCTTATGGCAATGCCTAAGGGGAAATCTGAGAACTAAGCCCCATGGTGCCAGGTACTGTACAAATATAGAATAAGACCCAATCCCTGCTTGTAGACGTGCTCTTCGTTGCTCTATGGCACAAATTTGCGGGAGACCACTCTTTCAAACACCAGGGCCCTTTTATTTCCTTGTATTTTCCCACCACCACGTATATACAGCTTTATACACTTTGCTATCAGGCAGGTAGCCCCTTGGGGAACAGCCTGCTCTTACACCTAGCTGGGAGCAACAGACCCTCACTCCGCACTTTCCTGTTCCTCCCCTCCTACTTCCTTCCTGCTAGCTTTATAGGCCTTCCCCCATCAAGCTCACAGGTGTCTCGCCTTTAGGGCTTTAATCAGCCACCGCCTGTCAGCTCCAATTGCTTCCCCTTACTGGGAGCTGAGCTAGCAGGCTCTGAGCTAACAGGGGCTGAGTCAGTGGCTTTTGGCCAGCACCCTGTTACACTGCCCCAAAGAGCTTCCAGTCTAAATAGACAAGACACAAAGTGGGGGAAGGGCTATACTATACAAACATTGAACAATATGACGGCAGCAAATGGTATGTTGATTCTGCAATATGTTTAGTATTTTTTTAATTTTTTTGTCCTAGTAATAGTGATTGAGCACCATTTAAGATTGATTCCAGTACCTGAAAATAAATGATGACTAACTAAAGGCTATTTGGGATAAAAACAGAAGGAGATTTTGCCTTTACCCTGCAAAGTTGGCTTCCTCTTTAGGAGGAGATGCTACAAAGATGTTCCCACTTGCTGATCGCACATCCAGAATTAAGATAATGACATGCTATCATCATGTTAAGGCACCCTTTCGAGATTTAATTTGAGAATTCCCCAAGGAATGCAAAAATCAAGTGACTCTCAGCCTATGCTTTACTAGACCGAAAGGGAATGCTCTTCATATAAACCTGTTGCAATTTAACTAAATATTTGTATTTTTATTGGTGCTCATTACAGTTGTATTCAGTGGAGAAGGGACATCATGGAGCTGATGTGAATTCTTCTCCTAGCAGCATGCATTCCTGTTGAGATTTGGAAGGAGGACATGCTACAAAGAATAGCTGTTCCCTATTCCCAATTCTCTTCTGAGCTACAGAGCCCCAACCTGCTCAGAGTCTTACACAGAGGTTTCCATCAGCTTGGGAGGATCATTCTTCAGAGTCACTTCTCCTCCTGCATCCACACTCTGAACTCTGTTACCTTTAGCTTCTGTTCCTCTCCACTAACACAAGTGAAATATTGCTCACTGACCCATAGTGTTGAGCCCCACCCTCACCCCCTTGGATTGTGTGCATACCTAATGCTGCTTCTAACTCCAATGACATTCTAGTACAGTGTGACTTTTTTATTATTTTTGCCTGAGGAAAACACTGTAGTATTGTTATTTAATTGTGCTTTGTTGCTAAATTATTGGTGTTTGTTTTTGTTGCTGCTATTTTATGTTACAGAGGCATTACCAATATTCTGACTTTTTATTTTGTCAAATTTGGGCATAATACTATAAGGCCTTGGCATACGGGCTAGTCCCCTTACAACGAGCTTGAATGATTAGGCATAAAAAACAGTTATGTGAAACCTAGAAGAAATGTAGGTAAATCTCTGTAGAACAGATACAAATTATCTCATGGATTTCAGCAGGACTCAGACAGATTGGTCCACAAATTTCTTTAACATTTTAAACAGATTTCTACTGACCATGGTCATTGTAGCCTAAAGTTACAGTATTGATGATCTGAAACTCGCCAAGAGACGTCATTTATAATGTTAAATTTCCTTAGGGTCATTTTGGATTTGAAGCAACAAACTTTCTTGGGTCCAAGTTTTAGTATACCTTGACAACAGGTTACAAAGAGACGGGATGAGATGACCATGTTAACTGTTTTGCATTACCACCCTAAGTGAAGTAATCATTCCACAACTTTACACAGAAAGCAAAAATATATATTAAATACGAACAGAATGACACTTAGTAGCCCCTCACCTGCACCAGTTGACTATACTCAGGGCCAGCCCTAGACCTAATGGCGCCCCAGGCGAGAAGTGTCTTTGGTGCGCCGCCCCACCCCCTCATTTGTTGAACTTTTGAAAACCTTATGTTTACTGCATTTGTAGCTCATTTCATGACTTTGATGCATGATTTGCATGCATGATTTATCACAAGGCATGAAGGAAGCTCTTGGATTCAGCACAAGGATCCTTACCTGGATGCCACTGTTTCTTCCCGCACTGTTGTTGTAGTCTTGGCCATGGCACTCCTGAACTTTATTTTATTCTCATTCAAAATGTTCATAAACAGTCCTGTTAGCTCTTTTCCAGTAGAATTGTCCACAGACCAGAAACAGATAAAATGTTCCTTTATTTGGATACAGCCATCCTAATAGTCAACAAATCTTACAGTAAATGATATCTTTTCACTGTGACTAATGTTGGGAGTGCAGTCCGTTATTATGGTGTAGTACTTCTCTTTGCCGAGTCACATTAACATCTTATCGAGTACCTTCCTTGCCATAAGGTCAATCAATTCGTTTTGAATTGTTTTGCTGCAGTAATGGTCCATAGCTTCTTTACAAATTACTTAACATAGAGAAGTTCTACCAAACCAAGGAAAGTATTGTTATGTTCAGTGAACAACTTATCCAATAAGCACCCGAAAGCCAAATTATTCTTTGCAAGGAAGAGGGTAGTTCAGATCAGACGCTCGAGCACATTCCTCCAGTGCTGGGTTTCTACATTAATAATGTGCTGGTTTTCTGCATCTAGGCATTTATTCAGCTTTTGCCTGGATTTGACCTCCATTCTTTTGGAGTAGGCCGTAAAATGGGTGACTTTTCACGTCACTTCAGAGCATCAGCTAAAGTATGCCAGTAATTGTACCCGAAAAGCGTAAGCAATGATTTGACATTCTTATAAAATATTTTTAAACAAAACCAGAACACTTTGTCAGTTGATTTTAAGTAAACTAGCCAATGCTGATTCAGTTTCTCACCATTCTCAAGCACTCTTTCACAGTGTGACTTTGAGAAGTGTCACTTCTGATCATTTACTGGAAATGTCATATCCTTGATTTTTCCCAGCCTGTTCAAAATTGTACAATGAATATCAGCAGAATTTAGGATTGCAGGCCATAAAGTGGGATCTGATGTATCGATTTGTGGTGTACAATTTTTCTCACTCCTGTTTCTGTCATCATGTGATGCTGATTCTTCTTTATTGCTTCTCTCCTTTTCATGTAAACCAGATTTTAATTTTTCATTACTCTCTAATGCTCCCTCACTCACCCTGGAGGAGAGAGGTCCCTGGAGGGCTGTGATAGCCTGTCTCCAGGCCTGTCTCTGTTTACCTGGGTACTGGGCTTGCAGGGCTCAGGCAGCCAGCAAACAAATAGTCTTACAGGTGAGCTGGGGCCACTCCTCTTCAGAGTGATAGCCCTTTGCAGAGGAACGAGGGACAGCCCCCCCCCGGGAGGGGGTAGGGGGACATGGACCCTCCCTACTCCACCGCATCCCAGCCCAGGCCCTGGCAGGGGCAGAGTCAGCTGCCCCGGAGTCAGCGGGGATCCAGCCGCAACACGCCGACGCTGGAGGGCTGGGCTTTGCAGCCAGCCCTACAGTAGCTGCCCCTGGGCCACTTCCTGCCTCCCCTGGGGTGGGTACCTCCTGCATCCAGGCGTTGTCCGGCTCCTCCGGGTAAACAGCGGCGGGCACTCCAGGCCAGTCGTTGTCTGCGTCTGGGGCATGGACCAGGCTGGGCTGGGGATCTGCCTCGAACTGCTCCAGAACCAACAGGACGTCCTTCCCCTCTGCAGGTTACCCCCTGAATGGGCTGCGGGTCTGGTCTTTTATGCTTCCGGCCCCACCCTTCTCCTTCCAGTGAGGGGTGTGGGGAGGCTTAGGCTCTGCCCTGCCAGGGGCATGTAACGCTCCCTCACTCACCCCGGAGGAGGGAGGCCCGTCCGCCTCACTGCACTTTCCTTTTCATGTGAGCCAGATTTTTCTTTATCATCACTCTCTTTTATGCCACCAGGAAAACTGGATGATTCTCCATCACTTTCCTTGCATTTCCATTCCTTATCTTTAGGTAAATCTGCTAATTCCTTAGTAATAGGACTTCCATCATTTATGCTTCACTCCTCGATTTCTTCTGCACTGGGACAATCGCTACTGCCTAAAGTCCAGTCTATGTTGTTCTGTTTCAGATATTTTCCCATCAAATTTGCCCCTTGCTAGATTGCAATTGAGCTTTTCACTTCCCATACTGAGCTCCTGAAGGCTTCTTCGGGGGCATCTTTTATTTTCTACAGGGGGGAAAACAGACAGGATAAGGGAGCGCAAAAGTCTATGTTCCGCAGTCTTAGAAAGTCATCAAACATTGCCATGTTACATGGCAAAAGAAGTAACAGTATTGCTTTTATATTGTTGCGTAGATATGGGTTCGATAGATATCTCTGGTGTCTCATGAAATGTGTCTTTTATTAGTCGCTACTTACACTCTTCAAGCCTTAAAACACAAGAACCCTTTTACAATTACACAATAAAACAAGGTTCACAGTATGGCAGCTGGGCTCTTACTTCGTTCTAATATCTCAAAAACTGACCAGCAATGCCCCACCCCTTATATACCCACGAGGGCATGGCTGACAACATTCTAGGAGGTTTGAGGAAAACATAGTTTTCAGAAAGTCTGGAAGGTTCCATGAGATTCTACAAAGGTCCAGAACATTCTAGGAAGCTAGTGAAAAATAAATTCCCATACAGAATACCAGAAACATTTTACTTCAAACATTCTATTTTCCCTTTTGTCGCTAACAATGAAAACAACACCCGAGCCTGGCACTCCCCAGTCCAGGCACCCAGGCAGTTGCCTGGGTCACCTGCCCCTAAATCTGGCCCTGGCTATACTGAACTATAATTGATAACATATACAACAGATTACAAGAAAAAGTCAATTGCCTAAGCCATATGAGATATTGCTATTGAAGGACCTACTCCCAGGGCTAAAAATATAACACTTAAATATATGCATATATTTAATCACTTTTCTCCCACAAAACCTCATGTTATTTTACAAACATTGTGCAGCAGAACTACTTCATGACTGATGAAGTGTAACCATTGATGGGTTGCAATGGGCCTATAACTGCTATTTTGTGCCAGCATGCATACAGCAAAACTGTTGATGTAGATTGTTTCTTTGATTACCATTGAAGAGGGAATTAAGACTGGCCTTAGTGTATGGTCTATACTGAAATTCAAGCAAGACACCAAGCTTATCAGCCTATTCTTGAAAAATGCTATGTAACTATTAATGTCACGAGAGCAGAGGACATCAGAAGCATGCCTCATATAGTTAACTTTAGCACTATGCATATCACCACCTCCTGTTTCTTAGAAGTCTCCCATGGAAGGCCTGATCCTGCAAAGTGCTGAGCACGCTCACCTCCCATTGACTTCAGTGGGAATTAAAAGACTTTCTTGGCACCTTACATGTGATGCTGTGCAACTTGTAGTACTAACAAACCGGACTAAGCTTAACTTCAGAATTTTTTTTAGCTCAGAGTACAAGGTGATATGACCAAGACATTGAATTTATTCTGTCTTCTGGCATCCTTTGCATCTTCATGGAGTCTTGAGATACCTTCATTTTAATCCCCCCCATTAAGACCTTGTATGACAGGAATTCTCCTTCTAGTTGGGGAGGTTTGGACAGGATTCCCTTTGCACCCGCCCTGTCAGTATGTTCCTTATCTATCCAAGAGTCTATGCTGTACAGCGATGTTAGGTACACCTGCACCACCAGATACTGAATGCATGAGCTTCCTCATTGCTCACAGCCCTTGCTGAACTGAGGAGTGAGATAAGGCCAGGAACAAGCTGGGTTTCCCCTATTTCAATGCAGTGCATAGCCATCACACTGGTCTCACCCTAAAGCCGGGGTTCTCAAACTGGGGGTCGGGACCCCTCAGGGAGTTGCGAGGTTATTACATGGGGGGTCATGAGCTCTCAGCCTCCACCCCAAACGCCGCTTTGCCTCCAGCATTTATATTGGTGAGAAATATATTTAAAATGTTCTTAATTTATAAAGGGGGGGTCTCACTCAGAAGCTTGCTATGTGAAAGGGGTAACCAGTACAAAAGTTTGAGAACCACTGCCCTAAAGAATAAATATTTTAAAAAATGGTACTGAGGATTAAACTTTGTGCCACAAATGCATGTGATCACCTTCTGCCAACAGCAGGAAAGAAAGAATTGCACACACATACAATATCTATACCTATAGCTACTTCATAATTGCATGTTATTAAAGTCATAAACATATGCTTCCTTATTTCATTCTGATGCAGGAGTGCTGCAATAATCAAATGTAGCAAGGCTCCTGTTAATGGTATACAGCATATCTGCAAGAGGCTGTTTATACTGTTTATTAAATTGATCAGAATATAAGGAAGTAATAAAAAATGAAGCAGTTTGTTTTACCCAGTGAAGTTTGGCCTCTATATAGATTTATTCCAAGTCAAGGGGTTGGACATATGCCTACACATTCTGAAGAAATATGAAATTAGCTAACCATATTTAAGTTTCAAGCAGACTACACAAGATATATATAAATGCATTATGTTGCAGTTCATCTTCCATTTTATTGCCCAGTCACCCAATTTTGTGAGATCCCTCGGTAACTCTTCACAGTCAGCTTTGGACTTAACTATCCTGATCTACAAACTTTGCCGCTTCACTGTTCACTCCATTTTCCAGATCATTAATGAATATATTGAACAGTAGTGTTTACCTCTTGATTGTGAAAACTGACCATTTATTTAAAAAAAACAAGAGGAAGTACTTTTTCACCCAGTGCACAATTAACCTCTGGAACTCATTGCCATGGGATGTTGTGATGTCCAAAAGTATAACTGGGTTAAAAAAAAACCTAGATAACTTCATGGAGGATAGGTCCATCAGTGGCTACTAGCCAGGATGGTCAAGGAGGCAAAACCATGCTTGGGGGGTGACCCTAAACCTCTGACTGCCAAAAGCTAGGATGGGGAGACAGAGATGGATCACTTCAAGACAGAAGACAGGATACTGGACTAGATGGACCATGGTCTGACTCAGTATGGATGTTCTGACGCAGGCAACCACCAGCAGCACAGAGAATAGCAGCAGTTTCAGCTGGAATGATGGGTGTGAGTGCTTTGCTGCTACTCATGTCGATTAGATATATTTCACTGTATTGTTGAAATCATGTTCTTTCTGACTGACTGTTTTTTCTGTGTCACCCATCATCTTCACTCCCAAATCCCAAACACACATGTAGATAGAATTTCAGTCTCTCTTCTGTCTCACAGTTTGCACAGTCATTCTCCCCTGAGTTTGCACTGTGCTTTATGTCTCTCGATTTTCACTACAGTCTATGGTCACTCATTCTGTTTGATAACTCTGCCTTTGCTTTGTGCATTTCACAGTGGCATAAGGTAATCTGCTAGTATGGTAGTATACTAGCTTGATGTTTTTCATCTGTTCTTCCCAGTAACTTGAATATGAATGTTACAAGGCATGGGCTCATGTCCAGAAAAAATGGTTTTTGACTTGCTAGTGCTTCCTTGCAGTGGACAGTCTGTTTTTTGCTGTGGTGGAGATGGCACCGGAAAGTTCATGGTGGCTTTTGTACGTAGGGTGACCAGACAGCAAATGTGAAAAATCGGGACAGGGTGGGGGGTAATAGGAGCCTATATAAGAAAAAGAGACCAAAATCGAGACTGTCCCTATAAAATCAGGACATCTGGTCACCCTATTTGTACGTTGGCTAGGAGTCGGAGAGGAAAATGTCTTAGTTTAATTTGGCAGCTGTTTTTCTGGGTGTGCATTCTCTGCAAGTGCTTTAGTTCGCTGTGCTTCTTTTCTGCCTGTGGCCAGGTGTGCAGGGGCAGCTCTAGCGATTTCGCCACCCCAAGCACGGTGGCACGCCACGGGGGGCGCTCTGCCGGTCCCGCGGCTCCGGTGGACCTCCCGCAGACATGCCTGCGGTTGCTCCACCGGAGCCGCGGGACCAGCAGACCCTCCGCAGGCATGCCTGTGGGAGGTCCACCAGAGCCGCCTGCCGCCCTCCTGGCGACCAGCAGCGCGCCCCCCGTGGCATGCGGCCCCAAGCATGCGCTTGGCGTGCTGGGGCCTGGAGCCGCCCCTGCAGGTGTGCATTAGCTGTGTGCGTGCCCGAGGAGTGATCCAGGGCGCCCTATCTGTGCGTGCACTAGGCGCGCTCCTGACTTTGCAGAAACACAGGGGGTGTTTGCAGTACAAGGGGTGGGAACTCTCCCATCAGGTGACACCGCGGCCGAGGCGTTACGCCGGGTCTGCGCGGGGCAGGAATCGATGCCCACGATTGGCCCCCGCCCCGTGTTGTGGTTGATCAGTTGTCAAGGCAACGCTCCACGGCAATCTCCCCTCTGTCCCACGTGTCCCTTCAGCGGCCGCCTCTGTTACCACGGTCGCCAGAGAGAGACAGGGAGCGGGGTGTTGTTTCTGATTGGCTACCGCCGAATCTTGCTCGTTAGCATAAGGCGGCGGAGCCTGGCTAGTGGAACGCGAGCCGATTGGCTGAGGCTGGAGGTGAGGCTGTGGGGTGATCCCGGGCCCGGCGCGGCGCGCTAACTCGCCGGACGCGGGCCCGGAGACAGACAGGGCGGGTCCGCGTGCGCGCCTGTTGCCCGGCCGCGCCTTTCGGCGGGGGGAGGGGGGATTGGGCTGCGTGTCGCGCGCCTGGCCCAAGATGCCCTTCCTCCCGCGGCGCCGGCTGCAGCCGGACTGGGGGCAGGGCAGTGCACGTGCTCGCGGTGTAGCTGCTCTGGTTGCAGCCGCGGCTGGGGCAGCGCAGCGGCGGGGGCTCCGGTGGGGCTGCCCATCTGGGAGAAGACAACGCAAAGGAAGCCGGGCTACTGCGGGACAGATTGGCTGCAGATGCGCAGCGCTGCTGCTACAGCAAGGGGCTTGATGGGGGAAGGGGCAACGTGCCGTACCAGGCAGGAGGGACGCGTTGTCTCGGTGTGCACAGCGGCGCTTTGTATTGCTCTGCCTTCGCTGCTGGGCAGAGCATGCCAATGTCAGCCAGCCCGCTCAGGGCACCGCTGGGCAGAGCGCCTCCCATCGCTTCTGTTGGGGGAAAGCCGACAGCAGGTCGAGTGAGACCGGTTTAACAAGGACTACATTCCTGCCCGGTATGAGAAAGCCGTGTCCTCCCCGGCTAATTACCCCCTCCGCATGCGTGGGGTCAGAGCGCCGGCTGCGCATCCGAACCGGAAAAGAGTTTGCGTGTGCACCCCGCAGGGCTGCTGATTCGCTCTCCCTTCCCTTCAGAGCGCAATATGAGGAATCGCATTCGCTGTAAAGTCCCTTCTAAGGCAGCAGCATGCGGAGTCGGCATGTCGCTTTGGGGCGTGCCTGGCTATGCAGCTAGGGCGGGCAAAACCATCTATTCGCTCTCTATGATATATGAGACCTACCCGTTGCGATCCCCTTCCCCCACAATGCAGCAGAGCCGAGCCACATCACCACCCGTGCCAAATACAGTCCCACCAGGCACGTTACAAACCTGCTGCTGCAGACACATACCGAGGTGCAAACATACATATTGGGCAGTGGGAAAGAGGTTTAAAACTGGGTGTAGTCCAGTCTCCCTGGTTTTGGATTACGCTCCGCGGAACGAAAGGCAGTTCAAAGTTGGGCGCTTTACATTCTCCCTTTCTCGGGGGTTTAAAGCTGGGTGTAACAGTCTGTCTCTCTGGGCACGGGGAGGATTTGCTGTATTACACAATTCAGTTATTTCTTGGACCAAGGTATACAAGTATCGCTAAAGCACAATATCACATATCTGTCTGAAGTCGATATTGTCCCTAGAGAGGGGCTCTCTATCCATCCACCCAGCATGTATAAAATGCTTATCTGCAGAGTAGCTAAATGGCGTACATAAAAAAAAAGGCTGGGTGTGTTAATCTCTGTCTGGAGTTGGGGGGCGGGAATTTGAAGATTGGGGTGGGTGGATTTTCCGCCTGGGGAGAAGTAAGATTGATTTGTGTTAGAGCAGGAGGATTAGGATGGTTTGGGGTATGCTGTGTTCCCACTGACTGGACGAGGAATTCCAGGCTGACTGTGTTAGGGGTTTTCCTCCTGTGGGTTGGTGGCAGCTGGCGTAAGGTATGTTACACTCTATCCCTGTGTGAGCATGGAGGAGGAGGATTGGGCTCTATTAAATTGGTTCCCTCTGGGAAGCAGAGGGAGTTTTCCTTTTCGAATGCCAGACCTCTCCTGCTGGGATGCTTGGTGTACTTGCTGGAACTACCTCTCTGACACTTGCCCGAGGTTTCTGCCTCCTGGTCTTACATTGCCACTGTTTGCACTGCTTATCCGGCCGATACGGAACTGATCCAGCGAGAGAGTCAACATTCCACTCCGCGCTGGGTCCTGCTCTCCACATTGACTCCTACGGGATTGAGTCAGGAGCGGCTGGTCCCTGTACACAGGCATGGAGAGATGTGGCTATAGATAGCAAGCCAATCCGATGAGCAGGAAACTGGACCAAGTTCGGCCCTGATGCAAACAGGTCCAGGGGGGTTGCGCACCTCCGTGTAGCTGCTGCTTTCCAGTCACCGGCCGGATATAGAGTGATGGGTGTGGTGCGCTGTAGCAGGAGCTGGTACCTCGCCCGCCCGGCTTCGCTCCCGCAGCCACTAGCTCTGGCAGGCTCTGCCTCCGGGTGCGCGCTGCGCCCTCCCCTTATGGGTGTCAGGCGAGAGGCGGAGCCGCCTTCCCGTCCCTTGTATCAGGAGCCGGTGTTACTCGCGGTCACTCAGAGCCGCCTTTATCTTGCTCCACTGCAAGGGGGTGGCACTTGGGAACACCTTATTTTACCATACACGCTATAAATACACCACCTGGAATGGGAGCGGGGCTACGGGCCGCAGCGGGACACTGTGACGCACGGACACCGGGACACCAGCAGCAGCCAGATCCAGAAAGCCGGCAGTGAGGCTCGACTCTACAGGACATTGGTGGGTGTGGGCTCCCTGCGGCGTCCCCCTGATCTGAGCGGGTGATGGGGGGAATGGCAGTGGGAGCCCCCAAGGCGGCTTGCATGGATCTGTGACCGTGTCACGCTCATAGGGGGCTCTTTTCATTTATTCACGCTGCAAGGAGTTGTGTTTCTGCCATCAGAGGCGCTCCCTTTGCCGTCCCCATCCCCCAGCCTCATGGGGTGTGGACTGGAAGAAGTTGCTTTTGCATCTTCCGAATGAGAAATCGAAAAGGAGCTCGGTTTCCTCCCTTAGCTGCTGGCTTTGGCGATGATGCGCTGGCAGAGGATGCCGCGAGATTTTGGGCTAGGGGCCACCAGGAGAGGTTGAGGTCAGAGATTTGCAGAGAGAGGTCGGGAGATGGGGGGGTGGAGGGAAATGGAGGGCTTGGCGTTGGAAGGTGCAGGGGTGCACGGAAAGAGGAGTTAGGAGGAAAGAGCGGAGGCAAAGCCCGGCGCGGGGTTGGGATTAAAATGGGGAGCTGAAGGGGACGGGGGTGAGGAAGGAGTTTGCTGAGGGCTGGGGGAGAAAAAGGTGAAGCTCTGGGAGAGGGTTATGGGTAGGAAGGGGAAGTACTGCATGGCGCAAAGTGCCCTCCATCTAAACACCATCTATCCTTCTCGATTCCAGCAAACCGCCCCTGAGCGTTGCAGCGAGCAAGCGTGGGGAAGGCTCTGGAGATACAAGGCCTGGCTCCTGGTGGCCCTTGCAAGGGGATTTGGTGGGGCAGAAGAAGGAACCGGCTGCTGTGTCCGTGCTCCCCAGGCACCCGGTGATCACTGGCATTGCACCCCACCCATCTGCCAACATGATGCAGATCTGCGACTCCTACAGCCAGAAACACTCCCTCTTTAACGCCATGAACCGCTTCATCGGGGCCGTCAACAACATGGACCAGACGGTGATGGTGCCCAGCCTGCTGCGGGACGTGCCGCTGCTGCTGGAGGAGCTGGACTCGGGGGGCGGCTGCGGGGAAGGGGATCCCCAGCTGTCGCCGGGGGACGCCGGCGCCTTCTTCTCCCGCAGGGACATGTACAGCCATTACCTGCTGCTCAAGTCCATCCGCAACGACATCGAGTGGGGGGTGCTGCAGCAGGGCGCCGAGGAGGCCAGCCGGAAGAAGGACAAGCTGAGCGGGGACATTAGCCGGGGCCTCCCGGAGGCCGCGGTGGAGGAGGAGGATCTGGAGAAGCAATTCCACTATCACCTGAGCGGACTCCACACGGTGCTCTCCAAACTCACCCGCAAGGCCAACGTGCTCACCAACAGATACAAGCAGGAGATCGGCTTCAGCAACTGGGGGCACTGAGCCAGGGCAGGGCTTGGCATGGGGGGTGCCGCCGAGCAAGGGATCCCTATCTGCCGGGGGGAGGGGCTCTGGGGAGCGCGCCCGAGGACGAGGAGCGCGCGCGTGTGTGTGTGTGTGTGCAAATGGAGGGGATGAGCATGGGATGGGCATGGAGGGGGAGCGAGTGTGTGACAATGGAAGCGGGTGGGGGCGTGTGCCAGAGGGGGAATGAATGAGTGCGACCGTGGAGGAGGGGTGCAGGGGGAGGGGCAGACATGTGTGTGTGTGTGTGTGTGTGTGTGTGTGGCGGGTGGACGTTCAAGCGGGAGGGGGACGGGACCGTGACGCATGGCGGGCACATCCTGCCCGGGTGTGCGAGCAGCTGTGAGCTGCACGGCGGCGGGGCTCTTTGCCTACGCAGCAGCAGCAGCAAAGCGGCGTGTGTGTATCAGGTTTCCTAGACTGGGAGCTTAGTATGAATGACGGAGGGTGGCCGAGGCCAGTTACTGAGAGCGTGTGGTAGCGGAGGCGGCCGCCCTCCTAGTGGAGACTGCATCACTTCTTTCTTTCCTGTTTTGCACTACTTTTATAACAATAAAAGACGTGTATATAATGTGTAAGATTTCTTTGCATGCTCTTAGAATTGCAGTCCTCTTATTTTTTACCAACGCACAAGCAGAGAAAGGTGTACATTAATCATTAGTAGTTTGATTTTATGTTCTGTCCAGGGTGAGCAGTTATTGTTCCCTTCTAAGTAAGGAGACTGATGACTTGTACATGTATGTGCTGGCTGTATAGCTGGCTGATATGAGGCTGAAAATAAGCCAATGAAAATAACAAAACTGTTGTAAAAATTACATTTGTTACCCAGGACGGAGCCAGTTTACTAAGCCACATCCCTGTATCGCTGGACGGATGAAGGGTACCATTACTGTACATGTACTGAAGCTTATTTAAAACTTTTTTTTATCCAGATGTAGAATATATTCTAAAATAAAGAAGCAAATGTATTGACTAAGATTGGCTTAACTTTTTTTGTTATAGTC
The DNA here is from genome assembly GCF_016161935.1 of Mauremys reevesii. Taxonomy (NCBI): domain Eukaryota; kingdom Metazoa; phylum Chordata; order Testudines; family Geoemydidae; genus Mauremys; species Mauremys reevesii. Next base: position 154,995,468 of record NC_052623.1, read on the forward strand.
CCTGTTCTCTATATGCATTAAATACTAATTATTCACATATACAACCTAAATATATTAATTGTCTCTACATTATTTTAAAACTGTATTTCTAGTGCTATGTTACAAGGCGCTGGATATAAAGGGGTCATTTGTTAGTGAGGACTAGCTAACATATGCAAAACTGATAAAAATGGGTCTAGTAAATATACCTTACACAATATGTTTTTAGTTACTTCAACTGTTAAACAGAGTAAGAATAGTCTGTCAAGATATATGTATACCAATATAAACGTCAATCCCTGTTTAAACTAAAGTATTTGAGAATATACATTAATGCTTACTAGCAACTGACTCTATGTTATCAGAATTGTATAGATTTTATTCTCTGTGCATTTTTTCCATTTGCTGAATAGGCCCTGTAATTAGTTCTCTCTCTCTCTCTCTACATATATATGCAGCATTAGGTGGTGTAGCACATAATACAGTATATTGTTTGGTAAAGGCTTGCCCTTGAATAAGTCCTAAGTAACATTACAGTATACTTATGATTACAATATATGTGTGCATATGACAAACAGATAGGGTTAACAGCTTTTCTTTTCACGTTATGAAATGCTTATGTTCAGTGATAATATACACTTAATCTTCAGGCACAATATCACTTTCAAGTTTTTCATGCTCAGAAAGGCTAATAGTTTGTATATATCTTAATGCACTTAAAAGGACACTGCTATGCAGCATGTACCCATACCCCATTAAAAAAAAACTTAATAGAATAGTGTTTTCATTAAAGTAAAAAAAAAGCACAAACAAAAACCACCTTTGTTTAGATTTAAAAATTCCCCAACACTCCTCAATGTTTCACGGTGACATTGTACTAGTGCATGAGAACCAGATACTGATACTAGTGGGTCAGTTTCATTGTCCAAGTTGAGTAAAGTGAAAAAAGTTAACAGTTTAAATGTTGAAATATATTTTAAAGTTCATTGGTGCTTCTAGTGCTAATTTAGACTGGAAATTAGAAAAAGGTTTCTATTCTAACCATCAGAGGAGTGAGATTCTGGAACAGCCTTCCAATAGGAGCAGTCGGGGTCCAGGGCAGACAAACCAATTCATTTGAAAGATGGAGTTTGATAAGTTTATGAACAAGATTATATGACTGGTATAGCAGGGGACTAGGAGGTCCCTTCCAGTCCTATGTTCCTAATAAATCAAAGTATTTATTAATTACATAACTGAGGAAACCTTGAAAAACATAACTGGCTTTTTAACCTAACAGTGTCTCATTAGTAACACTATCAGTCAGTCTGTTTTACTTCCCAGTAGGGTGGTGCATGGAAAAATATCAGGGGTAATGAGAAGTACTACAAAGGATTCCTAATTTCGCAGCTGGTAAGTCTATTAGTGAACAAAGCCCAATAAACATGAGGAAAAAGATGCCTTGCCTTGGGGTTGTTTTAAAGTTTTGTACTCCTGGAAGTTTTGGAGGAACAACTTGTTCTGCTTTATTATTTAGTTCTGCATCAGGGTCTTTCCAAATAAACCAGTTTAAGACTACAACACTACTGTTTAAAATTGCTTATTAAAAAGAGAGGCCCTGATATTATTTTAAGTCTGACTATCTAATTCTGAATTGTAATCTCTCCCTGTAAAGATTTAGTGTATACTCAATTTATAGTGCTGATCAAAACCGCAAATACGATAGTAGAAAATATCCATTAGTAAATTGATGGTATAGTCTCATCTTGAATATTACATTCAATTTTGGACACATCTAAAAAAATACAACAGAAATACAAAAGGTTCAGAGGAAGAATAATGAAAATTATTAGAGGTATTTGGGTGTGGAAACAGAGTTTCCATATGAGTAAATCTTAAAGCTTAAGGTGGTATAGGAGTATATAATACAAAGGACTGTAGAGAAGCCATTCAAGTTCTTCTGTATACTTATTTATTTGATTTAAGTAAAAGCACCTTTGATGAGATAAAAAGTCTTTGAATTTAAAAATAGATAAAAATGAATATTTTTTCAATGCAAAGTCCAAAGTATGGAATTTGTTGCTGTCATGTTATTGAAGAAAACAACTTAGTTTCAAAATATGTTTTAAAATGACATATAAATCATAGCATCTGATATTTCAGTAGCAAGGATACAATTACAAAGTCCACCACTTGTCAGTCTTCATGCCATAAACTGATTGGGAAGAAATCTCCCTTAATGGTACAGTGTTGCACAATTAGCTGTATTATTGGGTGTTGTATCATCCTTTGAAGCATTACGCATTTGTAAATGCTGGAGATTAGATACTGGACTAGATAAACCATCGGTTTGTGCCAATAAAGAAATTCTGGTTTCAGATTAAATGATGCTTACAGACAGGATCTGCCTTTAAGAAGTTTCTCCCTTAACGCTGCAGTCTAACAACGTAGTGAATGGACTGTTCTCCAAGGATATGTCTTCTAAGAAAAGGCAAGTTTAAAAAAAAACAACTACTGTAGTTTTATATAAATCAGAAGAGGTACAATTGTGAAGTACTGTAGTAGCATTTTTTAACTCACTTTTGATGATAAGAAAATAAACCAAGTAAACTGTATTTCAGATATTGGTAGAGTAATAATTAATCTCAAAGCCCTTTTCATACTTTACAAACTGGTTACAACTCTATATACATGCTGTCTACCAACTACTACAAGGCATTGTTCGTGGAATATGTCAGTTGTATGAGAGCACATACGATGATACACCACTGTGGTTTAGGTGCTAAATCATACCTTTCTGTATGTAAAGCCACAGAAGGGAAAAGTTAGGGGGGAAAGTCATGGCTTCATCTTAGCAGGGGGCTGGCTTAACTTCCTATGGTGGATACTGGGGATATGGCAACCAAAGGGCATTACGACCATGGCCTGCAGTCCTTGATGGATGAAATTTTGTGTTGGATTAAATGTACATTTCATAAAGCACATTGTACAGTTCTGTCAAGTGTGCACAATGAACCCCTGGCTGGTAACATGTTGGGGTGGCAAAAGTACATGCCAGTCCCACCATCTGCACACAGGAAAATAATTGGGAATGGAAGAGTGTAGGATCCATATAAGACTCTCATAAAATGCTGATTGCAAATACTTAGGTTAATACAATGTTAAGAGCAAAAATATGCCTCCTGTGAGGCAGTGGTACACTGGAGGAGGCAGCATACCACCCAGGTAGTGGTGGCTGGTGGCATTATATGCCTTCACCAGCAGTGGTGAGAACATTTTGAGAACTGCTTTTTCTGTGGCTTTGAAAAACTGCTCTGCTGTTATGTCCTGCCCCGTGCAGACGAATCCCTCTGTAAAGCCATTGGCTCTGCCTGCATTGCTAGCTGGTCCCCGCCTCTCATTTCCCTGCAGTTATATAATGGCTACCTTCTTTGCCGGGTGTGCATGAGGGAAAGGGCTTCTTGGGCCCATGCCCGCATCTGGTGCACCTGCACAACGTAGCCATAATTTGGGCCTAAGGTTCCAAATGCAACAACACAGAAGTCAAGAAGTAGCCCAGTTAAGGTTCTTACAGTATCACATACATATTACTTCTGATTATTACTTTGGCTGTCAGGTGTTTACCTTCCCATATAATATGTGTGATGCGAAAGAGTTGATGTTGTTATGGGAGATTTAACTTTTTATGTGTTTACATTTTCAGCATTCATTTTACATGAACATAGGTTTTTTTGTAGTTAATTTCCATCTGATTTTTCTCCATGCTTTTAAAGATACAAGCAAAATCTAAATAACACTTATGTTCATGATAGCTACGGGTCAATTGTATTTCTGTAACCAGTAAATTGTGTATTTATTTCACAGCTTTGATCTCTTTGCCGGGACTCTGCCCACCACTCCATTTTCACTGGACTACTTCTAATGTCCCCAACTCCAGAGAAGCCTTCAACAGCTGCCTGGCATAATAAGGTTTTCTCCTTCCCTCCCAAATACCAATCAAGGAAAGAAGGGCCTAAACATTATACTTTCTATGTCCAGTTCTGGCATAGAGACAGATTAATGATCTGAAACCAATATCTTGACACCAACCTTGACTAGAAACACTGAGGCATCCCACTAGAAAATTTGACATCCATTGGGCCAGATGTGGCTCTCCCCATTGCTGTGTCAAATTAAGGGTTCATTTCAATGGCACTCTCTCATTTCAATGATTTATATGGCTCCATGCTGTCCAGGGTCCATTCAGGGGCAAAAGATGGAGATTAGGTAGAGCTGGGCAGGACTATCACTGATTCATCTCCTTCCCAATAGACCTAGCTTGTGAAAGCAAATATAGCTCGAGGTGGTATTACCTTTTCTACATAGGCCCCACTCCTGGGACTGCTGCAGCCAGGGGAATCCCTGGTAGCTGGGCTTCAATGGAAGCTGGATCTCCACCGTGGGCCAGAGCCAGGGGCGGCTCTAGACCCCAGCGCGCCAAGCAGGCGCTTGGGGTGGCCGTTTCCCGGGGGGGCGGCATTTGGCTCCGGTGGAGCTCCCGCCGGCATGCCTGCGGCAGGTCCACCGGAGCCCGGAACGAGCGGACCTGCCGCAGGCATGACTGCGGCGGGTCCCGTCTTCCCGCGGCTCCGGTTGAGCTCCCGCAGGCATGACTGCGGCAGGTCCGCTAGTCCCGGGCTCCGGTGGACCTGCCGCAGGCATGCCGGCAGGAGCTCAACCGGAGCTGCGGGAAGAGGGGACCCGCCGCGGGACCGGGGAAGGGCGGCGCAGCGCTCCGCGCTGCTTGGGGCAGCGTCATTTCTAGAGCCGCCCCTGGCCAGAGCTGGTGCCAAGACACGAGGCCTCCATTGAAATGGGCCTGGCCACTCGAGTGGGGATCGGGTAGGTTTGAGGAAGGGCTCTGCACCCTGTTCCATAGGGAAAGAGGGACAGTAAAACCCTCCCCACTGATGAGATAATTGGGGCTAGTGGGGAATGATTCTCTGAGAAGATCCTTGCAGAGGTTTCCTCCCATAAAGCCCTTTCCTACAGATTTTAACATGTTATTACATCATTTATATCTGGCCAGTAGCATGGTTGGTGCTCTACAGCTTACCGGCTTAGCCAAAGCACACAGCCCATATCCCAAAGGGCTTATTCATCGAAGACAATAACATATAGACAAAAAATAGGAGGTGAGATATAACAGACCATAAATCTGGGCAGAGTGCAAGTAAAGAGGTCAATGCGGCAAAATTAACCTCAATTGGTCACATGGATTTTTGGGGTTTTTTGGTCATTTGTTTGTCACTTCTAAAAATTAGAAATGCCCAAACATACTAGTGTCAAATTTGTAAAGTAATTCATTTTCGGACTGAGGCCTGGCATGCCAAGTTTAGGTCCAAATTAATTGTATTAATCACGTTACAAACTCCTTTAGAAAAGGCATTAGCAAAAATGACTTTACTGCAAGTACTCAGCTTGTTGTTACTACCCGTCTGCAAGAATCAATGCTCTTTAAAAAGAAAGTCCCTCCTCACACAAGTTCATACTTGTCTGCCCAAGTGTAATGGAGTGAGAAAAACACCTTTTAGTTCTGGGCTTTTGTGTAGTGCTTGCTTACCACAGGAATAGACGGTATATTAAAACCTTAGAGAGATTAGAGAAAAAGCAGGTGGTGCCTCTGAATTAAATCACAAGCCATTAAATAAGCTTGTCTAGTGATGTCTGTAGGATCTGTCATAGTATTAATTAAACAGTGTTGGATCTTTTTATTAGGATTATCTACATACAAATAGTTCTAAAATAATTCTTCTTTTTTTCTTTTCGTAATTGCTCAGGGCTATTTTGCATTAGCATCTTCATGTTAAAAGCTGGGTATATTGAACATTGCTAATGCCCTATAGTCCTAGAACTGGTACCTATGACTGAGCAGACCAGCCTGTTTATTAAAAGTTTCCCCCTTGTAAACTGTAATTAGATTGAGAAAACAGGCAGTGTATCCAATGTAATAATTCACAGTAATCCACCGTTTTGCATGTCATCAGGTCCCCCTCTTGCTGACATACCGGCTGCTGCAGGGGAGGGTGTCTGTGAGGAGGAATGCTGTGTGAAGATTTCCTTCTTGCATTTCTTCCACATCATTCTGTGGGGGAAAGGGTGGATAGGGAGGAATTTAACCCTTCCCCCAACCTTTGCCCTGGAATGCTGAGTTCTGCCCCAGGATTCACAGGAGGCTGGGGCTGTCTGTGCAGAGGCCCTAACTCCTCCCCCAGCACTGCTGTTTAAGGATGCTTCTTAAAGCGGGAGTTCCCTTGGGTGGAGGGGTCCAGCAGAAAAGGTAATACAGGTTAAGGCCTGTCCCCACCCAGTCATAGACTGCCCATTGCTAGCCATGCCTGCCCAGTTCCTCCCACCCTAATCCCAGCCCTGCAAAGAATCTTAACTGGGGTTCAAGAAATGAAGAGAGAAGTTGATATGACAGTGCACGACCTCCTCCCCCTTTCGTCCCCCATGCAGGAGGGGTGACATTCACGCATGAAAGATCCCCACAATACTCAGATCCAGAAGAAACATTCTTGGCCTGAGTTGTGGGCATGCCTCTGATTGCTGTTTTAGCCAAGTGCCTGGAGAGTGATTAGACCTGCCAAATCTGCTGCTTTTCCTGGGCCTTCAGATTCTGCACTGATGGGGGCTGTGTGAAAACAAAGATTAGGTACCTTAGATAGAGTACTACCTGTCAGCCCTTCTTTCTGATCTAGGGGGAAACCTGACCAGTCTACTGCTTTTGTTGGTTCTTGGCTCAGTGTGGAAGAGAGGGAGTTATTATTTGAAAGCTGAGAGTGGTTTTTGCATGTGCAGAACCATAGCTCTGGCTCTAAAATATTTAAAAGTAATCTTCTGTTCCCCTTGCTTCTCTCATAATGTAGATTATCCAAATCCAGATTCCCCAGAGACTCTGACAAGACATTTACTCTAAGAAAACATTTTCCTCTTTCTATTTTTAATATCCATGATTGTCAGATTTCCCATTTCATCCTATTCAAGTTTGAAATTGTCCTCTTAAGATTTGTCATCATGAAAAGGGGACTAGAAATATTATTGGAAATGTATTTATTTCCTCAACTCACATGTATGGCACCTAGGATAAGCAATCTAGATACCCTCAAAATGCATGCAGTTATCTTCCCACACTGGCACCTTATTACAGTATAACTTTAAAATGGGAATGCACATTCTTATAATGGGTTCTGCCTGAATTTATGCAAATATATGAACAGTTAAGCAAATGCACAATTTACTGCTTTTTTGTTGGAGGATGTTGGCAGGTACAATATCATTCTGGGCTTTTCACATGTTAGTAACAAAAGTGGATATTTAGAATGCTCTAGCTAAAAAAGGCCAATGAAGTCACTTACACACCACCATGTCCTACAGCTATATACAATCTACACGCGGTGAAACTAATACCACTGTCTTGATTCAGATTAAACTTCAGTTGACTCCATTGAGAGTTTTACCTGAGTAATGATCACAGGATCACATACAAGGTGGCTTATACCCCTGCCTCAACGGCTGCCTTCCCACTTGCGCTGCCAAGATTTCCCTTAATGTTCTCCCTCTGCACCACCATGAGGCCATTTTCCCCATGGACTGTTTCCTTCCCAGTTCACTCCCGTTTCTCTTCAAACCCATTCACACCACCCCTCCTCCCCCAAAACTCCAGACCAGCTCTTGAACCTATTTCATCATCTGGGCATGTCTGAGTTTTGAATTGAACTGAAATGGATAATAATGTTATGTGATGTGATTCCATGGTGCTTCCTTGTTTGAATAACTACTACTTTTATTAACTTACTATTTTTATATGGATGGGCTGACTTTTAATTTAAAGATGACAGCTGATCACCAATCAATACTTTGAAAAAATGTCAGAGTGCATATTAGCACTGCTGAAAGCAGAGCCATCAATGCAGGAAACTAGTTTATGTTGCTAAGGTACATTATATTCTTCTTTTGATGTGCCATCATAATTGCCGTTAGCATTAAGGGGAGTGTCTCGCTCTCTCTCTCTCAAACATCCCCCCTCCCACACACATACACACTGAAAAGAAAATATACCCATAGTGAGCATATATAGGGAGGAGGAGGAACAAGGTGGTTGTTAGAATGCTCTGCATGAATTTACAAAAAGCTAGTAAATTGCATTTGAGTGCAGAATACTGAAAAAAATGTGAATTTGAAAACAGTAAGAAATCAGGTTTTAACAAGGAAGAATGTGTAGTCTTTTCAGCTTTCACTAGCATCATTCGTACAATATTTTAAAATGTATAAAAGGATCTCTCAAATGTTTCCATAATGTGGACCACATCTTAGTAGAGAGGATAAAAATTTCAGAAGTCCCTAAAAGCCGTAGGTTCCTAAGTCTCAGTTTCAAAACAGAGTTAGGAACCCAGAGATAAATTTTAAAAAATGCGTCAGTGACTTAAGAACCTAAGTCCCATTTTCAAAAGTGACCTGCTCTTAGGAGCACAAATCCAGTTGAAATCAATGGGAGTTAGGTGTCCAAATTCCCTTGAGTATCTGAGCCTAAGTAATTTTTGAAAATGGGACTTAGGCCCCTAAGTCACTTAGGTGCTTTTGAAAATTCTCCCTGGTGTCTTTTGGATACTCCCCTCTCCTTTGTATTCACATAACAATTGTTAATATACAAAAGTAATATTAAGGAATTCTTTATTTTCAGCTTCTTTTAATACAGTTTAGCAGCTGGAAACAAGAAAGAGAAACCAGCACCATATGACCAACCAGCTGTCCAGGGACTGCCAGCACCCTGTTCTGTAGGTAGACCACTTTGATTACCTTTGATGTTGGATAATTTAGTGCCTGTGTGTGAAATTCTGTGCTAACATATATCTTGTGCAATTCCTTTGGCTTCAGTGAGATTGAATGGGGTATACTGATCAGGGCAGAATTTGATGTAGCTGTGTTTAAAGAATAAGAATAAATGCAACCAGAGACCTATCCCAGCAATGCAATATGTCTTTTACTTTATATAGACATGATGGTGCGGTAATATCTTTTATTGGACCAGTTTCTGTTGATTAGAGAGACAAGCCTCTGAGCTTACACAGAGCTTTTCATTTTACTTCTATTTATGCAAATAAGGCCTTATCTCCACTTTCCTTTACAACCCTCTTTTTGGTGGTGTTATAAGCAGCAAGAGTGGACTGACTACCTTTGCCCAGGCCTCAAGGTAATAAAGATAGGTGGTCATGAGCAACAATGCCAAAGAAGGCAGAGCAAAGTTAATGCAGATGTAATACACTGAGAGGAGTGCCCCGACTCAGCATTTTTCATGACCTCAATCCACTTTTAGTTTTCCTTGCAGAAGAAATAAAAATGCACTTTTGAAGTCTTTCCCATTAGTTGTGAGTGATTAGGACACACATAAGTCTGTAAATACCCTTGTGTTTCCACTGACAGAATCTATATGTTCTTTTGGAAGGGAGGGGGTGTCTTCCAAGAATATGTGCAGGGCCTATCACTTATTTTGGGGTCCCTTCAGTTCACTGCACTATTAGCATACATCAGTGTACTGTCCTTCAGCACATGGGTGTGCCCTATTTTTTAGCTGCCCTCCTTGTCACTCAATGGATTATCAAATAGACAGTGTTCTTAGAGAAAGATGGCTCACATCCCTCATTAGACCAAGTTAATCATGTCTAGGATACAGCTGTTCTTCACTATGCTCTGAAGTGAGAGTCTTGAGGTTTCCTCAAACGTATATGACAGCATGGTACCTTGCCACCTCAACATCAGACATGCCCATCTTAGGTACTCTGAAGTACAGGCATTTTGCAAAAATGTTACATTTGATTTAATAAGTGGCAAAAAAAACTTGATCCACTTTGCTGCTTTGTAACCTTCTAGTTTGATAGGCTACTGATTCTGTTTCTGAGATGAGACTATCTGTTCACATATACAATGGAATTAAGTACTCATAAACTATAGTTCAATGCAGCATGATAATCTTTATTGTTTTATACCAATAACATGCTCATTTTGTGTGTCTGTTCTTCCTTCTCTCAGATGATGGTCTTTCTCCTCTTGCATCATTTACACTATAATCCTTTCTTTTCTTATGCATGTTAACATGATTAGCTTTCTATCCAACCTGTAAATCACTGCTTTTGAAGTCTGGCAATTTTTACACACGTTTCAAGCTATTATTATTGGGTTATATTTAATTTGAAAGGACACAGTATTATTGTATTTTCCTCCCTGCAGATGTTTCTTTAAAATTATAACATATTCAGTGCAAAACCCCACTATGTTAATATAATATTACAGGCTGACATTTTAATCACACACAAGTCAAAAAATTCAATGCTGTGGTTTCCACAGCAATCATAATTTGGCATCTATGCACATGTGTATTTTCTATCCTTGCAATGTTGTTACAAGGATTGATTTAAGGTCATATCCTAAGGCTCCCTTCTATGGGAATAAGGAGATAATATACCTATGAGGGTTTATACAAGTCTGACCAGTCCTGAGAGTGATTAGACCACTGGGGACCACACATAGTGCGTGTGAATGGTCAAATCATGGAGGGTGTTGCAGAGGGCTCTCTGCCTAGTCCTCCACCAAAATATTTAGTGGACCAAGGAGCTACCATAATACAATATAGCTCACCAGGCACACACCCCCACACACCCCCACACCAATTTGCTACTTGGCTTGGACTGAGCATGCTCAGTAACACTGCCGAAGCTGGCTGCCCTCACTCTGCTATTGGGAGGCACAGGTCTTCTCTGGCCCCTAAACAGGACAATTCCCCTGATATTGGTATTGTAAGGGTCTGAGACTAGGCCATGAAATTGCTGTCATGCTGTATGTGCTGCAAAGTCTTAACACCAAGGGAGAGTCACTAAATAGCCAAAGAGGGAGTTGAACGTTATAACTGTTCAGGAGAGGGGAAATGGTGGGTAGCATTAAAGTAGAGTTTTACCACTTATTTTTTCCATTTTTTTCCTAGCGGAGGGAAAGGAAGAGAAAATGAAACCTACAGGAACTCTAATTCTGATTACAGGAACATCATGGAAAGTACAGGTTGTAACTGATGATGTATTGAAAGAACTATGGTGACTAGATAAGACCAGATTAAGGGAATTTTAACTTACTACTCCATGTTATTTATTTAAAGGAGGCATTATTGATTTGAATGTTGGTGAAATGAAAAGATTGCAAATTAAATCTTTCAAAGTCTTGCTTGACCACAAGTGTTTTGTACATAGCCCCTGGTGGTGCAACAAGCACTCCTGAGCACTGTCCCCTCCCCAAAGGAAGTGAAGTGCCTCCTAACCTTGTGGAAAGCTCAGCTGACCCCTGACCCCGCCTTCCCCGAGGCCAGGTTCTTACTGCCTCCCCCACCCAGGCTCTCATCTCCCAGCCCTATGGAAAGGTTTGGAAGAGGCCCTCAACCCCAGGGACAAGACTGCTCCTCTCCTCATCTTCTAGCTCTGTGGAAGGGTTGGGAGAAGTCCATGGCTCTACACCAGCTGCTTTCACCTCACTGATTTCTATTGCTTCCTCCCTCTTAGTCCTGTGGAAAGATCAGGAGAGGCCCTCAGAATGTGTTCCTTCCTATCCCCTTCTCCTGTCTTTGTGGAAGATTTGGGGAGGATTCATCCACCAGGCCCCGCCCTGGACTAATGGCTCCTTTTGGGGCCTATGAATGGAGGCATCCTCCAGGATTTGAGCTAGATGAGGCAGAATCCTCAGGTTTGCATCTCCTGTTTTCCTGCCTAGTGCAGCTGTTTCAGAGAAGCAGCAGATGACAGCTGGGGGAGGAAGAAGATGAGACCACAAATGGTGAATCCTCCTTTTTCCTATTCCCTGGGTCAGTTTCTACCTTGTGGTAGCTGGTCCAGTATTCTGGAGAAATGTAGCTTTCATGGGAGAACATGATTGCAGAGAGAGAGGTGATCTCTCAGGGAGCATGGTCTTCTTTTAATATCTCCCTTTTCTCTGTATTCTCCTCATGCCCGCTTATGAACCTTTCCCCACATTCGTCTCTCTCTTCTTATGCCCTCTTTCAACTTCTCTGTCCTCCAAAGGGTCTGATCCAGCTCCCAATGAGATCAATTGTAATCTTCGCATTGACTTTAACACAGACAACTCATGTCCTCTCCCAACTGAGAAAGATTATGGGATTCACTCCTGCAAAAAAGAATGAGCAATGACCTCACTGCTTTTTGAAACTCGTTTTCTTAGCTTTTCATTCCTACAATAATTACTGGGGAAGGGAGGGGAAGGACGCTACACTCAAAACAAAACATATATTTCTAGGAGAGAGAGAGACACACACACACACTGATCTTTTGTTTCACTTAATAAGGTGCCAAGATACAACAGTGGTGGGTGTGGAATAAAAGCCTAGATTGCTAGCCAGCTAAAATATAGATGAGGCAGATTGTTTGGCTAGAGTAGAGGTAGATAAATGAAAAGGCTAGGGATGAGAGAGAAATGGGGGAGACTGAAATGGAGCAGTGGGAGGAGTGAGAAAGAAAGAGAAGTGAAAGCAGGACCTAGGGAGGAGAGAATTTGAAAGAGGATAGGAGTAGGAGAGAGAATCAGAGAAACTTAAATAGGAATTGGTGAGGCTATAGAGGGAAAGTGAGAGGGGTTGAAAGATAATATAGGGTAAAGTGGGTGGGAGATTGAAAGACATCCAACTTCCATGCAGGTCAATGGAAAGATTCTTGTTGACTTCACTGGAAATTGAGTCAGACCCATCGAGAGAAGAGAAGAGGGAGAAATAGGACATGGGGAGGAGAAAAGTGGGAGCAGTTGAACTGGAACCTGGGAAGGAAAGAGGGAGAAACTGAAAAAGGACATAGGGAAAAGAAAAAGAAAGGGGAGGAGGAATACATTGAAAGTGGACATGGAGACGAGAGAGAGAGAGAGAGAGAGAGAGAGAGAGAATAAAATTAACCTGAGGGAACAGGGAAGAAAGAGTCTAATAGAGCAGAGTCAGCTTTGAAAAAGGGAAGGGAGATTACAATCAGAGCAATGTAATATCCAACAGGAGAGAGAAAATGACAGAAAAAATAAAGAGCTAGATAGAGAGTGGGACTGAAAAAGAAAAAAAAAAACCTCCTGGAGGAAGGAGATGCATGGAGTATAGTCAGAGGGAAAGAGCACAATATTAAAAAAATCATTAAACACTGAAAAATTAGACTCAGGCAATGCCAACAATGACAAAGCCAGAGCACAAGGGGCACCAAAATATACAGAAGAAGGAGAGAAAAACTGGAGGGAAGGAAGGGAAAAGGAAAGGAGAAAGACTAAAACCGAGGGAGACAAAGTTTTTAAAAGTGTATTACTTTATGGGAAGGTTGAGGCCTTTATTATGCTGTAAAATACCACACATTTATGATTTCATCTCATCTGAGACATAAGGTGCCTGTCTGTGGAGAAGAGGTTTTGGAAAACCCAGTGGTGTATGGGAGAAGGCCACATAAGATTACTATTCTTACGTATGGGAGAAGAAAATAAGCTTCTTTTCCAAGGCACAGAATAAGATGTTTTTACATATGTTTCTCTTGTGGTGTTGCTGGAATTTTGCATGCTTTTCTATGAAATTTTGCAACATTAGTACTGGGGGATTTGATAGTTTTTAAATACTTTTTTCATGTTGTGACCAGCTTCAGTGGTAGCAGGGATGTTTTTTGTAGCTGTCCACTCCAAGATCTTTTTGTTCCACACAGAGTTTAAAGCATAAACAGAACACTAACATCCCCAACAGGGAAAAGGAGGATATCACAAAAGCACAATTCAAACCTTTAACAGGTTTAGTAAGTGTGTGACTAGATTTTGAAGAAAAAAATACAAGCACTCCTAAGAACATGGTATACTGCTGAAAGCACCTCTGAGCACACTCTGTAAATCCAGAACTTTTTGTAGCTGCATTTGCAAACTTCCTTCAGCAGAGCCCTAGGCCATTTTTTGTAATGGTCTCACCCCTATCAGAGCGGACACCTGGGCTTTCCAGGTGCATCCCATAAGAGGCAGCAAGTAGCCACTCTGGCTTTTAGAGACTCAATCCCAGTCATGTAAGGCAAATGCAACTTGAGGTAAGATTTTTTGGAAAAGTTCCTAAAATGTCTAAACTAGTGAATGTGTATCATGTAATTGTTTGCTAGGAAATGTGTGAGTATTTGATGTCTTGTGACTCTGGTGGACTAGTTGAATTCAGCCCCTGCCTTTGTTGTATGCACCACAAATTGTACTGGCTTTTTTCCCCTTCATATTGCATTGTAAACGCTTTTGGTTTGTTGTTCCTCAGTCTCCTTACTGATGTCATAGTTGGTCCATGACACTGAATGTCTCACATTTTGGACTATATCCTTGGTGCACTAGCTTGCATTTCCCCCTCATTTTATTCCCTGCCTATATTTCTAACTTCTAGGAACAACTGATTTAGTGGCTTGCATCCATTTCAGCATGAAGATAGTTTGTTCCAATCCCTAGCAAGGGATTTGCTCTCTCTTCTTGCTACATCTGGGCACATATGGTGGATTCCATGAAGCTATTTAAGGACCTAAATCTAGATTTAGGTGCCTAAATTCCCCACTTTGATCCATTGAACTCCTGCCAAACACTATAGGTGCCAGTCAGTCAGTGCCTATGTGTTTTTTTTTTTTCTTCTTCAAAGCAAAAGTTTCTCAGGAACCTAAGTTTTAGAACATATACTTTTTAGGTAGGGTGCCTGTCTCCTGCCTAAGCCCCAGGATGATATGTGAACCAGGGGAAGATGTGTGTGCTGCTGCCTAACTTGTTCAAGGGGGCCTGCTGAGAATGCCTACCAGGTTGGGCTCCTTTCAAATGCCAGCTGGTAGCAGTGGTGCCCACCTCTTAGCCCAGTGGTTAGAACACTTGCCCAGGATGTGGGAGACCTAGGTTCAAACCTTCCCAGCACAGGGGGAGAAAGGAGAGAATAGGGGGGCTCAGAGGCACTGAAGAATGTTGTGAATCACTAGCAGAGTAAAGGTCTTCCCTAACACCTGGCCTATCTCTGAGAAAGGGTAGAGTGGGATACTTAGCACATCAGCCTCTCCCCTGGGCTAGCCTAAGCAGCAGCTACCTGGCATGCTGGCTTTTGTGGATAGCGTTCTAAGGCACCTATCTCTTCACATTCATTGTACAGGGAGCCTTGGTTCCCAGTTTGCCTTGTGGTCATAGTGGTGTTCCTGGGATTTTCTAGGTGCCTAAAAGTTAGCCATTGTGTTGCTCAGCGCTGAAACCCCAAAGTCCCTTTGCAGATCCCACCCATAGTCTCTGAAAAGAGGGTGTTTCTTGGCCCAAGGAGGGTTTGTTTGCTTTTTTGCTTTAGTGCAGCCCTATTTCCAAGTCTCTGTCCCAGACCATACTGAAATGAATGAAGGTTACATCATGTAGAAAAGATTGGAGATAGGCTTTAATGTGAACACCCTTCAGTTTTGGGAAGGTTCTGATCCAGATTAGAAAGTCATCATTAGCTCCTGTCTCTATAATAGGCTAAGTGAAGCCCCCTAGCTGGATCTGAACGCCCTCTCCCACCCCTCCGTATTACTGTCCAGTTTCTGGGAGCAGTCAGATAGGGATCTAGGTGCAGTTCTGAACTTTGTGGTTGGTATCCCTTCCTTACAAAGGAGATCCCTGCTCTGCAGCTCCCCCAGAAGTGAAGTCATTGTGGGATGATCGAACATAGTCCAGTCTTCCAAATTGCTGTTAAAATATAGGTGACCAGGGCATAAGATCTACTTGCTTGTCCCTTACCTTGATATTTTATTTGTTCATCAAACAAAAAATACCCACGGCAAGTAGAATTTTGCAGGTCTGGTCTATTCACACACTTATGGTGTTGGAAAGGTTGAAAAACCAATAATATCTACTGGCATTGGACTTCCCTGGCAGACAGGTACCATGAATTCAATACATACTTATTTTCCTATTTCTAGACTCCTTTGCAAGTCTTATTGACATGCCATTATCCCTAAATGGCTAATGGGAATGTAACATGGCTTGTTCCAGCAGCAATCACTGTGGTCCCCCCCCCCCCCCTAAACAACTCAATGCCTTGGTGCTAATCATTAACTATTTATTTATGGTCCTTCAGATTAGCTGGGAGTTGAAAACTTCAGCCACTTTTAAATCCAGGTAGCAAGTACTATGGGCCAAATGCTGCTCCCACTGAAGTCAGGCCAAAACTTGCCATATGGGTTTTTCCTGTGGGAGAGCTCTAGTGGGAGGGGCCTTGTGTGTCCTCTCTCTCACTTGTGTGGTCCACCTATCATTTAGCCTAGCCCGTTTAATATTAAATGTAGTTAATATGTTTTACCAGTTCCTTGTCAGGCACTATTTCCTCCTCACTGCTATTCACTGTCTATGTATGTATGTAGGCATGTATGTATAAATAGAAGCAATTGGATGGGTGCCTCCTCCCTGAGGACATAATTCATTGCCAGAGATAACATAATTCACTGTTTGGGAAGTGATCACGCTGGATTAAGATGTCACTATATAAACAAAGCAGGAAGAATGAGATGGCTGTAAATGAAGCAGTTTCTATGCACCCAGCAGTATCTTGCAGTCAGCTGTGATGGAAAAGAAATACAGAAAAGTTTCATAAGAGTTAGGACAGGCTCATGGGCGGTGAGTGAAGCGTCCCCTGGGGGAGGCTAGCTCCCTATCCTGCTGCTTCTGCCTGTGGCCCTACCCACGCTCCACGCCATGTCCCTTCTCCGCCCCAGGCCCCACTCCCTCCCCCGCAACCTGCTCCACCCATCACATCCCTTCTTTCCTCCTCCCCCGTAAGGCTGCTCCCTGCTCACCGTGTCTCTCCTCTCCTCCACCCCACTCCCTGCGAGACACACCCCTTCTTCTGCTGCTCACTGTGTCCTGTCCGTGGGAATGGGGGGTGAGGAGGGACGTGGCGAGCAGCAGATGGGGGGGGGGGTCCTCACAGAGCGGGGGTGGAGGAGAGGATTGATGTGGCAAGTGGCAGGCAGTGGGGGGGGGGTCTCGTGGGGAGGGGGTGGGGGAGAGAAGGGACATGGCGAGCAACCTTGGGGTGGGAGGGTGGAGTGAGGAGAGAAGAGTAGGGACTCACTCGCCAGGCAGCAGTAGGCAGTGGGGTCCTCAGGGAAGGGGTAGAGCAGGGAGGGAAAGAAGCAGAGCACAGGCAGGGCCACCATGGCCCAGGTGTCCGGCAGCGGGTTGGCTGTGGGCAGCAGCGTGAGCGGAGACTTAGCCTCCCTTGGCCTCTTATACCCACGGAGAGGCTCAAGAAAAAATATACAGTATGTTTTAAAGTTTGCTTGAGTGTGATCAGTGGTCTCAAAACCACAAGCATATGCTGATTGACCTGCGGGTGCCCATATACCACCTACACAGATTACTCATGTGAGGAGCACCTGCAATCCCTGCAGGTGCAGCTGTACAGGGGCTTGGGTCCATGTGCTGACATGCGTGGCTCATACTATTCATTCCCAGACTCTGGCCTGGAATGAGCTGTTCACTGTTCATTCTGCAGGTGACCTGTGGAATATAAGGGTCAAGGGTACCAAAGTTACAACCTATTTGGTGCTCCCCTTTTTCAGCATATGTGTATACACAAGAGCAGGTTTACTGACCTTTAATGGAGTTTATTAAACAAAGTTAGCTGTTTGTTCCACAGCTAATCTAAAATAGTGAGATTTCTTAAAGGGTGTCTGGCACCCAAATTTAACTGCACCCAAATGGAATTTTTGAGTTTCCAAAATTTTAAAAATTGAATATAAAAACAGCTATGAAAAGTCACTGCTGGAGTAAGGTGTTGAGGTGGAGATGTTAACTGATTTAGACCAAGCCTTTGTGTTGCACATCAAGCAAGGTTATGAAATGCTTTTTTCATCTATTGACCTAAGGCTCAGTTTAGTCATGAAACAACATATAGGTGTGTCACAGCACTGCAATTCATTAACTCTTTATTTCAATCAATCTAAATTACTATGAGGTGATTCAGCTTCCCTTACACTAAGTTGCAATTTACTTCATGTGTAGTTCTTGAGAATTATTTGTAAAGAAAGTTATTATTCAATGAAAGAGCAATAGAATTGGTCCCTAGAGTATTTTTCTCAGACACCTGAGTCACTGTTTCTTTTCTGGCTTTCCCTGTTAAACTAGTGCAACTACTTCATTGAGAACAGCACTGCTAAAAGTGGATGTTCTGTCCAAAATCCATAGGCTGAGTGAGAAAACATTTACAAGCTAAAAGCTTTGGCAATGGTGCTGAAATTGCAACAGCTGAGTTTTCTTTAGCATGTGCATAAGCTCAAAATGAGAAACTTCTAAGAATACAGTTGGCCAACATACTTTTTCAGTAGGGAAGTTCCTGTTTGGTATTAGTCGTCTTTGTGATGTTTTTGGGAGGAATTTATAAAGAAAGGAGAACCTTTTGTACTGTAATCTGGATATGTGTGGACTAGAAAGGAAAATAGTTATATATTGCTTAGAGACAAGGTGGGTGAGGTAATATCTTTTATTGGTCCAACTTCTAAAATAAAAGATATTACTTCACCCACTTGGTCTCAGAATATGAGAGAGACGTACACGGATACAACATTGCAAACAAGTGTATTGTTTCCCAGTTTGAAAAGATATCCTTGTGAAAGGTCTGTATCAAATCGGCAAAATCTTTTGTTAACCTATCTGTCAAGGGTTGTTAGGGGAAAAAGGTGTGGAGCAGGAATTTGAATGGAATTTGATCCTTGCTGTGTTGCTGTCAACTTTTGCATGACATTAGAAGTAGTGGTGCCATGGATTTACAGGTTTTTCTGAGTAACCACAGAGTTCTTTTGTTACTACTGTACCACCTTGAGTAGCATAGCTACAAATGTTTTAGGTCTATACAAGAACGTGAAAAACATAACCCTCGTGTTCTTGGTGGAGATGGAGAGCAAAAAGTTTTGTATTAGGCAGGAAACAAAACAGGTAAACCTATGGGTCCAAATGCATGATGTAAACTGGTGCAACTCCATAACCAATGCAAGTTCACATACTTATACCAGTCTAAATTTTGTCCAAGGAAGTGAACCTTGAAAAACCATGAAACAATGGAAAACTTTGAGAGAGAAAAAAATCTATTTTGCAACAATTGAACTTATACAGCATGCTAGATATTTTCATATTATTCTCCACTTCTTAAGTATTATAAGGAACACTTGCAAAAAAAAACCAATCTCTGCTGCTTAATGTGAGGTTCTACTCTGAAAATGTCTATGTAATGATGGCACTTTTGTCCTCAATTGGTTGACTCCATGACTGTGTTCAGAGTCAGATCAGCTGGCTTTAGTGACATAAATAAGTTTTGGTTTTTTTGTTTGTTTTTGTTTTGTTACTTTTTCATTCTTTTACTAAACCAGAACCAACCCTGCTTTGTGATTATTGAACTGGATAGTTTTTTGGCTTTTGTATCATCATCAGAATTGTTAACTGAGTTCCCGCTGCAGAACCATGTTGTGGGGGAAGAGTGGGGTTTGCAAGTGCTTTGGAGAATAGGATTAAAATTCAAAATGATCTGGAGAAATGGTCCTAATTGAATTTCATCCTCTTTACTTCAGACAAGTGCAAAGTACTCCACTTAGGAAAGCCCAATCAATTGTGCACACACAAAATGGGAAATGACTGCCTAGGAAGGAGTATTTCGGAAAGGGATCTGGGGGTTATAGTGGGTCACAAGCTACATATGAGTCAACAGTGTAACACTGTTCCAAAAAAAGGAAACATCATTCTGGGATGTATTAGCAGGAGTGTTGTAAGCAAGATACAAGAAGTAATTCTTCCGTGCGACTCTGCACTGATTAGGCCTCAACTGGAGTATTGTGTCCAGTTCTGGGCACCACGTTTCAGGAAAGAGTCAAATTGGAGACAGTCCAGAGAACAGCAACAAAAATGTCTAGAAAAATGACCTATGAGGGAAGATTGAAAAAATTGGGTTTGTTTAGTCTGGCGAAGAGAAGACTGAGAGGGGACACGATAACAGTTTTCAAGTACATCAAAGGTTGTTACAAGGAGGAGGCAGAAAAATTGTTGCTCTTAACCTCTGAGGACAGGACAAGAAGCAATGGTCTTAAATTGCAGCAAGGGTAGTTTAGGTTGGACATTAGGGGAAAACTTCTTAACTGTCAGGATGATTAAGCCCTGGAATAAATTGCTTAGGGAAGTTGTGGAATCTCCATCATTGGAGATTTTTAAGAGCAGATTAGACAAACATCTGTCAGGGATGGTCTAGATCAGTGCGTCTCAAAGCCAGTTCACTGCTTGTTCAGGGAAAGCCCCTGGCGGTCTGGGCCAGTTTGTTTATCTGCCGCATCCGCAAGTTTGGCCGATCGTGGCTCCCAGTGGCTGCGGTTTGCTGCTCCAGGCCAATGGGGGCTGTGGGAAGGGTGGCCAGCACATCCCTTGGCCTGCGCCGCTTCCCGCCGCCCCCATTAGCCTGGAGTGGCGAACCATGGCCAGTGGGAGCCACGATCGGCTGAACCCGCAGAAGCGGCAGGTAAACAAACTGGCCCAGCCCACCAGGGGGCTTACCCTGAACAAGCCGCGGCCCGACTTTGAGAAGCACTGGCCTAGATAATGCTTAGTCCTGCCATGAGTGCAGGGGATTGGACTAGATGACCTCTCGAGGACCCTTCTAGTCCTATGATTCTATGAACCTTTATTACTGGATATATGTTAGCCAGAACTAACCCTGCTTGACCCTTAGAACCAATGATAAATTTGCAGGGCTGACAGATATGGGATGGGCAGGGGAAACCTTTTATTTTAAATTGAGCTAATCTGATCTTGAAATCATTGTTGGAGAATAAACACAGAGCCCCATTGTGTTACTTTCAAAATAAACATTCAGCTGCTCCTTCGGCCCACTCTCCACCTGAAGTTGTATTTCTCAATTTGTGTGTGTGGTATGATCTTTTTCAACAGCAAACAGTTGTACTGCCACAAGGGAAAGATGATGACTTCAAGGGGAGGCAGACCCATTGCAAAAGAGTGCTTTCATTCCTTCCAACATCTTCCAGTATATTGCACTGATTTCTATATATTCAGACACAAACTGCCAGAAACCTGTGCCTTCTCATAAGTTATACTGCAGCATAGTAGGTTGCGCTTATTTTCCTCTAGACTTGTTGAAAGGGCCAAAATATTATAGCTGAGAGGGAAAAACAGATAAGGTGGCAGGTCTCTGTTTCTGGGACTCTGTTCCCTTATTCTTATCCCAAGATGGGGAAGTTTCAGGTTTGTGCTGAATAGCAGAGGAAGTGAAGTGTGTTCCACAGCAGCGTTTTCCCCTGCACAAAACTTGTCAATTCTGTCTCTGTAGTAGGCTAAACCCAAACCCTAGATCTCTATAGCCCTGGCATTTGAGGATGTGAAATCTGGATCCAGACCCAAGCTTTGTTACTTGGCCTATCTCAGATAATCCACAAATAACTAACTAATTGAAATATAACACATCTATTGCCATAATAGCTAGACGTTGACTATACTGCAGTGAAACAGTGTATTTGATGAAGTAGTGCTTTAAAATAGTTTTCACGTGGGGGAGGGACTTTTAATCAGTATCAGAGAAAAATCCGTCCTGAATATTTTTGCTTGCGAACCAGTCTTCAGGATGTATAGCAATTTGTTTCTCATAGCATGTGTGGAAATGAAACACAATTAGCTTTTGTAACTTGTGAATCAAATCAGATTTTTTTTGTCTCTGGTCATGCTGCAGTTAAATCGTCTTGTGCGTTACTGTATGGCACAGCCCCCACAGGGCATCTTTTTTGAAAGGTCTGGTTCTGTTAACATAAGACTCCTTTTCTCAATGGGAATGTCAGAGTTATTCCCAGCACTGACATCATGGTCTTCTACATTCCCACACTCACAAGGACATTTATTGATGGGCATGACATTTTCCTTTCAATGGGCTTATTGTTTCCAGCACTTCATTTGCATCTTTGTTTGAACCCAAAAAATCCAAAACTAGATGCAAACTATATTATGAAAAAGCAAGAGAGAGAGAATGCAAACTATGTAGGAAGACCTTGGAGGAGTACTGAGCAGCAGGGGTGGGTGGGGAGAAGAGGGGGGGTTTGACGGCAATGGGGGTCTGGCTCCTAAATGAGCTGTACTGCTGTGAGGAGGGGAAGAAACAGCCAGCAGAGTAGTGGGAAGTGAGCAGAGGTTCTTCGTCCGGTTGAGTGGGAGTATCCTTGAAAAATAAGATCAGGGTTTGGGGGCTGTGCTCCCTCCGTGGTGGGATAAATCTTTCCCACACATGAGGAACACAGATCAGGAACTCTGCCGGTGAATGGTGTGGAGATTCGTGAATCCTCTATGCCCCTCCTATTGTTTTATTGCCCTATATATGGTATAGCCCTTCCTCTATAAGGGACAGAATTTTTCTGAGCAATACCTGTAACTCTGCCAGGGACATGATTTCCAGAAAGCGATGTGTTTTTTATTTAAAAAAATCTGTTTTTAATAACATGTGTAACAAACATGTTGCATTTAATGGGACTCTGCAGACATCTGTGTCCCTCTCATAAGACTTCATTTGGCTGGCAGTAGTGGTGGTTTAACACACACAGACCCATGAGGCTGGTCCCTGGCCAATCTGGGGGCCCTCAGCAGGAGAGCTGGAACCTGGGTAGAAGGGGAAGGTATGAGGCCCTGCCACTCTCACTGGCCTCGCCCCCGCTCCTCCTCTTTCCCTGAGGCCCTGCACCCTGGCAAGGTTGGAAGCTGGATGGGCCCCAAGCTATGTTGGCAAAAAATTTAAGTGCAGACCTGGCTTTACTCTGATGCACTTCCATTGACTTCAGTTGAGTTACTCCTGATTTGCACCTGGGTAAATGAGATCAGAACGAGGCCCATAACTTACAAATAATTTAAGGTGTTACAAAGTTTCTCTTTTAAATTTTCCAGGAGTTAAGATACTTAGGACCAAATGTTGTAAGATCCTGAGTGCTGCCTGTAAGGTGCAAAGCACCCCAACTCCCACTGATGTGAATGAAAAGAAAGGCAGGTGCTGAACATCTTTCAGGATTGGGCTCATAGTCCTCAAGAAAATTGTTGGAATGGGTCCAGAATTTAATCTAGCTAGGGAAAAAGGAATAAATACAAAATAAACATTGTCAAATACTTTCCTATCATTTTATTTACTTTAACGTCAATGGAAAGGATTTTCTTTTATGAGCCAGCTTTGCAGAAGTCTGCAATGATGGCCAGAATATTCCAACCTGGGTACCCAAAGGACATATTTGGGCACCTACATATAAGTGGTCTGATTATTATTTTTTAAGAGCTGCTGAGAATCCACATGTGAGAGCTCTAACTAGTATTTCTTTCCTAATCAGTGTTAACCACTTATGTTTGACCAACATCTTTTTCCCAGTAAAGAGCTGAAATATCAATGGGACTGAAATGAACATGGGTTTTTGTTGTTTTGCTTCTGTTTTGGATACTGCTTTGTATGTAGTTGGCATTGAGAATATCATCAAAAGGTCACCTCAGATCTGTAAATAAGGATTATTAATTAGCTTGTGCTTGCTTTGTGTGGTTGACAGGCTCTGAAGCAGCAGAGATCAAATCACTGTACACAATCCTACACTAACAGTGTGTATTTGTTAATTTTCATTTATTTCTTGGTGGTGAAATGGTAACACATTTAAAGGAGGGATTTGTAATGTGAAGGGCATTCCCCATCAGAGTATCAATTTTCAGGTAGGTCTGATTTTTGGGCCTACAGATAGTTATTGTACTGTACTTTCAATTGGCTATTTAATTGATGAGAACTATATCTTTTTTTCTATAAAGGGAATGAATAAAGTGCTTAATTTTACTTTGTCTCTAGTGAACATACATAATCCAGGTGAATGGTTTGGTATAGGTGTGTACATTACAGCAGACGGATAACAGGAATGCAACAAATCTGCTTGTTTTGGATTTGTCGGGTGGACGGATAATGTGGATCAAGATGCGTGGATACTGAGTACAAGAGCAGGCTGATGGGAGGAATGGTTGGGAAGAAGATCATTGGAGCACCATGCGGGGAGAAGGGATGATGGTAAGAGGAAAATGAGGGAGCAAGGCCCTACTTAAATGGCCTCTGTCATGTGACTTTAAATGTTAATTTTCCATACTTTTAAAAAAAGCTATTGAATTTGTAAAAATACGAATCCACTGAAGTGGCCAGATTCTATTACAAATGGATTCTGGTTCAGGGAATTATCACATCCCTAACAAACAATGAAGACAACAGGTGGTGTTAGACCACACTCCCCTTCTACAACTAGAGGAAGGAAAGAAAGCGTCCCCTCTTTCCAGAGCATATCCTCCATGGGCCAGTGTGAGTAAGCATTTGCTGGACTGAGCTCTTTTTATAAAGCCTTTAGCAGTAGGCTGGGCTTTTAATACTGAAGTTACAGGTGTGTTCTGTCTCTGCTCTGACTCATTCGCTCTGGCCTTGAGGAAGTCATTTTTTTAAATTAGCTGTCTGTACAATGCCATACACATGTAGGTGGCGCATGGTGTGGCATTTATAGACATATGCAGACACAGTTCTTTCTGGACAGGGAGACAGCATGACCTAATGGATAGAGCACTGGGATGGGACTCTGGTAGTCTAGGTTTTGTTCCCAGTTCTGCCATTGGATTGCGGGGTGACCTTGGGCAAGTCATGTCACTACTCTGTACCTCAGTTCCCCATCTTGGAATAATGCATAAAGCCCATTGAGATCTACTGATTAAAAGTGTTACTTAAGAGCTAAGTGGTATTATTTAGTAGACCAGGAATTTACAATCCAAAGTTACGTCTCTGCTTCTGTTTCCCTGAATGTAAAATGAGGCTTTTGGCAATTACCACCTTACAGAGGCTTTGTGAAAATTAGTAATTTTTCTGAAAAGCACTTTGGGAAAAGAGAAAAATAAAAGTGCTAAGTATTATTTATTAGTATTTCATGCGCAGAAAGCCAGGCTAGCTATTTATGCACGTTAGGAGAAAGCATATTTTACTTTATTTATTTGATCTTGACATCTCGGGCAGTATTTTAATTTATCTGTAAATTCAAGAAAAAGCTGTACAAAGTAATATACAGGGTCTGCTTAAGCATCATTTTTACTATGCATCTCCAGTCTCATTTCATGCTGAACTTGTCAAGACCAAACATCTGGCTTCTGCTTTGCCATGTGATGCCTATAGAATTGCCAACACACTACCCATAGAAATGCTTTCAAAGAAGTGAGTTGAGTGGAGGAAGAGAAAGGAAATCAAATCTGTTTCCTATCATTTCATTATCAGTAGCAAGAAGGACATAAGTTTTTCACATTAATAAGCCATTATTGTGTGGGGAATGTCCCCATGAAGCTTTCAGAATTAGAACATGAGTAGCCATGTTGTGTCAGACCATTCACCTATCTAGCCCACTATCCTGGTGCCAGATGCTTCAGAGGGAATGAACAGAACAAGGCAATTCTCCAGTGATCCATCCCTTGTTGTCCAATCCCAGGTTTTGGCAGTTGATTGTTTAGGGACGACTGGAGCAAGAGGATTGTATCCCTGACCATCTTGGTTAATAGCCAGCAATGGACCTATCCTCCAGTTATACCCAGAAATTGTCCTCCAGTTATACCTTTAGCCTTCCCAACATCCCCTAGCAGCAAGTTCCGCAGGTTGACTGTACATCGTGTGATGAGGTACTCCCTTAATACATGAGAGATCCCCAGATCATGGAAATGTAGGGCTGGAAGAGATCTCTAAGGGACCCATAGAAGTCACGTAGTCCATTTACTGGCATTGAGGCAGGACCAAGTACACCTAGATCATTCCTTACAGATGTTTGTCTAATCCATTCTTAAATATCGCCAATGACAGGGGTTCTCTGACCACCGTAGGTAACCTGTTCCAGTGCTTTACTATCACTATAGAGAATTTTTCATAATATCTAACCTAAATCTCCCTTGCTGCAAACTAAGCTGATTACTACTTGCCCTACCCTCAGTGGACACGGAGAAGAATTTGTCTCAGTTCTTTTTATAACTATCTTTTACATATCTGAAGACTTTTATTGTGCCTTCCCCTCCCTTTCCCCCTCCCCACCAGCCTTCTCTTCTCAAAACTAAGCATGCCCAAATCTCTCAACTTTTCCTCACAGGTTGTTTTCTGAACTTCTGATTTGTTTTTGTTCTCTGGACTCTCTCCAATTTGTTTCTTTCTCAGTGTGGTGCCCCAAACTGGACCCAGTACTCCAGCTGAGGCCTCACCAGTACCAAGTAGAATGGAACAACTATTTCCTGTGTCTAACATATGACACTCCTGTAAATTCATACTGTTGTTTCACCCCAGAATAATGCTTGCCTCTTTCACAACAGCATCACGCTGTTGGCTCATTCAGTTTGTGATCCACTATAACCAGGGGCGGCTCTACAAAGTAGGCTGCCCCAAGCAGCGCGGAGCGCTGCGCCGCCCTTCCCCAGTCCCGCGGCGGGTCCCCTCTTCCCGCGGCTCCGGCATCCTGGGGAGGGCGGCATTTGGCTCCGGTGGAGCTCCCGCCGGCATGCCTGCGGCAGGTCCACCGGAGCCCGGGACGAGCGGACCTGCCGCAGTCATGCCTGCGGGAGCTCAACCGGAGCCGCGGGAAGACGGGACCCGCCGCAGTCATGCCTGCGGCAGGTCCGCTCGTCCCGGGCTCCGGTGGACCTGCCGCAGGCATGCCGGCGGGAGCTCCACCGGATCCAAATGCCGCCCTCCCCAGGATGCCGCCCCAAGCGGGCGCTTGGCCCGCTGGTGCCTAGAGCCGCCCCTGACTATAACCCCTGGATCCTTTTCAGCAGTACTACTGCCTAGCCAGTTACTCCTCATTTTGTAGTTGTGCATTTGATTTTTCCCCCTTTCCTAAGTGTAGTACTTTGCAATTGTCTTTATTGAATTTTGTCTTATTGATCTCAGACCAATTCTCCAATTTATGTATATGGGGAACACACATAGGCTAGAGATTTCTGGGTAAATTAATTTGTACTGCATGGATTTTGCTGATGCTTTAATGGACCGTATGGCTGCTGTTCCTTAATCAGCTGAAATGGTGGGGAAAGGGTCTCTGTGACTTCAGTGACGCAAGGCACTTCATTCCTCTCCATCCTTGAGAGAACTGAACCTGGGCCTCCCACACAGGAATGAGGAGGATTACCTGTGAGATGGCCCTAGAAATAGCATTACATGGTTATTTTCACCCCAGAACAATATTGGGTGTAT
This sequence comes from Mauremys reevesii, assembly GCF_016161935.1. Classification (NCBI taxonomy): domain Eukaryota; kingdom Metazoa; phylum Chordata; order Testudines; family Geoemydidae; genus Mauremys; species Mauremys reevesii. Next base: position 155,022,727 of record NC_052623.1, read on the forward strand.
TTATATCTTGATTTACACTCATTATTAAAGCAAATTGCTGCATGCGGTTTCCAAAAAGTGCTTAGCATTTTTTTGTTATAGGTAGATTAAAACACACAATACAATTTTTTTTCCCACAGTTGGCAAGTTTAAAATAGTTTCCAAAATCTAACTGCCAACTTGGTGACGCCTTACATATTAGTGAGCCTTATGACATTGCTGTTTCTCTGGAACCACTGAAACCCTTGCAATTACCTGGAACTTTGAGCAGAAATAGTAGCTGTCACATGAGAGGCAACAAATCCCTGTTGTGTTACTATTGAACTTGGAACAGAGTAGCTGCATTTCTCTGCTAGCATTATAGAAACACTTTTATTATCAAATGTCTTCAGTAGATCCCAGCCCTGCCTGGCCTAGAGGGCTGCCAGCCGGTCTCTGGCTTTGGCCACGTCTGTAAATGTAGTTTTGTGTTACCAGGTCACAGTCTAAAATACAGTGCTCAGGCTCATGGAATTAAACTGCTGATCACACCTTTTTGAAGGCTGCTCAGTTCAATGCAGGAGCACTTCTAGTGCCTGTTGAGGGGGATGGAGCAGCACAAGCTACATCAAGCTCTATTTGTTTCTCCCTTTTGCTTCTTCTCTTTGGACTCTGATCAGACAGTTAAATGTTTCTTGCATTCTCATGGAATAGAATCCACTGAAGAGAAATACATTGCTGTGTTCTAGATCTAATTTCCAAGCATCATGGTTTCCCCTAGAGAAGAGACTGTACCAATCCCCCAGGCACATCTCTTTTCAAAAGTGTGGATCCAGATCTGGACTCTGTGTCCAGCACCTATTGCCAACACTGCACATAAACTCAAAGCCCAGCTGAGAAAAATCGGGTCTGGTTTTGTCTCAGATCCATCTCAAATTTCTCTTCAGCTTTTCACTTTATAGGATGTCCAGTTGTTTTGATAAAGGGGAAAATATTTAATTCATGGCCAAGTTAATGTTTTAACTTGTCAGTGTTGCTTAAGGAAAAACAAAATCCCATTTGTGCACACTTAAGTGATCTTATTCCCCTCGCCTTCTAATTTTTCAAACTAGGAACCTTTGAGTCTGCGCCCCCTCCCCCGCCCCCAACCTTTGGGAGCTTCTTCAGCAATAGACATGTATCAGAGGGGTAGCCGTGTTAGTCTGGATCTGTAAAAGCAGCAAAGAGTCCTGTGGCACCTTTATAGACTAACAGAAGTTTAGTCATGCATCCGACGAAGTGGGTATTCACCCACGAAAGCTCATGCTCCAAAACTTCTGTTAGTCTATAAGGTGCCACAGGACTCTTTGCTGCTTTAGCAATAGACATGTAGCTGTAGAAGGGTCCTCTCTCCTAACTGAAATGATAGGGAAAATGGGGCAAGAATTGATCTCTTGTACTTAATTTCTTAGAGTAAGTTCTTATGACACTAGTAGGAGTAAAATGAAGTGGAAGGGGCAATATCTGTTTTAGGAAGGCCAGAGGGGAGATGTCAAGGGTTAGGATGAGAGTTTTGGCAGCTGTGATGGAGGAGAAGAGTACAGATTTTAGAGAGATTGAGGTGGAAGATGTGGCAGGATATGGACATGACCCAAATGTGTGAGGTGAGGGGGGGAAAGAGGAGTTAAAAGTAACCCCAAAGTCAGATTTTACAAATGTCCAGGAAGCTTGGTGAGTTCTGCCCCATGGAAGTGCAGTAAAGGCCATCTTGGCCAATACACCAAAGATTGGATTGGGGATTTCCAGTGGTAGAAAGGAAATATGGGTCTCTGCAGTTTGAGCTAAAGAACCAGGCTTTGAAGGTAGTGGAAGTAACAGACTCATGTCCTACGTGAACTAGGCAAATAGGGCCCCACATAACACACACACACACATGACCAGTGGGTTATAGAAGCAGCTGGACCACGATCTGCACTTGTTCTCTGTATTTGTACCAGTAGCAGAGTTCTTAATATACAATCGCTTCATAGACTGTTGCTAACCTTGCATTTTGGGGAACTGTCTTTTTACAAAAAAAGAAGGTGGGTTTTTGGACATTGCACCCGATATGAAATTGTCCTACATGACCTCGACTGACTTGCCCTGTATGAGGCAATTTGTCCTAACTTATTTCTTTCAGAAAAGTGATTCAACAAATATAGGTGAAAGGTTGCTGCTTTGCATGAAGTCAATGAGTGCAGCTCAACACGTTTTCCCTTTTCCCCTAGTTTCTGTGCTTTTGCAAGTGTTGCATCATTCCTCAGCCAGTCCGTTAGACGAAGGTTTCTAACCATCAAAGGAGTGAAGTTCTGGAACAGCCTTCCAAGGGGAGTCGTTGAAGCCAGATATGTCTTTTGCCCCAAGACTAAGCTTGATAAGTTTATGGAGGGGATGGTATGATGAGAGAGCCTAATTTTGGCGATTAGTTGGTCTTTGACTATTAGTGGTAAATATGCCCAATGGGATGTTAGATGGGATGGGATATGAGTTATTACAGAGAATTCTTTCCTGGGTGTCTGGCTGGTGAGTCTTGCCCACATGCTCACGGTTTAACTAATTGCCATATTTGGGGTCGGGAAGGAATTTTTCTCTGGGGCAGATTGGCAGAGGTCCTGGGGGAGTTTCGCCTTTCTCTGCAGCCTGGGACATGGGTCATTTGCTGGAAGATTCTCTGCACCTTGAAGTCTTTAAACCATGACTTCAATGGCTCAGACACAGGTTTGATGCAGGAGTGGGTGGGTGAGATTCTGTGGCCTGCATTGTGCAGAACACCAGACTAGATGATCATAATGGTCCCTTCTGACCTTAAAGTCTATGATTCTATCAGTCTGCCTCTGAAGGGCTATTGGGAAAATTGTCCATTCCTGTCTACTGAGTAGCTTTCCCCCCAAAAAGCTTAAACATATGCTAATTAAGGAAAAATTCTAATGAAAAGTAAATCAATTTTACATCTAGAAGATCCCAGCTGTTTTAGCTTTGATATTACTAAGGAGATGAACATTTGGCCTGTTTTCTCCGACTCTCTCAACAAAATAATAACAAATGCACCTAGATTAAAATTTCCAAATTTGGATTGTTGACATTAACCCCCCATCTAGGTCACTAAATATGAATCATCTAATTTTCCAAGGTGCTGTGATGAGCACTTTCAGCTTCCAGTAACTTCAAAGGGATTTTTGGGTATATTGCACTTCTGAAATCAAATCAGGCCACTTAGGTCCTAAGTGCGGAGCTAACATAGAAGGTGTGACTCCTAGTACTTCTATCATAGCCATAACCCCCTCCATCACTTATGATTAAAAATAAGCTCCTCTTGATTAGGCTTCTTTTTCCTGCTTTCCTTTCTGAATTGGATAGATAATCTACTATCATCAGTTTTTTCAGAGGAAAGTCTACTCTGATTTGCACCCAGGGAATCCCAATGAATTTGTAAGCTGAACAGTTTTGGAGGAGTGGTTGTAATGAGTCCAACTCACATCTATGTCATAAGTGTCTGTCTATGGTCCTTCCTTTTTCTACATTAATTTATTTCATGACGTTCTCCCTGGGGCTCCTTGACCCCTTACTCATGACTCCTCATTAAAGTATGCAGAAAAAGAATTCCCAATGCAGCATTCCTAGTAGCTGCAGAAGGAACTGACTGCATCTGTTTTGCAGTAATATCTAATATTCTGCTATAGTTGGCTGTTAGTTAGACCCAAAGAAAAGATGATTTAGAGAGATTCTGTTACTGGGGTTGAGAGACTACAGAGAGGTGTCTTAACTTAGACAAGTTGCTTTTAGAGCTTGTCTACACTTGAAACACTGCAGCGCTTCAGCATAGCCACTTCATACGCCAACGGAAAGGCTTCTCCAGTCAGCATAGTTAATCAATAAGAATTATTCCATCAACCTAGCGTGGCCTACACCAGAGGTTAGATTGGCTTAACTACGTCACTGAAGGATGTGTATTTTTCACACCACTGAGCAACCCAACTCTTTTTAGTGTAGACTAGGCCTTGGTCTCTCTGTGCCTCAGTTCCCCATCTGTGAAATGGGGATAACAGCACTTCTCTACCTTCAGGAAAGTTAGAATAAATACATTCAAAATTGTGAGGTGCTCAGATACCACAGTAGTACGAGCCATATAAGTACCATAGATAGATAACAAAACATTTCTGAGTATGGGGGAGATCAAGGTGTGAAAAGGACCCCATGTTTCAGGTATTGGAAAAACCAGGTTTCTAAATCTTGGTGGTGTGTTGTTTTTTTTTTTCATATTGTGTATTTTGGTGTTTGAAATTTTTGCAAGCCCTTATTAGTTGGAGAGAAAATAAAATGAAAAATAATTCTACAATAGAAACAGTTATTTCAAGTATTTTCTGTAAACTTTGTTTATAGTTTGTTTAAATATGTGACTACACTGGATTAATACTGAAGAATGCTAGAAGTAAATGATTACAATTAGAAAATGAAATGTTTTTGCTTGTATTACAACTACAAATATGCATACAGCTCAGTTCCAGAACACAGAGTACTTGCATGATGTGGTGGTTAGCTTTTTATATAAGTAATTGTTCTTCTGTTGTCTTCTCTCACACCAAGGTATTTTGAAACTTGCATAGAATGAAAAGTTCTTTAGACTTCTAATAAATAGTATTACATTTTACTTATAAAATGAAGAATACAATAGACTTCTAAAATGAAGATCATTCAGATTATAGCTCTAACTTGGTTCAAATATGTAACTGTGTCTCTCTTGTTTTAGTTTTGTACAGAGCTGCCATTTCTCTTTGTCGGGGTCCTGGATAACTGATGCAAGGATGGAGTTGGATTGTTGCCTCACAAATGCGATGCTGTAAGTTTGAGCTGCTGCTCAGGACTATTGAAACTGACAAGGCAGACTGCTCTAAATTGCAAGAGATATCTGATTTAAGAACAAAGGAGAAAAGCAATTGCTCAGGCAAAGAATGAGAAGAAGAAGAAGAAGAAGAAAGCAATAGGGAAAAATATATAGAAAGCAGATTAAAAATGTATAAGAAAGTATAGGTTTAAACATGTAATCCAAAGAGAGAGTTCAAGAACACAAAAGTGAAGATGATGGGGGAAGCAAATATCTGATTGTTAGTAATGCAGCATTGCCAACCACAAACATTCAAAAATAATGAGTGAGGCCCCCAAATCATGAGATTTAAAAATAATTAGTTGGGGGTGGGGTTCTTTGCCTTCTTGTGTTGGAAACTTTACGGTGCATTTGGATTAAAAAAAAAATTCAAGCTTTTCTCTACCACTGAGGGCTAGAAACTTTTTTATGAAAGCTGAGCTGCCTCTTCAATCACGTCTCCAGGAGCTGGGGCTTTAAGTAAAACACCAAACGACAAAAGACTTGTGATTTTAAATCACCAGAGTTGACAATAGTGGTAGTAACAAATTGAAAAGTATATACATTAAGTCAAGGATTGACTTGAAGGTGAAATCAACAGATAAGAACCAAGACCAAAGATGAAAGTTGTGAGCTAGATTATGACATTGTGCTTCCACTGGGCAAATCCTAATCTTCCCACTGCTCCAGGGAGGGAATGATCTGTGACAGATCTGTATCCAGCACAGTGTATGTTCCCTGGCATATTGATGCAGCTATGCTGGCTGGGATGTTTGGGGGAGGGGTTGGAACTAAAGCTCCTCCCACTCCCTTCAGGCCCCTGCTGCTCAGCTGCACAAGGGAGTGATATAACTGCTCTGCAGTGTCCGCTTGCTCGCCGCCACTGCTGTCCAAGATTCAGGCGCTGCACTGACAGCCTTGGAGATAGATAGATATTCTTTTATGTAACCTCATATCTGGTAGATCCAAAGCAGCAAAACTTCCCCCACACTGCTCTGCCATTGTGCCTCAAACCTGCTCGGAAGGGACTACCTCTAGTGAATGGGAGTGGGAGTGTAGATTAGTCTCCATTCTCATTAAATCCTTGGCCTATTTATTGAGGCAGTTAGTATCAATTGGGATGGTGACTTCTGTGATGTGGATGCTTGTCCACAGCCAAATCCTCCCCCATAGATGAGTGAACAGATCTTTGATGGAATAGTCACATCATTGTACAGTCAGGATGCTGGCGCCACAGGTAAAGTTGCAAAAGATTTTGTTAAAAGCCTTCTTCAGTGGAGCAGGATCGGACCCTGAGGGGCTGTACTTCCTTTGAGAGGAAAACGACACATTTCGCTCAGCTGGGGAACTGACTCCAAGGGCAAGTGTTAAAATAAAATCTAGGCACTCCAGGAACTGTCATGCAGCCACTGAGAGCATGAACAGAGTCAGCGCTGCATTCCAGAGCTCAATTATTTATGATGTAGGCCTGTGAGAGTTTTCAGATCTTGGGCGGGGGGAGAGAATGGGAGGGTGAGTATCCTCCTTTGAAGATTTTTCTGCCTTTTCAGAGAGGGAGGATTATGCTTTTAAACAGTACCGTCTGGCTGGTGCTATGCTAGTTCCTCTTCCTTGTATGCCTAGGCATAGGAAAGGCCAGGCAGGCTCAGCAAACACAGGAGGCAAGGGAGCAGGAGTGTTTAAAACCAGACAGGTGAAGACCTTCCCAGAGGCCTCTGAGAATGAGACCGTGTAGTTCACCATGCGGAGCACTTTCAGTAATCTGTATATGGCTGTGTTTATTTTTTTAGAAGTGTGTGTGTGGGGGGGTAATTGTAATGCCCACAATGAACTCACCATTAGTTGGATTTATAAACTGTATGAATGAAGCACCAAACCAGCAGGTAAACTACTTCAGCTTGGGGATGAGTAACAGTGTGCATGCTGGATTTCCAGCATTCTGTATGGGATGGTGTGAATTGGGAGTCTTCCTCCTGAATTTGCTGAAAGGCATATTTGGACTGATGGAGGTTTCCTGGTTTTTATCAATTCCATTTTTAATTATTCTAGGCTTTACCAGATTAAATCCAGTGAGTACTGGCTGATTTAAAAAAAAAATCTTCCCTGCTGGTAAACAGAACACCAATTTTTGCATCTACAAGTTAAGCAAGTAGCTTTGTATCCATGATAGAGATGGTGAAACTGAAGTCCAGAAAGGTCTATTGGCTTGACCAAGGCCACTAAGAAAGTCAGTGGTAGACACGAGGATAGAACCCAGGAGCCCTAACTTCCTGTTGTATTTAACAACAGGGAGTGGAGCAGAGGGTGTCTAATGGTTAGAACTGAGGACAGTGAATCTGATCAAATGGGTTCTGTTCCCAGTTCTATTACTGACTTGCTGCATAGCTTTGGATTGTCAGCTAATTTTGATGCCTCACTTTTCCTGTCTTTCTATATAATACTACTTATTTAACTACCTCACAAGAGTGATGGGAGAAGTAATTAATGTTCCTAAAGTGGCTTGAGATCTTGGATGAAGAATGCTATAGAAGTGGAAAACATTTATTTTATTTGATTATATTAAGACAGGGAAAAATGGCTAGGAAAGCTGGCACACTTAAACGCTGAAAAAATCCAACAGAGTTAACAATCGACATGTTGAGAACCAAAATAAGGCAAAGCTATTCTTCTTCTTGGGAGAGCTGGATTTGAGTGTGGTGTGTTTTTGTTAGTTTGTGTGGGGTTTTTTTTATAATGCTTCCAGAGTTGTTAATATAAATGCATATTTAAAAAAAAAACAAACCAGAAAGAAACTCTCTCCCATTCATGCAGAAGGTGATTATAGGATTCTTGATCCTATAGGCTGACATGTACCCCTGAACAGAGGGCCACCACATAAATTCTATTTAAACCCACTGAAGTCAGAGGCTCTACAGTATTAAGGGTCCACGTACATAGATTCAATTACAGGATTGGGCCTTAGTTTTCACGCCATTCTCTCTCAAACTTTTTTGTTACTATTGACCATTTATTAACCCTTTTTGTATTTTCCTCGGAATGTAAAACTCAGGATAACTTGCATTAATTAAATGTTTATGCAACCCATTTTCATTGGACATTTAACCCATTACCTATATGGCTTAATGTGTAAACGCATGAAAGATTTAAACATACCTAGGAAGTTTGTGTCTAAGCGTTGTTTACTTCCCCTCCCCCTACTCCTTTTAAGGAAAGTTTCCCGAGGTGCAAGATTGTTGATTTCAGGGTTCTCTGCCAGCAGTCAGCAATCAAGTTTCAAACTCTTTTTCTAATATTGTCTTCAGAACAAAGAAGTGTATTGGACTAACAGAGTGCTGATCCCACATGTCAGACTAAGTCTTAAGCTTTGTCTACACTGGCAGTTGAACAACAAAACTTTTAACCCCCCCTATCTCCCCCCCCCCCCCCCGAAAGACACAATTTTTCCAATGACAAGCACCGGTGTGAATAGTGCTTTGTCGGCAGGACCCCACTCGTTGGGGGTGGAAGTCTTTTGTCGGCAGGAGAGCCGACAAACAGCGGCTACACTGCACAACTTTTGGTGGCACGGCTGTAGCGACCCAGCATGCAGTGAAGCCTATGTTTACTCTCAGTCTCTCCTGGCATTTCACATGTAGGTGGAACATGATGCAGAGGGGGAATGGAAGTGAGCCATGTGGGATCCCACAGGTGACACACATTGAGACAGAGATGCAGTTGCTCATCGCATCTTTCTGGGATCCAGCTGAGAGGCATGATGGAGCCAACTTAGTGCAGTTCCACCCACTCCTTCTAGGTCACTCGGACAAATCAGCAGCACCTCCTGATCTACAGTGACAAACCTACTATTGGGCTGTGTAGAGGAGATTGCCCAGTGGGGCGATTAGCAACATCTCTATGCTGCAACCAGGCCTGAAGCCAGAATGTGAGGAGCCCAGCATTACCTGCTGAGTTCCTTCAAGGTGGCCTGTAATAAAGTCAGTCTTTTTAAGGTCCAAACAGAAAAGAAAAATACCCATGGAACTTGGCTGAGGAATTGTTCAAGAAAGTGCATTGACCTATATTTTTGGTTTCTCACTCATTTCTCTCAAGACTTGATTATTTCATTTCAAAAGATTGGTGGTATTTAGAAAAATATACTTTGTATTTTAGTAATGATTTCTCAGGGACTTCACTCAACAATGGCCTTTCTGTGCACAAAACAGCTGCATTCCAAACTTGCAACACTAGTACAATACAAAGCCGATAATGTAATCTTAATATATATTTTCTTTTGCGTCTCCACTAGATCCTCCCCACATTGACCACTGACTATGTACTGAATGAGAAAAGTGTTTAATGGATCCCCTGAAATAGCTCATGGCTCCAGTGACATTTAGAGAGGCCAAAAGAGAACAAACACAAAACCTCTTAGCAAATTGAAGACAGTAATGTCAAGGGTTAAAATATTCCCACCAGGAGAGAAGGAGGGAGTCATAGTTGCTGCTGTCATGAGGAAGAGAGACACAAAAGAGGTGATGGGCAGTTCAAAGAGAGATTAGAGCTGGGGGGAGAAACTGAAGCTTCATATGCAGAAAGAAAACCAGAGACATGGCAGAAAGTATGAGACCTGCTTATGGTAGATAAACTAGGCCTGGCTGTCCATGTCCATCAGGCAGATCATGCATGGGATCTTTCATCCTGCCATTAAAAATGGATGCCAGGGACTTTGCCAAGAGCAGGGACTTAGCATTACCTTCCATCAGCAACAGACAAGCCCTTTCCAGTCTGACAACTAACTGATGCTTTTCATACCCTCCAGGCTGCCCTAATCTCAGCAACTGTTCCTTGTATCTTTTCCCCCTCTCCTCTTTCAAGCAACTATCATACTCTGACTGCTCACATCTGGCTGATTTTTTGGGGATATCAGAATATGGTAGAAATTTTTTTTTTCTCCCTGAGTCCCAGTTTGGGTTTTGCACAATTCTTTACTAAATTACTTGTTCTTAAATGTGAGCCAATTTATTGATCGATGCTCTAAAGGAAACTGCATCATGTTTTAAATGCATCCAACAGAAGTACAACCCAATAAATTATGATAATTGTAGTGTCATAAATGCATTCCCATGCCCACACCCCTTCCACACCTAACTATGGAGCAATGATCAAGCATAATCAGGAAACTGATGACTAAAATAAATTAATACACTTCATAACTGGCTGCCCACAGCAGCTGTTACTTACTGGCATCCCCTGTCTATATGTTCTGCCCTTTTGCTGGCTACATGCAGCATTCTTGGTGCTTCCAGCTGCATTGGACTCTTGGTTTCTAGCTGCTAAAACATAGTATTCTGTCTCCTCTGAGCAATCTCTCCTCCTTGGAGAGCAAGCACAACAACCAGTGGAGACACAGGTAATGCCATTATGATTGAGCTATCAGAGGGCTTCTCCACCTCACCTTTTACCTCTGACAGGTGTGATTCAGCCATCATTTGACCCTGGCTAAAACTGGAGCAGAAGCAATCCCTTACTCTATTAGTGTAATCTGGATTAGATTTCATTAGCCAATGGATCAAAGAATAGGCAAGATCCCCAACAATCGTCATAGCAACAGAGACAAGGGTATTATGATATATGTGGGGGAAGAGTGTCCTCACTTTACAGGTCAGAGTTCTGAAAAATCCTACACATCATGCTCTTAATGTGGCCACTTGATGTAAACAATCAGGAAATGGCCTCTGTGAAGTACCAGGTCTTGTATCACAATCGAGTAGTTGTCTGGTTGGCATTTGCTTGTGTCTCTTGTCACGGGCAAGGGTTTTTTCACTCCCATTTGCACTCACATTTTTCTGTTACTTAAGGGAGACTTTTCATAGAAATCACATGTGCTGACAGAGCTTTGTTTTTTATGTAAATTTCTCTAACACAGTGGCCCTGGCTGCAGACTTGCCTATCACAAAGGTGTGCCAGCAAATGGCTCTCTTTGCACCCAGCCTCCACAAAGTAATAGCAACTTTCAATAGCTATGGGCACTGAAGAGATCACCCTGTGACAGACTGGACCCTTGTATTCATCCCTTGCACACTATTGTAATAATAGTTGCATGAGTGTGTGCCTTGTGAGGTATCATTTGAAAATCCATAATTTGGTGGTCATTATTGTACTGGGAAATATGTGTATCAACATTGTATGTAAAGTTATAAGATTCCACTGAAGGGTGTTACTAAAACCTGTTCCATGTCTGGGGAGTGGCCAAACCAGTTCCTCAGAGATAAAAGGCAAGTGGATGCCTCAGTCAGTTGTAAACAAGGCCAATGGGCGATCACCTGCTAAATGGCCATTCTTTGGCAGGAAAGGGGGCCTGGGTGCAACATCTAGATTTTAGCAAAGAACCAGCATGGAGTTCCCATCCACGCAGACTTATTGTCTCCTGAATGTCAACTGGAAACGTTTTTTGTTTTTTTTTCCAAGGGAGGGTCTGACACTTTAAAAAGGGGGACAAACACCCCAAGGTACCTTACTCCACCTCCTCGATCACTCTAGTCGATTCACTGCACCAAAAGGAACAAAGGAAGCAGCCAGTGCATGGAAGAATGGTGCCTGGCCTAGAAACTTGGCCAGTAAGAATATTGAGTGTGTGTGTGGTGAGGAAAAGCTCTGCTTTGAATTTAGCATTATTTGTTAAATTAGGCGTCTTATCTTTATTTTGCTTGTAACCATTTCTGACTTTTATGCCTCCTTACTTGTATTCGGTTAAAATCCCTCTTTGTAGCTAATGAAGTTGTTTTATCTAAACCAGCGTGTTTGAATTGAAGTGTTTGGGCAACCCCGTTTGGGATAACAGGATTTGTTCCTATCATGTCTATTAATAAGATGATGGACTTTATATGGGTTTGTATTGTCCCCGAGTGGGCTGGGCAGTACAAAACCTACATTTCTGGCAAAAAATCTGGGATGCAGAGTGTGCTGGGGTCACCCTGCAGTACAATTCAGGCTGGTAAAAGCCTGGGTGAGACTGGCAGGACTGTGAGTGACTTACATGCTAGAGGCTGTTTGTGAGCAGTCCAGGAGTGGAGGCAAGACAGCAAAGCAATGTAAAGGGCACCCCAGGTTACAGGGCAAGGGTAACACAGCTACTCATGAGTCTAAATTCTACCCTAGGTATGTGTCACACCTGCTTCCTGATTAAGCTTGATTATTGCACCACACTTGGATGTGGGGGGCGGGAGGGGGTAGGGGCATCAGAATGCTTTTAAGACACTAGAAGTCTCATATACTGCAATGTTGGGGCCCACTTCCAGGCAGAGATAATAAAAGGTGTCCTATCCCATTGGGAATTCTTTAGTGGCTTACTGTCATGTCACCCAGCACTACAGCATCCTACCAGGACCAAGTCCACAACTGGCTTTCCACTTGGGCAAGGTTCACGGCCAGAAATCATTGAAGGTTGACATTAATGTCAAGCAACTTGGCCCACCGCATGTCCTGGGGGCAGTGGGTTGGGTAGCGTCCCATATGCAGGTGCATTCTCAAAGACTTTAGACTCCTAAATTTAACCTGTTGCTGTTTACAACCCACAATGGCCAGGTGAATTTCATATTACAGCTATTGAAAGATTGGCTGCTAGCATATAGAATTGGCGCTTCTCCTTCACACTGTAGTGCAGTGGTTCTCAACCAGGGGCATGCAGAGATCTTCTGGTACATCAACTCATCTAGATATTAGCCTGGTGTAAAACTAGGCAACATAAAAAGCACTAGTGAAGTCAGTACAAACTAAAATTTCATACAGAGAGTGACTTGTTTATACTGCTCTGTATACCCTACCCTGAAATGTCAGTACAATATTTATATCCCAATTGATTTATAACTGTGGTAAAAATGAGAAAGCAATTTGTCAGTAATAATGTGCTGTGATACTTTTGTATTTTTATGTCTGATTTTGTAAGCAAGTAGTTTAAAGTGAGGTGAAACTTGGGGGTACACAGGACAAATCAGACTTCTGAAAGGGGTACAGTAATCTGGAAAGGTTGAGAACCACTGCTGCAGTGCATGCTGGTGCTCATGTGATCAATGGCAGCAATACTACTGGGACCAGAGTAATTCAGAATGCTACATGAGGTGGGGTAGCCATTTTGTAAACTACCCTAAATCCCTTTTGCAGCAACGGTGCTGGGCTCTCTGGGATAGGTGCTTTGGGAATCCAAGAAGGCAATAAGTACTGTTACTGCCAAGAAAAATCTGAGGAGCCCTGAAGATGCTCTGAACTATTGCAAAGACAAGTGAGACAACAAAGGATTTCATGCAGTTGAAGTGTCAGGCCTGGTCTATGCTGGAGAGTTGGGCCAGTAGAACTATGTTGGTTAGGGGTGTGATTTTTTTTCTTCTTCTTAACCAATATAGTTGTACTAATACAAGCCCTAGTGTGGTGCCTTATACCAATATAATTATTTCCCCTCCCATCTGGGAATAGCTATATCTGTTTAAAGCACCTTTATACTAGCATAACTGCATCCACGCTAGATGGGTTGTACTGTTGTAACTATACTGGTACAGTTAAAGCAGTGCAACGTACTAGTTTTCTTGCATAGTGTACATGCACCCTCCTGGTCTGGGGTTTGCTGTATGGGTGGGGAGAGCAAGTCTGACCTGCAGTTTTCTGTGGTTCTGTCAAGCTGATGCATTTCCTGAGTACTGAATTCATTACTAAAGAATAAACAGGTGCAGTGAGGCAGCCCATACATAAGGAAAATTATCCATGGGAAATGAAAACACACAATCAAGAATCCTCACTTCAGAATCCTCTGTTCTGGTCTGGAGTAACCATGAAGCCTTCAGGCGCCATAATTCAGCTGGGTTGTAATGTGGTTAGATCAGGGCTCACGAGCACTGACAACAATAATTCAAAGGAACATACAAATTGTAACAGTTTGCTGCCTTCTGGAACGGGCTGCACGTTTCACAGAGACATTTGGGATATCAATTACATGACCTTCCTAATGCTACACATTGTGCAGTGAAATCCAAATGACTCAGTGCAGAGCCTTTGTAGCCCAGCTGAGAATGAAGGAAGAGAATTTGTCTGCTTCTTCACACTCCAAGAGATTCTTTTCCCATAGCGTCTGTTCTGGCAGTGTGCAGGGTCTGGGAGAAGTGACACAACGAGCTGGCAGAGAACGCCTCCTGTGCAGGCACAGTGGAGGGCTGTCACAATCAGACCTCTGCTGCTCCCTCACAATGGAGGGGGCAAGCCTGGAGCAGGACTGGCCTCTCTGTAGCAGTAGCTGCTATGGGGATTCTGGGCTAGGGAGCATCTGCAGGCGGGAAGTGCTTTTATGCCAGGGTTCACAATGGTCCATGCACAAAGTGGCTGAAAGCCCTCTTTAACGCCTGCCCCGTGAGCTGTGCCTCCATTGCTGTTCCTCCCAGAGGCAAAGCTCAAAAATCCATCCTGCTGCACTCTTAACCCTAGAGGCCAAAGGGACCACCACCAATCTAATTTACCTTAGTCTGATCTTTAACAGGTTGTCACTAATTGCTCAAATTGCCACAGATTGCTCAAAGCTCCGCTGTTCTGAGCAGTTTTGGTAGTCAGGACGTTGTCGATACATTCCTTCAATAAATCTTCGTCGTTCTTCTTTGCCTTTTGTACAACTTTCACTGAGAACCGAGCAGCTACTCATACGGCGAGAGGCCACTGTGGCCTGGTCCATCAAGCAATATATCAAAATCCTGCAGATTATTTTCAAGCAAATCTAACTCTCATTCTAGCCTGGTGTTGCTGATTACTTCTGCCATTTTATTGTAATGCTAATGGCTTACCTTCATCTAGCCATTGTGATGCTGTATTCCGCTGGAAAGAAAGGTTTGGTTTACTGGCTTATGTAGTGAAAACCTCTTCTTGATTTATGGCTGGTTTGCTGAATGTTTTTCATTGGTTGCATTGTCATCTGCCGATGAGCAGAATTGTTCCTCTAGGGATTCCTCTGTTACAGAATAAGGTGAAAAAACTGCTTGAAACTACATGAGGGGACCCTGTGCAAACAGGACTGCTATGATTGGTTGGGACCAAAACCTGTGTGTTTTTATTTATTTCTAGTGTGACCAAGCCCCAGAAATGCCACATGCTTTCCAAACAGAGGAAGATGGAGTCTAAGTTCTGCAGAGCTACTCTCCATTCTTTGGGCATCCAAACCCATCCCAATACACGTTTAGGATGCTTGAAGAATGAGATCCTAGGTGCTACTGCTGTCAATGGGAATTGCTAATGAGGAGTTAAACATGACATGGTGGATAATAGCAGATCACTAATTTCTTTTTCCCTACAGTGACTTTTTGCAATTAGAAATGGAAAAAGAAAATCATAATTAAACACCAGTGGCATAGCTTTTAACATACCTAGTTTGTTTATTTGGAATCCTCTCTTTTCC
Organism: Mauremys reevesii; assembly: GCF_016161935.1. NCBI lineage: Eukaryota > Metazoa > Chordata > Testudines > Geoemydidae > Mauremys > Mauremys reevesii. The sequence continues at coordinate 155,037,969 of NC_052623.1, forward strand.
CAGCTAATCCCTTCCACAGTATATTGTTCTCTGGCTCTGCATGCGACTGTATTATATTTCTGATGCCCTGTCATACACATCATGTCTGCAAGTTGTCTTCTTCAGACATGAACCTATTTAGACAAGTTGTCAGGCTGAATGGGAAAAATCTTAAATAAATGTATTTCAGCATGCAATCAGATAGGCTAATTTATCCACTGCCCTCTTCAGACTGCCAGTTTAAAATGAGGCTCTTCAGGCATGGTGACAGAAAGTTGCCTGATTTAGCAGAGCAGTTTTTATTGGTAGGATGACATCACAATTGTTTTATGGCAATTGTTATTGTCTGGGCCTGTGTATACGCAAACTGGGAAGATTAAAGCAAAGGAAAGGTAAAGATGATGAATATGCTGTACACAATCAAGATGGCAGAATGATAGAAATGTTTAGGATATTAATGTTCTTGGCTGATGCTAAGGCCAGGAGGTGGTTGTGTAACTGTAAATCCTAGCTCCTCTTTTTACATGGCCTGGATTAAATGTCTATTAGCGAGGTAGTGGCTAAGGCCCGAGCATGGGATTCAATAGAGTTGGGTTCTAGTTCAAACACTGCCACTCGCTTGCTTTGTAACCCTGGGCAATTCTCCTAATTTCTGAGACTCATTTTCCCCACTTGTAAAATGGTGAAAATGATACTTATCTGCCTTTGTAAAGTGCTTTGTGATCTATGGATGAAGAGCACTATAAGCATTTGCCTTAATTATTTATCAGTTTATGACTTTTTAAGATGGGCACCTACTTGACAGTCATTGGGAGTTTGGCACTTAATCCATCTCACCTACCTTTGGTATGTGTGGGGTTTTTTTGGTTTTGTTTTTTTAATATCCCTCCAAAACTGTCAGGGGGCCCTGTATAAAATATAGAAAAACATTAAAATATTCACATCTTTGGCAAAAATGCCACTTTTTTTTCGGTTTGTTTCTCTGTCTTGTCTGGTGTCCTTGATTGGCACCTCTCTTTTCCCACTCCCTCCAAAGGTGCTGCTGTCAGAGTTAATGTCGGCTCTGGAAGAGAGGTTGAACAAGAGGGTGGATGTGGCACAACAAAAGAGCAGCCCCATTCGAGAGTGTCAGTACAAGTAAGGAAATCTGACATGTTGGGATTTCCAGCTGTTTCTAAAGGCACAGCGCCTTTTAAATATAGACACTGCTTTAAATGCAATTTTTTAAAAGTTAAAGAATAATTAAAATGCATTTCTTCTCTGCTGCCTGGCTCGTTGTGCTGCACAAGGCAGGGAGCAGTAAGAGGGGAGGAAGAGGAGGAAAAGTGGAATCTTTGATTCCTTGTTCACAACTTCAAATGCTGCCCCTAGTGACCAAGAGATGAAACTGCAGGGGAATAGCCAGTTTCCTTCCTGAAGCTCCACTAATGTGTGAACCATGGTCTGAAAATTGAAGGGAGAGTGTAAGGTCTGAATGAGTGCTGCTCACCTCTCCCTCCAAATCACTCATAAAGAAAAATTGGCAGCCTTTATGCTGAATGATGTTTACAGATCACGTCCCCAAGCACATGGGAAATGTGGCTTTGTAGTCACCATGTCTCTCGCTGGGAGTCCTGAATATGGAATTCTGCTTCTTATTCTGAATATGTGAGTCAGGACTGAAGAGTTTGCTCAGGTCTCCCTAGAGCTGTGCAAGGTCTCAGGGATAGAAAAAACTATCTTGGTGATCCACATAGCCAATAGGTAGGGGAGTGTGGGGAAAAGGGAGAGGATAAACCTTGTGGATGGGGGGAAGCAGTAGATGTCTTTACTAAGGCTTTTGATACTGTATCACATGGCCTTCTCATAAACAAACTAGGGAAATATAGCCTAGATGGAGCTACTATAAGGTTGGTGCATAACTGGTTGGAAAATCATTCCCAGAGAGTAGTTATCAGTGGCTGACAGTCATGCTGGAAGAGCATATCAAGTATGGTCCCATAGGGTCTGGTTCTGTTCAATATCTTAATCAATTATTTAGATAATGGCATACAGAGTACATTTACAAAGTTTGTGGATGATACTAAGCTGGTTGCAAGTGCTTTGGAGGATCGGATTAAAATTCAAGTGATCTGGACAAACTGGAGAAAGGGTCTGAAGTAGATAAAATGAAATTCAATAAGGATAAATGCAAAGTACTCCACTTAGAAAGAACAATCAGTTGCACACATACAAAATGGGAAATGACTGCCTAGGAAGGAGCACTGCAGAAAGGGATCTGGGGGTCAGAGTGGATCACAAGCTAAATATGAGTCAACAGTGTAACACTGTTGCAAAAAAAGAAACATCATTCTGTATGCATTAGCAGGAGTGTTGTAAGCAAGACACAAGAATACTCCGGTAGTTCTTCCACTCTACTCTGCACTGATTAGGCCTCAACTGGAATATTGTGTCCAGTTCTGGGCACCACATTTCGGGAAAAGTGTGGCCAGATTGGAGAAAGTCCAGAGAAGAGCAACAAAAATGATTAAAGGTCTAGAAAACATGACCTATGAGGGAAGATTTGAAAAAACGGGGTTTGTTTAGTCTGGAGAAGAGAAGACTGAGGGGAGACATAACAGTTTTCAAGTACATGAAAGGTTGTTACAAGGAAGAGGGTGAAAAATCGTTCTCTTTAAACTCTGAGGACAGGACAAGAAGCAATGTGTTTAAATTGCAGCAAGGACGGTTTAGGTTGGACATTAGGAAAAACTTCCTGTTCGGGTGGTTAAGCACTGGACTAAATTGCCTAGGAGTTTGTGGAATCTCTGTCATTGGAGGTTTTTAAGAACAGGTTAGACAGACACTTGTCAGGGATGGTCTACATCAGTGGTCTCGACCAGGGTTCCGGGGGCCCCTGGGGGGCTGTGAGCAGGTTTCAAGGGGTCCGCCAAGCAGGGCTGGCATTAGATTTGTTGGGGCCAAAGGCAGAAAGGGTGGGTGGGAGACTCAGAAAGAAAAAGGTTGAGAACCCCTGGTCTATATATTACTTAGTGCTGCTTTGAGTTCAGGGGACTGGACTAGATGACCTATTGAGCTCCCTTCCCATCCTACACTTCTATGATTCTATGATAAAGGGGATAAAAAGTGTGAAGGAGAGAGAGAACACATAGAAAGAATGTAAGAAAGAGCAAGGTCTTCCATTCCTACAGAAGGTGCTCTGTGCAAGGAAAAATATATTCATAGCATTTAAGTTCAGATGGCACCATTAGATCATCTAGTCCAGGGGTTCTCAAACTGGGGATTGAGAACCCCCAGAGGGTCGGGAGGTTATTACATGGGGGGGTCGGAAGCTGTCAGCCTCCACTCCAAACCCCGCTTTGCCTCCAACATTTATAATGGTGTTAAATGTATAAAAAAGTGTTTTTAATTTATAAGGGGGGGGGGGTCACACTCGGAGGCGTGCTATGTGAAAGGGGTCCCAGTACAAAAGTTTGAGAACCACTGATCTAGTCTGTCCTTCTGGATATCACAGGCCATTAAATTTCACCCAGACATCCCTGTATTGAGGACAATAATTTGTGTTTGGCTAAAGTATATCTTCCTGCATTGCTCTGAAGACCTCTGGAGATGAGAATCCACCACTTTCCTTGATAGATTGTTCCAATGGTTAATCACCCTTGCTGTTTTAAAAAAAAAAATGTGCACCTTCTTTCTAATCTGGATTTGTCTGGTTTCAGCTTCCAGACAGTGGTTTCTATTTATGCCTTTTTTTCTACTGGATTAAAGATCCCTTTAGTATTTGGTGGTTCCTTCCCACGATCGTACTCATACTCTGTAATCCAGTCACCTCTGTCTTTTTTATGATAAGCTAAACAAATTGAGTTTTTTTTAAGTCTCTCACTGTAAGGCATTTTCTTCAGCCCTCAAATAATTTTTGTGGCTCTTTTGTGCACTCTCTCCAATTTTTCAACATCCTTTTAAAAATGTGGACAGAAGAACTGTGTGCTGTATTCCAGTGTCGGTCAAACCAATGCCATATACAAAGGCAAAATTACCTCCTTATTTCTACTTACTACTCCCCTGTTTGTACATCCAAAAATTACATCACCTCATTTTGCCATAGCATTGCACTTGGAGCTTGTCATAAACATACAATTAAGGGTAGCATAAAATCCCTTCTTACCTGTAAAAGGTTAAGAAACTCAGATAACCTGGTTGGCACCTGACCAGAAGGACCAATGGGGAAAAAAAGATACTTTCAAATCGGGGGGATGGGGGGAAGGCTTTGCTTTTTGCTCTGTGGATGTTCTATTGGAAGACAAAGAGGGAGACCAAGCAAGTAATCCAGCTCCTACTGAAATGCTATATCTAATATTACAGAAATAGTAAGTAATAGCAAGGAAATGCATTAGAGTATCTTTTGTTTTACTTTGTGAATTTTCCCTGTGCTAAGAGGGAGGTTTATCCCTGTTTTTGTAACTTTAAAGTTTTGCCTAGAGGGGAAATCCTCTGTGTTTATGAATCTTTTTGTTACTCTGTAAAGTTATGGAATGTCAGGGTTGGAAGGGACCTCAGGAGGTTATCTAGTCTGCAAGAAACATTTCAGCCTATAAAACAGCTGCTGTATCCACAACAGCAGAACAAGCTGCCCCATGCCACGTATCAGCTGCAGGGATCACTGATAGCAGTCAGGTGGCAGTTCAGTTAATCTCCATTCAATCAGTGGTCTGTCAGATGAGTCTACAGACAAGATTAAAAAAATTACGACAAACTAGCAAAGACCAACATCACAACTGGAAAACCTGTTAGTTAGGAACTAGACTGAGAAAGAGAGATCACATCTGATTTTACATAAGAACTGCCATCAGATGGTAATGACTTTCCATGACTAATAATCTGGGTCATATTTGAATTGCTGGTCTAGAGATGAGAGGTTTCATATTCCATTTCCAAATCCCTGAGACATCCGGTCCCTAATAACTTCTTTCAGAACAAATAGAATGGAACTTTTGAATTGTGCAATACATTTTGAAATCCTCCCTTAGACGGAAAATGAATGTTGCTTCACATTCGTCAACGTGATCAATGCACATGCAAAGTATCCACATGCCCCTCGCAAATATTTCTCATTATGCACTGGGGAGAAAAAATGTCTCCATGTACACTCAAGTGTTGCCTCTTACAGGAGAATCGAGACACAAAAGTATAAAATAATGTCACTGTCAACTAATTATTAATTACTATTAGTAGTAGTAACAATATTGTGGTAGTGCTGTATATACTGTGCGAGGCACTGTCTGTATGCCCACAACAAACCCATGCCCTTGCTTCAAAGAGCTTACAATTTAGGAAAACTACGGTAATAACCAAACTTTATTTTAAAATGTGTTTTTTATTCAAAACCTTCTGCCTAGGCTTTTTTCCTCTCACATGTATTTCAGGTTGTCCTGACTCAGGTCTACAGTACTTTCCATCGATGTTTTAGGTGTCTTTGGTTTCTAAGTAGTTTTCTCCATAGACAGATAATTCTCTGCCGCAGCAAGAGGTAGCACAGATGCAAAAGAAGACGTATGTATTTATGCCATGTCCTTTTCAACTAGTTCTCACTGTCTCTGTAATATTAGAGGGGGAAAGAAACAAAGGAGAAAACAAAGAATAGGAATGTTTATTGTAATTGAATAGCTTATATGATACACCTGAATTAGTGTATCATAATATTCATTAATGAGACACTACCTGGAGTTGCGTATGCTTATTATAAGATGCAGTATTTATTGGCTAGTGTAGCATTCTCTAATGATGTTTACCTATGATTAAATACATAGCTATGTCCTTTACAATATGCTTTGTTTATACACCTTACTTCTGTTACATGTGTGATAGGTCTTTGCATTGCATACTGTATTATTCACTTATGATATGCCACTTGTAATTGTATGTGCTTATGGGATATGCCTTATTCATTGGATACTGCAATATTAACGGTACAACTATGAAGATGGATCCTGGTGTTACGCTTTCTCATTTTTACTTATTTAATTTCTTTTGATTATTTAACCATCCCTTTTATGCTTTGGGTGCTCTGCCACAAATTTCTACAACCACAGAAGCTTTATTACGCACCTGATTCATTCCATATGTAAAATTCTGGCCCCATTGAAGTCAACGGCAAAGCTCCCATTGACTTCAATGGACACAGGATTTTATCCAATGTGATTTGCATTATGTGATAGCTCATATTTATATGTGCTTATCTGACATTGCTTATTTACTAAGCATGAAATTCCTTATGTCCACATAGAGACCTATTATCTGGGGTCTGTGCAGTTGGGAGTGCAGGGCAGCTGAAGACATGAACACCACACCCAAATGCAGAGTAAGGGCAAGGGACTGCCATGAAACCCATGGACAGTAATAGCAGCCCTGGCCCCTCTGTGTCACTTGAACAGGGTATTGGGACTTGCGAATCTGCGAAAAACATGGATCTACCGCCCCTCCATTGGTCCATTCCCATATGTCTATTAAAATCTTAATCTCTTTGTAGTCTGTTACTTAGATCTGATCGAATGCAGGATTTATTCAATTTAAAAATACATCTGTAGATGCCCACCCAGTGCTCTGCTATCCTATAAATTAAAAAAAAACATAAATGTAGACAAAAGACTGCCCCTAAATACCTCCCCCTCCATTCACACCTCCTTCAACAGCCTAAACAAAGATGTGGTTTTGCAGTGTGCTCAGACACTTACTAAATCTGGGCTCTGGTGGACCAAGAAGGGAAGTGAGTTTCAAAATTGAGGTCTTCTCACAGAGACCACCTTGCTAGCAGTTCCCTCCTGTTAATACTGAGGGAGATCCAGCTCCAGCACCTCTACTGATATCACCTGCGACCTTATGTTATGGGGACTGAGATGATTCTCTCAGGTAACCAGGTCCCAAACCATGTAGGGCTTCCCAGGTTAAAGCCAAGATCTTGAATTCCACCTCAAAGCTTATTGGAGAAGTGTGCAGGTTCCAGAATACTGATCTAAAACACTCTTAATATGCAACTCTACCTGATAAGTGGGCTGCAGCATTCCACACTAGCTGCAGTTTTCAAACTCTTCCTAAGGTGTAGAGAGCATCACCAAAATCTAGGCATAGATCATTGTGCTAAGGTTTGCATGGGAGAGAAAAGCTTGCACTGGTCTTGTCACGCACAGATGGAAACAGTGCTTTTGGCAACAGCCCCCACCTGGGCGTGCAGGAGCAGCCCAGGATCTAACACCTGTGAAAAGCAGACCTGTTTGAGACAAGGCAGCCACCCTCTGTCAGAAGGACACTGATATGAGTTCCTCCAACTCTTCCAGCTCCTTCCCCCAGCCCACTAACATTATCTGTCTTGTCTGGATTGAGTCACTCACAGCTAGCTCTCATGAAAGACCCAGGTTAAGCTAGGGGTTGAGTAGTTTGCTCTGACTGGGCCAAATATGGAGACGATATGGAGCTGAGTGTCATCAGCATACTTGGTGCACTGCAGCCCACACTGCCTCACCAAACCCTTCTAGCTGCTTCAGACACACAGCAAACAAACAAGAAGCAACAGTATTGACCCCGGCAGCGCCCCACCAAAGAGAGTCATTGGGGCAGAGGGTATCAGAGGGGTAGCCGTGTTAGTCTGGATCTGTAAAAGCAACAAAGAATCCTGTGGCACCTTATAGACTAACAGACGTTCTGCAGCATGAGCTTTCGTGGGTGAATACCCACTTCTTCAGATGCTTCAGGGGCAGAGGAACAGTTTTTCGCAGCTATTCTTCAAGTTCTTTCAGAAAGATAAGAATGAAGCTAGACAAGAGCAGTTCCAGCCACCCCTGCTAGTGTCCTCAAGTGAACCAACAAAATCCTACAGCCAGCTGTATGGAAGACTGCTGGAAAAGCAGTGGGAACAAAGAACTATTGTTTCTAGCTTTTGCAAATGTTTCAGAGAATTTTAGATCTAGCTGAAAGGATGATGTCATTCCTGCTTCCAATTGGCTGGAGCATATGCAAGGTCCATCCTTTGCAATACACTTTCACTCTTGACCAATCACAGCTCATAGATCTCTCAGTGGAAGACTAGAACCTTCTAGCAATACTCCCTGTACAGTCCATAAGACTATAACCATCAGTTTGCAAGGATGTTTTGCACTCATATAAGGCAGAACACTTAATGACTGACTGACTGTTATATGCATTTCGTCACAGTGAGAGAATCTTACAAGGGGGAAAAAACATGCTTGAGAGTCTCTTAGCTGGTGGTAGAGATGGCAATAACTGTCCTTTCATCGAAAAGAGAAGAAGTTAGTTGAGGCAGGCTGGAGCTGTTAAAGTCTAATTCATCTCAGGTGGAGTATGGGATTCTGCTGGAGCTGGGAGGGGTGATGATGTCATCTGGATCCCTCTCTCTGGCCTGAGCTGGTCAGAACATCCCTCAGAATTAGGACAAGAAGGTCTGGGTCCCAGGAGATGGTGGGGTTGGCAGCCACGATGGTGAAGCTCGCTCCAGTAGCCTCCCTCTGTTCTATTTGTTCTTTCCTCTCCAAAGTCTCTTTGTTTAGGGACCCAAAAAGGGAGTGATGAGTGGAATTTCCCAGCCCTTCATTATTTGTTCACCAATTAGGTCTAATATCTGACTATGACCTACCAGGGCACAATCCAGACTAATGAGTAGCTGTGTCACCCTTGCCCTCTAGCCTGGGCTGCCCTTTACAATGCTTTGCTGCTGTAGCCTCCAGCCTGGACTGCTCACAAACAGCTGCCAGCACGTAAATTACTCCTAGCTATGTCTCTGTGTGTGTGCTGCCAGCCAGCCACACTTTGACTCTTACCAGCCTGGGTTATACTGCAGGGTGACCCCAGCACACTCCCAATCTTAGATTTCCCCCCAGAAATGTATGTAGTGTGCTGCCCAGCCCTCTCCTGGACAATACAAGTTTATACAAAGTCCATTATTGCTTTAATAGAAATAATATGCACATAATTTGCCACCCCAAATGGAGTCTCCTAGACACTTCACACTGGATTAGCTTAAACAAGGTTATTAACTATAAAGAGGGAGATTTTAAGTAAGTACAAGTAATGAGGCACAAAAGTCAGAAATGGTTACAGGAAAAAATAGATAAAACACAACTGGTGTCTAACTTAACAAACTATGTTAAATTCAAGCAAAGTTTTCTCACCACATGCTTTTTCAGCAGTCTTACTGACCAGACTTCTTTGGTCAGGACCCCTTCTCCAGTCCAACAAATACTTCTTTTGTTGCTTCTGGTGCCATGAATGCAATGGACAGGGAGAGAGATGAGGGGTGTCATGGGGTGTTTGTCCTTCCTTTTTAGTGTCAGTCTCCCTCTTGAAAAACATTTCCAGTTGTGAATGAGGGTACAAAGTGTCTCTTCAGAAGGCTGTTCCCTGCTGCTTTTTCCTCACCTGTTTGAGAACCCTTTGTTTCCCTTCCTGCTAGATGACTCTGTTTACTGCTTAAATGCAAATTAAGCAGATTACACATTCCTTCGTTTGAGACAACCTCAATTTGGAACATGTGTTAATAACACCATACAGTGAAATATTATAACTTCACATACAACGTCGCCACATGCATTTTATCAGGACAATACTGACCAGCAAATTATGAGTTTTTAAATGACACCTCACAAGGCATACTTTGTACAAAGATTATTACAACAGTCGTCATTACAATAGTGAACACAGGGGCACATATTGTCACACTCACAGACCAATTTTAGTTCATTAATTTCCCATTCCACATCTTCTGTTTTTACCAAGCATGATTTTAACAAATCATGCTTGGTAAAAACATTTTTGAATTATATCAGTGTAGCCAAGTATGTTTGGACTAATTTTGTCTCTCTGGCTGGTTCTTTTGCACCTGTTTATAACATTCTTTATTGAAAATAACTTGACCTACTTTCCATGCTAAATTTCTAAGCATACAAAAGTTACAGGCCCATTTTCACAACACCTCCCCATCCCCTTTCAGGTGATTTGTTCCCTGGGGGCGGGAGGGGGGGCATGGGAGTAGAAGGCAAGCAATTCTTGACCACAGGGTTTGCTGGTGTGCTCAGTGCTTGACCTCACAGGCATGGGTGGCAGGTTTGTAGAAATTTTGGTGGTGCCCAGAACCTGCCCCCACAACTCTGTCCCCCACCTGCCTAAGGCTGTGGGAGGGGGGTTGGGTGGGGGGAGGAGGTCTGGGGTGCAGGTCCTGGGCTGGGGATTAAGGTGCAGGAGGGGTGCAGGGTCTGGGATGGAGTTTGGGTGCTGGGTGCAGGCTCTGGGATGGAGTTTGGGGTTGGGAAGGGGTGTGTGAGAAGGGGGAGGAGGTGCATACTCTGGGAGGGAGTTTGGGGATAGGAGGGGGTACAGTGGTGAGGGGTTTGGGGTGTGGAAGGGGGATCAGGGCTGGGGCAGAGGATTAGGGTGTGGGAGGATGAGGGCTCTGGCTGGGGCTGAGGGGTTCATGATGCAGGGGGCTCAGAGCTGTGGCAGAAGAATAGGGTGCAGGGGGCTGAGGGTTGGGGCTGAGGATGAGGGGTTCATGATGCAGGAGGGGGCTCAGGGCTGGGGCAGAGGATCAGGGTGTGGGTGGATGAGGGCTGGGGATGAGGGGTTTGGGGTGTTGGAGAGGCTCAGGGCTAGGGTGGAAGGGCAGGGTAAAGGCAGCCTGCGTTCCCATTAATGGATGGGGGGCACTAGGACCCTGGGGCAGCAGACAGCAGTTGCTGCTGGGAGCAGGGCTCCTCGTAGGAATGTGCTACACGGGCAGCACAAGCAGGCACGGGAGAGGCATGCGCCGCTTTCTTCCAGGCAGGGACGTGGTGGGGCAGGGGGCAGGAGACCCGCGGGGGCCGGGGCCTGCTCCAGATAGGACCAGGGGAGAGACCCAGCTCCAAATATTGGTGGCGCAGAGCCCCCAGCCCTGAATATGGCTGGAACTTGGGCACCACAGAAGAATATAACCTGCCGCCTATGCTCACAGACAGGAATGCTCCTTGCATACTTCTCCCCTGTGCAAGAACACTTCACAATATAGCCAACACCATATAGGCTAGAACCCACAATGGCATTTAGGCTCCTAATTTCCACGGAAGTCAGTGGATGTTAGGAGCCTAAATACCTTTTGAGGATTTGGGCCTATTTAAGTCAATGAGAAAACTCTCTCTGATTTCACTGTACTTAGAATCCTATTCATAGTGCCTTTCAACGAAGGATCTCCAAGCTGTTTACATCATTGGGCCTATCACTTTAATGGGAGCTTTGCCCATGTACGGGCTGCAGGATGTGCCGATTTATTCATTAAGACTTACTACACCATTGTCAAACTCCCAATTTCAGGGAGTGCAGGCTTGGGCCCTAACAGAGATTCATTTAAACTCCATCAAACTGATTGGAGAATGCTGTTTTCTCTCGGTGTTAAGAATATTTTCAAACTGGTGGATGGGGAGCAATGTGTCATTGGCATTAATCTGAGTTTATGCATAGGGCCCAATCCAAACCCCACTGAAGTCAGAAGAAAGACTCCCACTGGCTTCAATGAGCATTCACTCTCACCTATAAATCCCTGAAAACGTTGCCTTGGAATTGTCAATAAATAAGACCAGATGCTGGAGGAGTTAGTCGGAAACTACAGTGGCAGGTGATTCTATAGATAGATAAATGCTATGATATATGCAGCGTCTCTGCGGCTAGGATGTCTTCAACACATTGTGGTATAGCCTTTCTCACTGCACATGCATAAATGTAAGTGAAAATTACACGTGTTCATCGGCAGAACAATAGGCCCCTTGGAATGAACAATTCATAATAAAAATGGTTCCTTTTAGAGTAGAAAGCGCTTTTTGTCTAGTTTTTAGAAGTACAGCAGGAAAACTCGATTTATTTATGCTTGCTTTCTTTTAACAATGGTCTCTTTGTTTCCCTCTTCCTTTGCCTTCTCTGTGCTAGTTAGCAGCAGTGTCTGATGATGGCAGGCTAGGGAGAAAAAGAAGAGACAGAATAATTGTCAGGAGGAAGAAGTAATTATGCACCCTTCAGAAAATATAATTCAAGCAACATTTTTAAAAAACAAGCCAAGGAAATGTGTTTCAACCAGACATTCAGGACTTTCCCTTAAATACATGTTTACATTCCCCAGTCATTCTGAGTTGCTGTTTCCCATTACTGTTCTCATTTCTCCCTCCCAGCAGTGCCCACAAAGCCAGGGGGATCACGAGTATGTTAACTCACCCAGGTCAGGCAAGGGCCTTCCAAAAGCATTATTATTGATGCTTTATAGATGTTCCATGGTAGGGGATGACCGGGATAGTCAAATAACTCATAACAATGCATTTAACTTTTATGTAAAACTGTGATGCTTTAGCGTTCAACCTAGACTAGTAAGGGGTTGTGTCACTATCTGCCCTGTAACCCCGGGCGCTCTGTGCTGTGCAGCCTTGGTTCAGAGCCTTGACAGCAGTAGTATCCTCAGACCACAACAACCTCCCACTGGCTTCCACCAGCCTTGGTTACTCCTTGCAGGGTGACCCCAACACCCTCCATGGCTGGAATTGCCACAAAACTGTCTGCGCTGTAGTATCCAGCCCCCTGGCTGAACTCTTGCAGATGTTAAATTTGCCGCTCCTTTAGCCCTGGTCTACGCTATGAGTTTAGGTCAAATTTAGCAGCGTTATATCAATTTAACCCCAACAAAGCCATTTTTGGTTCACCCATCCTTTTTGGGCATATGTATGCATTGCACATGTTCCATTTGTTTGTTCAATTGGTAAATTTCAGATTAATTTTTTATTCGTTTTCAACACATAGCATGTGTCCCTTTCTGTATGTGGTCCGTGAGGAAAATCTAATAATGTCAGAATCACTTGTAGTCAAAAATTATCTACCTTGCCTCCAGCAAGCTATTTATCCCAGGAGCTTTATTTATAAACATTCAAAGAGATAAGTTGCCTGTTTCTAAGCATTACTTTCAGACTTCAGATGCGTCTAGGATATTGGCGGAGCAAGAGCTGTGTGAGAGAGTTGAAGTGACTGGAGAGGCAGAATGGGGCAGGTAGTGTTTCTGTGTATTGAATGCTTTGTACAAGAAATCCACAGAAGGGCAGGGAGAATCATCGTAGGTAGATGGATGGGCTAGGATTAAGGCATCTGTAGTAATGGGATAAATAACAGGAGCCATCAGAGAAAAATGGACAAATGTTGACTTGTTTCAGTGAGGAAGTTTCTAAGGTAGCTTTATGCAAATAAAAAGAGCTTTGTATTGCAAAAAAAAGACAGGAAGAATGGAGGGAATCAGACATGCTACAGTTTTCAAATATGTGATTCATTGAGGATTCAAATGGACAATAGGCATAAATAAAGAATGATGGCGATGCACAAATCAATTTGGGTAAATATTGAAGGATAGAGACTGTTTAGAAGAGATCAGAGAGGAAAGGAGGTAATTGCCATTTTATACAGCAGGCAAAGGAACATTTACAGGTAATTGAGATATGAGACTTCAGAAGAATTGCAGGCGTTGTTGAATCCTGCTGCCTCAAACTAAAGGCAGATGCCTGCTCTCAGATCCTTGTGGCGGATCGCTCTTGCAAATTTTGAAACTGAACCCACTGTGGAGCTTCCTTTGACATCAGTCGGAGCTCTGTGCGGCAATTAGGCCTCTCTCTCATTTTCTGCTGCAAAACTCTGTTTTTATGTCTGTGTAATTCCACTAAAGTCAATGGAATTACACTGATGTAAAACTGAAGTAGTGCAGTGTTCAATCTAGGCTCTTAATAAGCCATAAAGCTCTATAGCCTCACTAAGGGCTTGCCTACACTCTCCCACCTTTTGGACTATGTGGGGGGTGAATAGCGGTACGCACAAAGTGCTGCACTGTAACTCCCCCGTGTGGATGCTGTGGGTGTGAACTGAAAGGTTCCTAGTGATTACTAATGTAGTCCTCTTCAAACAGGTTTACCTTAATGTGAACTAGGAACCTTTTAGTTCATGCCCGCAGGGTCCACCCGGGTGAGTTATAGCGTGGCACTTTGGTGCACACTGATATTCACATTCCTGTAGTCCAACAGGGCAGTGCAGACCCTAAGATCTGAAGCGTAGATCTAGGATTAGGATTTTGGCCCTAAATCAAGAAACTGATCTGAATAACTTCCACAAAATTGTTGTTCAGCTTATTTTATCTTTGTAACTCAAATGTCATTACTATGAATTGGTTCTTTTTAGCACACATTTTTATTTCAATTAACTTTCTGTGGTACTGATCTGACACCACATTATCTCATAATATCCCTGATGTGGCAGGGCAGTGTTATTATCTCCATTTTTCGGGTAAGGAACTGATGCACAGACTTGCCCAAGGTTATACAAAGGGTGCATGGTACAGGAGAGATTGGAACCCACATCTTTGAAGTCTCAGGCTAGCACAATAGCCACTGGACAATCCTTCCTCTCCTTTAACTCTGTTTCATTTTGTTCCTTCCCATCAGTTAACTTTCAGTTAATTTCTACTTTCACCTGACATCTCTAGGGAAGGACTTTACAATTCGTATTTGTGGAAGGAAAGAAGCTGCATGTTATTTTTGACTTCAGCGGGAGTTGACACAGGTTCAAACTGATGCCTGGAGGCGTTCTACATTTGGAGCAAGGGAACACTGTGGCTCATATCTGGAGACAGAGGTGAGTAATTACGGTTTTGCTAAGCCTTGAGTTAAGAGGAACACAATTCCCAAATGTTGAGAAATAAAGATGTTGAATTCGCAGTGCCAGTTTAGAAGAATGCAAGAAGTGTTGGGTGAATTTGAATGACATAAAGCAGGGGGAGAAAGGACATGAGGTGGGCTGGGAGGAGATGGAAAGTGTTGACAGATAAATCACTGTCTATCCAAGGGTTATATATGCCACCTAGCAATAAATGCCCTAAAGTAGGGCAATGTGTATGAGCATGGAAGAGCAGAAAGTAATCAAGGACAAGAAAGAGACATATGCAAGGTATAAAATGTCAGGCACTGAGAAGGGCTGGGTAAATTGCAGAATGGAGTTAAAGGAATGTTTTTAAAAAAAAAAGCAAGAGTAAAGAATGAAAGAAATATTGCGCAAGAGGTTAAGGTAAATAATAAGAAATTCTTCAGCTATGTAAGGGACAAGAGATCAGTGGAGGAGACAATAAGGGTTCTAAAGAGATGCAAGGATAATTTATTGAGAGAAGGGTTGGACATAGGTAAAAGAAAATGTAATTAATTATTTGCCTTAGTGCTCACAAAGAAGGATAACAGAAGAAAGGCTAGTAGACAGAAGACATAAATTTATGAAGAAAAATATCGAGGGAAACCAAGGGAAAGTGTGATCAGAATAGAGAACATTTAAAGAATGACAAAACTGCAAGGCCTCTGGAGGTCAGAGAGGAGAGCCCAGAATTCTGAGGAAAGTAACAAGAAAAGGAGAGAGGGAGGAATGGAAGGGGAGGGTGAGACAGAGTGACACTTTTAGCCCATCTATTAAAAACCTTCTTGGGCAATGGGAGAGGTACATGCCAGAAAGAAGCTCAACAGGGATCTGAGAAAGATTAAGGAAGTCACAGAATTGTACATAAACAAGACACTGTACTAGAAAACCAATGGGAAAAAATCTTAGAGAGTGTGAATACTTAGATAATTACAACTGATTAAAAATAGTTTAGATGGACCCACTTTTTTGTGAAGATAACCCATCAAATTTGGTATAACTTTGTAACTGGAGTTCAGGTGAGTTTTTGATTCAATACTACATACCAGGGTACAGTGTTATCTACACTAGTGAGGCCTGGTCATGATTAGGGAAAGTGATCATTCTTAGGGCTTGTCTACATTTACCGTGCAGGGTCGATCTAAGATACGCAACTTCAGATACGTTAATATCGTAGCTGAAGTCAATGTACTTAGTTCTACTTACCGCGGTGTCTTCACTGCAGTAAGTCGACAGCTGACGCTCTCCTATCAACTCCACTTGCACTCCTCGTTCTGGTGGATACCAGAGTCAACAGGAGAGTGCTCAGTGGTCTAGTATAGACGTGATAAATCGACCCCCACTGGATCGATCACTGTAAACAAGCCCTTAGTTAGCATGAACTAATAAACCCAATTTAAACTCAATCTTTTTCCCGAGTGCCAAAGCACCTTTAAGTTCCTGCTTAGACTATAACCTGACCAGCTGAAATGGAACTAAATGTGTTACTCTGCATCAACATTAGGGATTTGGTCAAGTTTAGTTTGGGTTTAATAGCATGAGCTAGCTAAATCTGAACTAAACTCAACTACTTCCACTAATCGAGACCTAGATGTGAATGAGACATTTGAGACCATATAGAATTGGCATAAAAATATAGGAAATCTAGTACATGAGTGAAAGGTGTTAGAGCATGAATACCTGGGCTCATTTACTCTTCATCTATTGCAGGAGGCAGCTGTATGTATGTATGTATGTATTTATTTATTTATTTTTCTTAAACTTTGTTTTCTCAAGGTGTATTTTAGTGGTTGTGAAAGGTATTGGACTGATAGTGAGGGAAATTGAAGCCATCTGCTTGGGCAAGGAATAGATGCAGCATTGCCACGGTAGTACAAGCTATCTCTCCTCCATTAACATTGTTCAGCCCTGTTCTGAAGGGACCACTTCTGGGGCTAGAAGGTATTTCAGTCTTTGGCTTCTTGACTGGGTGTGCCAATAAGGTACCAGCTGCTGAGGTGGGTTTTGTGATGCAAATGGAACTGAGCAATTTTTTTCAACTGAAACTTTTTTCCAGCAAAAAATGAAGAGTCAGGTCAACTGACACATTTCATAAATTCATGTTGATTTTGGCAAATTGTGTTTGGTCCAAAATAAAAATTCCAAAAAACATGAAACATTTTGTTCTGATATTTTCAAGATGAAATATTTTGACCTTTTGATTCAAAATGACTTTGTTTCAAAACTACCTTTAATTTTATTTTAATTTTTTTTAAAAGGAGGGGCGGAAGCTCAAAATGAATTTTTGTTTGACTTTTCACTTGGTCAAAAATTCAAAATAATTTTGGTTTTTGGTTGACCTTAGACTCTTTTTTTTCCCCTGAATTGCTAGAAAACTGAAAAATTCATTATACACACATCTGCAGATGCAAATAAGTCCTCACTAGGGTATGGATTGGGACCCACCTCATTTCACATAACACTGGACAGGATGGTCACAACTTTTGGTGACTGATATTCAGACCAGTGACTATCTACCTATCTTAGGAACTCATGTGGTCCTTGATACTATAGTATCTGAGCACCTCACAATCTTTAATGTATTTATCCACACAGCACCCCTGTGAGAAGGGAAGTACTATTATTGGGAACTGAGAAACAGAGAGACTAAGGGCCAGATTTTTTAAGGTATTTAGGCAATTAAGTGCTTTTGAAAATCCCACTAGGCATCTATCTGCATTTTTAGGTGCCTAAATACCTTTAAAAATCTGGCCCTAACTCACATGAGAGTCTGTAGCACAGCAGAGCACTGAACCCAAGTCTCCTAACTCTCAGGCTACTACCCCATCCACCAAACAACTCTTGACATGATCTGTGCAGCTTTTATTAATGACTTACTGGTTTTGGAGCACCTGGAGAGTTCCCTGTAAAATAGATTCTACCTTAAAACCACTGGTTAGTTTCAACAGGATTCCCTGGCTCAGCTGGCCTGTTGAGGATACCCCTGCACTGGCAATTCCTTAGGTGGCATAGACCAGTGGTTCTCAAAGCTGGTCCACCGCTTGTTCAGGGAAAGCCCCTGGAGGGCCGGGCTGGTTTGTTTACCTGCTACATCCGCAGGTTCAGCCGATTGCGGCTCCCACTGGCCGCGGTTCACCACTCCAGGCCAATGAGGGCTGCGGGAAGCGGTGTGGGCTGAGGGATGTGCTGGCCACCCTTCCCGCAGCTCCCATTGGCCTGGAACAGCGAACCACAGCCAGTGGGAGCTGCTATTGGCCGAACCTGTGGACTGGCTCTGAGAACCACTGGCATAGAGCATATGTAACAAATCCTACTTCTACATACAGCTGGTCCAAACTTGGTGGTTTTGACATTCCAAAACTTGTTGTGTTCTGAATTGGAACAAAACCAAAAAATTCCTACATTTCCCATGAACTGAAATTTTCAAAAAGATTTAATTTTGTGTCAATCACCATATTCCATTTTGATACAATCGAAACATTTCATTCCAATTTCAATTTTTTATTTTATTGACTGTTCTATTATGACTTATAATACAAAATAACATTTCTAAAGGAAAAACATTTTGAAATGAAAAATTGAATGTTGAGTTCTGATAAGGCTAAAATGCTTTATTTCAATATTTTTTTAAACAATATTGAATGGAAATATCATGTTCCCACAGAAAGATGGAACAGCATTTTCTGATGGAAAAATGTTCTGTTGGAAATTTTTCAGCTCTACTCCAACCTCTATAGGCTCCCTGGTATAGGGTATGGGACAAGGGGGCATAGCTGCTTCATCCCCGCACCCACTTGGTCCCCAGCTGCCTTAATGCCTCTTTAGGGCCATGATCAGCCAGCAGAAGTAAGGCGGCTTGAACTAGCACTAGCAAGAAAACCAGCACCAGGCTGGCCCCAGGACTGGGGGAAACATAAAAGTTGGCTGAAAACTCTCTTTGTTTACTCCCCAGTCTTGTACAAATGCAGCTCAGCCAGACTGGAGAAATGCAGGCAAGTGAGATTGTGCGCATGTGTACTTCTGTATGCATGTGCACGTGCCATTTATAAAGGCAGATAATCAGTAGCATTTCAGTTTGCCAACAAAAGGCTTCATGGAATCCCAGAACAGGAGATCTAGTCAGAGTGACAGGCATCGTGAGATTACTTAAGTAAATGGAGTCAAGCGGCCAATAGATGGATAGTTGAGACAAGTTTAGATAAATGAAAGTGTCCCATGTTTGGCTGATTTAGAATGACAATAACCACATTACATGCAGGCTTAAGAATTAATGGGATCCAATATATGTAGGCTTTGGGACTGATTTGATGAACCAGTTTGTCAGGTGTACTTAACCTTATGCTCAAATCAGTGCTATCAGCCTGTCAGCATTGGCATGCTTCTTCCCCTCCCGCTTTTTGCTTGTTTAAGCTCAAAAGGTTTTGTTGCCTCAGAAGAATTATACGCAGGAAATTGTTAAATATACAGGCTGTAAAAAGCAGACTCTGTCAGTTATGAGGAAGGGTTTGAATTTTCAACTGTATTTATGGCTTGATGCACGGAATGTTTACTTTTAAAAGAAAACATACATCACTAACACTCGTCACTGAATTATTACCTTGCCCAGGACTCCCAGACATAGACTATCATAGACCAGCAGTTCTCAAATTTTAACAACCTGAGGACCCCCATTTTGATTTAAAATTTTTCACGGATCCCCAAGCCTCCTGCTCAGGCCCAGGCCTTGTCCTCACTCCACCCCGCCCCACCTCTTCCCTCCCCCATTCCACCCTGCTCCTCCTCTTCCCCGTCTCTTTCTGCCCCCTCCCCTGAGTACACCCTGTCCCTGCTCCTTCGTCTCCCTCCTAGCATCTCCTGCACGCCACTGAACAGCTGTTCAGTGATGTGCAGGAGGCACTGGGAGGGAGGAGGAGGAGTTGATCAGCGGCGCTGGTGGCCCCAGACATGATTCCGCCCCCTCCCCTGAGTGCGCCCCATCCCTGCTCTTCCCCCTCCCTCCCAGCGCCTCCTGCATGCTGGGAAATAGCTGTTTCCTGGCACGCAGGAGGCACTGAGAAGGGTGGGGAGGAGTTGAGGGAGGAAGGGGGAGGAATTGATCAGTGGGACCCATGGACCCCCTGGAACCCCAGTTTGAGAAATGCTGTCATAGACTTTAAGGTCAAAAGAGACCATCATGATCATCTAGTCTGACCTCCTGCATGTTGCAGCCCACAGAACCTCGCCCACTCATTCCTGTAATAGACCCATCACCTCTGCCTGAATTAGTGAAGTCCTCAAATCATGGTTAAAAGACTTCAAGTTACAGAGAATCTGCCAATTACACTAGTTTAAACCTGCAAGTGACCCGTGCCCATGCTGCAGAGGAAGGTGAACTCCCCCCCGCCCCCCCCCCAAGTCTCTGCCCATCTGACCTGAGATAAAATTCCTTCCCAACCCCAAATATGGTGATCAGTTAGACCCTGAGCATGTGGACAAGACCCACCAGCCAGACACCTGGGAAAGAATTATCTGTAGCAACTCAGAGCCCTCCCCATCTAGTGTCCCATCTTCAGCCATTGGAGATATTTGCTGCTAGCAGTCGCAGATCGACCAAATGCCATTGTAGGCAATCTCGTCATACCATCCGCTCCATAAACTGATCAAGCTCAGTCTTGGACCCAGTTAGGTTTTTTGCTCCCAGAGCCAAGGGGGCCTGGTCAGGGGCACCACGTTCTGCCATGTTTCCCATGTCCTCTAGCACACATCAGCACAATACCACCATGGTATTGCACCCTCTCCAGCCTTGTAGAAGTGGAGCTTCAAAGCTCCCAATTGCCCTGTGGGCAGCGGCGACAGCAATGGTGTGGCAGCAGATGCCCTGTTGTTTGTTGGGGGTGGGGGGCCTCTTTCATCCCACCATGGGGGAAAGAAACATTTTTAAAATAAGAAATGTTTTTGTGAAATTACGCAGTCTGGAAGCGGGCCTCAGGGACAGGTGTGAGACACAGCGCTTCTTTAGCTCTTCACCTACCAGCCCACGCTGCAGAACCTCTCTCTTGTTAGCTGTTCTCACCTCCTGTATAACCTGCCCTGTGTTCATGAGTCTCCTGTCTCATCGTGAGTCAGCAGAACCCTTTCCTAGCAGTTCAGCACCTGCTCACGCAAGTTAGGCAAACACAGCCAGCCTCTTTCAGGACATTTCACTCACTGGTATAATTGAAAGGTAGCATGATGGAAAATTTCCTTTAGAAATAACTAGAGAATGGGAGCCTATCAGTTTATTTTTAGCCATCGGAACATAATAGAGAATTATATCCTTGCTATAGAATTCCATAGGATAGTTCAGAAATACTGTTGTTCTCTAGTAAATCCTATAGGGTCTCAGAAGTAATTTCTACAGAACCCTGTTAAATCTCTATAAAACCCTGTTAATTTCATTCCAGTTAAATTGAATTGAACTTTTCTATAAGAGTAATTCACTTTTTCCTTATGTATGAAATTATCAGTCTTAAATATGTAGGCTGGGATAGGGTAGGGTGTTTGTTTTTTTTTTCCTTTTTCCTCAGCTATGAATGAGGCTTCATGTTGCTGTGTGTCTTGTATAAACATACATTCTGGTGCACCTTTGTGTTGGAGGACAGGCCCAAGCTCTCTAGGCCAGTGGTTCTCAACCAGTGGATACGCAAAGGTCTTCCGGGGGTACAGCAACTCATCTACCTATTTGCTTAGTTTTACAACAGGCTACATAAAAAGCACTAGCAGAGCCAGAAACTAAAATTTCATACACACAGTGGCTTGTTTACTCTGTTCCACGTACTCTGCACTGACATGCAAGTACAATATTTATGTTCCAATTGACGTATTTTATAATTCTATGGTAAAAGTGAGAAAGGAAGCAATTTGCCAGTAACAGGGGGCTGTGACACTTGTATTTTTATGTCTGATTTTGTAAGCAAGTCATTTTTAAGTGAAGTGAAACTTGGGGGTACTCAAGACAAATCAGCCCCCTGAAAGGAGTATAGAAGTCTGGAAAGGTTGAGAGCCACAGCTCTCGGCCATAGACTGCCCTTCAACCACACACACCACTCCCAGCCCCTCCCTTTGTGCCAAAGGCCCCGCCTCTCCCCCTCTGACCTCCCTCCCCCGCAGAAGCCCAGAGCACCCCCAACATAGCCCCCAGCCTCAGTGCTCTGAGTGGCGCGGCCAGCCTGGTGCGCCGGGCAGCAGCACTCCCAGCTCCAGTGCTCGGGGTGGTGCAGCGCAGCGCCAGCCACGCTGACTCCCTGTGGGAGGCAGGGCAGCCAGCCTGGCCCAGCCAAGGTAGAGCGCTGAGAACTGCAGGAGGGGGCCTGGCTTGTGGGCAGGACCATGGTAGGCTGTTTGGGAAGGCACAGCCTACCCCGGCCTATGATAGCCGCCGCCCATGCCAGCGAACTCTTCGTGTTCACCTCTCTCATGGTACCAGCCTTCCCCTTTCAGGGTCTTAGAGGCCTTCAGGCTTTAGAAGACATAAAACAGGAAACTGCTATCAGTGAAAATGTGGTTAGGATCTCACAATCTGCAGACCATTCTGCATGACTATATGGTTAGAAGCATAAGAAACGCTAAGCTAGAAGAAAGTACTTAGAAGAAAGAATGGGACTTGATTTTTTTCCCCTGTATGAGGGTGGAAATATACGTGCTCTGAATAATATGCTTCCTCTAAATCAAAAGCAGGGTGACATGGAAGGAATCCAGTTCTGTTTTAGTGTCTTTATCTCAGAAGGATGCAGGGATGTAAGATTATTGTGCCACAGTGGTTTGCTGCTCAGAAAATGACATCAAGTACAAATACTAAAATTGGCTGAAAAGGGTCACTGAAGTAATAAAAGCAGGGATGACTTTCATGTCCCAGATGAAATTAGTGTAATTGTGTCAGTTCCGTCCCCTGAGGACTGAGTTGCCACTGGGAGGTCTGTTTTGTTTTTCTTAGACAGATGATGTGGTTTTGGAATAATTCTGCCAGTCCCAGTCATCATTTCCCCTTAATCATATCTTCATTTCTCAGGCAAAAGCAGCTGCAAACAACTGAATTATTGGCAGTCACTCGCATTCATGATCCCAGCAACCAATGAAACGGGAGTGTAATCACTGTTTTCTCACTGCACTGTTCTTTTCCTTTGCATTCATTTGTAATACTTGCATGATAGGATCTGCTCTAGACACAAGGGACTAAGGGGCAGGCTTTAGATATTAACCGCAATTGCAAAGGATGCACCATGCTATTCCACCCTCTCCAATGCTAAAATAGTTTTCAATGGTACAGCGATCAGCGCTGCACACAGAATTTCAGATGGCACCTTACAAGTGCCCTGTAAAGTACCAGTTCCCCTTTTTATTATCATTTGGCATCTCAGCCTTCCATTAATACAGTGCATTGCCCTGACTGCCTCAACAGCCACAGCTAATAATAGTCATTTAATTTCACAATCACTAAACAAGCACTGTAAATGTATAAACTTGGATGCCGTAGCCTGCAAAGCTATTAGCTATTTGCTTTTGTTGTGCGTTCTACTAGTTGAGAAGTGTCTTTAATTTTTGCTGTATTACTAAGTGAGAAATATTTAACGTTTATTTAATTAGTTTAGCTACAATGTAGACATTTAAATGAATATAAAGCAAAGTAAGTCAAAGACTAATGTGAATGGTTACTTTTCTGTACATTGAAAATTAAAAATGAGTTACACTGTGATTAAACTGACTCTGGATGGTTTCTTTTGAGTAATTCCATTCAAAAGCTATCAAATCTCACTGTATTGCTAGTATTTCAACTGCAGGTGCATAGACTGTATAAACCAAATGTCCTATGAAATAATGATTCTTTTGTAAGAATGAAATGTTGATTGTTTATTATCTGATTTTAATTTCTGGTAGTTAAGTCTGAGTGGTTTGATTTAGTGCTGCCTTTTGAATACATTTGACAAATATTTGAAGTTATAAATGTATGTAGTAATTAATGTGCAGAATAAATGTGGCCATATTCAGCTCTCTTAATCCATTTAAGTCATTGGGTTTAATTCACCCCTCCTGGTGAAATGCATCTCCCTGGTCTGCTGTGCACCATTTACCCAAGGGAAGGCCAGTGATGGTACTGCAGTCCATGAAATGTTGGTGGCTGAATTAATCTTTTCATAATAGCCCTGCCAATGTGGGCTGGATCAATGCACCCAAGCCCTCTCCCCTGTCAGTGCCACACACTTTTGGGCTTTGCTGTCTGGTTGTGCGGTGAATTCCTTGCTCCACCACAGCCCGCTAGCAGACTTTGCACTGTCTGGGACCCTCACCTAGAGGCTGAGCTGGCTAAAGCTGGCACAGACTGTGAGTGTATTTAGCCCACAATGGAACTACTCCAGATTCACGTTGGTGCAACTGAAAGGAGAATTATGCCCATCTGAGCGTGCTTAAAGTCTGAGGTCTTCTGTTCCATTTGATATGCTTTAGGCAGACACTATATTGTGCAAGCAACAAAGAATCCTGTGGCACCTTATAGACTAACAGACGTTCTGCAGCATGAGCTTTCGTGGGTGAATACCCACTTCTTCAGATGCAAGTGGTGGAAATTTCCAGGGGCAGGTTTATATATGCAAGCAAGAAGCAAGCTAGAGATAACGAGGTTAGTTCAATCAGGGAGGATGAGGCCCTGTTCTAGCAGTTGAGGTGTGAAAACCAAGGGAGGAGAAACTGGTTCTGTAATTGGCAAGCCATTCACAGTCTTTGTTTAATCCTGAGCTGATGGTGTCAAATTTGCAGATGAACTGGAGCTCAGCAGTTTCTCTTTGAAGTCTGGTCCTGAAGTTTTTTTGCTGCAGGATGGCCACCTTAAGATCTGCTATTGTGTGGCCAGGGAGGTTGAAGTGTTCTCCTACAGGTTTTTGTGTATTGTATAAACCTGTAGGAGAACACTTCAACCTCCCTGGCCACACAATAGCAGATCTTAAGGTGGCCATCCTGCAGCAAAAAAACTTCAGGACCAGACTTCAAAGAGAAACTGCTGAGCTCCAGTTCATCTGCAAATTTGACACCATCAGCTCAGGATTAAACAAAGACTGTGAATGGCTTGCCAATTACAGAACCAGTTTCTCCTCCCTTGGTTTTCACACCTCAACTGCTAGAACAGGGCCTCATCCTCCCTGATTGAACTAACCTCGTTATCTCTAGCTTGCTTCTTGCTTGCATATATAAACCTGCCCCTGGAAATTTCCACCACTTGCATCTGAAGAAGTGGGTATTCACCCACGAAAGCTCATGCTGCAGAACGTCTGTTAGTCTATAAGGTGCCACAGGATTCTTTGTTGCTTTTACAGATCCAGACTAACACGGCTACCCCTCTGATACTATATTGTGCTTGGCACAATAATTCTAATTTGAGGTTTATGAATGTTACTCCTTTCTGGGCCATGCTTGCATATGGAAATCAAGCAGAACTAACTAACTTTACACATGAAAACCTTTTGTGAAGACCCTATGTCTAAGAGCTGGTTGACATATCCCTGCAATTATAGTGTATTGAGGAACCAAGCGCTTGGGGGAAAAGCTGTTTGTAAAAGCAACTTTCAAACTGTTGGTTGAACCTGAAAAGTAAAAGCTGTAAGGATGAAATTATGGCCAACCCTATGCACAGGGAGACTCTTTGTGTAGGAGGCAGATGTCATGTGACCGGTGCTCCTTGAGTGCTGGGGTTGAGGAGTATGGAGGGTCACATTACTGCTGCTGACTGCTGAATGGTCCAGAGGGGAGTGGAGGGTGGGGGGGGGGCTCTCCTCTTGCATATAACACAATGCCCAGAGAGAGAAACGGGGAAGACTGCATGCCTGTTTTGAATATGCGCTCTCTTTCTCTGCAGCATCCCTAGAGAGATTGGTGACTTCCTGCAGTGAGGTCTTGTGAATAAGGTACTTGTCTTTGACTCAGAAGACCTAGGATCTTAGCTTTGCCAAAACAAAAAACCCTCCTCAAACACTTTCCTGAGCATGTCTCCCGCCCTGGGAGAGGGAAGAGGTGCGATATAATAACAAACCCGTGACAGATGTGAGCACACTGCTTTGTGGAGCGTGCTCAGATACTGTGGAGATGAACATAGGTGGCATAAGAACCTATATTGAACAGAATAGCAGGTTATTCTATGTCATCTTGTGCAAAGTCACTTCACCTTTCTGTCTCCCCTTCTAACCTTTTTCCGTCTTGCCTGTTTCGAGAGTAAGCCCTTCGGAGCACAGACTCACTCTCTATGTGTACAGCACCTAGTGCAATGGGTCCCCAATCTTGATTTAGGTGCAACTGTAATACAAATAATAATAATAATGCACAACCATTATATCATGAGTAGGGCCCTACCAATTTCATGGCCATGAAAAACATGTCACAGACCATGAAATAAACCCATCCCCGTGAAATCTGATCTCCCCCTTGCTGCGGGGAGTGCCCCAGCTGGGATGCTTCTAGCTGCAAGTCCCTGCTGGGCTGGGGAGGGACAGGATTTGTCTTTCCTATGCACAGCTACTGTCAGGGGTAGATGTCAGATCCACCTCCTGGTGCCTCCCCCTGCTGAAGGAAGCTCTGGAGCTTGGCATCAGCTCTGGAGGTTCCTGCAGCTAGAGGAAGCTTTCAGAGGTGGAGATGGGTCTGATCTCCCACTGCTGCTAGAAGCAGCCCACCCAGGGCTCCTAGCTGGGAGTCCAGCCACGCTGGGGAGGGATAGGACCTGTCCTTCTCCTGCACAGCCACTCGGGGGTGATCAGACTCATCTCCAAGTGCCTCCCCCTGCTGCAGGAAGCTCTGGGGCTGGGCAGCAGCCCTGGAGGTTGCTGCAGCTGGAGGAGGCTTGTGGAAGTGGGTCCGATCTCCCCTGTGCTGCTGGGAGCGCCCCAGCCCGGGGCTCCTAGCTGTGAGTCTGGCCGGGGTGGGGGAGGGATAGGACTTGTCCTTTTCCTGCATGGCTGCTCAGGTCGGGGGTAGATCAGACCCACCTCCAGGTACCTTTTGGGTTGGGACCCCCACGGTTACAACATCATGAAATTTCAGATGTAAACATCTGAAAATGTGAAATTGACCAATATAAAAACCCTCTTGCTGTGAAATTGATCAAAATGGACCGTGAACTTGGTAGGGCCCTATTCATGAGTTAGCACTGCTCAGGTGGTGAACCTCCTTCACACCACCATCTCTGCCTCTAGGAGTCTTAATTTGAGTCTTAGTTTTTAATTTGTGGCCACCTGCTTACTCTGTGTTTTCTCCAAGAATATGATCTGCTGCTTAAACATTCTTTGGGGGAATCAACTTGAAGGAAGAGCAGCTGTGTGTCTTTGGTATAGATTTTTAAGACTATTATAAGATCACTTCATTACAGATCATACAATTAAAGGGCCTTGTGTAGATTTTAAAGTAAAGACATTGGGTTACTGGTGTAAAATTTTGGAGTGAGCTTAGCTGAATATTATTTTATTATAGCACTCTAACAATAAAGGTGGTAACTGTATGCCCAAACTGTATTTATCAAGATATTGCTGGGTGTTCAAGGTTACAAAAGCATCTTTAAATCATCTGTCCTACTGTGATGCTCTGTACCTCGGGGGAGCACCCTACACCCTCATGTTCATCTTTGTAAAATGACTGTGTGATATCCAATGCAAAGTTTGTCAAGTTGGGTGTCTTCGGAAGGCTCCTAATGCACTGAGCATGGTTGTTACAGTGATATAATAAGGTTATAGGATGTAATTTCATGTATATAGTTATGAGGCTGGAAATGTATCCTCGTGGCTTAAAGCAAGCCCATGCAAAAACTCTCCAAGAACAGAGAGACAGTTCACACTTTGTCAGGGCATGGATGGGGCAAACCCAACCCAGCCTCAAAGGAACAATGGACACTAGCTGAGGCAGCAATGAAAGAATCTGTTAGACCCTCGAGGGAGTCACCCCCTTCCCTTGGACAGTTTGAGACTGCAATGAGGTAATGCTCACCTGACTCTGAAGGGGTGGGGGGAAAAGCCAGGAGGAAAGAAAGGCCATGATTAAAGGGAGAGGCAGTCTGCCATGCTCTCTCTCTTCCACTTACATCTACCGACACCATCACCACCAAGCGACTGAAATGCTGATCAAAGGGGAGAGCCTGACTGAAAATCCAGCCTGTGGTGAGAAGCATCTAAATTTTTAAGGACATTGAAAGTGTTAAGATCAGCTTAGAATGTGTTTTGCTTGTATTTCATTTGACTGAATCTGACCTGTTATGCTTTGACTTACAATCACTTAAAAACTATCTTCATAGTTAATAAATCTGTTTGTTTATTCTACCTGAAGCAGTGTGTTTGGTTTGAAATGTGTCAGAGACTCCCCTTGGGAGAACAAGCCTGGTACATATCAATTTCTTTGTTAAATTGATGAACTCATATAAGCTTGCAGGGTCCAGTGGGCATAACTGGACACTGCAAAACGGAGGTTGCCAGGTTTGTATCTGGGACCGGGTATATTGGCTAGTGTCATTCACTTGCAAGTAGCTGGGAGCAGTTTACATGCCAGAGGCTGTGCGTGAACAGCCCAGGAATGGGGGTTCTCACAGCAGAGCAGGGTAAGGCTGGCTTCCAGAGTCAAGGATTAGAGGGGCCTAGCAGATCACCGGTCCAGACAACACCAGAGCGGAACATCACATTTACCAAGATAGACAAACCCAATTCTGCTCTCTGATACATGGAGGCAATTCCCAATGGAGTCAATGAAAGCTGTGCTTATTGAGCTGAAGATAGAATTGGACCTGTCATTTGCATCGTTTCAAAGTTCTCCACTTTCGGTTGCAATTTATGGGCAGTCGTACGGGCCTTTTGTCTGTTGCAAAATGACCCCTTCACAGTGCTGTGGTGGCCATAAAGGGGGTGGACACAGCCCACAAGGAACACCCTCAATATTAAGGACATAACCTGGGTGGCCAAAAAGCTACCACAGTGGCCTGACAACTCCTCCCCACCGCAGTCCCTGTGCTGGAGTGGGCTGGAGTAGGAAGGTACTGTGGCCAGAGCGTGTTGCAGGGCAACAATTCGGGGCAGGAGGATGGCCTAGAGAGGGACATTGCAATCAGAGTATAAATTAGAGCAGCCCTAAGGCTGCTCTAAGATACACCAGGAACCAAGTAGGTGCCAAGACACTGCAAAGGTGCTTTAAGCCACCTTTGATTTCCCATCTCCTTCTCAGGAGAGAGTGACACAATGGAGAATTGGCCCTCTCTCTCCCAAGCATTGTTACAATAGCAGCTGTAACATTCAGGGGTCTATGGTCCATGCTGAAGAATATAGTCTAGTGTTCAATTCATATCATTATGGTTGTGTATGTAGAGCCAAATGGTTAGGAGTTAGGATCCAGAAAGAAAAGACCCAGAAAGTGGAAGAAAAGTCTCTTCAGGATTTCTTCATTGTATGTAGACTTGGGCAGCAGGTATCATAGGCCGAGGGAGGCTGTGCCTCTCCAAACAGGCAGGCGTGGCCCCGCCCACACTCCACCCCCAAACCCTCTCCTGCCAGTTCCTCTTTCCCTGTGCTGTGGCCCTAGCTTGGGCTGGGGCTAGGGCTGCACTGCCCACCTGGTGGCGACACTCCAAGGCTGGAGAGGCTGGGGCCATGCTGCCCATCCTCCCCGCACTCTGGGGCCAGGGGCGCTAGCACGGTGTGGGGGCTGGCTCTGGGCTCTGGCAGGGGTGGAGGGCGTGAAAGGGGCGGGGCCTCAGTCAGAAGAGGCAGGGCAGGGGCTAGTCTCCCCCAGCCAGCCGTTCACGCACCACCCATCAGAGGTGAGAGTAAGCCGGTACGCTCCGGTACACCCTTTAAATTGCTACCAGAGCCCCGCTGCCAGAGCCCTGGAGTAGCGGCGGGGCTCCGGGGGTTATTTAAAGGGCCAGGGCTCCCACTGCCTCTACTGCCCTGGGCCCTTTAAATAGCTGCCGGAGTCCTGTTGCTGCTACCCCAGGGCTCCGGGGGCTATTTAAAGGGCCGGGGTGGTAGAAGCAGGGGAGTCCTGGGCCCTTTAAATAGCCCCCAGAGCCCTGGAGTAGTGGCGGGGCTCCCGGGGCTATTTAAAGGGCCCGGGGTTCCCGCTGCCTCTACGGCCCCGGCCCTTTAAACCTCTGCTGGAGCCCCCAGCTGCCGCTGTTACCCTGGCGGGGGAGGGGAGGGCACTTACTGGTACAGGGTGGGCCGGTGCTGGCTCTGACCACCCCATCCCCGCCCCTTCTGCCCGAGGCCCCGCCCCTTCTGGGGGCCAGAGCCGGCCCCAACCCAGCCCCATACCAGTAAGTCCCTATTTCTACTTTCACCCCGGCCACCCATGTATGTAGACAGAGGGTTACTGTACTGTACTGTACTGCCAGGCTTCATAAATAACCTTGGTCTTCTCTGACCAGTTGACTACTCTGATATCATTTCATCTAAAAATAGTTCAGTCTCACATGCAGCTGCTAGCTCAGTCAGTGCTGACATGGCACATGCTTTGTAAGGGAAAAGAAATATGGTCTAGCGCTCTTCTATTGTGGTTATCCGTATTATTAAATGGTATGTGGTTAAAGCATACAACTGAGAGGAAGGTGATCTGGGTTGGGTTCTTGGCTCTTCCACAAGCTTGCTGTGTGACCTCTGGCCAGTTACTTAACGTCTTTGTGCCTCAGTGTACCCACTGGTAAAATGGGGACGTTGCTTACCTCACTAGAGGGTTGTGCAGCTCAAGTCATTAAAATTCTGGAAGGTGTAGTGCCTCCAGAATCCCACTCCAGAAATTCAGATATGATGGAGAGACTGGGACAGAGGAGGAATAAAGGGGACAGGGAAAGAAAAATACCGAAGGTCAAAGTCACTGGTTTGCTCTGGCTCCTTTGTGCTGCTCAAAGCATCCATACACTCCACTTAACACAGCTGGAGCTCCTTTATGCTCAGGGAACAGCTCCCTTGGGGCCCAATGGCAGCCAGTGTGAATTAGAACAACCTTGCAGCTATTCTAATATGTGCTGGGGAGCAGACTGGCACTTGGAACAGAGGAGCACAAAGGTAGCTTAAAGCCATCTATTCACCCTCCGTCCTTAGCTGCTCTGAGTACTTGTTGGCCACAAGCCCTGTCTATGCAGTGGACCCTGGCAGGCAGCTAGTGCTATTGAAAACCATGCCTAGAGGAATCTCTGTTGGGTAGAGAGTGCTCTTGAAGATCTTCCATGGAATGGTCTCTGCAAGCTGTCTATAGCCTCTGAAGATGATATGGAGAGAAATTTCTTGTAGAGGAGCCAGTATTGCTCTGTATCATTTACCGTGGGGCAAAACATGTCAGGCAACTAGCTAGTTCATCAATTAGTGTGACCAGCATCACAATTTTTGAGCTTTCCTCATGGCATTTATCATTCATTCTATGTTAAAGAGGATGCACAGGAATTATGACAGCTCTGTCAACATTCTTGTATTCTGTTAGCCTTTGGTACATTGGATGTTTTGCTCCTCTTGTGTATATCAGACTGTAGCTAGTATGATGTTTTTGACAAAGATCTGTCTCATTTCTATAGTAAAATCCTCTCACATTTCATATCCAGTTTCATTTCACTTCTATTCAGTTTGCTTAGTTCCACAGCATTGCTATTATAATCAGATCCTTTTATTTTATATG
This sequence comes from Mauremys reevesii, assembly GCF_016161935.1. NCBI lineage: Eukaryota > Metazoa > Chordata > Testudines > Geoemydidae > Mauremys > Mauremys reevesii. Next base: position 155,069,295 of record NC_052623.1, read on the forward strand.
GACAGTACACAAATGGCCCTTTTATTTTATTTTAACCTTCTCCTATTGTTTATATTGTAAATCATACGGAAAATGACCTATAAGAACATTTTAAACATATGTGTAATTTGCAGATATAAGTGTAGTTTGTAAGGCCTTGTAGGCCCCAATCTTAAAGTCCTTACTCGGTTAAGTAAATGGCAGGTTTGCTTGAGTAATGACTGTTCAAAACTCGGTATTTCACGACCTGAGTAAGGACCCTTAATTCATAATAATAATAATAAATAATAATAATGTACACTTATAAGTCGGGCTGTCGATTAATCACAGTTAACTCATGCGATTAACTCAAAATATTAATCATGATTAAAAAATTAATTGTGATTAATCACAGTTTTAATTGCATTGTTAAACAATAGAAAACCAATTGAAATTTATAACTATTTTTGGATGTTTTTCTACATTTTAAAATATACTGACTTAAATTACAACACAGATATAAAGTGTACAGTGCTCACTTTATATTATTATTTTTCTTACAAATATTTGCACTGCAAAAATGATAAACAAATGAAATAATATTTTTCAGTTCACCTCATACAAGTACCATAATGCAATCTCTATTGTGAAAATGCAACTTACAAATGTAGATTTTTTTTTGTTACATAACTGCTCTCAAAAACAAAACAATATAAAACTTTAGAGTCTACACGTCCACTCAGTCCTACTTCTTGTTCAGCCAATCGCTAAGACAAACAAGTTTACAAGAGATAATGCTTCCCGGTTCTTATTTACAATGTCACCTGAAAGTGAGAACAGACATTCGCATGGCACTTTTATAGCCAGCATTGCAAGGTATTTATGTGCCAGATATGCTAAACATTCGTATGACCCTTCATACTTCAACCCCCATTCCAGAAGACATGCTTCCACGCTGATGATGCTCATTTAAAAAAAAAAGTGTTAATTAAATTTCAACTGAACTCCTTGGGGGGAATTGCATGTCTCCTGTTCTGTTTTATCCACATTCTGCCATATATTTCATGTTATAGCTGTCTTGGATGATGACCCAGCACATGTTGTTCATTTTAAGAACACTTCCACTGCAGATTTGACAAAACACAAAGAAGGTACCAATGTGAGATTTCTAAAGATAGCTACAGCACTCAACCCAAGGTTTAAGAATCTAAAGCGCCCTCCAAAATCTGATTGGGATGGTGTGTGGCGCATGCTTTCAGAAGTCTTAAAAGAGCAACACTCCAATGCAGAAATTACAGAATCTGAACCACCAAAAAAGAAAATCAACCTAAAGCGCTTTGAGATCTTCAGATGGAAGATGCTACAAAAGTGTGAAACTCCATTACATGGGTTGCTGCTTGGACATGGGACTGATGTATATAATGATAAAGAGGAAGAACAGCAGGCTTGGTTTAGAAGATAGTAGTAGTGCTGAGACCGTATTGCTAAGACTATAGAGCTGTTGCATGTTTCCTGGCTGTCAGTGCTCCACTGGAACCAAGCAATTCACATGATTTGGTGAAGCAGATGCTTTCCAGGTGCCTCCTTTTATCTTCCTTATCTTTGGGAGCTTCTATATTGTCTAAAGGTCCTGCTGAATTAGTACCTTTAAAACACACCCCTACGTTGCTTACTATAATTGAGAGGGGGGAGGAGGGAGATTGGAGGGAGAGGCATAGATTTTTGTTTGTAGATTTTTAATGTATCAGAGGCCTAATGGTAGATTGGTTAGGAAATTTCCTGCTCTTTCGACTACAGGCCTGCCACAGGCTGAACCCTGCTGCCTTCTGCCTCTGGGAGGTCATGCTTTCCGGAGTGGCATTTTAGTATTACAAGTAGCGACTGGACAAATGGCATTGAATTGTCCAAAGCACTTATAGTTTGGGCCTGTTGTTAAGTACTTACACTTGAAATTTCCATTTCAACTGTGGAATTAAATTTTGACCTGATCAGCACAATTGACTCAAGGAGCAAAAGACTGAAAAGTACGGCCAAGTTTACTGACTTTTTATTTAATGTACTGCTCTATAGTTTTGTTTCAAGTAATTTCATAAACCTTTTTCTTCAGTCAGTTCTAGGTGCCTGGTTAAACAAACTTCCTTTTAATTAAGCACACTTCTATCCAGTTTGAATGTGCTAAGCATGTTCAAAGGTTTTCCGCACCACTTGTGGCACCGGTATGTGCTGTGCTGATATCTCAGACCAAACACATCTTATTGACACTAATCCTAGGGTCCAACAGCACGAAGAGTTCCATTGTACCTAGCTGCAGAAGAAGTGTTTGACTTTCACATTTCTTTTTACACTCCTAGGTAAGAGCGCTAACTTATCAGCATAAGAAATCATCAATCCCAGCTTTTTTCTATTCCTCTCGCATTCTTTCATGCCTCCTTCTGGTTCTTTTTCTCATTGCCACTTCATCAAATATTTCTTGATAGGATTTACAAGTGTCATTGCCGGCCCTGCTGCTTTTCTTCTGAGTACCTCACATCCTGTAATAATTTTATCCTCACAACACTCCCGTGAGCAAGAAAATATTACTGCGAGGTAGGGAGGTGATAAATGGAGTGACTCAGGGTATGTCTACACTTCAAGCTAGGGGTGTGATTCGCAGCTTGAGGGCACCTACCCGCACTAGTTCTGATTGAGCTTGTGTGTTAAAAATAGAACATAGCTGCAGCAGCACGCGTGGCAGAAGGGGCCAGCTGCCCTGAGCCCTAACCACCCAAGCATCTACGTACATACTCAGGGTGGCCAGCCCTCCTGTTTTTAGCAAGCTAAGTCAATCAGCACTAGGGCAGGCATGTCTCCTTGAGTGGGAATCACACCCCCAGCTCCAAGTGTAGACAAACCCTAAATGACTTGATCGAGCTCACTCAGGAAGTCAGTAGCACAGCCAGGAGGATAGAGCCGAGATCGCTTGAGTTCCAGCCCAGTGCCTTAACTGCAAGGCCAGCCTTCTCTATAGCTTTCACCGCAGATCTGCCTCACTCTCTTTGGGCTTACGGCATACCGTGTGGGTAACAATATGTCACATTGCCTAGTGTTGCTGGGTTATGGAATGGAGGGTCAGATTGTGATGCATAAATGCCAAGATGCAGAGTTAAGATTACGCTGAGAACCATAGCTCAGAATCTATTGTTATTTTGTCCACACTTCAGAGGCTTGCAGTGGGATTCAGGGGAACACAAATATTTTTGAACTGGTAGAGACTGCTGCTAAGCAACAGTTTGACTTGACCAGTAATAATAGAGTAAGCTTTGGCTTGAGCGTGGCCCCGTGTTTACAAACCAGGAGTGGTTTGGCTTGAATTGGGTTTGTGTCTGCAAATTGTCCACAGAAGCTTTTTGCAAATGTTTTTGTGGATACCCACATATGTTTTCAGGCTACAGTTTGTGTGTATTTCAACTATGAACCTGATTCCTCAGGATATGTCCCATCAGGAAAATTGCATGGTATTTCTCCTACATTCCTGACTGGTTGAGCCTACCCCCATGTGAACAAGTGTGTCAGGTCAGCTCAGAAGAAGCCATCTTCAGCTGGTTTCTCAGGGCTGGTCCACACTAAGAAGCAGGGTCGAACTAGGGTACGCAAATTCAGCTACGTGAATAGCGTAGCTGAATTCGAAGTACCCTAGTTCAAACTACTCACCCGTCCAGACGCCGCGGAATTGAAGTCCGCGGCTCCAAGGTCGACTCTGCCACCGCCTTTTGCAGTGGTGGAGTACCGGAGTTCGAACTATCGCTTCTGGAGTTTGAACTATCGCGTCCAGATTAGACGCGATAGTTCGAACTCCGAGAAGTCGAACTCACCGCGTCGACCCGGCTCGTAAGTGTAGACTAGCCCTCAGAGACAACGGCTGCATTTCATCTCACCTCTCTGATCCACCTGGAAAGGTCAGGCAGAAAATGCCCCCTAGTCCTAGCTCCTGGGTCTATGACTTTGGCTAGCATTTATTACATTCTGTAATGTCTCTGGGAACTGTCTTCATTTTTATTTTATATTTGAATTGGCACAAGTATCTCCTAGTTTTGCACGAGGCAATGTATTAGCTTCATCATTCATATCCAAGTTCTTGTATGTCATCAGCCTGAGGCCTGCAGTGAATATAGGATTTTTGCAATGAGGATGGATAGGAGTGGTAAGCAAATAAGCAAACTATGCTCATGAGTGGCGTGCAAATTAGCTGATTCTTTATGAGCAGCAGTGAACAATATCTAATGGTTTACCCAAATTATAATCCTCCAGGATCTGGCTCTCACAAACGAATCACGTGTTTTGAATTTGTTGGTGTCTCGGTCCAATTCTCAATGAATAAACAGAAAAGTTAGTTTAGTGAGATGGTCCTCAAACATTGTAATGCACTGACAGTTTTTCAGGTGTGGCCTCTCCCCTGAGGTGTGGCCCAAGCCTCTTGCCTGGTGCTTGTTCCTTGGAGTGGCTTCTCCCCTCTCCTCGTATGGGTTGGATCCTGGGTTCTTTTTTGTGACACCTGGTGCCTCCAACTGAGGTGACTCCTCACTGTGCCCTGGGACACAGGGTGCTGTCCCTTGGGAACCTGAACAAGGCTACCACTGCTGGGAAGGAGCATAAAACCCAGTACCCAGGAAACAAAGTACAACAGCATGCATAAACCCCAGCAAAGAAATGACACACCTCAAAATACCAATATAGCAAAGGGAGGGCTTTCCTGGGAGCAGAAAAATAGGGTCTGGGTTAAATAACAAGTACTAAAACATCAATTCTCTACTTCCCAACACTCCTTACTTTTCCCAACCCAGAGCTCACTCCCTGGCACCTTCCCAGGTGAGTGATATGCTGAGGATGAGTCTGGAGATGAGGGCTGCAGCAGCACTGTGAATGTTGGCCGCCTTAAACAAACTAAAGGAAAGGGTTCCTCTTTCTGGGCATTTGTCCCATTTGCTCTTGCCAACTGATCACATGCTGGCAAGAGCAAATGTTACAAATGCCCAGTTTTGCTAAAAAGGAGCTTGGGGGTTGGCAGGGGGGAGCAGTGGGGCTCAGGCCAGCCCTGTATGTGGGCAGATGTGGGCTTCAGTGAGTGGCTCAGGCCAGGCCCGCACAGGGGAGGGGAGAGGGCCAGCTCTGCAAGGGGGGAGGGGACAAGGGTTGGGACCAGGTCCACACCGGCGAGGGGAGGGAGGGAGAGGAGCTTGTGAGAGAGCTCTGTGCTGTGCAGGGGTGAGTGGGGGGCTTAGTACAGCATGGGGGGGGGGCTTGGTCCAGCTCCACACTTCATGGGGTAGTGGGACCCCCTTGGTCGGCGAGGTGCAGGGCAGGTTCGGGCGAGCCGGCAGCTCAGCCAGCTCTGCTTGGGGGCGGGGGGAATATTGCTGCTTACCTGGTGCTTCCACCGGCTTCTGGCTGGGCTGGAGGCAGGGCCTCGGGGGAAGAGGAGGAGGGGGTGGGGGAGAGGAGGAGCAGGGTGACATGGCCAGAGTTCCAGCTGCTCCTGCACGGGCCCCCAAATTGGCCGGGATCCTTGGGCACAGCCCCCGTCAGCCTGTGCAGTAATCTGCCCCTGGTCTTGACTGCCTCTCAGTAGTTGGTGCCAGGTCAGATCTCCACTAGTTTCTACCAGATCTCTCCTCAGGGCTGGAACTGCCTGACCCATGTACTACATCCCACAGCAGTTCAAAGATGCCCTTTGTGGGGAGGGGAGTTAATCAGAGACTCCCTGAGCTGTTCTGCTTCCCCCTCAGCTACCAAACTCAATGCTCAAAACTGAAACTAACCCCAGTCTCCCTTTGGCTCTGACTCAGGCTGTCCCCGCCCACTGACAGGCTGAGCAGCACCGGCTTATCCTTGGCCCACCAAACTGCTTGTCTATATCACACCAAGCAGAAGCCACCCTATTGGCCTCAGCAGGGTTTTCTAATCCATTCTGTCTCCATCACTGACACCAAGCATGCTGGGAAATGGTGTTAGAAAGTTCTGGTAGCCTTTTTTATTGTAGTCCATAGGGAAGGGCCCTTAGAGGCTCGGTCCTGAGTTCCAGGAGTTGGCAAACTCCAAACAGGGGTGTACAAGTAACCAAGAGTGGAGAATTTCCCCTGTAGCCATAGTTACAGAGAAAAGAGCAAATAACTTTAGCAATGTGACATTGAGCATGAATTCAGTATAGTATTGGATACAGCCTCTTTTTCTCGTCAGTATCTCAACAGAGGTGGGTCTTAAGAGGGATCTGACAGAGCACTGAGGGTAGCCTCACAGATAGGCCTGGGGAAAGTATTCCTTCTGCGTTGCTTGCTTCAGTCACAGTAGCTTACTTTGGAACTTAGGTTCCACACGGTAGTAAAAAAATAGGAAGGACTAAGAAAAAATATGGGATTCACAGTTAATGTAGTCTCTGTCATCCAAACTGGAGTAACTCGCAGTGAAGGTGGCCACCAAGAGCGAAAAACCATAGGCCTCTGTTGGGATATCTTGTAGGGGAAAATACATATGCAGCCATGTAAATAGTAGTGTAACAGGGAGGCCTGGTGCTCATATCCATGGAGTGAGCTTTCCAGAGCTCTTTGAAGACTCAGCTGAAATCTACTCATGCAACCGCACCACCATTTGTACATGGCTTTCTGTAAATGTAGGCATTGACTGCAATGCTTACAGACTTCCACACTGCCAATAGTAAGCTATTGTTGCTTACAGCTATAGCATAGTATTTCTGGGCCAGATAGAGTGACCAGACAGCAAGTGTGAAAAATCGGGACGGGGTGGGGGGTAATAGGAACCTATGTAAGAAAAAGATCCCAAAATCGAGACTGTCCCTATAAAATCGGAACATTTGGTCACCCTAGGGCCAGATCCTCTGCTGGTTTAAATCAACGTACCTCTATCGAAGACAACACAAACACCTGGGAGTCCACTTGAAATCGATTGAGTTATGCTGATTTACATCAGCTGAGAATCTGGCCCAGTGTCTATACTGGAGTTGTTTTTCCAAGGCCTTATGCAATGTAATTTGACTGTTTCCTGATTCTTCCCACGTTATCAGTGGTCATCCCCCACATCCACACTTTGGATCAAATCACGCCTCGATATTTTAAACATCTCCCTATTAGCATTAATAAAGAATTCTGTTTAAAGATCAGTGGCATGATTGCGGATGAGAACCTTTTTGTATTACAAGCCTGAATGACATTAGATCTAGTCAGAGATTTTTTGGCTTGTACTCAGGATTGGAGGAAGTTTCAGCAGAATGTTGCTATGCTTGTCAGTGCATAAGCCCTGGGAATATATTGCACTTTGTTTCTTCTAATTTTCCTTCTGCATTTCAGTTCCACTGACCTGCTGCCAACTACTACTGTACTTCTGGTCTGCTGGTTGGAAAGGCCAGCAATAGATGCCTCCGGTTTTCCTTTCAGAGGCTGAGCTGCCCACTACCCCCCTGAGGTTCTGTGCTTCTTTTAGCTCCAGGCCTGGGAATCTGAGTCTGTTGCTAAAGTTGTGCTTTGATCCTAGAAGAGTAGGATCACGCCTGTGTAATCAAACAAGTGCAAAAACAGGAGCTAAGTAGAGATTAGAGATCAATAGTTTAGTCCACAGACATCTTAAAAACTTGACCTGAATGGCGAGGCTTAAAATAACCAACCAGCTTTGAACTGTGTTTTGTTTGTGACACACAAACCACCAGCAATAAGGGGGCTAGTTAGCAAATCTTTCACAAAGTCATGAATTGCAATGAAATTATACTGTGGTGCAGAAACTGCCATTTAAAATTCTTTCTGGTAACAAAGTAACCCTTTTTCATTTACATGGCACACAAGTAGCCAGTCCAGATGGCTATAAAACTGTTTCCACAAGAGGAGGAAAAACAGCCCAATTCAAGGCCCATTGAAATCACTGAAGTCTTTTCATTGACTTTAGTGGACTTTGGATCAGGCCAAAAACACAGCTGGTGATAAAATTGTCCATGGCCATTAATAATATGCTAAAAATCCCTTTGGACAAATGACATTAATTCCAATGTTGGAGTTGTGCCAGGCCATGATGACCCCTCCTGGCTAAGCCTCCGTAGTTCAAGAAGGCATCCTTGTAGATCTCCTATCGCAACAAAAGTGGGTCTCTTTTAATTTTAGCAACTAAATCTCAGCACTATTTAGTTCACAGCTAATACTCTGTTTTTTTTCTTCTGTGTGATCTTACATTCCACTGCTCTCTTACTCTCTGCAGAGTGTCTCTTTACTGTTCAGCTGTGATTTTTGTTGCTTACTCTTAAACCACACTAAAAACAACGAGGAGTCCTTGTGACACCTTAGAGACTAACAAATTTATTAGGGCATAAGCTTTTGTGGGCTAAAACCCACTTTATCAGATGCACGGAGTGAAAAAGATAGTAAGTAGTATATATATGCAGCATGTGCTTTGTGTATTTTTCACTCCGTGCATCTGATGAAGTGGGTTTTAGCCCACAAAAGCTTATGCCCAAATAAATTTGTTAGTCTCTAAGGTGCCACAAGGACTCCTCCTTGTTTCTGCTGATACAGACTAACACGGCTACCCCTCTGAAAGCTTAAACCACACTGATTCACAAGGTGCAGGATTTTAAAGCATTTGAGAACATCTTGATTGTCAACAGAAATCCGTTTGCAGTGTGATGAAGTCTTACTTATTATTGTGCATTATCACAATGCATGACAAATTCAGCCACATCTTTGGAGTTCTGAAAAGAGCACCCTGGGCTGAAAATCTTCCACATCAATGTTATTGAGGAAATTTCCAGAGGTGTTATGACTTGTTGGATCTCTTTTCAGATAAAGCTCACGCAATGAAGATGAGGGGGCACTCTATTTTTTGTTCATGTTATGTAGCGTCTGAGTTGGGGGAAAGTGCTTTCTGAAGGCTTTTTTATGTCTATGGTGGTTGCTGTAAATCTGAAAAAAACAAATTCTCTCAACTTCAGCCCTTATGTTGCGCCAACAGCTTTCTCTTTGTTCTATCAGTCTCATATTTTATGAGTCAGCGTTCCCGCCTTTCATGTGCTTTTTGATTTGTAGGTGAGAGCTCAGATAGCTTCTGTATATATTCAGTATGTGTGCCCAGACACCAATGGGTATTTTTTAAAAATGTAACTTGTGGATAAACCTCTTAAAAACCAAGTGAATCCACCCTGTTGTTGATTTCTATATGACCTTCGTTTTATGAAGGTAATGGAAAGCTTTGGCTGATCCTTGTCTAGGTATTTGTATAGCCTCCATCACTCTAGTGTCTGAGCACCTCACAAACATTGCTGTGTTTATCCTCACAACACCCCTGTGAGATAGTGGAAGTAGCATCATCCTGTATTTAACAATGCTTCTGCTCCTGATGTTTTCCGTTGACTTCAATGGGAACAGAATCAAACTCTAAGGCCTTATCTACGCTGGCAAGTTTCTGCGCAGTAACTCCTGAGGTGTACACGCTGCCAAGCCACTCCATGCGCAGAAATGGCGCCGTTGCAGCACTGTAAAAAAAAACACCCTGATGAGAGGTGTATGGCTTCCTGCGCCGGGGCACCCTGCAGACTCCCAGTACCCACTGCACTCAACACCTGTCCCTCTGCAGTTTAGCCCTGCTGAAGTACAGTACCCGCTGCACTGTACTCCAAAGGAGAAGGTTGGATATGACACCTGGAGATACACAAATCTTTAACCGTCCCGGGACCCCACCTCCTCCTAGGACCCTCCCTTCCTCCATCCCCCTCAGTGATGGTGTGTTTTTTTGTTCGTCTCTCCTCCAGTTGTTGTTTTTTAATAAAAGAATTGTGTTGGTTTGAAATCAATCTTTATTCTTTTAATTGAAAGCAAACAGAGCCCTGCAGAGCAACAGGCAATTTTCTTAAACCTTCATATTGCATCATCTACACCAATCACAATCACCTCCTAGCATTACAAACACTGCACTCCCGAGCATAGCAACAAATATTAGTGGCTTTCAGCTTCAAATTACTGCCTCAAGGCATCCTTGATCCTTATGGCCCTACTTTGCACCCCTCTAATAGCCCAGGTCTCTGGTTGTTCAAATTCAGCCTTCAGGCACTGAGCCTCAGTGGCCAGCCCTGAGTGAAGCTTTCACCCTTCCCTTCACAAATATTACGGGGTGTACAGCACGTGGCTATAAGCATAGGAACATTGTCATCAGCCATGTCCAGCCTCCCATTTAGGCAGTGCCAGTGGCCTTTAAATGGCTAAAAACACACTCAGAAGTCATTTTGCACTTGCTCAGCCTGTTGTTGAACTGCTCCTTGCTGTTGTCAAGGTGCTCCATGTATGGCTTCATAAGCCATGGCATAAAGGGGGTACGTAGGGTCCCCCAGGATCACAATGGGAATTTCTATTTCCTCTACGGTGATCTTCTGGTCTGGGAAGAAAGTCCCTGCTTGCAGCTTCCTGAACAGGCCAGTGTTCCGAAAGATGCGTGCATCATGCACCTTTTCAGACCAGCCCGCGTTAATGTCTGTGAAATGCCCAGAGTGATCCACAAGTTCCTGCAGAACCATAGAGAAATACCCCTTCCAATTAATGTACTCAGTGGCTAGGTGGTCGGGTGCCAGAATTGGAATATGTGTGCCATCTATTGCTCCTCTGCAGTTAGGGAAGCCCATTTGTGCAAAGCCATCCACAATGTCATGTACATTGCCCAGAGTCACAGTCTTTCAGAGCAGGATGCGATTAAGGGCCCTGCACACTTTCATCAACACAAGTCCACCAGTCGACTTTCCCACTCCGAACTGGCTAGCGACCGATCGGTAGCAGTCTGGAGTAGCCAGCTTCCACAGTGCAATCACCACATGCTTCTCCAGCAGCAGGACAGCTCTCATTCTCATGTCCTTGCGCTGCAGGGCTGAGGGCGAGCTCATCACACAGTCCTATGAATGTGGCTTTCCTTATCCAAAAGTTCTGCAGCCACTGCTCATCATCCCAGACATACATAATGATGTGATCCCACCACTCAGTGCTGATTTCCCGAGCCCAAAAGTGGCATTCCACTGTGGTGGTCATCTCCGTGAATGCCACAATCAATTTCATGTTGTAACGCCACTGCCATTCGTGACGTGTTGGTCAGAGCGAGCAGCATAGTGGTCAACAGTGCGGGATCCATTCCTGCAGACCAAAGAAGCAGAGCGCGCAGTACACAAACCATTGAAAGATGGCGCCAAATGTGGATGGAAGCAGAGGGATTGATGGGATGCGAAGCAATGCATCATGGGGCATTGGGACAGGACCCAGAATGCCCTGTGATCCCCTCCGCCTTCCCACAACTCTGAGCGGCAGAAGAGAAAGAGATGCTCTGTGGGGTAGCTGCCCAGAGTGCACCATTCCAAACACAGCTGCAAGTGCCGCAAGTGTGAACACGCTATTGCGAAGGCAGCTGACAGTATGAACACACAACAGCGGTTTCCCTTCTGAGATCTCTGAGTGGTGGGCTGTAGCCCACGAAAGCTTATGCTCAAATAAATGTGTTAGTCTCTAAGGTGCCACAAGTACTCCTGTTCTTTTTGAGTGGCAATGTAGCTGCCAGTGCTGTAACTCTGCCAGTGTAGACATACCCTAAGTGACATCACACAGGAAGCAAGAGCCACGAACTGAACCCAAGGTCTCCAATACACTAGTCCAGTGCCTTCCCGACAGGACAGACCTTTTACCTCCCAGTTTGTATCAAAACAAGAGAAGGTGCCTGTAAGCTGTTGTCTACATTTGAGAGGATTTCCTTCTTTCTTCATAGATTTCTTTAAAAGAGAAGGCACATCTGGGTTCTTTGGCTTATTAAATAAGGTATTTAAAACAAAATTCCCCTGATCTAGCAGTGTCCCCATGGCCAGTTAGTGCGCAGCAGGCTGGTCCACTCTAGATTCACACCCTGGCTTGCCGTACACTAACTTGCTGTGTAGACGAGCTCTAAGATCCAGTGGTATGCTTAGATACTGTAGCTGCCTAAGATCACCATGTGCGCTGATTTGAATGGGATAGACCCAGAATCTTGTTTCTTTTTATCTGGGCCTGAGCAAGGATTGCCCTTATTTGAAACTACTGCTGCTCTGATAAAGCCAGAATGCAGTATGTCTGTGACACTAAGCGCCCTGTATTCACAGCTGACACACTATTGTAATAATCTTTGTACAAAATATGCCTTGTGAAGTATCATTTGAAAACTAATAGCTCACTGATCATTAATATTCTAGCATGATGTATGCACAGGATGTGCCCAAACAGTTATGAATATGCTACAATTATAATTCTTAAAATGTGTTTGCAAGCCAAGCAGGATTTACCTCACCCTAGACAAAGGAATTTTGTTTCCCCCTCTGGGAGTTACTTCCTAAGTACTTTGAAAGACAATGAGAACGTATTTACATATTGCGGGTAAACAGACCCATCAAGCTAACAAGGGGTGGAAGCAAATCTCACACCGACAAGTGGGGGAGGAGACAGCCTGGCGTCTACACCGAGCAGGAAAGAGAAGCCTGGTCTGGGTTTTACTTTTCAAAGAATACATTGCAAAGGTTTGCTGGGCTATAAAGACAAGGGAGTCTAAACCTAGAATGATAAGCAATTGAATCAACTGATTGTATTACAAAAGTGTATAGAGTGAAGTCTGAAAGCCTATGACATACTGTTGATTTGTAACATTGTGAAATGTATGTATTGACACTATGTTAGGCATTATGGATGCTCATTGGTATTGGGCTGTACAGTCTGCCCAGACAGGAGGAGCTCTCACAGCCACCTATAGAGCCGTGTGCGGATACAAATTTATACCCACGGATGCGGATATCCACGGATATAAATCAGTATCCGTGGAACTGCTGGGCTCTCCTGGGAACTGTAGCTCCTAGGACCCAGTGCCCTGCACCGGCAGCTCCTCTGGCTCAGCTGTACTGCCCACTGATAGGAGACGCAGAGAGCTGTGTGGAAGGGATGGGGGCCGGACTGAGGCAGAGCTGGGGCGGGCTGGGGGCGGTACAGCCACGTTGGAGGAGCTGCCAGCGTGGGGCACAGGCTCCTGGGAGCGACGACCCCATGTTCTGCTTCTTTTGCTGCTGCGGTTCCTGGAAAAGCCCTGCAGTTCCATGGATACCAATTTATATCTGCAGATATCTGCATCCACAGGTGTATATTTGTATCCACTCAGGGCTCTAGCCACTACCTGTCTCCTATGCAAATTAAGCATGGTGGAATCAGAAACAATGGAAGCCCCGTTTACAGAGAAATCATACAGGAGGGTGGGAAGCCCACAGGATTAGTTTTCACTAATTCTTCCAGGGAAAGATGGCAGTTGGCTGCTGAGCCAGCTCCTTTAAGAGAATGTATTTGGTGGAGCCATTCTTCATTTTACAAAGATGAACAAGACAGCACAGCATGTAGTCTAGTAGGTAGTGCACTGCAGTGAGATGCAGGATACCTCAATTCTATTCCTGAGTCTGTGACTGGTTTTCTGGGAAAATCACTTTACCCTCCTGCTGCCTCAATTTCCCCACATATAAAATGAGGTTAATGATAGTGACCCCCATTGTAAAGCCCTTTGAGCTCTACAGATGAGAAGTGCTGTATAAGAGCTAGGTATTATTGTTATTATTAGAAATGTTACTTCAGATTCAAATCCATGATAGTTTTGAGCTTATGTCTGAGATAACGTGTGTCAAGCCACATACAGACAAAAGGGCAGATCTCCACTCTTTAGTAAATGTAGATGCGGCAGGAGAAAAATAAATGATTTCAGCACAACTAATTCAGTGAAAAGCTCAGACTCTTTATTCCCTCAGAGGATTCTTGACTAGGAAAGTCCATTTTTAAGCACAGCTTGACATATTGTGGTGAATCATGTTAAGCATCAAACTGGCTTATAAATTTCAAGGCAAAACTTCTCCCTTTCTTTTTTTTCCCACAGCTCATTGTAGCCAAGGAATGGCAGCCTTATGGGCAGAGGGAGGAAAAGAGCTCCTTTAGGTAGAACTGGGATGGGAACTGGATTTTCCATTTAATGGGGAATTCCACTATTCCAAAACGTCTTCCTTTCTGAAATGGAAGGAAAAACAAAATAAATCAATAGTGCCCACAAAACAAAACCCCTTCCTTCCCAAATTTGTTTCAGTGAATTGAATTTAGATAAAATCAAAACATTTCGTTCCAATTTTGACCTTTTCTAACTTTTTAAAGTGTTTTTAATATTTTTTAAAAAGTGTTTTGTTTGAAAGGTCATTTGAAAACAAAAAATCAAAATGTTCCTGTCCAAAAATGTCAAAACAGGATGCTTCCATGTTAAAATGCTTCATTTCATTTTTTCCAAAAGAAAATTTCACTGAAATCAAGACATTTCAATTTTGATCAAAATGGCATTTTTTCATCACAATTTGTTTTGATAAAACATTTCCAATCAGCTCTCCTTCAGGTCATTTATAATCCTGCATTTGGGAATTGCTATAGCACCGTGAGGGTTGTCTACATGGGAAGATTAATTCAAATTAACTAAAAGTGTGAATTTGAAATGGGTTAGTTAAACTGTAACAAAACCTTGAGCCTCCTCATTCTGAATTAAAGAGGCCTTAATTTGATTTAGTTTAATTCACTTCCAAAGTGACACCTGTGCAAACTGAGTGTAAAACACTAATCACCTGATATGCACTCCTTTTGCACAGATGACAATGGCTGGGCACCTAGGATGGAATCCTGGCTCCATTTTATACCATAACATAGCTAAAGTGCAACAGTGGTCATAATTGTTGGCTCATATTAAAAAAACTTTTAATAAGTTAGACAAGTTTCCCTATTTTATTCAAAGATGCAAGGCCATGAAGAATCAAGCCCCACTTATTTTAAAGGAAAATTAAAATTTCTTGCTGAGGCCTTGATTCAATATACCTGTTCAGGATTCAAGTCTATGGGACTTAAACATATGCTTAAAATTAAACATGTATTTAAGTACTTTGCTGAATTGGAGCCTTATGTTAAAAATAACACCTTAGCTAATTTAACAGAATTTTAAACAACTCATTTCCTTTTCAGTGTATTAATTCTGCTCCCCTCTCTTAGTCTGGATAAGGAAAGAAGACTAATCAGTTTCACTTTTGTAGTCTGGAATCTTGTCAAGTTCACCTTAAAGTCCTGATGTATTGGGACGAGGCCATGTGTAGCAGGGGGAATAGTCATTTGTTAATATATTTTTTTAACACTATTTTGACTGGATGTTTAAAAAAGCAAAATGCTTTTCTTGGAAAAATGTCTTGTTGTTTTAGATTCTGTAAAATCTTATTTTTACACAAACTGAATGTGGTAAGAAATTTGATAAGAATTAGGAATAGTCATCTGTCCAAAGCTGTGGAAGAGAGTTCCCATTCAGAGTGGCCATCGCTGATCTAGTCCATCTCCTTCTCCCTGCGTGGAGAGTGCAGCATTTCCTTTAAAAAATCACTCTCCAAAGAACCAAGGGATGAGAGGATGTGTGGTTGAGGTGGGGGCAAAGTTGTCAAGGGAGAGTGCATAAGTTTGGATAGCATGTAAGGATCCAGACACTTGTCAATACAATGTTCCTCTTCCTGTTTGCTTCTCTGGGAGAGCTACAAGACACTTTCTTTGCCAACCAAAGAGTGGGAAAGAGTATCTCTCGTCTCACTCTTTCCCCTGAAGGGGGAGTTTCCAATAGCTCTCTATTAAGGAGAGGGCAAATGAACCACTCCCAAGGAAGCAAGTATCCCTTCCTGCACTGCTAGGCCCTTTTTTCAGCATTCCATGCTCCCCTTCATCAAGTGGAGAGTGCTGCTGTGATTTCTGCTTTGCAGAGCAGGGAGGGGAATGAAGTACAGTATAAACATTTGACAGTTTTAGGGCTGCTGATTTCCATGGGCACTTGGGCAGCAAATGGAATTTTTGCAGTGAAATGTCAGGAGCCACATGCAATGTGTACATCATGCTACCTTTAGAGCAGGGGTCGCCATGGCTCCCGCAGGGGCATCTAAATGCGCCCGCGTCTTGGCCAGCGATGGAGCATCCACTGAAATGCGGCCGAATTTCTGTGGTGTTTCGACGGCAACGCCTCTCAATGACGTCACTTGCCGCCGACAAGTGATGTCATCGAGAGGCGTCGCTGCCGAAATGCTGCAGAAATTCAGCGGCATTTCGGCGGATGCTCCACCGCCGCCACGGTCCTTCGTCTGGCGTCCGCCAGACTAAAAGATTGGGGACCACTGCTTTAGAGTGTGTATGGCAAGAGTACATACACTTGGGTCTACCATAATTAGGGTCAGAGATAGAGAGGCTACTGATTTTTCTCCAGTAATTAAGAAATACCACTCGCATTGTGCTGAAGGGAGAAAAAAATATGCCTTCTCTGTGGTAAGGAACTTGACCATTTCAGGCAGCATAAATTGAACAACCTGCACTGGCAGGGAGGGCGTCTGAACGACCAAATGGTTCATTTCCATATCTTCTCTGATTCAGTGATAGTATTGAGCATTCTTAGGTGTTGTTACCAGGCTTCATTCATCCCTCCAAGCAGTGCATTATTCATTGTTATAGAAAACAAAACCTGCCATGCTGCTGTTTGCTGGCTCCCTGACTCCTGATCACCGTCTCTGCCTGAATGCTGCATTTCTTCTCTTTTACCAAGGAGCCTGAATGGTTGTGTGTTTGGCATTTTAGACTGTAAGCTCCTCAGGGCGGGGACATTATCTGTTCTGTGTTCTGTATAGCAGTGGTTCTGAAAGCCGATCTGCCGCTTGTTCAGGGAAAGTCCTTGGCGGGCCAGGCCAGTTTGTTTACCTGCTGCGTCCATAGGTTCGGCTGATCGTGGCTCCCACTGGCTGCGGTTTGCCGCTCCAGGCCAATGGGGGCTGTGGGAAGGGCAGCCAGCACATCTCTCGGCCCGCACCACTTCCCGCAGCCCCATTGGTCGGCTGAACCTGCGGACGTGGCAGGTAAACAAACCAGCCCGGCCCTCCAGGGGCTTTCCTTGAACAAGCGGCGGACCAGCTTTGAGAACCACTGCTGTATAGCACCAAGCACATTATCCATGCTCATAAATTGTCATCGTAATCGCTAGCAATTAATAATTTAATGGAGAGTCTCTGGGGACTAAAAACCATCAAGGAAATTCCAGCAGCACCTATGATCTGTTGTTTCTGAACTCTTTTCATGTGTCTGTTATTTGTGTTCCTCTCCCTGGCTCCTCACCACTGATGTCAGAGTGCCACTGCTCCAGTGAGAGCTATGAAAGGAGTGACTTTCCTCTGAGTCTATGGTTACACTACAGTTTAAGTCAACATATGTTATGTCGCTCGGCGTGTGTGAATTAGCCACCCCCGAGCGACATAACGTATACCCATTTAATTGCTGGTGTGGACAGCACCATGTTGGCGGGAGAGCTTCTCCCACCGACATAGCTACTGTTGCTCACAGGGGCTAGAGTCGTTAAGCCGATGGGAGAGCTCGCTCCCATTGGCTTAGAGCACCTCCACTAGAGAGCTTACAGTGCAAGGCTGCATCATAATCCCACCATTCAGTAGGTAGAGAGAGAAGGAAGGGAAGGAAACCAGAGAAGAGGAAGCAAAGGGGTGGATAGAGGAGAAATGAAGAGAGGAATTTGGGAGAGGAGAGTCACATGGGGAGTGTTAGTACATTTTGTAATAGCCGAAGTAGAACTCCATCGTGCCATCCCTATTGCCACTACTTTAGCCTGCAGACTCACGGCTTTATCCTCCGCAGTGTAGAGGCTCAGTGCATAAGGCAAAAAGTAATGAGCAGGGCAGGGATCACCGGAATTCAGTTCTGCATTACTGAGCACTCTCTTGTATAGCTACCTAGTTACTTCCGCTTTGAAGATGGAGGAAGGTCTAAGAGGAACATGTAGCTAAGTGTCGCATTTACATGCTGAGGATCTCCTCAGACATACCCCTTCTCCATCCATGCTTACCAGTAAGCACATAATTTTAAGCATGTGCTTAAGTGCTTTGCTGGGTCAGGGCAGTAGTGCTTATGTCTATGGGAAGCCTCTGCTCATACTTGCATGGGAACCCAATAGCCTTGCTTTCCTCTGCACTGCATGAGGACTTGCAAGATCAAGGCCTCAGTAGGCAAAGACCTCTTCCAAAGGAGGTGCCTTATTTAATGTTTCATCCTGGAGACCAGAAAGAATTCATAGAGAGACTCATGACTCTTCGTGGATGTCACAGTGGGGCACTGGATGAAATATTTTTGCAATTCTGTTAGGCCTGGGTCTATAAGGGGACTTAGGCACCTTGAAAATCACTGGAATCCACAAAGCCTGGATTAGACACCTACGCTCCCTGTACAAAGCATGGGGGGAGAGAGGCACCAAAGAATGGGCAGCTGCCTAAGCCAGCCAGTGGGAAATGCTGAGGAGAGGGGTTTGTGTCCTCACATGGACTTAGGCATGTATTTCTACTAGCGATCCACGGCTAGGAACCCTTTCCTGAAGGCAGGGGGTTTAGGGGCCTATTTTTGCAAGAAACACCAGAAGAGGAGGTGGTGGGTGGCATTGTTCCAGTGTGAATCAATAAAAGCTATTTCTACACTGTGAGCTCAGGGGGTGATTCCCCTGCCCGCGCTATCGCTCACTGACCTAGAGTGAGTTTAAGTAGCAGAGTAGTCACAGTAGCAGCAGTGCAGGCACAGCAGGCACTATGCCGAGCACTGATTTGCCAGAAACCAGCGGGTACTGTTGCTGTAACAAGCAGCCTCATAACATGTTGGCTGCAATTTAAAATCCACAAACTGATCAAAGCACCCTTAAGATCTGTTACTGAGAGAGAAAAGAGCTCTTTCGCTTTCTTGGTTCATTTTCTGTGGGTTCCCTGTAGTTGTATTGACCTGTGGGTTGACTGTACCGTCTTTAGTCGATAGTCCAGATCACTATATGATGGGGATAACTTGCATCAGGGCAGCCAGAAAGTGAAACCTTCCTCCATGAATGATAATAATGCCTCGTTCTTGTAAACCAGTGGCAGAGGCAGGAATAGAATCCAAGTCTCGTGAGACCCAGGCCTGTGCTCTGTCCAGTGGGCATCACTACCTCTCTCATGAACAGTCTAAGCCAGGTCAGCAACCTTTCAGAAGCGCTGTGCCAAGTCTTCATTTATTCACTCTAATTTAAGGTTTCGTGTGACATTTTAACGTTTTTAGAAGGTCTCTTTCTATAAGTCTATAATACATAACTAAACTATTGTTGTATGTAAAGTAAATAAGGTTTTTAAAATGTTTAAGAGGCTTCATTTAAAATTAAATTAAAATGCAGAGCCCCTGAACCAGTGGCCAGGACCCGGGCAGTGTGAGTGCCACTGAAAATCAGCTCATGTGCCGCTTTTGGCACGTGTGCCATACGTTGCCTACCCCTGGTGTAAGTTATTAGGTTGTCAGAAAATAGGAAGCTATTTTACCTGCAGAGTAAGATAAGACTTGAAGAGGAAAAATAAAAATGACAGTTTATGTATTTAGGATTTTTCGATCAAGGCAACAGCATTTGACTAAGTACTAGATTTGCAGTGGTCACATGTCCCTTAAGATGAACTTGAGGCAGAATAGACAAAAAAGTTTTGACCTTTTCCTTAAAATTATTTTGGGGCTTTTGATTGGCCTTCAGCTAACACAAGCACAACCTGATTGCGAAACCCAGCATTTTTGTTTGAGGCAACATTAACATGCTTTTCTGCTAGTTGTCGACAGGTATGTGTAGTGAGTCACCCCAGTACTGTCTCATGTACAGATTCAGTTTGTCACCTCCACAATGTATGAAGTTGTCATTAGAGTAGGGTCACACTAAGGATCTGAGTTCAGAATCTGGCCCTAGTCTTCAATCTTTACCACAATACCGTAAGTGTTATCAGATCCCTCCTTCCCTTTGCACTCCACCCACCCACCCGCTCGGGATGTGTCCATTTTACAGCTCTTCAAAGGGAGGCATATTGGGTACAGTGATCTACAATTCTGGATTCTGTGGATTAGTTTTCAAAATGTAATCACCCCTCTGGTGATTTAAAGTACTGAGCACACTGCCGCCCCCTGGGATCAGCCACATTTTAACTAGGCAACAGTACCGGTAATTGTAGCCGACCATTCATGAGCACAGTTTTGAAGAGGAAAACCAACGAAAACCAACTGTTAACAATATTATATTGTATGATAACGAAGAGGAACGGTTTCAGTTGCTCGCAATGTAGGACTGCTGTATGGCTAGAAATGCATCATTTGTACATTTCCCCCTATTTATTCCCTGAATGCTGATTGCTTGTGGCTGTCCCATTCGCATGAGCACTATGAGTCTGATTCGCATCTACTCTAAGGTCTGTTTACACCACTCCGGCAGTACAAAGGCACCTTAGGGTGTGTGCATGGGCTAGCCTATCCAAACCAGCTTGAATCCAGCTAGCACAGTGAAGCAGTGAAGAGAGTGTAACACAGCACAGGCTACAGAATGGCCTAACAAGCCAAGTGTATACCCAGGCCCATGCTGGGCTTGTCTTCGCTGCTATTGCTACCCATGCTAACTGGACTCAAGCTAGCTTAAGTAGGCTAGCTCCAGCATAGCTTTTGCTCTGTAGACATACCCTAGTGGATGGCTTTAGAACCCCTTAGAGTTCCAGAGAGGTGCAAAGGAGTCTTTGAGTTAACGAGTTTCAGGCTCTGTATGGCTGTTTTCCAGTAATTATAAATTAGGGACTTGGCAGGCCCCTCTGCATCACTTACTTCCTACTTAGACACTATAGGGAATGTGGGGAGAGGCAGATGATCAGGAATTACAAATGATGGCTACTCAAAGCAATAATCACAGTGAATAGTGTGCAAGGAATACATGTGTTCAGATGAACAATTCAAAACAACCAAATAAATGAAAATCAGACTGTTTGAGGATAATCCAGGAACAGAAAACGGGCTGAATTTGACAGATAAATTGTTTGCTGTGAATATTTTGCTCATCCCTTGTCAGGATTTTGACCTTGCAGAGACTTGAAGGACATCTTTTTGAAAGCTAGCACCTCCAGGAGCACAGGGCCTCTTGGCCCCAGACAGGGACATTGCCTGAGTTCTGACGCAGAGAGAAGAGTGCTATCTGCTGAATCATAAGCACCGCTTCCTGCTGTAGCTAGATGTTTCTTGGAGGTATCCCATCCAAGTATTAATGAGGCCTGATCCTTCTTAACTTCACCCGATCACAGTCTGAAGCTGTGTGGCTGGAGGTGCCAATTTCAGAAAATTTAGTCCATAAAATGTAAGAGATACAAGATGGGTGAGGTAATACCTTTTCCTGGACGAGGTTCTGTTGCATGTGAGAGACAAGCTTTCCAGCATACATGAAATTTATATACTGTAATTCTAGCGCAGATAGTAGATAGTATTCTTGCCTATGAAGGAATGACTTGATAAGTCATTGCTAATACCTGCATCTTTTCACCACCTCTGTTTGTCTGCATAGTACATATTTTGCTTATAGAATATAAAACAGGGTGGGAATAGAGATGTCATCAAGCTGCATTTACTTGATTTTTTTTTTTTTTGCAACATCGTTATGCTACTAGTGATCTGGCTGTTTGGGAATCAAAATGCTATAGTTGAGGTTTGAATAATATTTTTGATTTCCCTCCTCCAATCATTTAAAATACAGAAATCAGATCAGTATTGTTAGTGTTGGGAAGGGGAATGAAGTGTACTATGTAAACTATACTACTCTAAACTAGTAATTTAACACCCATTACTACATAGAAAATTGCATATTTTTGTCCTAATTCTGTGTGTGACTTAGCACTGTACCATGTGTTGTAACATTATATAATATCTCTCAGGTAGCCACAGAGGCAAATAAGTTGCAATAAGTATAATTAGTAAGTTACATAGTCAAGAAAGTAGTGAGCATTCAAATGTTACCAGATATTATAGTATATACTATCAATGAAACCTTTTTTCTGCTTGTTACCTTTTGGCACATATGATTTACCATTCCAGATAAGACAGCTGGTTCATTCATTCTGGTGTTCCCACCTGGCACTGGAAAATACATGATGCTTTAGAGCAGGGGTAGGCAATCTATGGCACGGGTGCCGAAGGCGGCACGTGAGCTGATTTGCAGTGGCACTCACACTGCCCGGGTCCTGGCCACTGGTCCGGGGGGCTCTGCATTTTAATTTAGTTTTAAATGAAGCCTCTTAAACATTTTCAAAACCTTATTTACTTTACATTCAACAATAGTTTAGTTATATATTATAGACTTATAGAAAGAGACCTTCTAAAAATCTTAAAATGTATTACTGGCACGCAAAACCTTAAATCAGAGTGAATAAATGAAGACTCGGCACACCACTTCTGAAAGGTTGCCAACCCCTGCTTTAGAGGAAGGCAATCAATGTTACCTATAATTGATTATGGGATTCTGTGCACATAGATGGGGATGGGATCAGATGAAGGCAATCCAGGGTCCTAGGCACACCCTGCTATGGAGGCCTCCATGTTGTGACCCTCCCCCCGCACACTTGCTGTGGCAGTGGTAGGGGAGTCCCTCTTCCCCCTCAGATGAAGGCGCAGTGATATGGGGTGCCCTTCTTCTCCACAAGAGCGGTAGTAGCCCCTCCCCCCCAGTACCTATGCTAGCAGCTGGGGTATATTTACTTGAATGGCTGTGCTGGATTCACTACATTCTTCTGTTCCTGCCACTGCCCTCTGCTGTAATGGTGTGGGTGAGGACTCTCCAGAGCAATGGGTCTTTGAGTTAGCACCCCATTGAGATGAATAGGGAAATTCCCCCTGTCAGAGATATTGCTTCAGACTGTTCACACACTCAGGCTTTGTCCACACATGAACTTGCACTGGTTTAGTTAAACCAGTCCACACACCTATGTGGACACTTAGGATATGTCCACACTACCTGCCGGATCAGCGGGTAGCGATCGACCTATCGGGGATCGATTTATTGTGTCTCGTCTAGATGCGATAAATTGATCCTAAATACACTCCCCGTCGACTCCAGAACTCCACCAGGGCGAGAGGCAGAAATGGAGTCGATGGGGGTGCCATGGCTGTTGATCCTGCACTGTGAGGATGGGAGGTAAGTCGATCTAAGATACGCTGACTTCTCATAGCTGAAGATATTTCTAAAAGGTCAAAACAAAATGCTGGCATTCCTGTTCTGCAGGAAATTTCAAAATTCCATTCTTCATTTTGTTTTGGAACTAACTTTTTTTTTTGGAAAATTTGCAAAATTCCACCAAACAAGAATTCCATTTCCAGCCAGCTCTGTCGAAATCCTTCCCCCGCAAGGGAGTTTGATGGCAACTTTGTAGGTGTATACTAAGTTGGTGCCAGTGGGAAATGACTCCTTTGGGGATACCAGATGGGCGGGCAGGGGGCGCACAGTAGGTAGGTAGATATTTTGATTCTGACACCTCCCTAATTACAAGGACCCATATTTATGCCAAGAGAAGCTAAAAAAAGAAATGCTGCAGTATCAGCCATGGTGCTAAATATAACCACTTAATTGGTTCCATAGCTTTTTTAAAAAGTGACTTGCAACACTTGCAAAAGTGAGGTCACAACCAGTAGCGTAGCTAGGGAGGAATGGGGCAGCGGCCACTCTCCCGCCGAGCACAAGCTGTGCCTTTTCAATTTCTTGGCACCTTTTTAATTTTTACTCACCCAGCGGCGCTTTTACTGACGGGGCAGCGCTCTTGGTCTTCGGCGGCAGTTTGGCGGCAAGTCCGTCACTCGCTCTGGGTGTGTTCAGTGGCACCAAAGGACCCGCCACCGAAATGCCACCAAAGACTCGCAGAGCAAGTGAAGGACCTGCTGCCGAACTGCCACCGAAGACCCGGAGCTTCGCCCCGTCAGTAAATCACCACCGGGTGAGTAAAAGTGCCGCAGCGGGTGACGCCTTTTTTTGTGATCGCTCCCCCTGTTCGTTACACCTGGCTACGCCACTGGTCACAACTTCGTTTTGATGAGGTCACCAGGGCAGAAAGCTGCAGGTGGGAGCTCCAGAGGCAGCAAGGGGCTGAAGCCTGTTAGGAGGCCCATGGAGAGCAGGAGCTGAAGCCTGGAGCCCCGAGTGATGCTGGAGCTCAGTGCCCAGCGAGGCTGAAGGTAGGGTTTGCAATTTTTTCTAGTGGGGGGGTCATGATTTTTTTTTAAAGTCCAAATGGAGTCACCACCACAAAGAGTTTGAGAAACACTGGAATAGAGAATAACTTGCAACTAGGCCAGAGGGGGAGAGCCCTCAGTCAGGGCCGGTTCCAGCTTTTTTGCCGCCTCAAGTAGAGAGGAAAAAAAAAAAAAGGCCATGATCGGCGGCTGCTCTACCGCTCTGCTTTATTCTTTGGCGGATCCTTCCCTTTGACAGGGACTGAGAGACCCGCCGCCAAATTGCCGCTGAAGACCCGGACGTGCCGCCCCCTTGCATGGGCCGCCCCAAGCACCAGCTTGCTGCGCTGGTGCCTGGAGCTGGCCCTGCCCTCAGTAATTCCATGGATAATAAACCACTGACTGATTTAGTCCTGAAGGACCATTGACTTTCTTCTGTCTCCTTATGACATAATAAACGTATTACATTTTCTCCTCTACAAAAGCCACCTTTAAAGTAATAATGATTGATATCATCTGTAGGAGAGACAGCGACTGTGCTACGGTTGTTGGGTGAAAGAGATTTTGGTCCTCATAGGGTTAAGACCACCAGCTGGCAGTATCAGCAATATCAGTCACTAATAGTAACCTTGTGTAGCAGCATGCCTTAAGGTGGTACTGGATGATAAGGCTGGAGAGCAAAGCAATCTATTAGTCAGGCTGCAGCAGAAAATAGTGTGTCAGTGCTACACACTATTTGCTTTGAAAATGGAAATGGGGGGAAGGGAGGTGAAATCTGATT
Source organism: Mauremys reevesii (assembly GCF_016161935.1). Lineage (NCBI taxonomy): Eukaryota > Metazoa > Chordata > Testudines > Geoemydidae > Mauremys > Mauremys reevesii. Next base: position 155,094,144 of record NC_052623.1, read on the forward strand.
TCCTGCTGCTGGGCGAATGGGTGCCACTTGTGATTGGGCTGGAGGTGGGGAGAGAGGGAGGAGAATTTCAAGGTCATAGTGGTGATGGTGATGGAAAGATGAATAGACAGCAGGTGAATGCATTATTTAGTCGGCTACCGATTGCGGAGCAAGGGATTGTTCTCATATCCGACAGGCTGTCTCCTAGGAGGACACCCCCAGTTCTTGTTTCCCACAAGTGTACATAGAAACCTGGTTGTCTAGGTGACAACTGGGAAGAGGTTGCAGGCTAAGGAATAGAATAGCCTTGGCTAATATGCTATTATGTAACTAGAGGGTTCATGGCTATATTACTCTTAAGGACACATCCATTCAATTTTTAGGTCCTTCTCCTTTTGCTCCTGAATGTATCTGATATTTGAGATACAATATAATTCTAGGAAATATTTTGAATTACTTTCTTTAATTGCCCTGCAATACACATTACATTCAAGATAATAAAAAAAACTGGGACTCTGGTAGCCTTGATAAAACTCTTATGACAGTAGCTGGTGTCCAAAGGCAATGTAGGCTTCTGGTTAGGTTCTCTCAGGCAAAGCCATGAATCAAAAGTCCAGGCTTTGCGTGGTATTTCCACTTTTCCCAGTGACTCACCTTGGGCAAGCCACTGAACTCCTGTGTGCCTCAGTTCGCTCATCTGTAAAATGGACATAATAATACCCATCCCAGCTCAGATGAGTGTTTAAAGTTGTTAATCAATCAGTATTTGTAGTGGTCTTTAAGATTAAGGGGTGGAAGGTACTACAAAAAGGACATTATTAAGGGGCAAAGACACAGGGAGTTAATTCATGGGTAGCAGTAATCGCTCTTGTAAAGGGGACTGCTTGAATGAGTGACTGCTTACCAAGGTGAGCAAGGACTGCACAACCCAGCCCATAATGAATACTCAGGTGTTTACTCAGACCTTATGCCGGTGAAGCTCCCATTGTTGCCTATTGTTTTTTGCCAGGCAAAATTTCCCTTAATCCTCAGGATTTGGTGAGACAAAGCCAGAAACATGTATCCTAACACTTCCAAACAACAGGGGGTTGGAAATATTGGGACTTGGATCTAATCTATTGCTTATTTTCCCAACATCTCCTCCTCCTTGGGCAGATTCCCTCTTGCTCTTCAGATGCTTGATTATGCCAACACCCAGTTATTCAAAGTTCCCCCCAATACCTTCAGCTAATCAAGGATCTTTGTAGTTAGGGCAGGAAGGAGGTGGGTAAAGCCTGAGGCTGGGATGCAGGAGATCTGGGTTTAATTTCTGGCTCTCACACAGATTTCTTGCATGAAGAAACTGCAAATCGTTTCATCTCTCTGAGCTTCCGTTCCCCATCTCTGTTAAAGGGAATAATGACACTGCTCTTCTTCTGCCCTTTGCCTTTTTCCTCTAAATCAGTGTTTCTCAAACAGGGGTTGCCACTTGTGTAGGGAAAGCCCCTGGTGGGCCGGGCCAGTTTGTTTACTTGCTCCGTCCGCAGGTCCTGCCGATTGCGGCTCCCACAGGCCATGGTTCGCTGCTGCAGGCCAATGGGAGCTGCTAGAAGCGGCACAGGCCGAGGGACTTACTGGCCGCCACTTCCAGCAGCTCCCAGTGGCCTGCAGCAGCGAACCGCGGCCAGTGGGAGTTGTGATTGGCCAAACCTGTGGACGGGGCAGGTAAACAAACCGTCCCGGCCCGCCAGGGGCTTTCCCTACACAAGCGGCGACCCCTGTTTGAGAAACACTGCTCTAAATTCTTTTTGATTGTCCCATCTTTGGAGTAGGGCTTGTCTCACAGGGTACGTCCACGCTGGAACTGGAAGTGTAATTGCCAGCTCAGGTTGACACTCCCACGCTAGCGTGGTCAAAATAGAAGTGTAGCTGTGGTGCCACAAGCCACAGGAGGGGCTAGTTACAGGGTTGCCATGATTTTGTCATGAGTCTCATGATAATTCTTATTTTCCTTAAAGTCCTGGAGTCAAGTGGAGATGTGATGAATTCAGCCTTCATTCTTAAAGAAAAAGTACGTTTCTAGCCCTCATGGCTGTGGAGAAAGCTTCAAAATGTGACCCCAGTCCACCCTAAAGGCTCCAAAAGCAGAATGCAAATCAAAAGAACACCACATCTATTTTTTATCTCCTGAGTTTAAAGCCAATCTAATGATTTTTGGTGAGCCTGACTCATGGTTTTTGAACATTTTGGGCTGGCAGTACTGTAGTTAGCTCCTAGGCAGCTAGTCCATCCTGCACCTTGTGCAGCTGTGGTTACGCTGCTTTTTTTAGCCCCCAGCTTGCGTATGTAGACTCAAGCTGGAAATTACACTTTCCAGCTCCAGTGTAGACATACCCTTACTCTGTGTGTGTACAGCTCCTGGCACAATGGAGCCCTAGTCTTTGACTGGGGCTTCTACACCCTACAGTAGATATAAATATACACCTCTACCTCGATATAACGCTGTCCTCGGGAGCCAAAAAATCTTACCGTGTTATAGGTGAAACCGCGTTTTATCGAACTTGATTTGATCTGCCGGAGTGCACAGCCCTGCCCCCCCAGAGCGCTGCTTTACCATGTTATATCCGAATTCATGTCATAACAGGTGGCGGTATAAAGGGGTAGAGGTATATGTCCATAGTGATAAGTCTACTAAATGTTTCAAAAGCCCCGTAATGCATGAGTCTCTTTGGGGGGAGTGGGGGTGTCTACTGTGTCTCTGTCCTCAGTTTTGTATTGCCCCTTGCTGTGAAATTGACAAGGAATCCTGAGGACTGCCAAAGCCAGACCTCAAGAGGTTGGGTCATCTGTTAATCTGAGCGTTAAAGAAAAGGGAAAGAAAAGCGTGCTTTGGAGGTCAGCTAATCCCTGGCTATTTTTCAGCAGACGGTGGATTGAATATGAAAGTAAATTGTTTATTCTTCATCAGTAATGTGTGGTGCAGGGTGTTTTAAGAACTGTGGTGGTGACTGTGTCTCATTACTGCACCTCAAAGGCCCAGGACATTTTCTGTGGTAGGTTTGTCTGGAAGCAGCTGTAGCTGGAGTTGGAAGGAAACTGAACATGAGAATGAAGCAAGGCTGGATGCGGCTGTAAGCAAAGACCCCTCTCACTGCGGGTGTGTCTACACAGCAGCTGGGAGCTGTGATTGCCAGTTCATGTAGATATATATGCACTAGCTTTGCTCAAGCTACTACACTAAAAATAGTAGTGTGGCCATGGCAGCATGGACAGCTCAGGCCAGCCACCCAAGTACAAATCCCACCTGACCTCCTGGCTCTGGACTTTATAAACAAACACAGCAGTGTTTACATCTATATCACTCGCACTAGACACTACCTCAAGGATCCAGCGTGCAAACCACGTTCTTTGTGTAGTTGGTGGATTGGAGCAAATTTTTTACAACTATTTTGAACACCCCTTCCTCCACTTCAGGTAAAATCTTTGCTGGAGCACAGGCCAAAGTTTTGTCTTTTCAGGACTTTTCAGGCAGCATTATACAGAGTTAAACCCAGGCCATCACACATAAACCCTAAAATTTGGACTTAATAGCTGCCAGACACAGCTAAAGAGAAAGAAATACCACACGATTACTTTCAGTGCAAACAATGCATTTTAAATAGATCATGTAATATTAAAAAAACCCAAACTTTTTAATGAAAGCTATCAGAACCCTTCCTGTGCAGAGTTCACCCTCTTTCTGCTCATCAACTGCTAACACCCTCTTGTCTAGATCAGTGGTTCTCAATCAGGGATCCAGGGCCTCTTGGGGGGCCGTGAACAAGTCTCAGGGGGTCTGCCAAGCATGGCCAGCATTAGACTTGCTGGGGCCCAGCGCAAAAAGCCAAAGTCCCATTGCACAGGGCTGCAGCCTGGGGCCCCATCGCCCATGGCTGAAGCTGAAGCCTGAGCAACTCAGGGTATGTCTACACTGGCAGAGTTACAGCGCTGGCAGTTACAGAGAGCGCTGAAGGGAAACTGCTCTTGTGTGTTCATGCTGTCAGCTGCCTGCGCAATAGTGTGTTCACACTTGTGGCACTTGCGGCGCTATTCAGAGCAGTGCACTCTGGGCAATTTTCCCACAGAGTATTTCTTCCTCTTCTGCTGCTAAGAGTTGTGGGAAGTCAGAGGGGGGTCTCAGGGTATCCTGGGACATGTCCCAATGCACCATGATGCATTGCTTCGCATCCCAGCAAGCCCTGTGCTTCCGTCTGCATTTGGTGCCATCTTTCAACAATTTGGGTACTGTGCACTCTGCTCTGCCTCTTCGGTCTGCAGGAATGGATCCTGCACTGTTGACCAGTATGCTGCCTGCTCTGACTAACATGTCACAAGTGGCAGTGGAGTTATTCCTTAAACTACAGAGGCAAGAGGATTTTGACATTGATCTCGCCACGCGTACTAGCTAGGACACGAGATTGCTTGTGGCATTCACAGAGATGCTGACCACAACCGAACGCCGCTTTTGGGCTCGGGAAACAAGCACTGAGTGGTGGGATCACATCGTGATGCACGTCTGTGATGACAAGCAGTGGCTACAGAACTTTTGGATGAGAAAAGCCACATTTATGGGACTGTGTGATGAGCTCATCCCAGCCCTGCAGCGCAAGGACATGAGAATAAGAGCTGCCATTGGAGAAGTGCATGGCGATTGCACTGTGGAAGCTGGCTACTCCATACTGCTACCAATCGGTCGCTAACCAGTTCACAGTGGGAAAGTCGACCGGTGGACTCGTGTTGATGGAAGTGTGCAGGGCCGTTAACTGCATCCTGCTCCGAAAGACTGTGACTCTAGGCAATGTGCATGACATTGCAAATGGCTTTGCACAAATGGGCTTCCCTAACCTCAGAGGTGCGATAGCTGGCACGCATATTCCAATTCTTGCACCAGACCACCTAGCCACCAAATACGTTAATCAGAAGGGGTATTTCTCTATGGTTATCCAGGCACTTATGGATCACCGTGGGCGTTTCATGGACATTTGCTCAGGGTGGTCCAGAAAGGTGCATGATGCTGCAAGCGGGTACTTTCTTCCCAGACCAGAAGATCACCGTAGGGGAAATAGAAATGACTGTTGTGATCCGGGAGGACCCTACCTACCCCTTAATGCCATGGCATATGAAGCCATACATGGGAAACCTTGACAACAGCAAGGAGTGGTTCAACAACAGGCTGAGCACGTGCAGAATGGCTGTTGACTGTGCTTTTGGCTGTTTAGAGGCCTGCTGGCGCTGCCTATATGGGAGGCTGGACCTGGCCAATGACAATATTCCTATGCTTATAGCCATGTGCTGTTCACTCCATAATATTTGTGAAGGGAAGGGTGAAAGCTTCACTCAGGGCTGGACCGCTGAGGCTCAGTGCCTGAAGGCTGAATTTGAACAGCCAGAGACCAGGGCTATTAGAGGGGTGCAACGTGGGGCCATAAAGATCAGGGATGCTTTGAGGCAGCAATTTGAAGCTGAAAGCCACTAATATTTGTTGCTATGCTCGAGAGTGTAGTGCTTGTAATGCTGAGAGGTGATTGTGATTGGTACAGACGATGCACTATGAACGTTTAAGAAAACTGCCTGTTGCTTTGCAGGGCTCTGTTTGCTTTCAATTAATGGAATAAAGATTGTTTCAAACCAAAACAATTCTTTTATTAAAAAACAACAACTGGAGGAGAGAGGCAAACAAACAAACAAACAAAAAACATCAGCACTGAGGGGGACGGGAGAAGGGACGGTCTCAGGAGGAAGTGGGATCCCAGAACGATTAAAGATTTGTGTATATCCAGGTATCATATGCAACCTTCTCCTTTGGAGTACAGTGCAGCGGGTACTGTACTTCAGCAGGGCTAAACTGCAGACGGACGGGTGTTGAGTGCAGTGGGTACTGGGAGTCCGCAGGGCTGGCCTGTGATGGGGCAGGAGTGGAATGCAGCAGGTACAGACTGAAGCCAGGAGGTTGATAAGTGTGTGTTGGTGGTGTCTGGGGGATGCACGGGAAAGAGTTGTGTGACAGCAGCTGCAGGGGAGGGTGGCCGTGGAGGTGCTTGGTTTGCAGTGCTAGTAGCGCCTGGAGCGTGTCATCTTGGTGCTCCATAAACTTTAAGAGCCGCTCCGTGGTTTCGTTCTAGCGCGCCGCGTTCTTCTTTCTGTCCCTCTTCTCGCTGTCCTGCCACTCCTTCAATTCTTGGTTTTTGGCCGCGGAGTGCATCATGTCATCACACAGAAAGTCCTCTTTAGTTCTTCATGGCCGCTTTCTAATTCAGCGCAGCCATTCAGCCGGCAATAACAATGAGGGAGGCTGGGCTCCCAAGGTCATATCTGTGAAGCCAAAATGCAACATTTTACAGAAGCAGTATTGTTTGCAACACACAGACCACTGATTCAGTGATTTAAAACACAGCCACTATTCACATACCTGTCACTAACTGGCTGACCCCAGGCAAGCACACATGAGCCACAAGATCCCCAGAATGTTGAGTAGCCCCAGGGGCCGGGGAAATCAGTGTCCCAGGACCGTACTGTCCACTGGGCATGTGGCTCTTGGGGAGAGCCAGCACTGTGCGGGTGGTGGTGGGGGCTTATAATCATTGCTGACCCCACATTTTCCACAGGCTGTGTTCATTCTGGAAGGTATCTCGCTGCTGAGGGTGAGCAGGGAATCAAAGGAGGGTCTTCTCCAAGACTGTGGCTTCTGCCCTGGCTCTTATGCAGCTCGCCTGTGTGCAGCAATGCGCCCTCTCCCCCCTGCTTTCCCCCCCTCCAGTGACAGCAGACTGGCACAAGAAAGTTACCCTTAATGGGGCAAGAAACAAAGCAGCTCTGCCAAAGAACCTGCGGCAGCGGGTTGCCCAGTATCTCCATGAGAGTTTCATGGAGATCTCTGAGGCAGATTCACATGAAGTGAGGGAGTCAATCAACACCCTGTTCCACGACTCGGACTAGGCATGTGATGGTACGCGCATCATACAAACACAAGCCTGCGTTCTGCAACCCTCCTGCCCCCAACAACTCGCTTCAGCGATTCCCAAAATCAAAGCCACTTACCAGGGGCCTCCTCTCCTGTCTGTGCGTCGCCAAGATCTGACATTGTGACCGGCTATCCTCCTCTGGTGTAGAGAAGGGCTCCTGGCTGCATGTATGTCTGGCCTCTGAGTCATCCTCTGCCTCTGGGTCTCTCTCCCCTTCCACATCCTCATCCAAGATTTCCTCCTCCTGGCTTGGTCCACTCTCGAATGGCACATGAGCCACCGAAGTATCCACAGTGGCCTTCGCAGTGGAGGTGGGGTCGCCACCACGGATCTCATCCAGCTCTTTGTAGAACTGGCAGTTCATGGGCGCAGCACTGGAAAGGTGGTTTGCCTCCCATGCCTTGTGGTAGGCGTTCTGCAGCTCCTTCACTTTGACCCTGCACTGCAGTGTGTCCCGCTCATGGCCCCTTTCTCTCGTGCATCATGAAATCTCTCTGTAGGTATCATAATTCCTATGGCTGGAGTGCACCTGGGACTGGACAGCCTCCTCTTCCCAAATGCTAATGAGGTCCAGCAGCTTGGCTTTGCTCCAAGTGGGGGATTGCCTGGTGCATGGAGCAGGCGTGGTCACCTGGAAAGATGCGCTGAGACTTTCAAAATTCCCAAGGAATTTAAGGGGTGGGGCTCGTGGTTGGTCACCTGAGGGCAGGGCAGTAGAGTTCAAACTGATGACCAGAGAGGCAAGAACAGGCATTGTGGGACACCTCCCGGAGGCCAATTGCAGCACTATAATCGACCAGGGTGTCTACACTGGCACCGCAGTGCTGTAGCCCCAGCTCAGGAAGCTGTATGCCTCTCGTCGGGGTGTTTTTTTTACAGCGCTGCAACTGCAGAGTTTCTGCGCATGGAGTGGCTTGGCAGCGTGTACACCTCGGGAGTTACAGCGCAGAAAGCGGCTTTACTGCACAGAAACTTGCCAGTGAAGACAAGGCCTTAGCTTTGCAGTGACCCTGTGGTGTGTGGCCCGGGGCAATTGCCATGCTTGCTACCCTTTAATGCCAGCCCTGGCTTTTATATGCAGAAAAACAGCTGTTGTTGCACAGGTGGGCCGTGGAGTTTTTATAGCATGTTGCAAGAGCCTCAGAAAGAAAAAGGTTGAGAACCCTTGGTCTAGATTGTTTTAAAACACTGGGCACTTGTAACCATTCCCTGCTCTGTTCTCAGCCACATGCAGAAATAACATAAGAAAGATAACAGCTAGGGTACTGAACTAGCACTCAGGAGACCTTGGTTTACTTCCTGGCTCAGCCATAAACTTCCTGTGGACCGTAGGCAATTCACCTAATCTATCTAGAGCTGTAATTATTAATTATAATAATGAATTAATTACTGTAATTCTTCCCTACCTTACAGGGGCATTGTGAGGATAAAACCCATTAATGACTGAGACACACAAAGGTGATGACGGCTGTACAAGTACCTAGACAGAAAAATGGATGATTCAAACAGCATGTCCTATTCTAAGAATGCAGGATCCCACGTTTGTCCCAAATATCTGTAGGCCGTACAGGATGGTTCCAACCACTTAGCTACCTGCCTGCATCCTCTTTGGGGTCACCTCTTCTGACATGGCTCCAGCCAGTATTGCTTTTGCCATTTCTTTTACTGCTGCCACTGGTCTCCACCTGCTGCTGCTGCTGCTGCCGCCAGATGTTTCCCTGGAGCTGGGTTGCCTCATCAGCTCTTTGACTGCCCCAAGCAGGGGCGGCTCTAGGCACCAGCAAAACAAGCTGGTGCCTAGGGCGGCAAAATCTAGGGGGCGGCAAAAGGCTGGGGCCCCAGCTCATCCTGCGGCCGGGGGGGGGGCGGCAGGCTGGGGCCGGCGGACCTGCCGCAGTCATGCCTGCGGGAGGTCCACTGGAGCCCCGGGATGACTGGACCTGCCGCAGGCATGAGTGCGGAGGGGGCGCTCGTCCCGCGGCTCGGCTGGACCTCCCGCAGGCATGACTGCGGCAGCTCAAGCGGAGCCGCCGGACCCGCGAACCGTCCGCAGCCGCGGGAGGTCCAGCCGAGCCACGCGGGACCAGCGGTCCCTCTACAGTCATGCCCACGGGAGTTCCGCTGCTCCCGCGGCTCCGGGGCGCCTCCCGCGCATGACTGCTTGGGGCGGCCAAAAAGGTAGAGCCGCCCCTGGCCCCAAGTGTGAGAACAGCAGCTGACACACTCAGGGATAGCTCGAGTTCTTGATCCCTGACACAAGGCGTTGGGTAAGAGGCAAAGATGTAGAAATGGCTCTTGGAATAAAGCTTCTAAGGGTCTGTCTACACTGCAGCTGGCAGGGTGCTTCCCAGTGTGGGTGGACAGAAAAACACTAGCTCTGCTCAAGCTAGCATGCTAAAAATAGCCATGTGGACACAGTGGCACAGGCGGCACTATGGACTAGCCCCCTAGTACAGACCAGGGTTGTGGGGAGGCTTGCACGTGGGTGACTAACCTGTGCCACCAGCTGTGCTGCAGCATCCACACAAAGCTGGTGCGTGTCTGTCTACCTGGACTGGCTGTGTGTGTGTGTGTCAGTCTCAGCTGCAGTGTGGACAGACCCTAACAGTCCCAGCTGCTGACAACTGGGAATGTGAAAGAGGCAGGCTGGAAGAGGAAGATGAATCCCCAATCAGCACCAGATTTGGACTCATCCTATTTCAATTTACACGGTGTTATGTCTCCCAAAATCCAATTGGAAAATTGCACCTTTTAATTTAACTACAATTGGACAGGGGGAAGGGAGGGAAAATGCTGTGAGCAGCCCAGTGTTTACCACTGGATCTGTTAAAGCCCAGAAGGAAAGGAGCCAGGGAAGGGGAAGTGGGAGGAGAAGTGAGGTTCCAGGAATTGTTAGCTGCATTTACAGGAAAAATATAATGACCCTCCGTTTCTGGAACAGAGTGACAGGCAGTGTTACAGTAATGGAGCTGTTTGGCTGTAAAACCTGTGCACATCTCTTCCTCCTGCACCTCTGCTAGTACACCTCACTGTGCAGACGTTACTCCTGTATCTCTGGCAAAGGCAGAGGGGCAAGTCTCTGCATTCTGGAACATCTACCATGCAGCAAAGTAGTAGCCGTGGTGCAAATAATTTAAAGAAACACGACAAAATCCAAACCTTTGTAGAGTCCTGGAGTCTTAGCTGGTTCCAAGTTCTTTAGGAGGGATAGAGAGCGTAAAGAATCCTAGCTCCGATTTAGCAAGTATACTGCAAAGATGAGAGATGATTCAGTTTCACTGGGATACAGCTCATAAATATGGAAAGCTTTTGTGGTGTACTTCCTTTTAAATGTCCAAAAGGAGCAGTTCCTGAGAGACAGGAAAGTGAAGACCTTGGAATAACTGTAGGAGTGAGAAGGCTGTTTTTTATGTTTCAATAATAGGATTTTCTAGGTCGGGAATTAAGAGCAGCGGGATTCATTCTTCCCAGGTCATCTTGTCGTGTCCTCCTACTGCGTCCTGCCACATCTGTGCACGTGCTATTACACCTCGCTGTGCACACGACCACTGCACTCTGCCAGGTCACTGGAGGAGCATTCACACTCAAGCAGCCAGCGTTGCAGGGAGATGCTGCATATTTTGAGGCTGTCTGCTGCAGCCACAGGTATTGGGGCCAATGACGTAGCCCCACCAGATCATCGCATCTCTAGACTGACCAGCTCCAGTGCAGGGTTGATTAAGGCAACGCTACGTAGTCCGGGGCTCATCAGCAATGGGTGGCTGGTGCTTGACTGGTAGGAGCTGGAGCTACTCTTCTTTGCCATAATGGAACCCTTGTCTTTCAGATTAGATGTGCCCAGAATCTAAATGAACTAACATTGGTTCTTTGGATCCTTAGTTAACAAACTGATTGTAACCTTCCCCATTGCAGTCCTAGTCCTCCTTTATTTATAGCTGTAATATCTCTGCAATTTGTGGTCTAAGTTTGCCCAGTTTCAAACTGAAAAGGAAAATGACAATGAGTGTCTAATCTTGCAACCTTCATGAGGAAGCCATAGGACCATACTTCTCAACTTGTCATCAGTCTTCATCTTCCTTTCTCTAGAATCACTGGAAAGATCTAAAAATGCATCCTACTTATCACACACCCTGTTAGTTATCATGGAGCAAATTCAGCCCAGGTGTAATTGAGTGTAACTCGACTTGCTGACGTTGCACCCACCTATATTAGGTCTGAATTTGGCCCTATTTGCTAAATAAAGGAAAACTGGATTTGTACTGATCTCTCTTTCCTGTGAGATATGGACGACACGGTGTTCATGTTTTTTAGTGCATATGCAAGAGACCTCTAAGAAACTCAGCAGTTTTGTTTTGTTTTGGGGTTCATAGATCTGACTCAAAGCCCACTGAAATCTATGGGAAGATTCCCTTGGCTTCAAAGCAGGGCCGGCTCTAGGCACCAGCAAAACAAGCAGGTACTTGGGGTGGCTCATTTCCAGGGGGCAGCATTCTGGCCATCCTTTTTTTTTTTTTTTAACTCACTTCCTCTCCTCTCACAACTCTGCAGAAGTGGAGCCACGGAGCAGCTGGGGATCCAGCATGGGAGCTGAGAACCCACAGGACCCTGGGAGCTGTAGTTTCTTGCCTAGCTCCCTGCCTATAGAGCCAGCCCTGGAGCAGGGAAAGAACTACATTTCCCAGCAATCCCTTGGCAGCTATCAACAGGAAAGGGAGGGGTAGGGAGTGAGGTAGCTGAGCCATGCTGTGAGTCGAAAGGGGTGGCACTGTGAATGGGGAACAAGTGTGCCCAAGGAGTAGAAGGCTTTGCCCCGGATGTCCCTGTCAGAAGACTTCCCCAGACTGCATTAGGGATACTGGTGTGACCTCACCTCGCAGCCCACAAAGAAGGAATTGGGTGGACTAAATGGACAGTACATCTCTCTATCTGAAGCCTAGCAAGAGAGGTACGTGGATCCCACTAGAATTTAAAATGAAAAGTAAGGGAGGGGAGGCTCCGCTAGGGGACTTCAGCAGCTTTAGATACAGTACCAGGCATGTAGGAGGATTTCCACTTCTGAACCATGGAAGCAGAAATTGACTTTTCCTTTCTAGATTTAGCTAATATTCAGAAAGGGAATCTAGCACCTGCCTTCCAAATTTGAACACCCTCAAAATTCAGGAGTGCTCAAGCTCAATTTGGGCAGCTGTTACTTCATTTCTCCCAAATCAAATATACTGATCCACTGTAACTTGCTGTAGAAAAAGTAGGATAAGAAATGAAGAAGCAAGAAATGCTTCCCAGTGGTTTTTAGGACTGGAATTGCTATTTTCAACAGCTATTGCCCTTTTTTAAAAAAAAAGTTTTATTTGTTTAAAAGGAAGACCGTGATATTGCATTGGCAAATTCCCCAAAGAAACAAAGAGTGGAATAAAAGGATAATGAAGGCATCTCAACTTTTCCTCATTTATGTAGGACAGTCTTATAATATGCATCCAGATATCCTCCAATCACACAAGCTGAAAATTGTTCCACTTTACTGCAGTTCTGTAACCATATGGGAACCAATCCTGTCTGTGTTCTGTGCACATCCAAAATTCCTGCTGAATGACCCGCACTGGGAGTGAGTTACCAGTGACCCAGGGCTGGGGCGGAAGGAGGGTGCAGGTTGTGGGGAGAGCCCGGGGCTGGGGCGGCAGGGGAGTGTGGGTGGGGGGTGGGGAGAGGGCACTGGTGGGAGGGAAAGGAGGGAGCCCAGGGCTGGGGCAGCTGGGCAGTGCGGGGGGGAGGGGAGCCCAGGGCTGGGGTGGGGGACAGCCAACAAAATTTTTGCATGGGGCAGCAAAAAACCTAGAGCCAGCCCTGCTTCAAAGACATTTAGATCAGGAGCCACATGAACATTTTCTTTGGTTACAGTCTTCATCTGTCCACCTCCCATGAGTTTTCGGTCTGAACAAAGCCAAGTTCTCCAAGTGAAACTCCATTTCATGTGGCTGAAATGTCAAAAGCCACAACCACAAATGCAGTATAATAACAATATAGTAACCCTGGACCATGGAGACCTGAGAGCAAGTCCCTGCTCTGCCATAGACTCCCTGTGTGACTTGGGCTAATCACTTAGGTCCAGCTCTTGAAAGATATTTAGGTGCCTAATTCCCATTGATTTCAGCGGAAGTTTGGAGTCTAAATACCTTTGAGGATCTGGGCTTCAGCCTCTCTGTGCCTCAATTCCCACTCTGTAAAAGGGGGTTAATAGCTTTTCCTTACCACACAGGGGTGGTGTGCGGATAAACATCAAACATTATGAGAGGCTCAGATATAATGGTGATGGGGTTATATAAGTACCTTAAATAGCTAGTGAGATGCATAGATTTCATTGAGAAACCATCAATCTGATTGTGATGCAGAGTCAAAAATTGACCCAGGATCTCTCAACACTGGGATCAGGATTTCTTTTACATCTGTGAACGATAGCAAACCTTATGATGAATGTGCTTTGAGATTCAAGTTTGAGATTAAACCTGAACAGGTGAGCATGGGATGATTTTGGAACTCAGTGTGAACAGTTAGCAAAGCTCTAGTATTTCATTTTTCTTTGTCTCTTGATGAGATCCTCCACTGCAAGATCTGAAAGCTTCAGAGCATGTAAACAGCTCGGCTGCACTGCATGCTATTGTGATCCTTTGATCATTTTAATTGCCATGTTTAACAGAGCTTGAGCTATTTAAAAAAAAATTCATGTTCTTTAAGATAAGAGAATTATTAGAGTGATATCTGCTCTGTTAAAACAATACAATATTTCATTTGCTTCATCATATGTTTTATGATTGTGAGATGCTGCCTAGTATGGAAAATGCGTGATAAAGACAACTTTTGGGAAGCTGATTAAGCTGTTTACTTAAACATGAGCTTAGCTTTGTCTTTTGTATAACACAGAGTAGTAAGATTTGGCTTTCTCCTGCACTGACGGGGCAAGCTGCCTGTGTAGACAATGGTAGTTCATCCACTTATCTGTCTGCCTCCTGCACAGGTTGGCTGACTGCTCACTTCCCATTTGGCTGGGGATTATGACACTGTCTTTAAACTAGGGTCTCTTGCTTAGCAGCAAAAATGTGCAGCCTTTGCACCTCTAGAACATTTTACATAGTAGGCTTTCCTACCTTTCCTTCCTAATCTTATCAGAGTAATTTGAATACAAAACAAGGCCGCAGGTTTCTAAGTATTATCTAATCACTAATCTCTCTTTATGTGTGTGTGCCTGGGTGTTTTGGGGAAAGATCAGAATTGCCTATTGATAGGATAATGCTCTCCTCTACTGAAGAGGGCTTGCCAGCTGTGCAGCTTTGACAATATTACATTGGGTATTATAAAATGTCACTCATCCAGTGTCTTCTTCCAGTAAATGTGACCGTTGTTTAGATAAATAGGGTTTGCTCTTTATCTAAGCTCTGCTGTACAGTAATGAGGAAGAACAAGTGATAAGCAAAACCTCAGGTGCCTATGGTTGTACAAAACAGTCAAATTTATCTGAACCTGTGGGCTAACTCTCTCCTGCCAAAACAGGCCCAACTTCTTGCTGCTTTGGGTGGATTTTGCTTGAGGTGTGGCATGAGGTCCACTGGCTTGCTAAGCCCTACAGTCTCCACTTTCTTTGTCATGCGGCCGGTGATGTCTCACTCCCCAGCTGAGGGACATGGTTCTCTTGGGCTTGGCCAGGCAGTTTCTTTCCCCTGCAGTCCAATCAGTTTCCTCTAAGGGGGATGACTGAATGGCTTGCACTGATGCTTCAGCACCCCTGGTTGCTCTTGTTGATCTGACACTTTTGAATGTAAAAGGCTCAATGCAGCAAGGGGAAAATCTCAAGCGCGTGATATCCCTCTCTCTCAGTTTCCCTCCTACCCTGATTTAAAACCCAACAGCCTTCTACTCAGTAGTTACCCCACACACTGTAGTGGCACTGTTGCCAGGTACTGGTGGAGGAATAGTGTGGCACTTTTGCATAATGATAGCTAAATCGTTCTAACCATCCTGGTGGGAGGGATTTGAATGCATCTCCCAGAAGTTAATTCTGAAAGTGAGTGAAGGGAACTGGCCATTCAGTCATACTCTGAGGATAAACTGAAGACGGGGTGGTATGGTCGTCCCCTAGACCTACCCCTTCCCCTTTTCCCCCAAGAAGATTTGCCTCTGCAGGTAAGAAGCAGAGCAAAGATATGGTTGGAGGATGTAGGTCCATCTTGAGACCTCTTTGGATGGGGTGACCTTAGCCAAACTTTCCTGAAGGTCCAAATATTGTTTTTGTGTTGAAGGCTGGATAAACGTCCCTATGTGTGTGGGTTCTGTAGTGTCCCTTGCAATAGATGAGAGAAAGGACTCAGATGTGGTACCCACAGAAGGGATTCTCCACTCGGGACATTAGAGGCATGGAAGTTATTATTAATTATTTCTATTACAGTAGAACCTAGAGGCCCCAGGCAGAATCCGGACCCTGCTGGGTGTTGTACCAACATAAAATGATAGTCAGTCCTTACCCCAAAGAACATGTGCAGTCTAAGGCTCTGATCCTATGAACTACCCAGGGAGGGATGGGCTGCCTTCACAGGGGCTCTGTGCTGGCTCAGGGAACAACAGAAGAATGGCCATACTGGGTCAGACCAATGATCTGTTTAGCCCAGTACCCTGTCTTCCGACAGTGGCTGAGGCCAGATGGCTCAGAGGGAATGAACACAATAGGACAAATTATTGAGTGTTCCACCCCCCTGTCATCCAGTCTCAATGTCTGGCAATCAGAGGCTTAAGGACACCCAGAGCATGGGGGTTGCATCCCTGACCATCCTGGCTAATAGCCATTGATAGACCTATCCTCCAAGAACGTAGCTAGTTCTTTTCTGAACCCAGTTATACTTTTGGCCATCACCGCATCTCTTGGTATCCATCAGCATGAAGCAGCTAGCAAGATCAGGGTCTAAGCTCCCCGGCTCTCAAGCTTGCGGACTAAGAAAAAAGCTTGGGTTTCACATTGTCACTACCCAGGATCTACCTAAGGGTATGTCTACACTGCAGTCAGGAGTGGAGCTGCCATGCTAAAAAGAGCAGTGTAGCGTGGTGGCCTGAACTACCCCTTCAAGTACATACCCGGGGCGGGATCGTACTTAGGCAGCTAGCCTGTGCCACTGTGGCTACACTGCTATTTTTAACGAGCTAGCTAGATCCAAGCTTGTTGGGTGTGCCTACCTGTGCAGCAATCATGCCTCCTGATTGCAGGGTAGGCGGTGTACCTGAAGGCATAGCCTGCATCGAGCAGTCATGGCACAGATTGCCGACTATATTGTGGCTTTTTGGTGTATTTTTTTGAACCCAGTTATGAACCTTGGTGTGATTTGTCCATGTCAGAAGAGTTTTCCGCATTGTGACTTGCCTCAGGTTTTTTCACCAATGCTGATTGGGGCAGCAAAAACCCTGGAGCCGGCCCTGTTTAGCAGCAGGCATAAGTCAACGGTCTTCAAAGTTCCTATGCCATTTGGCACCAGCGGCTGTCTGGCTCTGTATATTTATTGATAGTAACTGCATGATGTTTTTTCCCCTCAGCAGCTGCATGCAGTATCACCGGCATGGAACTGTACAGGACACACACACTTTCTCATAGCGAGTAATTTTGACTTCTAGTTGCATGCCAGCCCCCCAGCCCCATAGATTCACTGTTAGCCTTGTCTGTATGTTGCATTATGATTGATTTTATTACTTTTGTGGCTTTTGCTGAAAATTTGAAATCTTATTTCTGATGCTTAAGCAAACTAGAAAATGGCAACCATTTCTCCACCTCCAAGATGTAAACACAGAAGAACCCTGATGTTCACACACAGACATGCCCTTTTAAGATATAGGGCTGGGAATCATCTATCATTGTCTGTTTATTCTCTATAGTTCTTTATGTTCATATACCACCCCATCCCCATGGCAGCTATGCGTCTGTGAAGATGCTATATTGACAGCCCTGGAAACTGAAATACTCTCAAATATATCGAAAGAGCAGCTTTGCAAGCTTGTCAGGTTATGTGTCTCAAACTTGACCTCTAGGGATTACCTCTAGTGGTGAGAAGGTAGTTCATTCTCTATGCTGATTTTAATTCTTGTCCTTTCTGATCAGATTCTCAATCAGTGCCAGCTGGGCTGTGGAAACCTGTCCGCTAGGAACTAGATTGACACCACAAGATTATTTCAGATATAGTAGGTCACCAGACAGCTGTCTCCTACTATGAATCTGGGCTGGATTTGAACTGGTGCCCCAAAGGCAGAAGCCTCTTCATCCCCTAACATTCCCTCAAGCCATCCGGTCTCCAAAAGGAGCTCTTCAAACCTCGAAATAACGTCATGTTACAGAGACTGCTAAAGACGTTAGATTACATCTGGAAATCGCACAGGGGTGAAACACTTCCCTTGCTTTTAACACTAAATTGCTTCATTATAATTTCCAGCAAGAGAGCGTGTGATTCGTCATGTGCATTGTTGTCTTTCTCAATTAATGCTTTCCACAGGAGTTCAGGTTTAAGCATCTCCCTTTCTCTTCCCAGGCTCTCCACATTTCCCAGACTGTTTTCCAGAGCTAGAGATCATTCCATTTCCGAGATGCTGCATTTCTCACCTGCTGATTGCAATTAGCAACTGCCAGCTGGGACCTGGTGTGCTGCTGAAGAGCTAACAAGAAGTGGAGAGCAGCATGAGGCCTAGACAGTGCGTATGCTTTGAATATATAAAAATGCTGCTTTGTGTTTATGAGAACACACCACTGCAAACAGATTTCCATGCTCCTACATGAATGTAGCTTACTTTCCTTGGTGCCATAGTTTACGTATTACTTTTTTACACAATACAATCATGGGTTTACTAGTAAGGAAACGGGGGAGCGGGGGCGCGGAAATAAAGAATAGCATAGGTAAAAGCGAAGCCAACAGCGACCTTGTTAAGCAAACCTTTCACATAGTACTATCCTCAGGCACTGTCAGTCATGATGGGGCCAAGTTACCTCTGTTTGCATCAAAAGAAGCTCATTAGACTGACAGCTAAAACTCCAGAGGCTGAGAGGATCTGCCCATAGGCTTAGCTGAAATTACAGTGCTGTAGCATTCAGGAGAACTGAGCTTGTGGGTATCTCTGGGATTCATGCTCTCTGGGGTCAGACTGTACCTGCCAACTGCCAGAGGGAAAAGAGCACAAGGAATCTCCCTGCTTCGTGCCACACAGGAGCTGACCATGATTAAAATCCTTGCCCTTATCTGAAAGCAAGCTCCCTGCTAGTGCTTCCATGGGTGCTAGCCTCTCCAAAAGGATGGAGGGGCCCTTTAAGGGGCAGAGCAATAGCCATGTGGTGAACTCTGGAAGGTGTTGGGCTTCCCTGAGGGTATGTCTACACTACGGGATTATTCCGATTTTACATAAACCGGTTTTGTAAAACAGATTGTATAAAGTCGAGTGCACGCGGCCACACTAAGCACATTAATTCGGCGGTGTGCATCCATGTACTGAGGCTAGCGTCGATTTCCGGAGCGTTGCACTGTGGGTAATTATCCTGTAGCTATCCCATAGTTCCCACAGTCTCCCCTGCCCATTGGAATTCTGGGTTGAGATCCCAATGGAAAAACAGTGTCATGGGTGATTCTGGGTAAATGTCGTCACTCAATCCTTCCTCCGTGAAAGCAACGGCAGACAATCATTTCGCGCCCTTTTTCCCTGGATTGCCCTGGCAGACGCCATAGCATGGCAATCATGGAGCCCGTTTTGCCTTTTGTCACTGTCACCATATGTGTACTGGATGCTGCTGACAGACGCGGTACTGCACTGCTACACAGCAGCATTCATTTGCCTTTGCAAGGTAGCAGAGACAGTTACCAGTCATATTGCACCGTCTGCCATGCCATTGTAAATTGGCGATGAGATGACGGTTATCAGTTGTTCTGTACCGTCTGCTGCTATCATGGGTGCTCCTGGCTGGCCTCGCTGAGGTCGGCCGGGAGCGCATAGGCAAAAATGGGAATGACTCCCTGGGTCATTCCCTTCCTATGTTTTGTCTAAAAATAGAGTCAGTCCTGCCTAGAATATGGGGCAAGTGTACTAGAGAACCAGAGAGCACAACCGCTCCATGTCAGAGCCCCAGAGATCCCGCAGAAATGATGAGCTGCATGCCATTCTAGGGGGTGCCCCTGCAACAACCCCACCTGTTGCTTCCCTCCTCCCCCAACCATCCTGGGCAACCGTAGCAGTGTCCCCCCATTTGTGTGATGAAGTAATAAAGAATGCAGGAATAAGAAACACTGAGTTTTTAGTGAGATAAAATGAGGGGGGAGGAAGCCTCCAGTTGCTATGATAGTCCAGGCAGTACAGAATCTTTTCTTTAGACATGAAAGGGGGGGGGCTGATGGAGCTCAGCCCCCAGTTGCTATGATGAGGACGGTTACCAGCTGTTCTGTACCATCTGCTGGGAATGACCAGGAGTCATTCCTATTTTTACCCAGACGCCCCCGGCAGACCTCACTGAGGCCAGCCAGGAGCACTCACAGGATGATGACGAGGATGGCTATCAGTCCTTCTGTACTGTACCGTCTGCCACCGGGGAGGGGAGGGGAGAGGATGTTGCGGTTTAGCGCTGCAGCACCCCGTCTACCAGCAGCATGCAGCACCCTATGTCTAGGGTGACATTGAAAAAAGGTGAGAAACAATTTTTTCCCTTTTCCTTCAGCGGGGGGAAGGGTGTAAATTGATGACAGACACCCTGAAACACCGGGGAAAATGTTTTTGACCCTTCAGGCATTTGGAGCCCAGCCAAGAATGCAAATGCTTTCTGGAGACTGCGGAGACTGTGGGATAGCTGGAGTCCTCAGTCCCCCCTCCCTCCCTCCATGAGCGTCCATTTGATTCTTTGGCTTTCCGTTACGCTTCTCACGCAGCACTGTGCTGAGTCCCTGCTGTGGCCTCTGTTTATCATATATTGGAGATTTTTTCAAATGCTTTGTCATTTCGTCTTCTGTAATGGAGCTCTGATAGAACAGATTTGTCTCCCCATACAGCGATCAGATCCAATATCTCCATGCTGGAGCTCTTTTTGGATTTGGGACTGCATCGCCACCCGTGCTGATCAGAGCTCCACGCTGGGCAAACAGGAAATGAAATTCAAAACTTCGCAGGGCTTTTCCTGTCTACCTGGCCAGTGCATCCGAGTTCAGATCACTTTCCAGAGCGGTCACAGTGGTGCACTGTGGGATACCGCCTGGAGGCCAATACCGTCGATTTGCAGCCACACTAACCCTAATCCGACATGGCAATACCGATTTCAGCGCTACTCCTCTCGTCGGGGAGGAGTACAGAGATCAGTTTAAAGAGCCCTTTATTTCGATATAAAAGGTCTCATTGTGTGGACGGGTGCAGGGTTAAATCGGTTTAACGCTGCTAAATTCGGTTTAAACGCGTAGTGTAGACCAGGCATGAGGCACAATGTCTGCTGGTCCTCCCAATGGGGCAGAGAGGTCTCTCAGCACTGCCAATGCTAGGAGGTGCTTATTAGGCACAATGAAGGCCCAAGGTGGCACATTCTGGAAGCATGCTCAGTACCTAGTGGGGGAGGGTGGGTAACCTTTCACAAATTTCCCCAGCAAGGCGACTGTGCTCATCTGAAATGCTAAACTGAGATGTGCCAGGTGACATGCACAGACAGGCAGAGTGGGGGAATATAAAAATATAATCTCCTTTTGCTCCAGCCACATGTGGCATGCACAGGCCTAGTCAGTCTTTGAGTGGGTGAGGCAGCTGGTGCTTTGCAGCTGCTGTCTGTGTTATCAATACTCTGCTTTCTTTGATCCAGTATAGCCCTAAAGCATTGCAATGCCCGTGTCACTCATTTTTAGCACTTCATCCTCTCCCTGTGTGTGGTCGTGGTGTGTATGGTATTCTGCATGTACTGTAATGCAGCAAACCCAGGACTTTGCAGGACGTAGGCCCTGTTGGTCTGAACACTCAGCTCAAGCTCTGCAGGGGGCTCAGTATTGTAACTGCCACTTGGTCGTATGGCCAGCGTATCATGAGTTCAAAGGCAAGAGCTGTAGATGAACTAAAGGCTATGTCTTGTGGGCTCTCTAGCACCTATTTCCCAGTAACTTTCCCTACGTTCTCCTGCTGCTTGTCAAGACGTTTGGATTAAGGCTGACGGAAAGGGTAAATATGCTTAGCGTAGTTCAGAAGTCCCAAAGGACAGTTCTGTAGGAGGATACAAAGATAATTCTGCCCTTTGGCCACCTCATCAAGGGAGCCCCTTCCAGTTTGCCTCTTGCTTTGTGGGTGATAGTCTTTGCTACTTAGATCTTGCAAGTCTGGCTTGACTCTGCTTCCTGGTCTTATTTAATATTCTCGTTGGCCCACCGACTCCTCTACAGTTAGTCTTGTTGATGATCCCATTGTGACGGGTTCCCCCCGGGGTGCCACTTATAACTGGGATATCACTGAGCTCGCCTGTCCACTAGCCTGGGTTCCCCTTACTCTGTGCTGCTGTGATAGGCTCTCAAGCTCCCTTCGAGCACACACACAAGCAGAGACACACCCAGCTGCAGCTTTATTCACACAGTTGCTGAGATCAGCTCTGCATGGGAGATCTCAGCTAAGGAATTGCCCAGCATGCAAGTGCACTCCCCCTCTGGAGTGTAAACCCAAAATTGTGTCGTCTTGCGCTGCACAGAGAACGATACAGTGTAAGCTCATAAAATTCACCCTCTCCCTCAGTGTGGAGAGAGAGATGCAACAGCTTTCTGCCCCAAGTCTGAGTTCCACACTGGTTTTAGAGAAAAAACAAAACAAATGTATTAACTACGAAAGAGAGATTTTTAAGTGATTATAAGGAATAGCAAAGAGATCAAAGCAGATTGCCTCAGTAAATAAACAAAAACCCCAAACTGAGCTTAACATACTAGATAGGTAGAATATAAATTAGCAAATTCTCACCCTGAGTGATAAACAGGCTGGTAGATTCTTAAGGCCTTAAGTTGCCTTGGCTTTCTTAGGTTTTCATACACAGGCTAAAACTCCTTCTAGCCTGGGACCTTGACTTCCCACTTCCCACAGTTCAGTCTTTGTTCCTCAGGTGTGTTGTTGTAGGGAAAGTGAAGTGCCCCCATGATATCATTTTTCCCTTTTATATCTTCTCCCTACTTGCTGGAAAGTTCTTTTGCTGTGACCTAGGTCAAACAGTTCCCATTGCATGGTGCTGTCTCTGAGCGGTTTCTCTTGTACACAGTTCCTGGAGTAATCCTTGTGCTTGTGTGTATTTCCCCATTAACATGGTTTGGTCTTTTTACTATCGTATCCTGAAAGGCTGCTTGTGGGTGTTTCCAACCTCAGGACATGTTTCAGCAACACATAAATAGCCAAACTTCATATACAATGACAGCACATACAATCCAATGAGATATTACTGTCTAGCAGATCAAGACTTTTAGAATGACACCTCACAAGGCATACTTTGTATAAGTCATAACCTAATTACATGACAGTGGTAAATATTGGGGTGGCAGGGTGTCAGAGCCATCTCTTCTTTATGGCCTCTACCTGTAGGTGACAGACCACAAGCCCTGAAGTAGTTACTGGAAAGCACATTCCATGACCAAATTTCCTGTGTGTAGCTCATTCCTGCTTCATGTCCAGTCACCCAATTCACTAACACTCGTTTACTCTCTGCTGTGCTTGGTACTGCTTCCCGAGTGAGTCAGGACCCCTTTGAAATAGGGCTAACTCTTTAAGGACTTGAACAAGTTTTGGGACTGCAGCACCCTTGAATAGTGGCTAAGGCATCTCCCCTTTAGAGCCTACCACATAGTGTAATCATGCTAACCCTTCCCCAGGTTATTACCTCTCTAAGCATGATACAGCCATTCAGGTACTATCCTTTCAAGTCTGCCCTGGCAGATTATTCCTCCTTAGGTTTCAAAGGCTCTCTGTCTGCAGATGTTTGGCTGAATGTTCAGCTGCTCTCCTCTGGATTTCCCATTCAGCCAGGAAGAAGGAGGCTGAGGTATTCTGGGCACAATGGCATTTTCTACTCCAAGAATGAATCTTCTCCAGGTCCCAGGACAGATCTACCTGCACATTATTTCTCCATGGTAGAAACTCTCTGCTGGTTCTTTTCTTTTCCATGGGACTCTCTGAGCTGCATTTAAGCTGAGAAACGTAAGGAATTCTCTGCTGGTTTAATACCATTCTAGATCCACTAGTCCTAACAACAGTGAGAGCAGCAGTGTAAGCCAATAGGTATTATTACCACCATATGAGCCTCCAGTTCTTTCATAGTGACCTGCATCGTTTTGGGGAAATGATTCTAAAAACCAATCTGGGGCAGTGACTGTCTCTTTATGCTTGTTTCTGCAGAGCACTGCACAATGGGGCCCTGATCCTTGATTCCCTAAGCACCTACTGTGTTACTACTATCAATAATAATGTCATTAGAGAAGCTGATCAAGAAGGAAGCAGGCAGAGGCACGGTTTCATCAGACATCTTCAGCAAGTAAACCCTGGGGATCCACTCTGTGGCCATGAGAGTGGTCAGCAGGGCTACCCATTGCTCCTGAAGATTTTTTTTAAAGGGGTGTTGATAGAAGGGAACTGTCTGACAAAGAGGAATGGAGAATAGCAGTGGAAGAGAGGGTAAGCAATGGGGAATTTTAGGGTGAGAATGGAAGAAAGGAGAAATGTAGAACTGGAGGAGAAATGAAAAGGTGGAAAGTCTTGGAAGGCATGGTGTATTGATAGCTGTTTTGGATTTGCACATTATTATTTTGAGTGCTGGGGTTTCCTGATCCTGCTTGCAGGCCAGGGGGCTCTGTAGCAAAGCATGCAATCAGAGTCAGTCTTGGAAAAATCAGCTTAAAGCAACATGGGCTTCAGTGGTGCCTCCCTGTCTTCAGGAGCAGCCTGTTTTCTCTCTCTGTGTATTTGAGTTCTTGTGTGCTATTGTTTTGTATTCTAAGAAATAAAGTAATGCTATGTTACAACCTTCCAGCAAGAGTATGTATGTTTTTATCTACTTTCTGTGTGTATGCTGTGAACATAACAAAAGAAGGAACAGACAAAGAAGGGGGAGACACAGAAATAGCTAAACCAGTGAAGGAGGAAGGATAGCTCAGTGGATTGAGCATTGGCCTGCTAAACTCAGGGTTGTGAGGTCAATCCTTGAGGGGGGCCACTTAGGGATTTGGGGCAAAATCAGTACTTGGTCCTGCTAGTAAAGGCAGGGGGCTGGACTCAATGATCTTTCAGGGTCCCTTCCAGTTCTATAAGATAGGTATATCTCCATGTATTATTTTATTATTTAACACAGTAGAATGAAAAGAATATGCTAAAAGGAGTGCATGAAAATAGGAAATCAAAGGGAAAATGAAACAGAGGGATGGAATAAGGGAAAGAAAGAGCAAAAAGAAAGGAACACTTTCCATTTGGATTGAATAACAATTGTATTCGTGAAGCCATACACTCCTCCTACATGTCTACTAAGATTTCCAAATCCATAGCAGATTCCTATCCATCTGAGATAAGCATTGTAATTCATTACTCACTCAGCTTCATATTTCCACATTTCAGTCAGGTGGTGCCTGCCCCTATGCAAGAATCCTTTTCCCTCCTGCCCCCTTAGGTACATAAGAACATAAAAATGGCTATACTGGGTCCGACCAAAGATCCATCAAGTCCAGTATCCTGTCCTCTGACAGTGGCCTTTGGCAGGTGCCCAGAGGGAATGAACAGACAGGTTATCAAGTGATCCATGCCCTGTCACTCAATCCCAGCTTCTGGCAAACAGAGGCTAGGGACACCATTCCTGCCCATCCTGGCTAATAACCATTGATGGACCTATCTTCCATGAATCTATCTAGCTCCCTTTTGAACCCCGTTATAGTATTCGCCTTCACAACACCCTCTGGCAAGGAGTTCCAGTGTCCAGTTGACAGTGTGTTGCATGAAAAAATACTTTCTTGTGTTTGTTTTAAACCTGCTGCCTATTAATTTCATTTGGTGGCCCCGAGTTCTTGTGTTATGAGAAGGAGTAAATAACACTTCCTTATTTACGTTCTCCACACCACTCAGGATTTTATAGACCTCTATCATTTCCCCCCTTAGTCATCTCTTTTGCAAGCTATAAAGTCCTAGTCTTATTAATCTCTCCTCATACGGAAGCCGTTCTATACCCCTAATCATTTTTGTTGTCCTTTTCTGAACCTTTTCCAATTCAAATATATCATTTTTGAGATGGGGTGACCACATCTGCACACAGTATTCAAGATGTGGGTGTACCATGGATTTATATAGAGGCAACATGATATTTTCTGTCTTATCATCTATCCCTTTCTTGATGATTCCAAACATTCTGTTCGCTTTTTTGGCTGCCGCTGCACTTTCAGTGGATGATTTCAGAGAACTATCCACAATGACTCCAAGATCTCTTTCTTGAGTGGTAACAGCTAATTTAGACTCCATCACTGTATATGTATAGTTAGGATTATGTTTTCCAATGTGTATTACGGTACAGTCCCAGTACTTGCTCTCTCTGAATACAAGGACATTGCAATCTGTGGGCGGCCCTAGATTCTCTTAAATGGGCAGGGAGTGGTGGGGCCTTGATCCACCCCCATGCACTAATTAGCAGAGCAGGTCCTGCAAGGTGAGAACACAGGCAGCACACTCCCCCTCCATGACAAGAGGCAATACATCTGCCTCAGGCTCAATGCCTCTAGAGCTCCCACTGTTGCCAAAGAATTGTGGGGTTTATGATGAAAGCATGAAATCTGCCAGAGATTTAGGGAATGGCCTAATAAAGATCTTCAGATCTGGGGCTATTGCCAATCCATGCCAAGTTGGCTGTGGCAGCTGTTTTAAATTCTGTATGCATTTTTTCTGCTGCTTATCATCTTAGACCATCCCAGTGCGTTTTTATTTTTATACATTAGTATTCCTATTGTCTTGGCTTGAGATTATACAAAAATATTAAGAATTAACATGCTCTGCAG
Organism: Mauremys reevesii; assembly: GCF_016161935.1. Taxonomy (NCBI): domain Eukaryota; kingdom Metazoa; phylum Chordata; order Testudines; family Geoemydidae; genus Mauremys; species Mauremys reevesii. The sequence goes on from NC_052623.1 coordinate 155,120,113, forward strand.
TGTATCACCAGAGAGTGTTTACTAAAATATTAATTATATAGAAAAACACCACAATACGTTTGCAAGGTTCTGTTCTGTTCATGACCAGAAAGCTACATTTCTCTTCGCTAATAATGATATTTCAGATTGATCTATGCGTACCATGCTATTGCCGTGTCTCAGAAAGATTGAAAGGGCAGCTTGCAGAAACATGCAGCCTACAAATGAATTAAGAAACAAAGTCTTTCAGAGTCTTCAGAATTTTGAAACGTCGCATTCCCCACAATTTTGGAAGGAGGAAAGCTGCAACTTGGTCTTGGAGATCTCCTTCGCTTGATAGGCTCTGTTAATGGCTTGGTTTTATCTTACAAAATCTTGTTTAGGTTATGCTTTAAGACTGTGGCATGTGTCATGCTTTTATCATATTTTTGCACAAATCTGATCAGCTAGTAGGTGACACACCTGCACATCATCCCCAGGGCAACTTTTACCTTTCCAGCCACATTTGGCTCCTTATTGTTTTCCCCTGGCAGAAAAAATTGGATCCGAAAAGAGAATTTTGTTTCCGGTTACTGAAAAGCCATTGTCTGTTTATGACACACCCAGCACCTATTACAATCCTCCTTCAAACCCTGGAAGCACCTATCAGAGCCAATTGGTGTGGCCCTTCAAGGGGCCCCAGCTTCTCCTGGCCCGCCTTAACTTGTCTTCAATTTGGTCAATACATGAGCCTAATTAAGGCTAGCAATCCCTTAATTTTAGGGCTTGCTGTCTCCTTCACTCTCCGGTTGCTGTCTCCCCTTTGCTGTCCTAAGCCTTTTTGCCTCCCTTTCCTTCTCTGTACTCTCCCCTTTATAGAAGGCCTTGTTTCCTCTATTGGCTGCAGCTCTGAGTGCCTGCCTCCATGTTTGGCAGCTCTGGCAGCTGCATGAGGGTGTGGTCGAGCTGCTTGCTTGTAAAGAGGGAAGACTCTCCTCCCTCCTCTCTCTAAGCTCAGAATGGGGTTTGTTGGCCCCATTACAGCACCTGCTGGTAGCAGAAGCAGCAGCAGAGTCTTTCAGAAGCCCCTACATTGAAACCACACACCATCCCCTCCCCATTCTCTGGGATGAGTCTCATCCTTATTTTTTTTTTAGTAGTAAATATTTATACTCTGGGAACACCCATATGACCCAATCAAGATTGCAGCCCCATTATGCTCTGGGGTGTGCAAACAGTCTTTCCTCCTTGGCTTCTTTTTGCTTCTCTTAGTAATCTGGAGAAAAGACAAGAAAGGGAAGCCCATCTTCTCACTCAGAAAGTGACACATTTTCTTCCCCCAAATCATTTCTGAAAGAATCAGCAGATCTTTTGAAAATGTTCATGGTCCCTGTCAGAGCCTAGAGAACACAATCACGGCTGGACATGATCATCAGAGGCACTGCAAAGGGGACTACTGGGCATCTGGGCAGAATCGAGCTGTAAGTTCTTGTGGCACAATAAAAGGATTTTTCAAGCTTGTTAAGGCCAAAGGAATTCCCTGAAGGATCAAGCTAAGCTATTGTCCACTAAAGGGTGGATAGGTGAAGGTCAGATGGTTTCATAATACTCCTGCAGTCTCTTCTTGTGGGTATATGCAGAATGGGTTCACATGTTTTCATTCTTAGGCCTGTTTCTTTTAGCCATTTGGTGTGATCCAGGAGGCCGCCACACATGTCTTCACTTTTGTGGTTACAGACTATGTAATCTAGGAAAATGTAGCAATTTACACAGCTATTTAAGGTCTTTACTAATTTCCCATTTTCAGGCCTGGCTCCCAGGAGAGTCACAAATGGGTTTGGATTTGTAGCCGTTTCAAACGCCGATGAAATAAAGGGAGAAAGAACCCTCTCTCCAAACCATTGAAGCAGCCTCCAGCCCCACAGAAAGTACTGTCGTATTGTTTGCCCTCAGAAACACTACGCTGCTAGCATCGATCTGCCTGGTTCCTTGTTGAATAGCCTTTGCTCCTGAGGAGCGCATTACCAAAGGGGAGTGTAGCGGAGTGGTTAGCCGCCCCTGCCCTGAGGGGTTTAAAAAGCCGCCTGGGAGGGCTTGAAAGCTGCAACTCTAAAAGCTGGGCTGATTGGGGAAGCGGCTGCAGCTGGGCCACACCCTAATCAGGCCACAGCTGGCCTGTATAAAAAGGCCAGGGATGCCAGGAGCAAACAGTCTTCCTCTGCCCGTAGAGGTAGAAGGGCCTGGCTGCAGGGAGCTAGACACAGGGTACCTGAGTGGAGCAGGGCTGGGGAAAGGCAGAGGCGCTGGGGAGCTCCTGCCTGGAAAGCCCCAGGCTGTGGCCTAGCACAAGGCCAAGAGGTACTGGGGGTTGCAGGGGGTAGCCCAAGGGGTAGGCAAAGGCAGCAGGTCCAAACCCGTTTGCCTATGATGAGTGGCTGATACTGCAGTCTGCCCCAGTGAATGGGGGCTAGATGGAGACTGGGTGCGACGATGCGGTTCTGGCGGGACCCAACTGAGAGTGCCAATTCAGGACCAATTGCTTAAACAGGGCACTTACAGCCCAAGGCTGGGGTTTTTCCACCTCTAAGGCAAACCAAACCAGACAGACAAAGAGGACTTCGGTTTCACCCCAATGGCTAACCACAAGAGTCACAAGCAATTTCCTTAGACACTCCAGTTTCCCGGTATCACCAATGCCACTCGTCCTGGGGATGAATGGTTATGAAAACCAACACCCCAATAAAAGAAAACTGTTCTCTCGATCCCAAAGGACCAAGCCCCAGACCCAGGTCAATATACACATCAGATCTTACCCATAAATCACGCTGTTGCCAGTCCTCTAGAATCTAAAAATCTAAAGGTTTATTCATAAAGGGAAAAAGGTAGAGATGAGAGCTAGAATTGCTTAAATGGAATCAATTACATACAGTAATGGCAAAGTTCTTAGTTCAGGCTTGTAGCAGTGATGGAGTAAACTGCAGGTTTAAATCAAGTCTCTGGAGAACATCCCCTGCTGGGATGGGTCATCAGTCCTTTGTGCAGAGCTTCAGTTTGTAGCAAAGTCCCTCCAGAGGTAAGAAGCAGGATTGAAGACCGGATGGAGATGAGGCATTAGCCTTATATAGGCTCTTCCAGGTGTAAGAACACTTCTTTGTTCTTACTTTGGAAAATTACAGCAAAATGGAGTCTGCAGTCACATGGGCAAGTTCCTGCACACCCTGCTGAGTTACAAGGCGTATCTGCCTCCTCTCAATGGGTCAAGTGTGTAGCTGATGGTCCTTAATGGGCCATCAAGCAGGCTAGGCAGAGCTAACACCAGCTTGTCTGGGATGTTTCCCAGAAACACAGCACAAATTTGAAATACAGACAGTATACAGCCAATACTCATAACTTCAACTACAAAATGATACATACATATAGACAGCATAATCATAACCAGCAACCCATAACCTGGTCTTAGACACCTTATATGACCCCCTTTATATAAGATTTGGTGCCACTACAGGACCTTGGTTGCAAACCATGTTCTATATGGTCCCAGTTTATATCAATAACGTCACACTGGGTAGTAGCCAAAACTGAGGCAAAGTGGGATAGTGGGTTGGGGGTTCCCCAGGGAGGGGAGACCCAGATCAGAGGGGCACTGCCAGGGGGCAGCACCCCAGTTAAAAGGGCACCAGGGTCCAGGGATGGACACGGGGGCCAAGAGGACAGGCAGATCACTGGCCTGCAAAAGGTGCTCCTGGCTGGAAAAAGAGCTAATTTCCGGTGACAACCAGCAGGAGGTGCCGCAGGGGTGAGTCCATATGCCTACAGGGAGTAATAAAGAAATGTCTTAATTTTAAACTTGTTTTGAATGGTAATTGTATTTGTAAGATGATATTTCTCCTCCCAGGGATTCACTCTGATTTCCAAATCTAGAGGAGGTTCCTATTTGTCTGAGTTAAGAACTATAAGGCATTAGTTGATTCTAACACCCATTGCTTCTTGAAAGTGAAATTACAATGAAAAGTATGAATCTACTCCATATGTTTTTAATTGTAGATTGTATTCTAAAAGAACAATGTAATGGTATTACAATTAGAAGGATGGATGGAACAATCCATTATAACTATTGTATTATTTATTATCTGCAGTGAGGTAACACCTAAAGGGCCCCATTCAAGCTGGGATCCACCTTGTTCTAGGTTCTGTACTAACTTATAAAATATGGATCCTGCCCCCAAAGGATTTACAATGTTTAAAATAGCCCAAGACATCCCAAAGGAAGGGGAAAGAGCTACAAGGGCTAATTGTTGCGGCCAAGTGGTAATAGGCATACGTCTTCTTGGTTCCACAGTGATACAAACACTCTTCCGCTATACTTGGCTAGTCTCCTTGTAAGACTAGAAAAACATAGTAATCTCCATTCCCTTTTCCCAACTAGTGACTGTCCCCTAGGGTGCCCTAAATGAGACTTTCTTCTACCTCCAGGTCCCTCTTGCCCATTCCTCTCTGTGACCAGCCAGCTCTGAGAATCACTCAGCCAACCACAAAAGTTCAGCAGAAAAACACTCAGTGGAGAATTCTAAAGTCCTGAAGAGAGTCTATGGGGTCCCAGTTGGGTGAGGGCAGGAGCCTTCGTGTCCATCCTATCTGGCTCCAGTATCCCAGGCAGCCTGCTGCCACCATGTTCTACTGCTAGGTCCTAATGGGGTTCATTGACACATGTCAAGAGTGAGGGGATCACTCCTTGGCACGGCCTTGTGGAGAAGGGGCAGAAACCTTCATGGCCCTCCTAGACACAGCCTCTCTCGGGGATGCCAGGTGGCAGGATGTTTGCTATTTAACCTGAATTTTATGTGCTGTACAGGCACTCTGTTGACATTTTGGTAAGGTAAATTTTTTTTAAAAATGCATAATAATGAATACATTGCTTTTTTTTTGTCTGTAGAGCCTGGTGTTTGATGAAGGCTGGTATGGTGCATTATCCCTCTATATAGGTGGGAGATACATGAAGCACAGAGACTTGCCAACAGTCACTAATAATTTAGGTCTCTTGCTTGCTAGCCCCATGCTCACCCCACTAGAAAACAGAGCTATCCCTAAACCAAATGGTCAATACAATCATATAAAACTCACTGAGCAGTAGTGAAAGCAGCTAGACTGGAGAGCCTGAAATTCAGAAGTTGTTCCATAAGGGAACCACTAGGGACTATTCTCACTGACTTTTTCAATTATCGTCTTGTCTCCGTGTCTGTCCTTGTTTTTTACCATGTATATTAAGCAGGAGAGCGGTATACAACCCAAATCTTGCTAAGTTTGAAAAGCAGAAAACATGGATACAAATTACTTTTGGGAATTATCATCATGTTGGAATTATTTCACTGTCTCAAAAATAATCCTGGCTGGCAGTCTCGGAGCCCTTAATAGTCTTTAAAATTCATTTTTTAAAAAATTGAATGAATGCTCAAAATAAAAGAAAATAAGGAAGAATATTCACTCACACCAAGGTGGACCAATCTGTTCCTAGCACAGTAGTCCAGTGTCTCCCAGTAGCATAGTCTGGGTAGGCTACACTTACACTCATATTCAGGAGGAAAGGTTTAACCCCCGCATTTGCATTTGGCAGTGCTCTTTTAAGTGTTGGGGTGTTTTGAATGGTACAGATGGCTGGGGATATCAGAGGCGTTTGGTAGTTCCCTACTATCTGTGACATTACGGAGATTAGAACTCCATAGGGCAGATTCTTTGCTCGAACGGAGCGTTACCTGGAGAGGGACACAATGTGGGATGTGAAAGATGGCTATAACCATATGTGTTCTCTCCTATTCTGGGCTCAGCTGAAGGCCAGCCAGACTCCTCACATAAGAGCAGCCCCATGGCTACTCTACCTTATGCTTGGCTGCCTATGGCCCCAAGGGGCTTTTCTGACTGCTGAGACTAGCTCTTTGTCCATGTCTCCTACGTGCCTTTATTGCAGAGGCCTGTAGTTCCCAGTGACCAGATTCACTGGGTTTGCAGCCCCTTCACTGCAGCAGAGCAGCAAAAGGGGCCATAACATAATGCAGAATCCAGCCTCTCCCCGTTCTTCTCAGATAAACTGATTTTCTTGAAGAATGCTGATTCACCCAGCTGCTTTCTACAGCAGGAAACACTCCAGGCTTTTGAACCTGTGAGTGATCTAGTCATCATATATCTTGGACTAACCCAGATTTTTAGATTTGTCCCAGTTTGTTCCCCCTCCTTGCTTATACTCATCATGCCAATCAAGAATTCCAGCCTTTTCATTCTTTTTTTGCAAAATCAGCAGCAACTCAGGTTACTGGGTTCAGTATATTTAAACCAAGCATACCCAGATGGCTAATTTGACCAGCCAGCCATGTTTCTAGAAAAGGTAAGGGTTTTCTTTCCTACGTTTGTTCTGTAGTCCCATCACACTGTCTGGAGTAGCTCATGACCTACCTCAGGGCAGGCTGTCAAAAACCGTGTAGATATCTCAAACTGGTGGGGTGTTCTATAATTAGATTTCACCAAGCCAGGAACAAATGTGAACTGCTGGATCACTGTACCAGTCTTAGCATGGAGCCACAGACAGTTCCTTTGGACTCTCTAGTCTATTTTACCACCCAGACAAATTGGACTTAATGATAAATGGTTGCGTACCACCAAAAACATCACAACATATTCAGGTTGCTTCCCATGCCAAGAGACCAGTCACTTACTCCAGATCAATTGATACGCTAGATCTTACACCAAAGCCTGTAGCCAATCCTGTAATAAACTATCTAAAGGTCTATTAATTAGGAAAAAGGCATAAGAGTTATTTACAGATTAAAGCAAGCAAACATATGCACAAATGAGTTACCATCCAAATCCATAGAGTGACAGTGATCTGTCAATTCAAAGTCTCTTTCAGGGCAGACCCAGGGGTAATCCCTGGCGATCGCTGCCTCAGTTTAGAGTCTCTGGCCCTGTCAGAGCTCAAACAGTATAGAGAGAACAACAATTTTCCTAAGACTTTGCTTTATTTCCTCCATTCAGCTTCCCAGTCCACAGGACGAGTCCACAGCTTCCTTGCATGTAGCATTTCCAAGGTGAGATAGGGCCATTAACCCAGTTTGTTGTATTGTGATGGTTCTTTATGGCCCATCTGATTTTAATAGTCCATCTGGATGAGAGGAGGGGATGTTTTCCATGCTTGGGTTCACAAATACAAAGCAAACATTTTCAAAGTTATAAAGCAAAACTTATATACGGTATTTTCTTATAGCGTGGAATTCAGACATTACAAGTGAAATTACTGCAAGCAGCAACTTACAAGCATTTCAGAGAATCCAAACACTAAATACATTCTTATTCTATTCTGCGCAAAGCTAACATACAGGTGGACTGGTCTGGTCTCCAGCTATGAGTTTGTTAGTTCTTAGCTAATGCCTGCAGCCTGGGCAAGAGCTGGCACCTGGTTTGCCAGCATCACAGCCCCCCCCAGCCCCAAACTGAAGTGAATTTCCACTTCTCCCTCACCAAGTACTTCTGTAATTGTTGGCCACATAGAATGGGACTTCCCCATTTTTAACTGCATGTCCTCAGGGTAAAGTGAGCTTAGTAAGGGATATGTAGAGCTTTATCCTACAGATGGCTGAACATCCCCTGCAAGAGCATTCTCATCTCTCACCCATCTCAGTGGACTTGGAGGGCATTCTGTAGGGTTGGACCTATTGTTGGGACATAGTTAATTATTATTTCTTGCATTTCGGATGGGAGTTATGCCACTAGCATTACAGTGAATGACCAGTGGCCTGAGAACTCAATTGGGAGCCAAGAACTGGTGGGTTTTTCTCTCTCTGTGGCCTTAGGCATTAAACTTAATCACCCTGCCTCAGTTTCCCCATATGTAAAACAGTGATGATAAAACTTCACAGAGGAATTGCAAATAGAACTGAAGCCAAACCAGGAAGTTTAAATCCATATCCAAAGCAAAACTTCCCCAAACCTCAAGAGGGGCTTGAATCCAATGTTCTGGTTTGACTCCACCTTACAGAAAATAGCCAGAATTACAAAGTTTGGGTCTCAATTTTCTTAAGGTTTGAAGGGGTCTGAGTTCAGTGTTCTGGCTCAGGCTCCCCATGCTAGTTGTGATGATTCATTGGTTAGTGTTTGTGAAGCTCTTCAGATGGAAAGTGGTACACAAGTGCCAACTGTCATTATTGGGAATAAAAAAGAGACAGTCCTGTTCTATGCTGCTATTGGAAGGGTGAGTAAATGTGATTAGTGAAGAAAGTTCTTATCCCTCAGAATAGTAATACAGAATTTTAACATCATTCACAATTTCCCCCCAAACGACTTAAACACACTCCATCCTGTAAAAAGCCTCTTTTTTTTTTGTATTAAGGGGCATTGCTTCCCTTCCTGGGCACTGAGGGTATCTCTACATTATGAAATTAGGTCAATTTAATAGAAGTCGATTTTTTTAGAAATCGATTGGATACAGTCGATAGTGTGTGTTTCCCTACTAAGTGCAGTAAGTTGGCGGTGTGTGTCCACAGTACTGAGGCTAGTGTTGACTTTTGGAGCGTTGTACTGTGGTAGCTATCCCACAGTTCCCACAGTCTCTGCTGCCCATTGGAATTCTGGGTTGAGCTCCCAATGCCTGATGGGGCAAAAACATTGTCGTGGGCGGGTCTGGGTACATGTCATCAGGTCCCCCCCTCCCTCCGTGAAAGCAACGGCAAAAAATCGTTTCTCGCCTTTTTTCCTGGGTTACCCGTGCAGATGACATACCATGGAAAGCATGGAGCCTGCTCAGCTCACCGTCACCCTACATCTCCTGGGTGCTGCTGGCAGACGCGGTACTGCAGTGCTACACAACAGCATCCCCTTGCCTTGCCTTGCGGACGGCAGACGGTGCAATACGACTGCTAACTGTCGTAGTCGTCCCGTGGGTGCTCCTGGCTGACCTCGGTTAGGTTGGTTGGGGGCGCCTGGGCAGACATGGGTGCTCCTGGCTGGCCTCGGTGAGGTCGGTGGGGGGCGCCTGGACAAAAATGGGAATGACTCCAGGTCATTCTCTTCTTTAAGTTTCGTCTAATGGAGATTCAGTCCTGCCTGGAATATCACACCAGCTGGAGGCTTCTGCCTCAGGCTGCTCTTCCAGTTGGCAGCACCACACGGTCGCACCTACTCCAGCCTACCCCTTGCTCCCGTGGCTCATGAAGCCTGAACAGTAGTAAGGAGCTGTCCAACTATAAGCTGAGCAAATGCATAATGGTGGTAGAATGTGCCTTTGGATGTTTAAAAGCTCGCTGGCGCTGTTTACTGTCTCGGTTAGACCTCAGCAAAACCAATATTCCCATCGTTATTACTGCTTGCTGTGTGCTCCACAATATCTGAGAGTAAGGGGGAGATGTTTAAGGCGGGGTGGGAGGTTGAGGCAAATTGCCTGGCCGCTGATTACATGCAGCCAGACACCAGGGCAGTTAGAAGAGCACAGCAGGGCGCACTGTGCATCAGAGAAGCTTTGAAAACCAGTTTCATGACTGGCCAGGCTACGGTGTGAAAGTTCTGTTTGTTTCTCCTTGATGAAAACCCGCCCCCTTGGTTCACTTTACTTCCCTGTAAGCCAACCGCCCTCCCCTCCCACCTTCGATCACCGCTTGCAGAGTCAATAAAGTCATTGTTTCAAATTCATGCATTCTTTATTAATTCATCAGACAAATGGGGGGATAACTGCCAAGGTAGCCCGGGAGGGGTGGGGGAGGAGGGAAGCACAGCGGTGGGGTAGTTGTAGGGGCACCCCCTAGAATGGCAGGCAGCTCATCATAGAAGCAGCATGTCTGGGGCTCTGACCCGGAGTGGCCGTTTGCCTCTCTGGTTCTTCGGTAGGCTTGCCTGACCTCCTTAAATTTCACGCAGCACTGCTGCGGGTCCCTGTTATAGCCTCTGTCCTTCATGCCCTTGGAGATTTTTTTCAAATGTTTTGGCATTTTGTCTTTTGGAATGGAGTTCAGATAGCACTGATTCCTCTTCCCATAAAGTGATCAGATCCCGTACCTCCCGTTCGGTCCATGCTGGAGCTCTTTTGTGATTCTGGGACTCCATGGTCACCTGTGCTGAGATCTGCACGGTCACCTCTGAGCTCTCGACGCTGGCCAAACAGAAAATTAAATTCAAAAGTTCATGGGACTTTTCCTGTCTACCTGGCCAGTGCATCTGAGCTGAGAGTGCTGTCCAGAGCGATCACAATGGAGCACTTTGGAATAGCTCCTGGAGGCCAATACCGTCGAATTGCATCCAGACTACCCCAAATTCGACCCAGCAAGGTTGATTTCAGCACTAAGCCCCTCGTCGGGGAGGAGTACAGAAATCGATTTTAAGAGCCATTTAAGTTGACAAAAATGGCTTCGTGTGGACAGGTGCAGGGTTAAATTGATCTAACACTGCTAAATTTGACCTAAACTCATAGTGCAGACCAAGGCTCAGATACTCTGGTAAGGAGAGTGGTATAAGAACCGGAATAGAGTCTTACATCAATCAGTCACATTCATCCCTTATAAATAGATCATTCTTGATAATTCTGGTTTTATCAGTTTGGGAAGAAATACAGAACCGTAATCTTATTCGAGAAAGAGATCCTCCTCCGAGGTCTTCTCATAGCTAGAATTGTTGTCAGATGCCAGCTCACTCCTCTGAATGTAAGCAGTAAGGAAAAGTACCCTACGATACATTTGCTTTCCTTTTGATAGTCAGGTGAAGCCATGCAACGTAAGGGGAATGAAGACCAAGCAGATTCACAGTTAGATTGTACATACAGACTGTACGCTGAACAAACACCAGTGAAAGTTCAGGGAGCATTCTGAATTATTTACCTGTGACGGCCTCTGTAACAAGATGCTGGAGGAGATTCCAAGCTGGTGTCTTCTGAATGCCAGTGTGGCACAACAGAGTAAAGCAATACGAGGTGTAAGTCACTGTCATGGGGAAGCTGGTCTCTGTGGATAGACTGAGCCCAGCTCCCCTAGACAGCAAATGAGCCCAATCCAGATAATTCAAGAGGGCTGGGCTACAGCTAGGCCTATAAAGGGCTGCCAGCAGGCAGGCTGAGCCTTTGGGAGGGAAAGCCGTCGTGATGCAGTGTGAGTGCCTGTGGTGGATCCCTGAAACAAGGGGCTAGAGGCTCAGGAAAGCAGTTATGTGGCTAGTTCCCCAGGAAGGGAGCAGAGCTGGCTGAGGCTAGGAGGCTGCTAGGAGCTGGAATGCCAGAAATTCCCCGGAGGGATGGCCCTGAAGCCTGGGGTCCAGATTGAGTTGACTGTTCTGTTTGTTAATATCCATTATGAAAACAAACCTCCTTGACTGAGACTGGGCATGGCAGGGTGAGCTGGGGAGAAGTGATGCCTGTGGACCATCACAACTGGTGGTTTGTTGCAACTATTGGCAAAATGACTAACTGCGGGGAATAGCAAAAGTGTTGATAGCCAGCTGTGAGATGTCACAAAAGGAAAAACAACTGGTCACTCAGCACATTGAATAGAACAGCAGTTCTTATTTTTACTGGGACTATTAATTTCACTTTCCCCACCTATACCTTTATAGATAGGAGTATGCAGTGAGGCTGACGGGAGGTGGCTTTGTGTTTGTCCTAGAGGAGTGGTGCCAAATAATTGGTGGCTGGCGGACATGCACAAAGGAACTACTGTAAGTGATCATATAGGTAGGCTGAAGGTGTTCCGGGGATGAGGAGCAGTCAAAAAACTTGGGAAACTTTTTTGTGTTTTACAAGATTGTAAAGCTCTGTTGAGCATTCTCATTGGCCTAAATAGTTCCATGCCTCCTATTATGTACGGAACTCAGCCTCTCTTTCCCCCTTGAGAAGGCTAAAATACCTAACACAATAAAGGAGAATGATTCAGTGAGAAAACTGAAACCAGCTAGGAAATGAGTCAAAAGAGCTCTCAGTTTCATTGGTAAAACTGAGAGCTGCAAAGTACAGCATTGTTCAGAAGATCACAGCTTTGAGACTATGGTTTTAAAGGCAACACTATTCCCAGCATCCCGCACCAGGTAAATCCGTGCAAGAGACAAAATCCATTGATCTGACAGTCAGTGCTATGCAAACACACCTTGGAGTGAGAGCAAGAATGGGAGGAAAGGTCTGCAGACTTGGCTGCTGGAGAGAGGAGTTAAGGCAGGTGTGTTGTGTTTGGGAAAGGCGATTGCTCTGTGATACTAATCTGTGTTCCCTGCTGGCTGCCGGAGTGTGCTTTTTGCCCCACGTTTGTTCTGCTGCAAAATCAGCTGAAATCACTCTTCCCTGATCTCTGCAGCCCTTTAGTGGGGACATCTGGATTTATTGATTTTTTTTTTATTATTTTATTTTTTTTAGAACTGGTTGAAATTTTCCAAATTTTGATTTTTTTAAAAAAATTTTTCACCTAAATGTTGATTTTCCCCCCCTTTCACCCCCAAAAAATCAGATATGTTTGCAATGACCCCTCTGCTGGGTTTCCAATCAGCTAGAGAGATGATTGGATTGTTTTGATTCTGAAAATGTCAACAAAATCTTAGAAGTTTGAAAAAATGGTAAAAAGAAATATGATTTTTTAAACTAACATTTTCCGCAGTTTTCCCAAACATCTCTAGCTCTTTCAGAACAGTATTTAGTGACAGTCGCTTCTACTTGGGATAATGTAGCTGACACCTCTTATGATGATTTCATATATTTTTCATTGATGTACTGCCCAGTGTTTTAACAAAGCGCTCCAACTAGAATGTCCCCAACAGCCTTTAATAAACCCCATTAACGTGGGATATGTGTGCTGTGCAGAAGACCAGCAGTGAGCAAATAATTTATTCATTTCTTTATTCTTTTAAACGAAGGGGGAAAAAGCTTTCTGCCAATCATACCCAAGGAGGGAAATGACACCACTAAGGCAAACACACTGATATTAAATGTTCTTGAAAACTATACTGAGTACATTGATAGTAGAACACGGTGTCCGCCTTGTGTAATTTGAATGGAATTGGTGACCTTGTAGGGCCGCCCTCTGAAAAATTACTGACACCTGTGAGAGAGAGGAAATGTTATTACCCTTAGCCCATTTTACAGATGGGGAACTGAAGTACAGAGAAACTAAGTGACCCCTCTAAGGCGGGGCCGCCCAGAGGAGGGGGCAAGTGGGGCAATTTGCCCCAGGCCCTGGGCCCTGCAAGGGCCCCCAGAGAATATAGTATTCTATAGTATTGCAACTTTTTTTTTATGGAAGGGGCCCCCGAAATTGCTTTGCCCCAGGTCCCCTGAATCCTCTGGGCAGCCGTGCTCTAAGATAATAAAGGAAACCTATGCAGAGCTAGGAACTGAACCTCCTGAGTTCTAGTTCTGTGTTTTAACCATAAAACCAGTCTTCCTCTTGCCTATCTTGTTGTAAACAAGCATTTTTAAAGGCCTTTTAAAGCTATTTTGTGCAAGAGGGTTTGCTATTTATGCTCACTATACATTGTTCTGTTTGAAAAGGTAGTCATTGAATTGCAGAGCAGAAGCAATGCCTGGATTTAAGGAACCACCCCTGTGCCACAGAAAATGAATACTGAAAAAGTGTAGTTGTAGCCGTGCTGATCCCAGGATATTTGAGATAAGGTGGGTGAAGTAATATCCTTTAATTTCAGTTGGTCCAATAAAAGTATCCCTGAGAGAGAATCCTTGCTGACCACCACTGTATTCTTTTCTGGTGAGTCATTAACTGGTCTGCAGTTATGGTACAACATCATGACATTGTGTTGCAAATATCACATCATGATCTCATTGTCCTGCTGGATAAACTTTGAAAAGTAGCAACTCTTCAAGCAGCTCAGCTTTTTGGAAAGCCAGAACAGGACAAACTGTGTTGCCGCTTGCTGTGCTATTGAAACCAGATGAGATGCGGATGAAAATCTGACCTTTGCTTTAGAGTGACTTCTGATTTATCACTGAGATGAATAGTTGTCAATCTACCCTGCACTGTCTAAAGAGCACTCTTTTTTGCTCAGATCTGATTCTGTTTGCATAGCTGCTGACTGCACCAACAGGAGAACCTCTTCTAAACTATTTGCATTGGGTGACTAGTGCTCATAATCCCAGATTTAATGTCAAATATTTTCTGCAAGGGGAATAAAAATGTCAATAGGAAGTGAAATGTGGTCTGATTAACAGTTAGACCTCTGACTCTGCCTCTGCTTCATTTTTGACTGATGTGGTGTTTTACAAGAATAATACAGCTGATTCCTCTTTATGGATGGGCTCTGATGGAAATATAAATTAAGCAATTATTACGATTCTCTGAAGCTCATAAAAATAAACTGTGCTGAGAGATAGTCATATTTATTTTTGAATTGCTTTAAAAACAAGAAGTATACACAGCAGTACCACTTTTTTTTTTGAAGGAACGTCAAGATAAATATGACTTCTTTAACATCCAGAATAAAACAAAAGTCTGTGTGTGGTGGGCAGTTCATGATTGCTGAGGCTGCATTTTGGCTTGGGAGTTCTGGAGTCCCTGATTTTCATGTGTTTTGTTAAAAATGAAACAAAACAAAAAAATACGGTCTATAACCTTTATAGTAGCACCGAGCGGTCTCACTCCATGGCAAGGGGCCCTTTGGGATACCCAAGCACTGCACAAACACATGTGGAAGCACAGTCCTTGTCATGAATTGTTCACAATCAGACTCTTAATGTGTATAAAGTTTTTTTCCTGTGTGTGGGTGACTGCAATAGCGACACTGGCTCAGGGTTTACTAAGGACCTTGCGACCTTCTAGCTTGAAACCTGGGCTGCATGGGAGGGCCAGCAGGAACTCTCATGATTAGTAGCACCTGTTGAGTGCCATGCAACAGTATTTGCAAACATTTCTTCTAAGCCGGAGCTGCAGTTTTGGATCCCTTGATGTTTGGATGAACGGATTTTCTGCTCATGCAAATGTTTGGAGAATGTCCAGTACTGCCAAGCCCAAGGGTTCCAAAGTCATGAGTCAAACCCTAAAAAATAATAATTTTTCAGTGTTTTTTATTCACCTTCTTGTTTTTAACCCTTAAGATTTTACATTTACAAGGTTTCCTCTGCAGCCATGAAGGCTAGAAACTTACTTTTTTATTTATTTATTTAATGAAAGCGGAGGTTCTCATGTCACAACACATCCCCAGGAGCTGGGGCTTTAAGAAAAACACCAAATATCACAATGCTCACAATGAAAGTCTGAGAGTTGGCACTGCTGAGTTTGTTCTTCATAGAAATACACATAC
This sequence comes from Mauremys reevesii, assembly GCF_016161935.1. Classification (NCBI taxonomy): domain Eukaryota; kingdom Metazoa; phylum Chordata; order Testudines; family Geoemydidae; genus Mauremys; species Mauremys reevesii. Next base: position 155,135,326 of record NC_052623.1, read on the forward strand.
TCATGTGCAAAGAAACAAAGCTATTTTGTGCAAGAGGGTTGGCTATTTATGCTCACTATCCATTGTTCTGTTTAAAAAGTTAGTCATTGAATTGGAGAGCAGAAGTAATGCCTTGACTTAAGGCACCGCTCACGTGCCACAGAAGATGAATACTGAATAAGCATGGTTGTAGCCATGTTGGTCCCAGGATATTTGAGAGACTAGGTGGGTGAGGTAATACTTTTTAACTTCTGTTGGTCCAATAAAAGAAATTACCTCACCCACCTTGTCTCAGATACTGAATAATGCAAGTTTGTAGTTCATGAAGAACCTCTAGTTTGAGATTTGTTCCCCAAAACTATTCTCTGAATAATTCTACATAGGGAATAGGCCCATGTAAATCTAAGTCTCTTTGTGAATGATTCGCAAGCAGAAAAAAGGCTTTAAAATATTTGTAACAAATGTTCACATCTGATTAATTAATCATTAATGAAGGAAGCATGGCCTAGTGGATAGGACATTATATTAGGACTCAAGAGTCCTGGATTCAATACCTGACTTTGCCTCAAAATTCTTGTGTGACCTGGGCAAGTCACAAAATCTACCTTGTACAGTGGTTTCCCTTCTTTGCAAGGGGTGTTGTGTGGCTAAAATCCATTCATGATTGTGAGGTGCTCTGATCAGGGGCGGCTCTAGCCATTTCGCTGCCCCAAGCACGGCAGCTCGCCACGGGGATGCTCTGCCGGTCGCCGGTCCCGCGGCTCCGGTGGACCTCCCGCAGGCGTGCCTGTGAATGCTCCACGGGACCAGCGGACCCTCTGCAGACACGCCTCTGGGAGGTTCACTGGAGCCGCCTGCCGCCCTCCCAGTGACCGGCACAGCGCCCCCTGCAGCATGCCCCCCCAAGCACGCGCTTGGCGTGCTGGAGCCTGGAGCCGCCCCTGGCTCTGATACTCTGGTGATGAGGGCTATATGTGTACCTAGACAAACAGAATTGAGCAAGCTCTGTTGTCAAGGTTAGTTTGTCGTGGGGGTTGGAGATATGGTTTCATGGATTCTCTGGCTTCCGGGAAAAGTCCTGGAGCTTATATAGCTGATTTGAGGCTTCTGCACAGTGCTGCTGCTAAGATCTTTGCAGAAGCTGAGTCAGGAAAGCAGCTCTGAGGAAGTGGTAACAGTATCTTTCTCGCCATCCTGCACCGTTGCTGCTATGGGGCTGAGCTGGACCTGGGATAGGAGTTTAAATAGCTTTCAGTCATTATTAAAATATTTTAAATACGTTGCTGAAAATACAGGCTCTTCTGATTAATTAATGTAACTTGTGACTTCTGGCATATTTGTACTTTAAATTATGACTTTTTTTCCTTTCTCTTTTTTATGACCGGGTCATGATGATTTGCATACGATAATTCATGTGACTACTCTCAGTAATAGCAACCCCCAGTTAATACTTACTAACTACTGTAACTAGTCTTGCAAACAACAGTGGAAATGTCTGCCAAACAGAGTAGGCGTTCATGGAGTCCATGTTTTTAGGTGTTGAAACGCACTGCTCTGCATCTGTTTCCTGGCAGTTGCCCCAGTTAAGTGGGTATGATGTTGATCTGAGTGCAGATGAAGTGGATTCTACCATTCTGAGGTTTCAGACACTGTGGGAGTGGGAAGAAATACTATGTTAGCAAAAATTACAGTCATAGCGGGAGTCAGTTGATCTGGGTTCTGTCCCTTGATTTGCCACAGGCTTTCTGGATGACATTAATTCAGCTGCATTGTGCATATGCATTATGACATAGTATCTAATTACACGATCACATACTATTTATTCCACAGGACATGTGCTTCATTCAGTCCACAGAATGGACAGTGCTCACTTAACAAGCAATTTTACCGTTTTCTTATCCTCATTGTTCAATGGGTGGCCACAAACCCTATTTATTGACTCTATTCAACTCCTGCTGTGAAGACAGAATTATTAACTTTCTCCTGGGCCTTTCTGTGGTTCTCGTCACTATAGTATCTGAGCACTTCACAAACAGTAATGAATTTAACTTCACAACACCCCGGTCAGGTGATGGGGTCCGAGTCTCCTCTCGAGCTCCTCCATGGCTCCCTGTCCCAGTGTTTCTGCTCAGCCAGTCCCAGCTCTTTCCTTGTATCCCAGCAGAACCTTGTAAGATCTGTCACCCCAGTCCGCTACCCCTTTTCCCTCCACTGGTTCCTCATCCCAGTCTGTTGTCCAGCCAGTCCCAGTCTTCCACCCTCCTCCAGCTCCTCATTCAATCCAGTTTCTCTCACTGGCTCCCAGTCCCAGCCTCTCTGTCCAATCAGCCCCAGCCTCCCCTTGTCCTGTCCAGTCCTAGTTTCTGACCCCACTTTCCAGTCTCCTCACACCAGACTCCTTGCCCCAGTCTACTCCTTTCCCTCCCACTGGTCTGGATTTTGTCCCCTCTGCATTCAGATCAGGTGGTTTCCTCCTCCACTGCCTGTGTGAGAGCGGGGGTGTGTGTGTGTGTCAATGGGTATGTTTACACTGTAAAGATGCACCTGGGCTGGCCTAAGCCGCTGACTCGGGCTCCTGGGGGTCAGTCTAAGGGGCTGGTTAATTGCAGTGTAGGCATTTAGACTCCCGCTGCAGCCCAAACTGTGAGACCTACCAACCTCGCAGGGTCCTAGAGCTCAGGCACCACCTAAGCCCAAATATCAACACCGCAATTTAACAGCCTCGTAGCTTGAGCCCCACAAGCCCAAGTTGGGTGGCACAGGCCAGCCAGAGCTTTTAATTGAAGTGTAGATGTAACCAATGAGAGTACAGGAGAGACAGGCTCCCTGCTCTCAGTCCCAATGCCTGGTCCCACTTGAGCTGGGATCAGTTGGGAGTGGCCATTGCAGGGAACTCTTGCTTCACCCCTGTAGCTCTGGGCTGGAATAGGCTCAATCACTCTGTGGTGATGTTGGTCTGCACTAGGAGCTGTCAGAGGCTCGAGTGTACTCAGCCAGGAGGGAATCTTGGGAGATTTTAGCTACTAAAATCAAGGTCCCTGCTGAACTATGTGCAAATTGTGACTTTTCAAAAGCTTATAACTTGGACAGATTTAAACAGGGACAGAAAAAGGCACATCCCTGATATAAAAGCGACGCACCTGCCAAATTGCAACTTGCTGCTCCAAAACATGAGAGCGGTAGAGCTGTTCAAAGAAAAGGTTGCCAGAATTTTTAACGTGGGTGAAACAACGTATTTTCCCCCTGTCCTTGGTCTCAGAAACAGCTGACCTATTTTGACTGAAATTTTTAAAAAAAATCAGCCTGAGACAGACTTGTGGAAAACTTCAATGCAAATGGATTCAGTCTGGCAAAGTTAGAAACAATCAGCACCACGGTCGTATAATGGGAAGTGTCTTGCAATTTTAAACACAGGCAATGCTAGCAGCCCTGGCTATCATATGAGTTCTGGCTGAGTACACACATCATCCTCTGGGGATCTGGCAGGGTCTAGCTTACACCTCAGACAGGTAGGAAAAGGGATTGATTTTTGGAAGTTCATGGAGTTCTGAGAGAGTGACCTTTCACACACATTCTTTCTCTGTGGAAATATTTCCCCATCACATTTGACTGTGAAACAACAAACATTCCAAAGTCCACAGGTTAATTTTAGCCCCTAGTGTGTCCAAAGACATAGGACAGCCCTGTTTCCAGGCTCAGTAGAAAGACACAGGACTAACTGGACATGGCAAGGCTACCTTCTCAGCTCTCCTTCCACGTCACGGCTGAAGCACATTGGCAGCACTCACCTGCCTCAGCCGCGGTTGCACACAGGGCGGCAGTTGCCAGTGCTCTCAGTCTGGCCCAGTCAGCAGCACATCCAGTCACTTTAAAATGTGGGGAGAGCATCAAAATAGTTTTTTGTGTCCACATGAGGCAAGGAAGTTCAGGGCATGATTACTGGTCGTCATGATCTGCACAGCAAAAAGACTTGGGGGAAGGAAGTGGTTTGGTAGCTTTCTTCTCTGGCTGCTTGCTGGCTCTGTAATGGGGACGGGGGGGGGGGGTTGTTAAATGATTCTGCACAGCCCTGCCAGTCTTTTTCACCCGGATTAAATAGAAATTTTTACACAGTCCAATGAAGTGTTCTGGAGTCTCATTGGGGAAATGGATTGGACAGCGGCAGTGACCCAGGGATCATTAGGCATCACAGGCTGGTACTGCTGTTTCATATGTTGTCTGTTGGATTTCTAATGCTGCTGCACTCCAGCACCATTCCTCCTCTTAAATGGCCTGTCGCAGCAGCATTTCACAGAGAGAAGCTCGTCTCTTCTGCTGGGCATACTTGCCTCATGGTTTTTAAATGTTTGTTTCTAAACAATTCTGAAAACTGAGGTGAGAAGTGCAGCGCTCCAAGCTATGTCTATGTCTCCACTGCTCACCTTGCAGCGGCACAAAGCTCTCTGTCCAACAAAATAAAACCACCCCCAATGAGTGGCAGTAGCTTTGTCAGTGGGAGAGCATCTCCTGCCAGCATAGCACTGTCCGCACCCGCACTTTTTGTCGGTAAAACTTTTGTGGGTCAAGAGGGTGGTTTTTTTCACTTCCCTGACTGACAAAAGTGTTACCGACAAAAGTGCCGGGTAGACATAGAGTAAGTTATGACTCACAGAGAATTGCAACCATCCTCCCTTTTTTGGGTTAGAGGGGAGGGGAGATGCCTTGAAATTCTTCTTTTGTGTTGTAATGAGGGGTCAAAGAATAGAAGAAGCTGAGAACCACGGTCCCAGCCAGATGCTGGGTGATTACCAGCTGATAGCTGGAGCCATAGCATTGCAAACTCTCTGAGGTCACCATTGTACCAGTGAGGTGCTCAAAGGAGGGCTGGGGTAACCTCCTTGCCACTGGTTGAATTCAGAACCTCTCTGGCTGCTGCTAAATAATCCCTGTCACAGCTGATTCCCAGGGACAATTAAACATGCTTCCAAATAGGAATGTAAAAGATTAACCGGTTAATCGTTAAGCAATAGTTAACCACATTAATCATTAACCTTGGGCTGGCCAGCCCACCGACCCCTGCAGCCCCGGGCCAGCTGGAGCAGCACCGCACAGCCAGAGTGACCCCAGCCGGAGCAGCCCCGGCCCTGGCCACACTTGTGGATTGGCCCCAGTCCCAGCAGTGCTGACCAGTGGGATCGGCCCCAGCCGCTTAATTGGTTAACTGTTTAAACAACATATTTTTAATCATTTAAACAGTTAAGTTTTTAAATGGTATTACATCCCTACTTCCAAAGAGCACATTGCTCGCTTTAGAGAATGTAAGATTGCACCAAACAGCAGACGTTTAACAAAACAAAGAAATCCCAGGATAGGATATACCCAGGGCTGGTGCAACCTATTAGGCGACTAGGGCGCTAGGCTTTGGGGGGCTGCATTTTCTTCAGTGGCGACCGCAGCGGCCGGATTTTCATTGTGTACACACAGTTTGTCACATGGGTACAGGGCAAAATCTTTCAGGATCCCCTTGTTTAAAATCGTGGCAGAATTTTGCTCCGATGTGTTGTGCTTGCTGTGTGAAGAGAGGTTGAACGTGTTTGCTCTCCAGCATGGAGTGATTTCTATTTTTCTGTGAAATGAACATTTATTCCCACACTCTTCAGCGACTAGCCCTTTTGTAGAGATATTGCTTGTCTTTCCTAGCTGCACAGCACTGACCTGAGAGCATTGCTCCTCTTGAAAATATTTGCATTTGATGAATGGTGATTTCTTTCCCTCCTGGGTAGGGGTAAAGCAACTGGAAAATCATCTACAGAAATGCCTGTGATAGGGTTTCAAATGCTGAACACGGGAAGTCTAATGACAGTCTCTTGAGAACAGAAAACGTATGTAACATACTGCACCTTTATGGGTTAACCCAGACAACATGCAGTTTGTCTCGCCTGAGCTGGAAATGGCAGGATCCCAATGGGATTTACGGCTCCTCCTTAATGATAACTCATTATAGCGGCAGCCACCAGTACTGCTGGAATTCAGACTCTGTCCAGGTTTCTGCGGTGGAGCAGAGTGCTTGTTTCTGGCACCGGTGATGATGTCGCCGGGACGCTCCAGCCATCTCTGATATTTGGCCAAGCTGCTCAATCAGGCTAGGGAGGGTAGGGGTTGTACATTTGTTTTTTGTTTTTTCCAGTCAGCTGAGAATAAATTTTGGAGGGATTTTTGTATTAAATGCCAGAGTTGAAAAATAAAAAAATGAATTGAATTTAACTGGCTTATACTGCTTATTTGCTCTTCTGTTGCCATGGAATTCCACTGAGAGCCTGGAACTAGCCAATCGGAGGTTAGGGAAGGAGATCTTTTTTGGGGGGTGATAATTAATTATATGGCATCCATTTTCCAAAAGATTGTCTGTTTGTATATCTCACAGGGTCTAAAACAATCAACTTTAAAATCCCTCATGATATGAGCTGCCAGCTACCTCACCTCCCGCCGTTCCCCATCAGGCTCCTGTGTGAGTGCTGTGGATAGGCTGTGTGGTGAGATGTGCATTGCTGAATGCATCGACTTCTTACCAGAACTGTAAAATTGGAGAAGTCCCACAGGAAAGCAATTAGCATTGAAGCATCGTACATTCAAAACCAATGCTGCCAAAAATACCCTCCAGGAGGCTGAGTGATGTTAACCAAGAACATGGCAAAAAATGTACCTCTTGGGTGAAACTAACCCCAAAGCAGTGACCCACCCGAATGCTCAAATTAAGCCCAGAATCAAAGGGCAAATCTATGCCCCTGTTCCACACCATAGGGATCCCCGTGGCAGGGGAACCAGTGTGGCTGTATTGCACAAGGGGGTGAGGTATGAGTGGGCTGCATTGGGGAAGCTGTACAAGCAGTGCACACCCCTTAGATGCCCCTTGCCTGAAAACCATTATGTTCTGTCTACACTAGCAGAGACAGCGCAGTTGTGGGATTGGGAGATAAGAAGAGGGTCCTTTGGTTCCACAGCAGGGTTGCACTGGAGCAACAGAGAGCTACCTGAGCCATCACCCTGAAGTACCCTGTCTGGCATAGGCACCGACTCCGGAGATACTCTGGAGCACCCATGGGGGAAAAAATGGTGGGTGCTCAGCAGATCCCCTCCTGCCCTGTAGTATTTGCTGCCCGCTGGCAGACCCTGCTGATCAGCACCTCCCCGTCCCTCCCTGCACCTCCTGCCCACCGTGATCAGCTGTTTCACGGCATGCAGGAGGCTTTGGGAGGGAGGGGGAGGAGAGAGGATGCGGTGCACTGCAGGGAGAGGGTGGGAAGAGGTGGGGCGGTATGGCGTGGGGGCAGGAAGAGGCGAGATGGGGCCTTGAAGGAAGGGGTGCATGGTGCTTGGTTCCTTATTCATGTGATTTTTGTCTGTTATTTATACTGTGTGGCCCCAAGCAATATCAGGCCCCATCGTTCTATGCACTGTACAGTCATATTGTAAAAGATAGTCCTTGCCCCACGCTTACAACCTAAAGTTTGGAACCTGTGTCAGGATCTACTAGCACTGACCCCTGCACCTGTGTAAAGTCCCACTAGCTTCAGAGGAATCCCTCACAGGTGCAGGGGATCATGTTAGAAGATCCTCAAGCAGAAGTAAGGTCTGAATCTGGATTTGGCCTTAAGGACACAGGCTATGTGGACAGCCTGGTGCAGGTGTTCTGCGCAGGGGTGGACCTACACCTCGTGAGTACAGAAAGAAACAGAAGGGGAAATGGATTCAGGAAGATATTGAGAGACTAGTTATGGAGGTAAGATTTTGTGACCTGGGGCTTGGATCAGAGCCAAGCAAGACTGAACCACTATGGGACCATGCCTAGGGCCCTAGATCCTGGGGTTAAGTGATTACATGAGAATTGCAGCTTACTTTCTTTTTAATGGACAATTCTAGCTCAGATGGCTGCAAAGAAAAGCTTGAAAACATGAACTTGAGTACAACTGATGCAATGACACCTGCTTGAGTCTGCTGGTGGCCTGAAACAATAGATCGGAGACAGGGAACGGCCCCATACATTAGAATGGGGTGGTAAGGTCAAGACCGACTGCTCTGGAGGGGCTTCTCCAACATCACCCCCGCAGTGAACTCTGTGTGGATGGGAAGGGAGAGTGCCATGGGCCCAGCACACCCTCCCAACCAGATATACCCAGCTGCTGGGCTAAGCATTGAGGTCTCTTTGCTACCACCCTGCCTGTTCAGGATGGGAGATGCTGGCTGCCACCCCTGCTGCTCCCAAGTGAAGGGAGGACACTGCTGTGGCTCCTGGAGTCTCCTACCACCACTGGATGGGGATGAGACCATAGCATGAGAGATGAAGCACAACTGCGGTGCATGTGTCGGGGGGAGGGCAGGCAGGCTGTGGTGTGTCTAGGGCCCCAAATTGTCTTCATCTGAGCATGGACCCAAGGTCCTGAGGAAGTGGGCTGCACCAAGCAGAAACCATTTTGGATCCCAGCTCTTCTTGTCTGTGTCATCCTTTGGAAAACCCCAAATGCCTCACCTGTTCCTGGATGGGAAAGCAGATGCTCCTTCACTCTGCCAGCCAAGCCCAGCCGCCTTCTCTGCCCTCTTGAATTCCAGTGATGTGCTGTCGGTGAATCTTCCACTAGAGTTTACCACAGAAGAACTGAGGAAGAAGAGAGTTTTTCTTAATGTACTTTCGATGTCAAAAGCTTGCTGGATTCAGAAGACATTTTGCAGCACAAAAATAAAGCTCAGTTGGTAACAGCTGAGTACCTACCTTCATGGCTCAAGGTTTCCACGGTTGCCTAAAAGTCAGAAGATTTGACTTCATAAACTGTATACCCACCGCCTGGTGATTATATTAAAGAAAAAAAAAAAGGCTGTGTAGGTCTGATAAGGCAGATGTACACACCAGCCTAGGCCTCTGGAGGAAAGAAAAATTGAGTCAGAATGGAAAAGAAAAGATTAAAAAGGAGAGTGAAAGAAAGATTTGGGGTGGGGAGAAGTCACCACATTTCGTGCATGGTGTTAAGTCTGTGGAGTCTGTTTTGGAATGATTAATATAACGAACAAGGGGCTCACAAAAAGGCTGCTAATGCTCACGGATCAGAAGTAGAACGACGGGTGAGCTGCAGCTGTTTCAGCGGCTTTCTGAACAGCAGGCTCTTGTTGAATGAGCCCCATGATTATTTATCTCCATCGTGGTTCTTTATTTCAGGGTACTTGTTGTCTTTCCTACATTTTGACCGTCTGTCTTTATGCATAGAAATATCTGATGATGGATTTTTTTTTTGAGTAGCCTCCTTTCCCTTCTGCTTCTACATCACAATAGAGCCCAAATCACTGCAATATGCAACTGCAAGGGGCTGCCAAAATTTTAACAAGTGGGCTCCCCCCCCCATTTTCCCCCTATAGCTGCATAAACACAGAGTCCCAGCATGTGCTGCAGAGAGAAGGGCTGGGGGACTATCTATTTTCCCCACTGATACAGAAATGCTTTTTCATACTGATAATCAAGGAGAGAGGCAAACATATTAAACTGTGTCCTATGGACAATATACTGAGTATATCGATAGTACTGCACAGCATTCAAATTGTGTAATTTGAAATACGTGTGTACGTGAAGGCCTTGTAGGGATGCTGAGTTTAGCCTTCCTTGGTGTTTTGGGTTTGTTTTTTTAATATCTTGTGTTTGGGCCAATCTGGCCTATTTCCAAGGCAAAACATTTGTTCTTGCTACTCTCTTTTGGGAGGCAATAAGGGCTGGAAGAACATACAAGGGGTGGGGAATGAGACAGGCCTGAGTTCTAGTTTTGCCTGTGCCAATGACTCATTGTGTGACTCCACGCAAATTGCAGTTTCCCCAGTTGTGAGATCGAGACAGTACGACTTGTCTCTCAGGGCTGTTGCATTGGTTAGTTAGGCCACGTCTACGCTAGCAATCGTACAGAGGCACAGCTGTACTACTGATG